>NC_134919.1:7865000-9115000 GCF_051014615.1 Bombus vancouverensis nearcticus
ATATGACAATAGCGGGGATACCAACCTAACTGGTATCTTGTGTTGATGAAAAAGGAAAGAGGAAACGAACAAAAGTTGTTCTCTAGATGGGCTTTCAAAGCAGAAGGTGGGAACGATGGCAAGAGGGAGGGCGGCTCTTCTTATTGAAAGAGGAAATAATACTCTGCTACAAGATAACCGCATTACCCCTCTGTTCCTTTGGGTTCTCTATTCGCCTCCGCTGATCTACCATCCCCTTGCTCGACACGCTGCAAGCTACGACGACGAATACTAATTTGAAAGCGGAGACCACTAACCACGCCACCCCCGGAGGAATTCCCGTGATATCGAGTTCGATTGACAAATAAAATATGTGTGACGTGGGTCGACCAGAGAAAAGTATCTTTTCGTTTTACGAGAACACGTTCCTGTCCGAGTAACGTGATACTGGCCACATTTCTCCGTCGGAATGGTTATGAACTTCTTGGAAAATCTTTTCCCATTTTGGTGTAAACTGGTTTCAAATTGTTTCCAATGATAATACTCTTAACAACGTTGTGATTTTTGATAAATTCAATTTATACGTTTAATTTGAAATTATTTTTTTTATTTAGTAATAAATTGAAACAAGTTAAGTAAAGGACTAATTATACGGAACTAATCGGATTATACGATATTTTCTGTGATATAGTATAATCTTGAATTTTGATTGAATTTTGAAATAAAATCGTACAATTTCTTATTATGTGTAAATGAAGTTATGAAACGTCGATTCGGATATCTTCCTTCTTGCGAATATCAAAAATATTCTTAAATGTGTTATATATTTATATCAAATTTTTACGACTGGAATTATATTTTCTACGAGCTGAACTTTTGAAATTATTTGCTACGAACTAAGCAGCGAAATAAAAATATTCAGAAAATATGGAGGGTAACGTCATGTAACTTTTAACGAAACGTGACGTTGATCGTGTTTCACGTACGCGAAATCGTTATAATCTTCGCGCGAAATCCTTTACCATTTTTACGTAAGTTGGAAGGGAATGTGCACGCTACGGAACTTTTCCCAGCAGCCTTGTTATTTCTCCGATTCCTCCTATGGTATAACGTAGATCATTCTACGTTCGTGGAAAAATATGACGAAAGATTTTCTATTCTTTCTGAATGAGTATTATGGGATTCGCCCCGTGAAATAGAAAACTAATGGGATTTGCATCGAATACGACGATGTAAAATGTGGTCAAGAATAAAACTAAAGTGTGATGTAATAAGAGGAAAGGTACAATGGAAAATTGATTCCTTTCAGTGGTGGATTTATTACGTTACCTTTATCGACTCTTTATTAGAGTGGAAGGAAACTGAAATATTTCAATAGACGACGTGGCCAATGTATACAATGAAATAACATTAAACTTATCAAATACAGAAATATTCTTCATATAAATGTGATTTGGTTGTATAATGAAGCAATAGGGGATAAAATAAGAAATATAAATGTTTATAAAAAGATTTAGAAAATATTGTTGTGACTTCAGTTATTTAAATGTCGATAAAAATATTCTTGAATTTGATCAATATTTCATTGATGGATTTTCCTGTAAATTACTACGATCATTAAAAATTAATCAAACGTTAACCAAGGATTAATTACAACCCAATGAAAAATAATTAAAAGCATCAAAGACTCTTGTTACTCTACTCTTTCGTCGTAATGACATTTTCAATATAAATACAAAATCAACGATAAAAACAAGAGAAATACACCCTTAAAAGCGTCAGCAATTTTGTAAACGGAAGTAATACACGGAATTGACAGTTTGTAGCAAGATCGGTCAAACACAGGATTAAATGCACGCGGTGAATTCAGTGAGCTCGCAAAATTCATTTTCATGAACATGAAGCTTTATATAAAATACATGTATTTCACTTTTTTGATTTATCGCTATACCAGAAACCAAGCCTTGCCCTGTTCTAACATTCACCCGACCTCAATCTATATATTGTATAACACACACTGTTGCAGAAAGTTTTGCAAAATTATTTAGTTCAAAATAGAGAACGTTTATCAAACAAACTGAGTGGTAATATGCAGTAACTAATAAACGTTGACTCGTAAAATTTCATTTCTATCGATATTAAGTTAGTTAGAAAATCCATCATAGTCCGAATAGTTTTCAAACTTGGTAAAACGAGAATCACTTTAACATTAAAGTTTCATTGAAAGTGCCTAAGTTTGATAATAATGATAATGCAAATGCAAGACATGGCTTCGCAATTATGTACGTACGAGTTAGCAAGGAAGAACAAGAGTCCGTTCTAACATGCAAAATGATCATCTTCTAAGGCTCATGATAGAATTATACTTTCCAGCTCATGTAATACCACCATGCGAAGGATCATCGAGTCGTTTCACGTGGCAAGAGGTTAAAGGGCAACAATTTTGCCTGCGCGTTGTACCGCGGCGTATTATCGCGCTGCTATCGCGCATCCTTTTGATAAACGCGAATGGTGAATTCAGTCGTTACTAAGAAGCTAAGATCCTGCCGGTTTGCACGCGTGTGTGTAATTTTCTTATTCCATCGTCTGTTGCTTCCTCGTTTGTCCTTTTCGCTTTTCCTCGTGGCGCGCTGCGCTTCCTTTTCGAGAAATGTTCCTGACCATAACTACCGGCCACGATGAATAGTTAAATCGTGTATTGAGATACTCTTCGATTATGGTTGCAGCCGTAGATTGATCGGTAGCTATCTCGTGTCGTACCTAAAACGACGAAAACGAGGGAGAGAACGGGGATTTAAGTTGAAGGTGAAGGTAGCGAGGAAGAAGACGAAACTGAAGGTGAAGGTGAAGTCTCGGAGAAAGGAAGGTGAAGGTGAAGGTGAAGTCAAGGACGAACGACAAAGATGAAAGCAAAAGTAGAACAAGGATGGACAACGAAGCGTTTTCCATAAGGGACATCGATCGAGGCTCGCGAATACCAAGTCACGATTCGAGTAGAGCGATTGTCTTGAATATCGAAAACAATCTTCAGTTGCTTCAGAACGGAATTACGGAACGGATATGAGACACAGGAGCAATACGATACGCAGTTCCGTTTTCATCGTTGAGACACGTTTCGAGTACATAGTAAAATCCATTCTGAAAATACCAACCCTTGTTAACAAAGTCTGTACGTATCTCGGTCATTTGAGTAAAGATTTAACGCTACAATGAAAAAGTTTGAGTATCTCTAGCGAATTCATCGCCGGCAGACCAAGATGTCTGAAGGTGTAGGTTTCTTCCTTTTTATCTCTCTGTTGCCTTCCTCGCTGAACTGTTCTTTCATATAATCGATGTATTAATCAAGCAGGCAAAGGCTCGGGTTAAGCGAGAACATAGAGAAACGGTATCCAACTAGTTGGAAAGGGTCAAGTATATCATAAACACCGTACGGGAGTAAGTTGATCTCGACGCGAGGGATGCTAGCTAGTTGTCGGGATAAACTACTGCGCCGATCGTCCGATGAGCCTTATCCGAAAGCATCTGTACGACAAATAATAATAAGCCTGGGTTATTAACGTGCCGCGTGCATCGTTGAAGCGAAGATCACACGAAAGATGCCGGCGATAAAGATTATTGGCTCGAGGAACGTATTATCATACTCGAAGAAGATCGTAGCCAAGCAACGATGCTGGCCGACTCTCGGTGTAGCGGAACCTATGTAGAAGAGAAGACAGTGTTGCGAGAGAAGAACAGAACCGAGCGCGCCCGCGCGCACACTCACCGAGGGGGTGAGACAAAGTGTATAGAGAGGGATCCATAATGGCGAAGCTTGGTCCATGGATCTCGTGGTAGGGACCACGTAGAACAGCAAGAGGCACGTAGAAAGACAGCGCGGACAATGAGAGAAGAAGAAAAGTGGAGAACACGTTTGAAGAAGAGAATGGGACAGTATCGAAAGGGTGATGAGGGTGGGGGAGAAACAGGACAACGGCGGGCGCGGGCAGGTTTATAGAGAGGATTTAGATGCGAACGAACGAACGGTTCGAGGCATTGTTCGATATAAGACACGACTTCATTAAGCATTCAAGTAATGTTCAAACATTGTACATTGAATTGTACTTGCGTCCCCGTGGCCTCCTGGCCCCCTCTGTCCTTCTCTTCTCCTCGATATACAGCTACCCTCCCTTCTCCCCCGATACCGACGACTTCGGTTTTGCCCCGGCGTCTACGAACATTGTCCACCCAGGCCAGCTATGTATTGCTAAGTGCAGGCACAGCATACAATGAGAATATCGTCCTGGTGGAACTCGTGATGCCGCAATATCGAATAATGTATAACTATATCACCAGTCGAAGAAGGCGGAGCGAAGAGCAGACCAGCAAACGGACGATGAAATGAAGAGAACCAGTGAAACAAGAAAGGGTTACGGGATATAAAGACGAAGAAGGCAACGTCGTTCCGTTGATACGATTCAGCCATAGTGTGTCGGCAGGACCTAGATAATCCGATACATCTGGACTACGCGCACATGGAATACTTCACCGCATAAGCGAGACCCCTGTGGTCTCAGAGATTACCGGTTAGGATGCCGTGATTCTTGCGCTGTTTGATTCGTGGCAAACAAAGGAGCCGCCTCTTCTTAATGCCGCCGCTTTTTCTTTTTTTCGATTCTAATGCTATCGACATCTTGGATATTTAGTGAAATTCGTTCATCTCTTGACTCGTTATTGATTTCTTATAGGAAGCTTTCGTGTTTATATCAGGTGAATCTTCGCGATTCTTCTTTGGTGCAATAAGATTGTACTGAAATAGAGGAACTGACTGTGTGATTTGCGAGAAAAAAGAATGCGAGAATAATATCTTTGGATTCGTAAGGATGAAGAGATGTTGTAATAATGAAATTAGAAAATTTAGGTAAACGATTGGCAGAGAATTCTTATGCTCTTTAACTGTACACATAATTTTAATAGTATTTCTGTTTCAAAGGAGTATAGCTTTTATCATAACTTGAGCTTGCTATTAATTTGCGATTTTTGATTATAATAGTTTTGTTCAGTTTTATGGGACATAACATATTCCGGAATTTGAAAAATTTGAGGTATATAGGATCCAGGAGCTTCATTCAATTTGGAATACTGAAATTATGTAACCGATAAAAGCTATTTTACAGAGAAGGGCCGCAAGTTATTTCGAATAGTACTCTATAGATTTTATGAGGATATAAAGTTGCTTCAGGGGCCATGGTTCTTGCTACGACAGCATTTTATGTTCTACATTCTTGATAAGACGCGTACCTTTTACATTCGGCTACAGTTTCAATCCGATTGCTTGTCGGCTAGCGATCGCGAATTCGAAAGAAAATTGTATACCGAATTTACCGTGGTGCTAATAGAATTTAAGATGTCGCTATTAACGAACAATACTAAAAATATAAATTCTTAATAAAAACAATATAATATTGAAGACAATACTGAATATTTATTTGGCTGAAAAATATAAAAAAGAAATTTAGTTTATTTTGATTCAAACACAAAACAATCTCATCATATTTTTGTTGAAACATATACGCGAAAATTGCTAAGTGAATTTATATAAATTGCAGCTTTTCTTTTGGCGCGTAGGCTGCATACTCGATATGCATGACCAAAATTAAATTCGCCGTTGAATTAACATTTTTTCTTCAACTAGCTCACCTGTTTTTAAAAATACCATCCGATAATTTGAACGTGGAAAATTGAATATTCCCTCGCGCGTCTTTACATGGCCTGTTCGTTTTCTTCGCGCGGTAATTTAACGAAATTACAGTCGAAATCCTTTCGCGCGAAATAATGCAGGACGCCAGCCACAGGGGCTGTCTTAACAACGAAGATGTATAACGTTGCCAAGGGAAACAATGACGATGTGGTTTACTGCGGCGTACGCGGAAAATTTTCACGATCCCAGGAAGGAGATCATTCCGGCTATCAGCACAGGGTTGAACACAAGGAGAGCTTGGAACATGCCAACAGCCTAGACTCTCCCTCTCTTGCTCTTTCTCTCTCTCTCTCTCTCTTTTTCTCTCTACATGCTGCCACAATGCTAACTTCAATGTAAGCCAGGTGTATTGAGTTTAAACGCGTTTTGCGTAATTGAAGGCGCACACACCGGTATGGAAACGTTTTGCCAGGAGAAACGGTAATAATATCTGTCTTGCGAAGAATTGTGACTGCAATTTTCGACTACCCAGAGCTCGGCCATCCCCCTTTTTCCTTTCCCCTACGGAAGAGCTACGCTTTTCTGCTTTCATCCGCGCGCGAGCTCAGCCTCCGAGCACCAGCAGGTCGTCGTGCCGGAGAAAATAAAAAATATCACGCCTCCGCGAACGTAACACGAACCTTAATGGCATTGTTAACATAATTCTCGCGCACGAGCTCGCGCATAACTTACCAGCTGCGCGGGCTACGACGAATTATTTCGGGGAAGATACCCCATGACGGCTGAAATACATCACGCGACGTAACACCTTCGAAATGCTTTTATTCTCGACTATGCCATCCTACTTATCACAGTGAGATCATGATTTAATGGAATTCCTGGAATTGACATTCACGTGCCCTACGAAATTCCTGGAATCTACGTTCTAATCTAAGTTCTAACTAAATGTCTGTTCGAAAATTCCAATGTCTTCTAAAATCTCGAAGAAGCATTAGAGATTATCATGGCTAGATTTTTCAGAAGATTTAAAAGCACGAGTGTTGTACTTGGATTTTTAAGTCGATGAACAGGATCAATGTAATTCGATCCATGTAGTCGACATTCATGTATCAAGACGTTTTATTTGTCTTTTACCGTTCAAAACGTGTTTCAACGTGTGAAAGTACAATTAGGGCAGCTATCACACTATGCAATTATGTGTATAATATGAGCTAGTACGTTGTAAAGCATGATAAGTATTTTCAGAATATTATAACGTCTACCATATAATTTTGGGTTAATAATCATAACGGAGAATTGATTCTTACTATTTGTTACGTGAAGTGTCGAGATTACGCTTTGCAATATTCTAGTCGCTAATATTCAAATACCGTAAGCGGAAGATTAACAGGTTTTTGTAACATTTTGCGGTTGTGAAGTTTAAAACATTAATCTCTGTTTTAAATATCTTGTTACAGCATAGAGTTTTGGCCCATCTTCTTTCTTAATGTATGCTAATTATCCTATGACGGAGGTACTAGTCTCACATAAAAATTCGTTTTCCTTTTATTGGATATATAGCGGCACATGAGTCAACGAATGATTCGAATCTGGTGAAACTCATATCGTTGTGCCTTGCAGTGTCAATGTTGTTTCAAAGGTAAACGTACTTCGGACAAAACATTATCGCCGTTATTTGTAATCGTCAACCAGTGTTACATTTGAGCTTTTTACAATACCACCGGTCGATACAAATAGACGAACGTACTTTCTAGGACGGATTATTATAGCCAGACAGTCGAATAGCGAGCGTAGAGTTGAGCAGTAGCATTGAGCGAGCGACTTACGCGATTAGGACCAGCATACATTCTGTACTTGTATTTAAAGTGATTTTAATATACACTGACTATTACAATTTTATCACTCGTCTCTTTAATAAACGAGGACGTATAATAAACCATCACAGATAGTTCGTTTATTTCACTTACTTTATTGGCTGGTTTAAAGATGGTTAATTATTGTGAACTAATTCTTCGTTTATTTATACGCCAATTATCGAAATCCAGTCATCGTCCTAATAAAAAAAAGTCTTCTTTCCAGAACTGCATATTTCTCAGATGTAATAACAATACGTTATTGTACTGCAATCAATCAAGTCCTCTCTAGGTTTCCTATTACAGTAACAGATTTTGTAGAGATATTATCGTTTTTAATATTAATACTGACTATTGTTTGTAATCACTTCATTCTTTAGAATCGTCAATCACTTTTTAGAGTCTGACGGTACTTCGTTCTTTTCAATACTTTTCTTAAGACTATTCATTTCTTGTCTCTTCTCGATGTATCCTCTTTACTATATCCTTGACTACCTCGTAAAAAACGTAAAGACCTCGCTAAAAGTATATGAACTTACACCATAGCGCTATATTAATAAACGCCATATTACGCTAGAACTGCGAATATCATGCAGTTTGCAGTATAACAGAATTTGTAATTTTCCTCAGTTTCATATCACTACAGGGATCTAATAAAATAAATGTAAAACTGTAAGACCAAACTAGTGTTGCCCTTTTGCAACAAAATAATTTTAAATGGAATTTCGATCTGTAATTATTTTCCAATCGCTCGTTATTGGAAGATGCTTAATTATCAAAACGGAAATACGTTCTCCGATACAACGAAAGAAGACGTGAAAACAAAAACTAGTTTCTCCATGTACGCATCACCTTCATTTCCATACCTATCCATACGTTCCATTTTTGCATGACAGTAGTTAAAAACAGCTCTCAACAGAAGCATTTTCACGGCACCTTGTAAACGACATATCGTCGTATTAAATAAAGTATTTCTTTCATCTTTTTCATACTAATTCCACGTTGATGCGTCCATAAAAGTTATTCGTCGGCCGCCCGAGGCTATACACCGCGCACAGTATCGAAGAAACACGAGACGAGAAAAAGATCTTTGGTTCGATACGACAAAAGATATTGAAGACTTTTAAATGAAGTCTTCACTTGTCAAGGCTAGTTCGTACGCAGAATGGCCGTCTTTATCCTTATTATGATCGTAAGTTCACAGTCGTAACTAACCGCTGATTATTTTCATTAATGAGTTCTGGAAGTAATAATAAATCCGGTCCTGAATAGCCGGTAATACCCGCGCTATTGCCTGGTCATTTAATAAGACGTTTCTTACCTCGAATAACTTTTCTACGTTTCTCTTACGCACATTTCGCTCGTAATAATATCCCGCGCAGCGAATTGTGCTCCATCCGCGGCATCGTTCATCGAACTTCGGCGTAACATCCACTGTTCCACCAGGCTTAAGTTCATTATCATCTTCCTTTAATGGGATCAACCTACGATAAACTGGATTTAGGCTACTGCTTGATAGTTTCGACATGAACATATCTGCGAAATTGAATTGCACCATACGTCTATTTTTGTATCCCCCATTCTTTTTAATTTTATTCTTTTTAATCTAATTAAATTTCAAGTGTTTGTATTCACATAGATTTGAAATTTCAAAGGAAAATTTAATTTAAGGCATTCCGTGTATTAGAATTGGCGTTCTAGGTTTTATATCGATTGAAATTTTTTATACAAATTCATATTTCGAACGGAACTAAAGAAGTGGAACTGATGTAAGCAAAGACTCGTTCATCCCCTAATTACTATAACAAGATATTGTATTTACTTTGGTAACTGTATAACAAAAGTTCTAAAAATCCGTGATATAAAATATCAACTTTTCAAATGAAACTTCAACAGCATACTACTACTATACTATAGATACTAGATAAATAGTACTATAGATATTACGTGTAGTTATCTAATAGAAGTAATTTTCACATGATTTATTACACTTCCTCAAAGACTAGCTCGTTCAATTATTCTAGATTTACTAGACTTATCAGTTGTTTGATTATATTAATCCTATTATATTTTGAAAAGCTCACATATAGTTACAGAACCATTTGAAAAACAATATTTCATATAGGCTAATCTAATAACTAGATATATGATACCTATTTGAATGCAAGACAAAACTACAATCAAAACGATTGTGGAAAAAATCTTTCATAACAGTCCATATCGAACGTATATGCTAAACTTTATAAAGTAGACGGGTATTACATGAAAATAGCGTGTTAGCATACAACATCGTAGATAATGAGAATAGGATCGACAACAAACGTGACAAGTGAACTCTAATTTTTAATACACGATATTTCTTATACATAAGAAGGGATATAAATGAACTAGGATGAAGCTAATTTCTTCTGGATAAAGTAATAAATAAGAAACTGGTAATTCCACTTATGTAATAGTAATAAAAATATATTTAACCTTCGTGGAACGTACAATCATCGCTATGAGGAAACCAGATGTTTTACAAGTGATTCTGAATAGATTAAATATTTTATAATTATAATAACACCGCCACAAAGGGAAAAAACACGTGTGTAACAGCACGCGAGACAAAGATGGTAAAACGATAAAAAAAAGTAATTTGGCGGCACACGATACGTCGAAAAGGCGTACACGGTATTCGTCTATTATTACCTGCGCTCTTTTAAGGCGTCATCAGCTGGCAATAAAAAGATTCTACGACCGACTAACGCGGCTACATCTAGCTGTAGACTTAGCTATAATTCCGTATAAGGCTTTCGTGCGATTAACAGTTCGAGAATGCGGTGTATATATACGTTGATACAGAAGTGAGGGTATATGCGGTGTACAAAGGGACGTAATTATCGTTAAACTGTTCGAACACATAACAAGACACCTGGTTTCTTTCGTGTAATTGAAATTACACATGAAACCAGGAGCGTATGTACATTACCTCGGATATGGAATAAATTAGTACTTGTGTTTATTAATTGTTATATCATAGATTCAATAGTATATGACACGTTCTCGCGTTGTGATCTGATTAAATTGTATTATGGACAATTTAACACCAGCATTAACTGGTTATACTGAAGAAACGATTGCGTTGAGCGATGTTATGATTTAGTTAAGTGTTATTCATTTATATTTGATATATGATTAATGTAGTAATAGTCGTGTAACATAATTTGAGTATGATCCTTATTAGAAACCTTCATTATTTTTAAATGAGAAAGCGAGGGTGATAGGTAGAATTCAATTAAATAAGCCAGTTTAAAAAATCAATCAAATACAGATAGAAACCAATCAGATAAATAATTGACCTTTGCCCTGTGACAAAACATAACTGAAATTTATCTTCTTTGCTCGTTGCCTGCTGAGGCAACTCATTCTAGCAGAGAATTGGGAGAAATTTCAGCGCACAAGTCGTGCATATTAAATTTCAAGCGGACGTTGCAGACTGAAGCTAGTACCTTCCAATGTGCAGAATGTCAAACAAATCCTGATTTCATCAAAAACCGATATCGGTCTATCTGACCGTCCACTGGCATTGCGAATTTTGCCGCGCGATGGTCATCTCGTGTGTTGTTCCGCCCTAAATACACGAACGATGGAACAAAAACCAGATACCATAGGTTGTCGAATGGACGGCCAGCAACGTGAACTAGCCAAAAATGTGAAATCATTGTTACCGTATAATTCACACCGTCACGGCCACCATGGACCTTATTTCTTCCGATTTTTCCCCGAATCTCGGTTTTCTCTGAATACTTAGCCAATTTTTTCGAGACATTCCTTCGTATTCAGTTAACAACACGTATCATCGTAACATTGAAAATAAAATTATATCTCTAAAAACAGAGATATCATAGAAAAGATATTTTCGTATTTAATATTGTATATTTTTTAAATGATTTAACTCTGAAACGAGCGAATTTTCGCTTTGGACAACGAAATTTGTTCCATGCGATGCTCAGATTATTTCAATAGTTTCTGACGGGTTTATGAACAGTAATTAACATTATTTCACTGAAAGTTTGTTCTGCCCGGCTTGTTTAACTCGCACGTCCTATGAAAACACAGAACCATTATATAGACCTAACTATACCATAATATATCCACTGTTTATTATAAAATTTGCTTCTTCATTTTGATTATTTTGATAATATTGTATATTTTCTGATTCAACTGTATATTTCATGAAGATTAGAAAAATATCCAAACAGTTCACTGTCCATTGCATTAGATTGATATAATACGTATTTTGAAATATTTTGTAATTTATACACACATTTCTAGACTGGTTTCGAATTCGATCAATATAATTCATACTTCATCCTTATTTAATCCTTAATTCAACCAATAAATAGTAACCATTCAAGTACTTTCGTGAGTCAGTGCAAGATTATATAAGGTCAAAGGTTTATTAAAGATCAAAGAATGTATCGCACAAGATTAACCGAACGATTATAATAAATTTCATTTCTTCCCATAAATAATAAACCAAAAGAAATACCTTAGTGTACAACCGAATAAGATATAATCTCCCATAACTGTACTCACACGAAGATACACATCGCGTTCGACTCAACGATTGCGACATCGGCAAAACTCTCATTGGCAGAGTTTGAGAGATATAAGAAGAGGATAATTTCATAGACAAGACGAACATGTTTAAAATCGATGCGTGACACGACGGTATTTACATGCTTTCCATGTTTCACCTTTACACACCAGCCCGCTCAATCGAGATCACGTCAAGCTATAATTTCGTTTACGTCTATTCATCCATCATCTTGCTAGTGGCTGATCGTGACTTGCCAACGCTATGTATGCTATCGCGGTACCGCGAGTCGGCAAATATGCGAATGAAGCTAAGCAATTGATTGAGTTACGTCACGCGTCATTGGTCGCGTATTTATGCAGGAAAGAGCGATGCGTCATTTTGACAGACTCCCTGATACACAGTTTAACACCTTGGTGAATGCTGCGTATCGGAAGAATGCAGGTAGCGTGGTTACCTCGGCCAATGGATTTGCTCGTAGTGAAGAATTCACGATTTTCAGATAAAGGTGAAACCGTCGGTGAAATTGCAACGTTATTTTCCCGTGGATGCGTTCTTCAACTATAGTTTGTCGGGTATATCCTTTTAGAGTAGAAAGTAGAGTAGAGTAGAGTAGAGTTGAAAAATGAAGGGTTATAAAGATGCTAATTACTGATGTTAGTTGCTGTTATTGACCTGAAAAGTTTTGAGAAAAGAGTATATGAATTAAGAATTAATAATTTTTCATTGTATCATTGTCTATGTAAACTTGCAATTCAATTTGTTTGTATATATTTATATATAATATATATCTAGTGATATAGATGTTACATCAATATTGAAAAAATTGATTAACGTGCCAATAATAATTATGTATACATTAATATCATGCACATAATAATGTATATATTAATTTATTATATTTCTAAAATTGGGAAAGAAAAGATTGTTGAAGATGTTTATTAATAGCATTAGATATTTATCAAATGCTTTTTATATCTAAATCTGCGTTATATTTTTAGCTACAATTTAAATTGAGATATTTAAATAACATCAAACTAATTTGCATTTTGTACATGAAATCTGGGTCTAACAATCATTCTACTTACGAATTTTCATTTCGTTGTATGTCTGTATTGCTTTGGAAATATTAATTTTTGTCCAAAATTACTTTGAATGCTTCACGAAATTTAGTGCTATAGGCATAGCAATTACAAGATAACGATTATTATCGGCTAGAATTTGTACGAAGGAAAGAAGTAAACTAAGGAATGAAATTGGTAGTTTCTAAATGGGTCTCATTGTGAGAAGTCGATACAACAGCGCAAGTCTTGAGACTTGATAGTTTAAAGGAACGTGATTAGTTCAGAAACAGTTCGATCGTATATAACATCGATCTGAGGAAGTTTGTTCTCAGCGCTGATGAAGCTATTGCGCATTGTTGTATATATGTATAACGGAGAGGAATCTTGGAGTAACGCGTGTTAACGAGCCGTACAGATGTCACACCATAGGACTGTGTACCAACTTCTAATGTTCCGTATGAACATATACGTGTCCTCTACATGCAACTAAGAGAACAAGCCTAGGCACAGTACAACAATGATTAACTAAGCAAGAGGCTGCAATTCATAGAGAAATGGCAAACAGTGAGAAAGCATCTTTTTGTTGAATAATGGTTTAAATGGATGAATGCCATTTCTCACAAAGAAACACTTTATGTAGCTATCATGATATAAACATATCTCATGTCTTGTTTCTTCTAGAGAAACTAATTTATATGACTTTAAATTTTTTAAGTTTTACTTTATTCATCTATCACTATATTCTTGTAGTATCCAAGCATGCACAGTAATATAATAAATGAAAACACAGAAGATTATCTAAATCAATATCTTCTCTTAAAACTAGGTGCATTTCTTTTAATACAGGATTCTTTAGTGTGAAATTTTTCATTCTTTTAATATGCAAATGACAGCTACATGTTATATATTATATAATTATCACAACTCTAAGATATTCTAAAGAAATATTCAAATTACATTTTCTAAATAATCGTTATCAAATAGTTTCCATTATTAATATATAGGAACGACAAAGTATTCGCTAGTAGCACGATATATTAAAAAATGATCGATAAAGATACTACCTCTCTAGCACTCCAGGAGGGAAAACGTATTACTCTCGTATAAACAGAGAGGGGAACTTCTGAAAAGTAGCTAACGTCATATTCATAAAAGTCAATGTAATCTCTTATCCGTAGCCAAACTTTTATATAGATGCAGCATAATCTGCTGACGATCGTGTACATCGGAACGAGGTATTTGGTGCCTCAACCGTGTAAGTTGTATGTAAACACACCTGCATACTTTAGAGGCGATAGGTGATTGGATAAGAAGCTATAATCCAAGATTATGGGTATGATGCATCTTTCTTCATTTCCCACATTAGGATAAGGAAATGGAGCAAATTAATGAAGCCGCCAAAATTATCGAAGCCTATCTGATTTCTATAACATACGAGTACATAATTACATTCTTTCACATTTCTACATTAGTTACCTTACCATTAATAGTCGTGTTGATATGAAATTGTATTTTGCTACCATATTATAGTTTCTTATTTTCTTGATTTCGTGATAGAAGGACAAAATTTAATCTTGAATTGATTTTTCAAGTATACAATACATTTTGAAACTTGAGGTAGAATATTCGAAATTGGAGGTTATTGTCATTCTTTCCACAGTCCATGACGATGGCGATTAAATAAACAGTACTTTTAACTGTTAAGTAAATTTATGATAATTTGATCAATAATCGATTTACATAAAAGCTCACTTAGTTGACTTACCTACACTGTGACACTTGAGTACAAAACCGGTAAGCATAAAACCCGATGTTGTACCGAGAACAAACGTTGGTCAATGAAATGATGCCTATAATATTAATTAAATCAGACGCCAAGAAAATTATTCTTTTATTTCAGACACGGTTATATAAACAGGTCCGGACATTTGTCAGGGAAAAACATCCAACCACGTCTTACTTCGGGCGCCATGTTGATTTTCTTCAATTCTCTCTGTGGACACTTTCGTCTGTGCTTTCGGTATATATGTATGTATCCAGACTATTCCAGATCTGCTTATATGACCGTGATTTCCAACCTTACCTTATCGAAATACAGCAACTATAGTTGTCAATTCTGTCGTGAAAGCTTCTATCGCGAAACCTAATCCAACAGCTAATGTCAATGCCCAGACGTGAACGGGGTAGGAGAACGTGAGAGAACCTGATGAGCGTCTGTCAGAACATCCCCTCCTTAGAAGATAATGTAATTACTCTACCTCGTCTTTATCCTCACATTATCTTCCTGTCTCTCCAAAGATCTTCACTGGGCACTGTTCTCTGACACGAAATCACGTCTTCTACCATGGCACATTCGGAACCAATGCACACTGCAGATTCACATAAATGCGAACGTGGGCAGTCTGCTCATTAACCTTTCGCACACGAACGACACATTACACGGCGAATAAAAACACTAAGATGCGCGATATATCCGTACTACAAGAATGCGTACATGAGAGAACGACGAGATTAATTCCGTTCGTCACGAACACACGCGTCACGCATTCAACCAAAACAAGGAGTAGCTCCCAACTCCGCGCCGCGGCGCATCACTTCATCGACCGTTCTATCGATTATTGACATTGTGAACTGCGTCGCAGACGAAATCGATATTCCTTTAGCACCCGATGCGCATCCTTGCCGCGCAGCCGAACTTTCGGCGGTTACAACTGAATTTCTATAGCCGCTCTGAATTTATCAAAAAATATTAAACATAACATAACATTATATATAATATTATATATTATAAACATAACATTTATAAGCAATTTTTTATGAGAGAAATGGATCACGATCGATTAATTTTTTATTTCATTTTTGACTTCCATAAAATTTTATCAAATTATCAACTGCTTTTAAGAGATTTACAGTTTTCATTTTCTAATAGTATGCCGTATTAAGATTCTCCATCTTAATGATAGGGCGAAAATCAACAAAAATGTAATAATAATAAAAATGTAATTAATAATTAAAAAATGTAAATCTTTATGGGCAAAACTAAAAAAATGAAATCTGAAGATTAGTTACATCTAGTAAGTATAACAATAAGTAATCCACCTTTGATATTTTATATCCGTATTTCTATCTCTACACGTTATATGCATTCTATAGAGTTTTTCATTGTTAAATTTCACAAAAATGTGAACATATCTGCGGTCTAACGAGACCACTTAATGTCAATATTACTGAATCCGAAAAATCAGTTACGATCGTATTAATCCAGAAAACTAATTTTTCCCTCCGGGGTGGAAAGATTGTTTCGTAGCTGTAGTACCGAAAGTAGTATGCTACTCTTACTAGGTGAAAGTATTCGTTACTGTCTATTAATGTTCTTCCTCTCTGGTGAAAAACACGTTTCCTTAGGGAGTGTGAAGTGCAGGCAGGTCGGTACAACACGATTTCCATCGACGACACGGCAGAATGCACGTCGATAGGATCGCGCGATAACGCATACGGAATTCCACGCGCCAGTTTACACGCGGTCGGGGAAAAACTTTTATCTAGCCGGAACGTGCGGAGGAAACGAACCCAGCCCACCATCCATGCGACAGTTACTCGAGCTAGCGCCATTCCTCCAACTTTATACCGAACTTTCCACGAAATTATTTCCCTGATAAAAGTTTTCCAGGGTGTCACTGGAATCAAGGCCGATGTATAACCGGATATTACGCCCCTAAAAAGTCGCGTGAAGCGGTACTTACTGTTGAAGGTGATGAAAATGTTGCACGGAAGTTACGCCGCCGCTTTCATACTCGCCATTGACGCGAGGCGATATAACTCGTAATACCCCGTGAATGATCAAATCAAAAACAAAAGGAAGGAAATAATGATTCGACGTACATAGATACGACATAAAAGACCGATGTTACAAACGGCCGTATGATCAATCACATTACGAGCATCGACTTCCTGCGAGGCATAGTTAACTCTACCGTGAAACGAGTTTTTACCTATTCGCCTTATATCAGACACAGTTTTTCGCCGACTGTGCTACGCAGTTCTTCTATTGTTGCATATTCATCATTCTTGACACTTACGGCTTTTATATTCGCGAAACGAGGCTACATTTTCTTTCTTCATGGAATATCGTTGTCGAGCTACTCAGAGTGACGTTACTTAACATTTCTTTAAGGGAAACTCCGTAGTAACACTCCATGTACCAAGCGTTTCTACGCTGAGAGAGGTAAAATTGTAGAAAGTGTTCAAAATTAAAGGTAAATAATGAGAAACAAAACCAGAAATAGATCAACAAAATTTGGTGCTTTTAGTGGAAAAATAAATAACGATTAAAGCTACATTTCGTTCTTTTCCGAAGAGTAGTGGTTTACTGGCGAGGGAGTTAAGAAAACGACGGGGTTATCGTTTAAACGGAATTAGAATTTCGAATGGGAGCGCAAAATGAATAAAGACGTTATTATGCAGCGGCGTGGTTAAGTGTTTCATCGCGGACGAAATATCGCGAACTTCGCTGACCGCCTTTTAGATGAGCCGGATGAAATATACTTGGCCCGTTGTGGGCGGCGGCCGACTCTCAAAGTTCCCTAGAAATTGCGTTAAACGTCTTCAGCAATTTCGCCAAGTGCTTTTATCCGCTGACAAGTGAATCACGGTTCAAGGAATTGTATAACGTTCGCATTTTGTTGGTTATACGATTTAAAATATACCATTCGCAGCAGTTTTTCCATTAATATTTTCTTCTATTCTTTATAAGGCTTGAAGTGGTATGATTTATAACAAGATTAGGACAATTCTTACTTTTTGGAAGATAAAGTATCTATTCTCTTTGTTTCTAAACTTCTACTACCTGTACGTCAAGATTCAGACAGAATGTAACTTACAACTTAGATCATATTCACCTTACTTTTTGCAATAGCAAATATCCTGTTATAAATTTTGAAAGGAACTTTCCACAGATCTGAATAAATTCTTGACCACTCCTATAACAGAGGACCTCTGTTCTCCTTTTAAAAATACAACGCGTTTTGACGACATAATGGAAGAGAGGACATGAGGTCATAAAATGTTCAACAGTACATCGAGGTACCACGTTGGGAATAGCCACGAGATTGTCAAACAGAATTCATCAATAAACAATAAGTGACTTCTTCAATTGTGAACATTGGTTAAGTAAATCAACTTTCGTGGACCTTGTAAATTCATTTAAACTCAAAGTTTGTTTATGCCAATTGAATGAACATTGCTAGAACCAATACCATCATGGTGAGAAGACCCGCATCTACCCATGAAACGTAACTTGGTTGATATCGTTGACACTGCAAATTGGTGTGGGTGACTCGTTCAAAGCCGCAGCCACTAAAGATAAAGCTAATTTTTCGATCCCAACCAACTCGTATCGTTGCAGGTGTTTGTACGATTTTCTTATCAGTATCCTAACAATAATGTACAGACAAAGACTGCGTCTCCATAGGAATTGTGAGTTTCAGTGTGGTCTTCTTTGAGTTCTCAATGCAAGCATTATATGTATAGCAACATAGGTGCCTTTTATTCTATATTTATAACAAAATTCATGTCATTAGTAATATTAGAACTAAATAAAGTGATCAAAATGATCATTCGTAATGTCTCATAAATTTAATATGCTGCACTTTTGGGGATTTGAATGAGTTTTTATGAAGAATACGGATAACTAGTTTAGTAGAAGGTAGTTCTAATGTTAATTCTTAATCCCTATTATGGAGTCCTGGAATACCTTTCAATTGTCACACTTTCGTTTTGAAATAACATGACGCAAAATTTCATCAATCTGCAATTACATTGAATGTTGTAATTAATAAGCTGTAAATTATGATTCAAATTTTCATATTGAAATACCTCAAAAACCCATAAGCTTTTACCTTCATTACAATTTTACAATAATTCCCAATAGCAACACCAAATCGTTCCCCAATTGATCCTCAACATAAGAAGCCACCTGATGTTTCGCGATTAATAACACGAAACTCCTCCGTGCTTATGGCGTACGCAAACAGCTGCATTCCTTTTTGCCATGGGACAAGGGGATATAAATGACTGTCGAAAATTCATGATAAATGCGAGGTCAGTTCTCCGTTCGAAACTTCGCTAGCAAAACGATAGTCCTCCCAGCCTATGTATACGTACAGTGGGTTCGCATAAAGTTTGCGCAATTGTGGAAACGGCTGACGTAATTTATGTGGATACAGGGCTCGCGGTTATATGATATTGTATAAGTACGGTGGGGAGAGTACGTATATGTACATTACGCCCATTAATTTTCGTCCAAGCTGGTTCGTAGCAGCGCGTCAGAAACAGCAATGTAGTCGTGAACCGCGAAAAAAGTTGCTCGATTAAACCGGATCCCACGGTATTCCCTCAAACCCTTGGCTGGATTAACAGCTTTGTTATTATCACTTGGTCGGTCACCGACTTTTTTTCCCGTTAACAGATTACGTATGAACTTTTTGATTTGCACACACCCGAAGACATTTATCCGATAATATGTATCCCGAGATATTAACGCTTGAATTACGGGGTTAAATCCGTTTAGCAGCCCTAGTATCCAATTTTCAACCAGGGGAAAAGGTATGCCGTTAAATTAACGCGATGTCGCCAATATGTTTCGCTTAACAATGCTTTTATTTTTATCTTTCCGAATGAAACTTCATTTGAAACAGATTACGCTGTAAGCTTATTACTTGGGCCAACGATTGTGATTGTTAAACATAGGTTTTATCGATTTCGTTGAGTGTCCGCGGTGAACTAAATAGTAAGGTTATTATCTTTTTTATCATATTTATTATATCTATTATATTATTAAATTATTAAAACGGGAGGCTTCAAACAAATCGATTTTATTCTACGCTTTTTACTTATTTTTTCATATAATTTGTTAGCTGTTCATTCGTATCCAATTGGGAATTACGTAATCACGTTGGCGCATATTACACTTAACTTTTCATATTCGATTTTGTCTGAAATGGAACCCCAAAAGAAAAAATTTGATTCTACGTTTTCAGCTTATTTTACCACGTAGAGAAACTTTTTACCTAGATCAATTTTTTATTTTCTAACTAAAAGTTATGTAATCAAGTTTGAATGTGTTTGATAAATTTTCAAATTTGATTTGCTTGAAACCGAAGCTTTCGATAAAAACATTTTATTCCATATGTGTACAGGATAATTTTTAGTCTGATCGAAGCACGCATCTTGCGATATTTTTTGTAGCTAGTATAATATTTATGAATTTTATCAGCTTTTACTCTTACCTAGATTTTCAAAAACTTCTGTACTTCGTAAAAGAACGAACTATGTAAAACGATATTAATCAATTTAATCTAAATTTCAGTTGTTACCATCGTAATCGTAGATCCGTGGAAGCGAGAAGTGATAAATAATTCAACTGTCTCCCAGTATAACAACGTACTTTAGATAAATCATCCCAGATAAACACTCCTGCTATCAGATGTATCGCTGTACCTGTTCCCCTAAAAGAATTATATCCCTTCAGTATCTTAATCTGCTGGTTGTTCTGTCAACATTTAGATATCTGTCCGCTACTTAATAGTGATTAAAAAATATTACACGGATCAAAGTATCGATTTGTAACGTGAAAAATAGGTGTTTGCCTACGGGTAGTTTCCTAACGTAAACAAAGATTCTTATCTTTCCTAGCCAAAGTAACGTAAAGCTGCTTCTCATGCTTGCTAATAGATGTGTTTACATCGTAAAGATAACTTAAACAAAATAACTTTTTGAAACGGTATCGTGTATTTCTAACACTAAACATAGGAAATTGAGAGATAAGTGTGTCAAGATAAGCTGGATTATGTTAAATCCTGAATACATAATTTTTACGTTTGGTAATAGGTTAAGACAGCAGACGTAGGTATGAGCCACTCAGAAGCTAATTCGATAAACTCTAAAACGTTACCTTTTGAAAATTTAGAATTTAGTTTTTTCTATGCTATTTCGAACAAAGACAATAAGAGCCTTAACATTTTTTAAATAACTTTCCCATTATATTGTAACACATAGATCAGCGTTTCCAAAAAATTATATATACCACTACTTTGCATGAAATTATCAAGAAATACATGAAACAATCCGATCCCACGTAAGAATGTCTAGATACTGAGAGTTGCTAAAGGTCAAGCAACTAGGAAGATAAATTCCTCGAAGACCGAGCAGAATGTTCGATATAAAATGAAGTATGCAGTAGAAAGTGCTTCTATATCAACTTAAAGACACGAACGTCTCGCGCGTTACAACTCAATACATGGGCCAAGAAGGCAAGCTTGCTATACACGCGCGAACGCTGCTCGTTTCCCGAAACAAGGGTCTAGCTGGTATTGAGTTACGTTCGCGAGACCGCCACGGGAAACAATCCAGATATTTTATCGAACCATCCAAGTATATCACCAGGCTGCTTCGTGTACATTTCTATCCTCCGAAGGATTTCTAAGGTCGCCACCATTATACGTTCAACGCGGGCGTTTACGCGGTTACATCGACCGGAAACCCCAGTGTTCAATGCACGCGTACAGGAACACAAGCTAGGAAAAGGGGACAGAAGAGGGGGAGACGCCTATTGTACTTAACGTGGATGCAGATACCGCTTGTACAGGTGGACATAATCTCTAGTGCGACTGTAGAACCTTCAGACCTCGAATGCCTATCGTAATCCGCGTTTCAGATCAGCCTTACCAAAGCACGATCAACTTGGAAAAATGTATAGACTCTCTATGAACTATGTTCTACCGTGCCTGTCTTTGCTTCTTTTCTTTGACTTCAATACAAGCTTTAGAATTGAATATTTTTCCGTTATTATTCAACCTCGATAAATATTACGTGTGGTGATTCGTGAAAGTATTTGAAAAATTAGAACAGGAAACCTTTATGAATTTTTTTTGTATATTATATAGATAGAGATTTTCTTGAATTTCATTGGCAGTGATAGGAGACACGATCGTTATAATTACATTTGATTATTCGTTATCGTTATTATTGATCGTAAAGTTACATTTGATTATTATTTCTTAATATAGTATCTTCCTAGTATCTGTACGAATTTGTTATGAAGTAATTTATAAATTGCGACTTCAAAGAATTTGTGGCTAGAAAATTGAGTATTCGTGTCATGGATCACGGAAACGACGTTGAAACCTGCTTCGTGTAGATACAGATACACGTTAATATGCGGGTGTGACATAGTTTAATAGGTCAAACGCCTTTTTCTCGCATTCTCCGTCTTATCCGATGTTAACTAATATCGTATTTCCGGTATTCCAACGCCGCGATCTACATACCGCAGAGTACCGGTTGGGACTCTGGGAAACCGGTCGATCGTGCCTTTTATTGCCTTTATCCCTCTTTTTCTCAGCTATTCGCGGTATAACCTTAACCTTGAATTAGCTTGATACATTTTTTTTCTTCTTCTTTATACTGTGTATAATTTACGTTCGTTACGGAGTCATTGAAAAATTGCTACGTTCGCGAGTAAAGCAAATGGATACATGGACTTTGTAAATGCCGCTTCATCAGCTACTACGAGTCGGAACGATCGTTTGAAATTCTCAAATAATAATTTACATTTTTCAAAGCGATGAAAGGATTAAAAAGTTTTAAAAATATAAGAACTTTTCTCTTATTGATTTATTTTCTTATTTATGTTCTACAGCAAGTATAAAATTACTCCTAATTCCAGAAGAAAGTTCCATGTTCATTACACACTTTTTACCTCCATCACTAGGTAGCATAAACTCATAAACTTTAGGACCTTTATATTTTAGCACCAAATATAAAACTTTTTTCATCTCGTTCCTTGAAGAAGCTGGAGTAACATTTCAACAAAACATCAAAGTGAACTACACTCCGAAATATCTGACACCTATAGATCACTCGAAACCAAAGTTTCTTCGAACTAGTGTCTATGCTCTGAATCGTCTGCTGTGATTTATACCTTGGATCATTTAACGAGAAAGTTTGTCATAGTAAAAATTTACGGGTACAGTGTACGAAAACACAGTGGGAGAGAGGGAGAGAGAGTGTATGTGTATGTGTATGTGTGTAGATTTTTCGTGGCCAATATGTTCCCAGCAGGCTTCGCATACTAACTGCAGAGTTAACGATCACGGATCGATATCTGGTTTGAACGGCGAGACTTTACGACGCCGGGGCCGCGAAATTCGAGGGACCGAGTACGATTTTTGCCTCGGCCCGCGCTGTTTAATGCGAACGCCCCGTAAATCTTCCTTTCGCGAACGTACGAAACCTGTTTTGCATGCGCACGTCCGGTAACGATGTTGTCCATGCAAACACAATCATTGATGCAAGAAGAACGCATCGAATAGATTACACGTAACTTGCGGCAACGTAAATCATCGGGGCCAACGCTAAGGCAGACGCGAAACGATGGATCCTGAAAATGACAATGAGTCGCGTCCGCAGCGTAAATCAGAACCGCGTTGATTTATCACCAGCTGCCTGCATCCGCGCAGTTTTAAATCCCACATTATAAAAGAAAATTATCATCGAAGCGATTTTCCGAGGAAATTATGCAAATTTACTATCCGCTTCGCGCGCACGACGATGTTCCAGGTTAATGGAAAAGGAATGACGTCATCAATGACGCAGCCTTTTGATGCTATTAATCGATGATTTTGTTGTGAAAGTTGGGACATATATGATATATTTATCGGGATGTCTATTTAGCTGAGAGCTTTGACTTTGAAAAAAATGTAGGTATTTGACAATTTTTCTGAAAGATGGAAAATTTTCCGAGGAATTCGTTTTTAATGATATTTATTTTTAAAGCGTAAAGTACACTTACATTTAAAAAGTGTTATTGCGTGAATGCGTAAGAAAATGAAAAACTTGATATGGAAAAAAAGTATATCAAAGATTAAAAGCAAAAATTATAAAATATTCTAACCAGAGGATACTTGACATATCAAAAACAAGTGTTACAGTATAATATTTTATAGTTTCTACTGTTAATTTTTAATATATCTCTTTTCACATCAAGTTCTTAATTTTCATTCAAGTAACAAGCATTTTACAAAGCTAAAAAATCTAGTATCTGATGAATTTATGAGATAACATTTCTTAAAATTGTGTATATAAGTATTTCGCTGTTGTGGAAAAGAAGAAAAATTTTCATCTGATTACCGGGGGAACGTAATCGAGTTTGAAGAACAAAGTACAAAAGATAATGTAACACAGCCATTATTGAACAAGGACGTAAACGACTCCGCAGGAAATTCTCTTCAACAATTTTAAGAATGCTTTTACCGTGTCTGTTAAGGTATCTGAACTATTTCAATTGAAACTTACAATTCCGCCGAAGTTACGAAGTGAAACAACACAAATGTTCATTTTACATAGGCGAAGTTTTACAATTCAAGAAACTGAGACTTTCTATGAGAGCATCAATCTTTAAGGACACCTCGCGCTTTAAAGCGTTTAGGGGAAGATTAATCTGAATAACAATCCAATTGTTGTAATCATATAAAATGAAGAAGAACTTATTCCTCCTTGTAATCTTAATATTCTTATGTCCCAATCTTAATTTAGTTGCAACAAATTAAAAAATTGTTTGATTCGCAATAAGTGAAATTTTCAAATCAATTGTCGATAATTCTTCCAAATTTTTCTCAAATTTAAGGACTCTTTTAACGATGGAATAGCATGATTAAGTAACAAAACTGTGGCGAAGAATGAAGAGCGAGGTTAAAATTTCGTTTCTCTTTTTCAATGAAATCGATCTACCTTGGAAATATGATTAAAATGTTAACTTCACGCGTGCTGGATACAAGCTCCTCCTTTTTGCACGAGCAAGTACCAGCAGATCGACATCGGGGACGGCCAAGCCGGGATTTAAGAGCGAATCGCCGTGGTTTTTCATGCAAACGATAGCTTGCGCACGTCCAGCCGCCACGCGAGGCATGATTTCTTTGGCCGACGCATTCGTCAACGTCGCACGGCCGAGTCGCAGAAATTTAACCCGCTCGAGAAATGGACGGCTTTGTGGCGTGCTATTCACGGCCAGACTATATCCACAGCACAAAACGTGGTCCATGAAAAGCTTCGATTTGTATCCCCGTCGTATAACCACCTGATCAGGTTATCCTTCCCTCGGAATTTTTATAAAAATTCGAACATCTATTTCATGATCTGTTATAGCAATTCTGTATATTTTATATACTCTATATATCTCACGTATTTTATATAATCCCTATATCCTACATATCCTATACATTTTACATAGATGATGTAATATTTTAAATCAATATATGACTTTTTGAATAAAAGATAGTGAAATAGTGGATTTAGAAACGGTAGTTTTTTAAACCTTATCTTCGTTTAAAAGATGCTTAAATGCAAAATGATATAATTTAAAGTACCACGAAGAAGTGCTGAATTTGTTATTTAAAAATGTAGAATTGCAGTTTCGCTCGTGCGCATGTTTGCTCGTATAGTAGCCAATTTAAATATTTTAATCTGGAATCTATTTAGAAAACTGAAAAATTATATGTTTTGTAAAATCTTTTATTGTATTCTGGCGATGCGATTTGAAATTAATCGCAATATTTTCGTAACGTATTATGTCCCTTCTCATCTCTTCATTATTTAACCAAACCTTACAATTATTTTTCCAATTAAACTATTATTCTCAACTGTGATGTTCTTAAAACATTTTTCCCATTTCTCTCTCAAAGAGAATACACCATAACTTTAAAATAAATTACTAAATATCTACTAATATTTCCTAATTTACAATTTTCAACAACTGTTAGGAATCCTTTAATTTAACATCAAATTGAATATTATTCTTTTAGTCGTTCATTATATCTACAAAGCATACGCTATAAAATATATGTAGATGGGGAATTTAAATGCATTAAATGCATGAGTCTTCCTATCACAAAGTAGAATTTAATTTCTCATGTAGAGGATGTTTAAAAAAAAGTCTCGGGTGAAGTACACATAAAAATGATGTAATACAAATCTGGCGTTTAAACATAATTGTTTAAAAATGAAAATAGTTACAGTTTATGAAAATATGTGTATCTTACACGTGCCATAATATAAATCATCTCTTGCGGCAAGGATTCGTGTGCATTCGCTAAATAAATTACCACGGCTTTATACATGAATATTTAATCACCATTATCATTTATTCCACCGGTGCAGGATTCGCTACCATGAAAAAAACTTCCGTCAAACTCGATAAATTAACTAAACTCGCCGACTAAACGTTGATATCCTGACCCCCGCGAAACTTCCAACATCGTTTTCAGCATAAATGGTTGCACGCCCTCCGACGAAAGAGTAAATTTCTCGTTTCGCTCGCGTTCGCCTGGTTATTTCGTTAAACCAATACGTTCGCACAGTTTTATTATCGCACAAATTTTTAATCATATTATACTTGGTTTAATTCTGTACCTCTATGCTGTTATGTTCATTGAGCCATATGCTGAAACGTTTTTTTACAATAATAATTATTTAGAGATATATATAATACCATTCTAAGATTTTATTGAAAAATTGTTTAAATCATTGTATAGTGACCAGAGAAAGTATTGATGCATGTCCTTATTATCCAATTAAGCGTTCCTTTATCAGGTTCTACTTTTTTTTCATACCACCAAATTCTAATTGTCATATGAAAGTACTATTAATTCATACGTACTTTAACACAAGTAGTATTATACAATTTTCATATTTGTAAAATAAAGAAATATTCAGTTAAAATACAGGTACTAACAAGATATATGGAAATATTTTCCTCATTTTGGTATCTTCATTTATTTTATGTACTGTTGTTCAAAGTTTCGAATATAGTAGTAATTAGTTACTAATATCTTCACTCTTTAAATAACTCGAGAATCGGAGACTAAATGCGCAAATATTTTTCCGATCTATAGATCTATAAAGAGAAGTTAAGTATCTGACAAAAGATAGTACTTTTATACAACAGTGGAAACATTTCCACTTGTATAACCACCAATATAATTATTATAAAGCAATTAATTTTGGAAGCTGACATGAGATAATTGGACATTGAAGAGATCGAAGGACATCAAAGCTTTTTAACCAGATGATTTAAAGGGAAAATGGAAAGCGAAGGGGAAAGGGAAAAAATATAATAAGAATAAAGCTCTCATATGTGCGCAGACACATTAGTCCCCGCCTAAACCCTCGGAAGCCGGTCTAGTGGTCGTTCCTTGCGTCGGGTTTAATTTTATTCCGTTGAGCGAGAAAAGCGTCGCTCAGACGAGGGAAAAAGAAGGAAAAACATAGGAAACGAGGGTGGCCGGCCTCGTTCTCGGTGGTTTCGTTCCTTGCCGCTGCCACTGGCTCTAAAGGACGAATTAGATTACCTCCGACTCGATTAAACCGGCGTCATTCGAGGCTCGCCCAAGATAATCTCGGACGTTGCCTCGCCGTGGTTCGTGTTGTCGACACGTTCCACAGGAATCCGTGATTTTCGTGCGCGTATTACTAGCCAGCAACTTTTACGAAACCGTAATACCACAGCGAAAACTATTCCTCGAAATAATTATCCGCGGATAATTATCAACAAGCAAGTTCTCCTGCGAAATATAAAATGCCGTATAATGAACGATAATTTTAATGCAACTTCTGCGTTCTCTCTCTCTCTCTCCCTCTCTTTTTCTCACTCTGTGATAAATTTATTCAACGCGAAATTTCGGTACGTGACGTTCAACGATTCCCCGGCTTCCAACCCGAGTTAAATATTTGTCGAATTCTTACAATTGAATGTCTGTGATTAGCATTTAATGTGCTCACAGACACGTTACGAGGGAATCTCGTGAAATATATCATCGATAGCGGATTTTGAACTTCGAAGGGAGAAAAGTTAGGGACATATTTTATAATTTAACCCGTGGGCTGGATGTGATATAGTTTTTATACTCCTCTTGAATTATCTATTTGTTCGATAATAAGCGGATCATTCATTTTTGAAAATCTACAAATTTAAGGAAATAACATACTATAATTGTAATTTGCGTGATGGCGTATACAATGTACTGCAAAGTAATTACCTGAATATGCAAATGTAATCTTACATTGGTCGTTATTTTTAAATTATCGTAACGTGAGTATAAGAAAAAGGAACAATTTAGTATCCGAGAATAACCGTTGACAGCCCTGCATTAACTCGTTGAATGGATGTAATCAAAAGGGTTGTAACAGGAAGTATAGTGAGAATTAATAGCGTGAAAAAATTATAATTATTAATCCGACCTGTCAGCAATATAGTGCACTTACAAGATCTCGTAACAATAAAATTAATCTTATGTCTTAGAAACAATTCATTAGTACCATAACGAAAGTAACAACCATCATAGATATAATTTAACGCTCATCGTTTAACAAATTAATTTATTAACATTTATTAACGTTTTCCTAATAGGATATTATAGATATATTTTTAACCAATGTAAGAACAGCTATGTTCTCTTATTACGAATTTATTTGCATGACTGATTATTAATTATTGACTATTGATTAGAAGCGATTGAACTCGGCCTGTATTAATGAAAGTACATAATGCCAGTTCGAATGCACGTCAATGTGTTTATATGATCGCTATTAAGGGATTGAAACGTAAGACCAGAATATTTAGGAGCTCAAATAGCTAAATAAATTTCTTGTAATAATTTAGAGTATTTTAATTTCGTTAAAAAAAGTTCCCCTTTTTATCTAAATATTCCTGTATTATTATAACTAATTGGAAGTAAATGTAAATAAAAGATTCTGGATATTCCATTTAATTTGCTGACAAGAATATGTCACAAGAGTGAGGTTGGTATCTATCATAAATCAATATTTTTTTACAAAACCGAAAGAAAAACGAAGGAAAACGTTATTTCAAAGAGTACCAGTGTCAACTACGATATTCATGCAAATATTCAATGTTAAAATTTCGTAAACTCAAATCGATCTAGATTCACAAAGAAAGATTCATTCGTATAGAATACCTTAATTTTTCATACTTTTAATTATGATTTGGTAAACAAAGTCTACAATACCTCCAATATTTTGCTAATGTGTAGAGCAACGTACATTTTGCAGTTATAATTTTACACCGAAAATATCATGTACATATTTCTACATACACTTCGCATAACATATTAACGGCAGGAAAACGGTACCTTAATGAAACGATTCCTTTCACTTCTATCACTCTCGGTTTTCTCCACTCTCTCCTTTCTCCCGTTCGCTGTATACAAAACTATTAATAATCAAAAACTTTCCTAGCTCACATTCTCATTTCAAGCTACATTTAAAAGCCCGTCATCCCCATAAAGATATTACACCTCTAAAATATTGAAATTCTACGTGAAATATTCCTATACGATTTAACCTTTACATGTTACATATATTTTAAAAAAATAAATTCTTCAACTTTACCGTGCATACGAAATTTCTACAGAGACAGAATTCCAGCTCGGATAATGCACTTCGTTAGAGTGTTTTATCGCGCCAGGTTGGCGCGCGCGTGCTCGTAGATAGAAGGAAAAAATTCATGCAAGAGAAGAGAGCCGGTGTAACGGTAAACTGGAGTGTAGCAATAGCAATCGAGATTCGACGGTACGTGGAATCACGCGATGCTATAACTTGTATACGCGTCGCGTATCTCGATTCTTAAATCGTGGTTGTTTTCCGTAGCCTAGGTTTCTCGAAGCCTCGAGCCAAGGGGGTTGTGCGTTATATCGTGCCGAATTGCGGTGCCTCGGCGATACGACGGTACTCTGCGTTTATGTGTGTGTGTGTGTGTGTGTGTGTGTGTGTGTGTGTGTGTGTGTGTGTGTGTATGTTGGAGAAATCCTATGAAATAGATGCGCACACACCGGTGGTACACGGTGTTGCAGAAGAGGGGAGCGATGCGACGCGGTACAGCGCGGCAGTAAACGTTAATTGAATGCGCTAATTCACTCTCTAATCTTGTGTAACCGTATTTACGCGTAATTGCAAAATACACGGCCGCGATATTGCCTCGCGGGGCGTGGTGCACTTCTGCGAGCTCGCGAAGGTCGTCGCATACAGAACCGGGATTTTCAGCCACCTACGGGAATATTAATTTACAGAGAGGGAGAGAAAGCGAGCAAGAGAGAGAGAGAGAGAGAGAGAGAGAGAAAGTTCGTTGGGACGCCGTGGCAAATACCTATAGCCGAATATCAAGCACGTAACGCGACGTACCGCGCTGGTCCCTGTACTCTCGTTCCGAGTATGGCACTGGCGCGCACGAAACGTTCCCGTAATTACGTTCACCTACCAGAGGAGTTGCTGCCGGAAAATGGGCCGCTATACCGTTTGCAAAAACATTATTTACTGTTTGTTAGCGTAATCTGCGAACGATTCGCTAAGTAAACCGACGTTTTCCCTTATTGTTTTCCTGATATCTACGGTCTACTTCATTCCCTTCCTTCTTTTGAAAGATTGCTTTTTGAAATGGAACGTTTTTTGGGAATCATATCTTTTGCATGCGTTGAACGTCGAAAGCGTTTGATAACGTCTTTTGCGTTGGCGATTTATTCGAGATAATTTCCAAATTGCGATCGTTTTATAAATGTGGTCGTCGATAAGAATACAAATTTATCTTATTTTCGTTAATGACGCTTTTTCTTTTAAAACATCAGGGTTAAAAGATAGAATTCGGTAACGTAAATTAGTCGAAAAATAGGAAACGTAAATTTTAGAAACAACTTTATCGAGCTGAATGCAAATCCGACTAACTTCTAAGTTATCCAACATTCTGCGGATATTTCACGGTATCTCTCTCGGAAGTAGATGAAACGGAAACAAGGTAAAAAGCGAAACGTGACTCTTGTATGTCGATAACGAGAGCAAACCTTATTCTCTCGGAACTGTTCTCATTGTATGCTCGTAGCAAGTTTATGTCTATACCAGCGATTTTAACATTAAAATCGGTCTCTAAATGAAAATTGGAGCTCCTCATTTTTCCCGTTTAATGGACCTGTCGTTCGAGGAGCCCCGTCTCTCTCGAAATAGAATTCACGGCTCTGCCAAGAAAAATCCAACTATTAACACTTCCACTCCGATTTCCCGTATATGCTAAACGACAAAGAAGGAATCAACGTTCGTTGGAGAGGAGAGAATCCGAAAGAAACGAACAGGCGAGCAAGAAAGGCTGATTAATACTCGAGGTATTGTTTTATGGAAATTTCCAGTAGCGCTGGACACTTTTTATTCATCAGCTCTGCAGTCGTGTAACCCATTAGAGGCAAACCCGCGTTGCATTGTCATGCTAAGACACTGATTTTCTTTTACTCCTGATTACCTGCCTTAAATCTTGGGCCAGGTAGGCGGGTTGACCAAGGAGAAACTTGTGCTTTTTCTCCGCCGAAGGCCGGTTGGAACGAGTCAACCTCTTAGGACGGGATCCTTTGACTTAATTACGGGCGAACAAAGGCGAGGAAATCGCGCGGAGTTTGTAGAAAAAAAAAAAGAAAAAAGAAGAAAAAAAAAAGAAGGAGGAATTCCTACGAATTGCATCGGCAATCCTGCTCGCGTAACAAAATTACGAGATGGTCGTTTGCATTCGCACGAGTCGCTGATGGGCGTCCCGCGTTGAATTACGTAATTTCCTAATACGGTCAGAGGAGAAGTACAAAGAACGATCCATGGACCCTGAAATGGAATAGAATAGGAAAGGAACGGAATAGAATAGAACACGGAATACAATGAATATATAAAGTAGATCCGCGAACACCGAGTGTTATAGCCGGGACTAAAAGTAGCTCTACGAGAAGGTAAATCGTTATCCACGTGTATATACAGGTTTTTACTCGGTGGATCTCTTGCGTGCGGTGCCCATTAGCGTGACATATCACATTAAAACACCGGTCCTCTTTTTGCCTTCGATACCCGTGTGCAAAGTAGAACGCCGCCAGGTTTTTACGATTCCATAATGTGTAGAAAATTCGTAGGCATGAGCCAACGAACCGTGAGAGCAATGAACCATGGAGAAATTGATTTTACGTAGTTAAACCCTGATGAAGAATCGAACCACGGCTTAATGGTCGTTGAACTCGAAATAAATTAAAAATACTGTTAGTTTCTGCTTGAAAAAATAATTCACCGACCACCAACTTGCGTACCTTTAATACGAATCGAGAGGGCGGGAGACGAACGGTTCGATAAATACGTTTATATATGATACTTCGGCATAGATATCTGGCCAATAACATTTGCAAACTATGTAGTCCTTTTTAATCAACAGGCTATTTGATTTCTTTGGCAAATATTGCTTTGCAATTGCTCGTACACATTAGATCGATGCAATTATATCGATCCTCTTAATTGTAAGACAGTAATTTGTTTTCTAATTTGCTGGATTTATAGTGGAGTCTTATGTAACTTAGCATGATTGATTAGAGAACTTCGTTCACAATGACTAGGATATAGAAAAATAGCAAACATTTAAATAGACGGAATAATTGGAGGTAAATTATGATCTTCCTTTTTTTAAGTAAAATAAATAAACAATAGGTTGTATGATGTTTAATATCTTGAACAAGTCTAGCATAGAAATAGCGTGTTAATAAGATACGATATCTTTTATGGATCAAATGAATGACATTTATACGTATAAGAAATTTTATTAAAAGAGTTGAATATGTAATACGATATTTTAAACCGTATTCGTTAGAAACCGATGTATTTATAAAATGATCCAATTTTAGCAAATTTTCTTTGATTAAAACATCTGGCATTTATTCAATACTATTCAACACTCATTCAATATAATATTATCACATATTATCACACATTCGTTCAATATACTATTTTAATACTCAATTTTGAACCTCATTAATGCAACACCTGCACTAATAAAATCTCAAATTAGCAATTCACGCTCAAACTTAATTAAATAATCCACTCTATACCATAAAATAATCTCTATCTTCTTATTACGTTATCTTGTTTGTTACCACGAACGAATTTCTATACAATGCCAAGAGTTCCATTTCCCACTCTAAAGAGACGTAGCACCTTGTGACGCCTTACAAGCTCATCCCTCTCCAATACGCGTTTGTTGTCACGTAATGTTGACGGACGTTCGAATAGATGCTAATCTTGGTGCGTGGCCGGAGCAACGAAAGTAACAGCGTCTCTCGAAAGTAAACGCGTACAAGGAACGATCTGTCTCCGTGGTAGGCGCAATAAAACTTTCGAGAATGATACATCGGGGTTTCAGCGGCAATGAGAATTATTCGCACGTGAGCGTGTGAACGTGCCTCCGTGGAACACGTGCATAGACACGGTCTGTTGTTGGTCGACGTGAAAATATCATTTCCGTTCGGAGGAACTCTGCAGGATCTGTCTCTATTACTCGTAGTAACACAGGGTACATTGAACGTGGTTGCCGGTATGCGTTCTATCATACGCCACTGCGTATACGAGTGGATCATACGAGTAACCGTTTAAATTGCCGTGTTCTTAACCTTTTATCGTATCGTTCGTGCGTGTTAATTAATAATCTGCGAATACGACGAATGATCCGGTTTGGTATACGCGTTCCATTGATTTTGTCTCGAATTACTCTTCCTGGAATGTTGGTGATCCTTTCTCTACCCTCGGGATCGTTGTAGGAAGTGGTGATTTTAATTGGCGGTCTGATAATTAACATTCTCAAAACACGATTTCGAAGGTTATTTCGAGTACGGCACGAAGTTCTTATCTTGTCGATTTAGTTTCTTTATTGGCAATCATAATTCCTATTTCTTTAATACCCTTAAATTTAGCCGAAACCAGATACACATTTGGCGCAGGCCAATGAACCTATCCCGCGCATTGCGTGGCTTCGTAATTTTTCTCCAGCTCTTCTTTTTTCCTCTACCCGCGCCAGCTCCGTTACAGGGTCGTACCCGTCTCATGGGATATTATCGATTTAACGACGGTGAATCTGCTCGACTTCCTTATTACAGATGGTTTCGAGACTCTCGAGCGTGCCTCGTTCCCGTATTCCGAGGAAACTGTGATTGCGTATGCCTATTTTTTATAGTCGCGCCAACGATACCGTCGACCACTTAATGACAGCGTGAATCGCGTCGTATCGCATACGAAATGGATTTCCTTCGTTTTTGAACGATCCCGCGAAGTACACTTATCACCGTGCTACATCCAATTTAAATCAACCAAGGGCTATAGAACAGTGGAGACCACCAAAGTAACAAGGCTGTTTTATCATATCGTTAGGTTTAACGATTTCTTTAAACCTTCAAACATGATTACTTCCATAGATATTTTTTTAACAAAACAAAACAATTATGGAACAAGAGTTTTTATAGAGGTCTTTAAGATCTTTATCGGGGATGCTAGAAATTCATCAGACATGAGGATGTTGGAGATCCAAATGAAAATGGTTCGAATTTCGTACAATAAATTTCGAATAACATCCTAGAGACTTGGTAATTATTTTTATGAAGGCGATTAGATAAAGACTTGATACTTTCCAAGGAAGATTGTGTCCAGAAGACAAACGTCCACGCAGTAAAGTTTTATCGCGCGCTTTCGACTTGTTTTACCGTGAAGAATCGATTCCAGTTAGTTCGCTCACGCGAGTAGTATAACTTTTATTATACGCTTGAAAAATCTTCAACAGTCTCTCTTTTCCTTTTCTTTTTCTTTTCTTATCTATACCTACGCATTATGAAGCGGTGCTGATAGAAACAACGCCAAGGCCCTCTCTCGTTTAGTTTTAACGATTACTGACCGCCTAACTAGTTTTTCCAATATCCTGTATTATTAGGAATTTACATATTTATGCGCTTGTAAAGCGGCCGCTTCTAGCATGTGATTTCATTCGGAGTCCTTTAATATAAACTTCAATGGCGGTTTCGCGTGATACATCTACAGGTTCTCGAGCGGAAAGTAACGGGCAAAGGGGACGGCTGCCTTGTTTACTATTATCATAAATACGATCTAGTAACATCTTCCTGTCTTCTACGTCCGTGCGTTGCGAATCAATTTCCTCGGCGAAATCTTTAAAACGCGGCTGTAATGAAAGATCACCCTCGGTTCCCTCAATCGATAAGTTCCGAAACCTTGCAACGTTAAGCGGTACACTGGCCTATATTTAAGAATGCTTCGTAAAATCGAACGACGTACTATTATCGTTAGAATCTTTTTGCGCGATTGCACGATTACCACTAATCGCTTTGGGACTAATGAAACAATACGTTTCAAAGTAATGTTGAGAAAGATTGGTAAATCGTTATATTTTTTGCGACACCGCTGAAACCTATCTGAACATATAATTGCGTTTTTCAAACGGAAAGAAAAGTAACGATATTACAAATACTGTTTCTAAAATTTACCTTGGGATTTACCATCATTTAACAGTGAAAACAATTCCCCATAATATTAGAATAAAATAATCCCTCATAAAATTAGAATATTCCTCAGAATGGATTATCAATTGTGTACATATATAATGAAATTAAGAAATTGCTAAAAAATAAAGTTGATCGATCTGGCTTCTCAGAGATTCGATTAATAACATTTACATAAACTTATCGTGATAGTAAAATCACGCGAAAACAAACTGCAATGTTACAGACCGACAATGAGAAAACGTTGGCAATGCGATCCTGCAACTCTGACATTCTAATGATGGTCGTTTTCTGTTGGCGAAAAATTTCACGTAGCGCCGATTAGCTGCCGCAAATATATTGTGCGTAACGCCATTGCCTTATACGCGAACGTAATTAGCCGCTCTTACAGCGGGACTGTCGCTAATGAAGGGTACCCGCACGCATTCACCGAGGCTACCGTGTACCCAACGATGAGTAATCCCCGCTTGTGTCTCGTTGACTGATCGTTATGACTCGGCTAACGACAGACACTGTTTCCTTTTCTTTTTCTTCCTTAACGAACGAGAAATCGACTAAGAGGAGAAAGACGAATAGGCGAACGAACGAACGTTCTAAAGAGGCAACGTACGTCCCTGGGAAACGTTTAACCCCGCGACAACGATAGAACCGATCGTGTCCGCATACCAGTCGAATTGACGGGGCCAGAGAGACGATGATAGACGATCGATCGTAGAGCTTTAATCACCGTCAGCGAATCTGTTCGTGCGGGAAGGGATCGTTCGTTCTGCTTGGCCACGAAGAAAGGGAGAGCCGAACATACCACAGATGTATCTGCGCACGCAAAGAAGATCGACGATCGCCCCGGGTCTGTGTTTCACTTATCTGAACCACGGTTGCACCGTATCGGAATTACACGCGTGATCTTCTTATTTCCCGCTGATGAAATTTGAATTATGATAAGAGATTACGGCAAAAGCCGTCGCGTATATATAGCAGGAGATAGCGAACACGATAAAAATGTCTCTCCATCGTCGCGGTGCTAAAGCGCCCGTGTACACGTGCTTCGAATACCGTAACGTTACCTTGAGTGCCCAACAATCCCGTCTCTACCCGATTCTTACCTCAATCCTTTCGTGCTCTATCTTGTTCGGTTAATCGGGCCGTCTACATAAATTGGATTATCGCGAATTCTTCGATTAGCTATCGCACGGTCTGCACCTTAGACACGAATCGTCGACGCGCCGTTGTCGCGATTGCACCAAAGTGGATTCTTTAAAATCTTCGTGCATATAGTACGCTTAAATTATTATGGATATAATATCGTGCCGACTAACGGATTGCCTCCAAGTTTTTGATTATTTATTATTATAACATTGAACAGTTTTGGATTTCAGATCTTTTTAATCGCGGAAGTACGGTTGAGCTCTTATGTATTTTAAATTAACATATAAAGCTATAGAAAATGCATACATCACAATGATTTTCATTATTTCAAATAGCGATAGTTCCATTTCCCCTTACTTTTCTTTCTTTCTTTAGTACAATTTATTTTATGAAAGAAATGTATCAAAGTAATATAACTTCTGTATCACGGAGTTACCAGTAATACGTAAATTACTTTACTTCGTAGGGAAGTAGAAATATATGCCATTTGCGGATATGATACACAAGATCATACCAACGATTTAACTAGTTTCGCGAAAGTGGAGCGCGATAAGAACGAAGAATGGTAGGAATTCTTATTTCTTTCCAACCTTCAATTATCGTAAACGATAATGGGCACACCCGTGGGAATTTCAGCGTGAACGAAGATCTACGATTTCGTGGAGGTCTACCCAGTTTGGATAGAGCTTCGAGGTATGTTCACAGAAATAGCAAATAACAACGCTACGGAAAACGACAGTAAACTGTAGATTTCCAGGCTGCATTCCGAGCTCTAGCATAACGAGTAATTGCATTTTCCTGGAAGTTCCATATTTTCCTGAGATGCTCTACAAACATTCTTATCAAATATCTTTTCCCTTATTTACAATAGGTTCGAGAAGATTATAGCGTTTTAGATAGTTGATTTATTGCATATTTAATCAGATGTTAGGAGAATCATTTGTTACTTATTTTTGAAAAATACTGTCTTCAGTTTCATTGAACGTACACTTATCGAATCAAGCAATTCAAAGTAGATAGGGACTTCATTAAACAGATAAATATCTGTATTCAAATGCTAAGATCAGTTGATAGTCAGCCAATTATATCTACCATCATTTCATCGTTATAGTAAAAGTTATCGATTAAGCGTCGATTGCAAAAGTTTATCAAAAGAAATGTAATATTGTTTAACGAAATACTAATTCTATAAACGTATTGTACAATATCTTTACATCTTTTCCAAATATCGTTACGAACTTTTTAAACCTTTCAGAAACGATACATATAGAAAATCATAATGTTAAATTAACATTCATTGTAAAACATTATCGGATTGTTTATATGAAGTATCAAATGCAAATAACATTTTATTATATAATAATATTTGAACACGAGAAGATGCACTGACAAACAAGATACAATTTCGAAAGAGTGTCAAGGAGATAAAACTTAAACGCCCATTAAAAGTCGGGAGGAAAAGAAAGCTCTGCACTACGAGGCTTCTAGAAATTTATTTGGAAGGGAGCAAAATTACTGTTTGCGGTTTATGCAGATGAGCAAACACGGCCAGATTTACTTCCGCGTGACATCGTCGAGACGACTATCATCACGCAAAATTACACGGAGATATTTATATGGCAAATAGCTGCTTCGTCAATGTTCTTTCTCGCGAAGCGAAAGCTGCGAGAGAGGAAAAAGCAAGATTGCACGCCCCCGTTGGCAAAAGAGCCAAGTGCGGAGTGTACTTCCCCCGTGTCTAAGGACGAGAGATTCTGTTCGTGCTTATCGAGTAAAATTGAGTGGGTCGACGGAGAGTTACGGAAGGAAAAAGGAGAATTAATAAATTATTCAGTTCTCGGGCACGTTCGAACGTACTTGTCTCTTCTGGAATATTTGCCACTGACGCGCAATCGCGATGATCAAATGGAAGAGATAATAATTTCATCGTCGTTTCCCGTTAAAAGTGTATAACAATGAAATGTTTCGCGTAAGATATTCTGGAATGATTTGAATAATTAATTGCAACAATTGATTTAAATGACGATAATTCAGGTGTGATTTAATTTTAATTTCGTCAAATCAGCTGACAAACTTTTAAAGATGGAAGAAGAAAAATGGTAATGATATATGACGATAAAATCATTTTTTAATATTTTTACAGTTACAGTATTTTGTTTTAGTTATTTAAAATTATCTATTCATGCATTTCTTTAATTACTTATTTCTCTTTCGAATGTTCAATGTCATTACATTTTTTTAGGAGCTTAACAAAGAGATCGATAATTTTGTCGAAATTATATAACAATAAAATAATAAAGATTGAATTTATTTCGATAATAATTTATTTCACAAAACCGCAGATTATTGTTCAGCTATTCCAATGACCTGAATCAAAGTACATAATGCTATAGCACCAGCGCATATCATCTATCAACACTCTCAATTGCCTCACAAATTTCTAACTCTATCTAACTACAGAAACTAACTATTTCTATGTGAAATCTGTGAGTCAGATACGCACGTACTATCTCCATGGATATTAAAGCCAACAATTTTCCATTAGGTCGGACATATGTATGAATGTTGTACGATCAAATAGATTCTACAGCATACACTATAATATATTAACACCGCTAATAGAGCTTTTCACAGTACGGATGCATTATTATTCAGTCATTAACTGTGCGCCAATTTGACGTATAGCTACGCAACGCGTGTCACGTATTATTCGTTCAACCAGGATACATCTAGAATTGCGCTCGACTCCCGCGGATTTTTGTGGGATCGCGATATGATTGATGCCGGTTATTAAAACGAGCCTCAGTTATAACTAATAGTATTATAAAAGATCTACGGTTAATCCGTTATTTACGTCCATGTCATTTTCTGTTCGCGCCGATTTTCGTCGAGCTGCGTTTTTCTTTTTTTTCATTCGTTTCGTAATTTGCATCGCCGTGTGTGATATGCATATGGACGAGATTTGATACCATGCATTAATAAGTTGGAAATCACTGTTATTAACTACCCATAATAATTTTTAATAAATATTCAGAAATCCGTGTACACCAAACGTTGCATCCAGTTATTTGTGTTATACGTATACACACATACCTGTATGTATATATGTAGTCGTGTTTCTAATAGCCTACAAATATCCACAAGTAGTTTAATAAAAGAGGGTACGCGTCACCAATATTAACATGCAAATGAGCTAAATTAGTGTTTTCGAATTTATAGTAGTACTTATATTACATATTATAAAATCCACTATTATATATCTGTATTAGTATATAAGCATTAATGTCAATACGTCATAGAAGATACAATTTGCAATTTAATCGTCAAAATGGCAGTAGTGATTAATGCGCGTATGGAATATTGTTTCTATTTGGGAGCTAAAAGTTGTTTCCGAATACAGCACAAATCGTAGAATAATTTATGACTTAATTGCATCGTTTAAAATTCTTATACAGCAATCATTTTTGCATATGAACCAGTTACCAATTTCATGTTTCACGAAGTACTCGATATATAAGTAATAAAACATGTGTTTTTAAATTTATTTAATGAATCATATATTTAATAAATAACTTTTAAAAAATTTGTAATTGTTCTTTGCATTTTAATTTATGTAATTATTGAAGTTGATCAACATGAGTTTTGTACTACCATGTGTAAAATCTAAAATATTATAACAGAGTTTATAAACTTCATCGACGTTGCGAAACTAACGTCAAAGGAATCTGTTCTGTAAAATACTGATTGGCACTACATCGTTAATCCGCAATTCCTAGTGCGACTACTTCTTTTATCATAAATATAAAATATCTTCATTTATTTATCTCAATCCATAAATATAAGAAAAGCACCGAACCCCAACCGAGTAAATTAACCAATGTTATTAAATAATTTCGAATCTCACATATAATGTTTCGCATAAACCTTTGTAATAATTCATCATCACATCTTCATTTACTTAGAGAAAGAAGAAAAGAGAAACAACGAATTATCTACCCCACACATACGTAACATTTGTCATTTGGTAGCCCAAAACTTTTAATTAAAAGAATCGGCGGGTGCAACAAACAATATACAAGTAATCCAAAGTCGTTGAGTTAAGAAACCCTCCCTTTAACGGTACACGGATCTTAAAGCAATAAGGTTCTACTAGAACCGCAACTGTTACTCTCGTCTCAGCAACACGAGTCAGGGAAAAGTTTCCAAAGAGACGAACGTGGCAGACATAGGCGGCAGGGGGTCGATTCTCTCCGAAGACTCCGAGCAACCACTGCTTAACTAAAGGATGGGAGTAGTGACTGAGTGGTAAATCGAGCGTAGGGAACGTAGGTTCTGCACGATCGAGAAAGTGTCCCTAGTTGTAGGATAGGGTATTGATAGTGGTGGTGGTGGTTGTCGTCGTCTTTCTCGACGAGATTTACGTTCGACGATCCGGCAGGCTTCCAGCAGGTTATCGATTGTACGCAAGGTGAGTTAATTGTCGCCCTCGTCTTCCTGTCGTTCATTTCTTCGTACACTGTGTGGTTTTATTCCACGCTATATCCTTTAATTATGTTCTTGCTGTGATTTCGCGAAACGGGACGGTGGAATAACCGTTTGAAACGTCGTGGGTGAACAGGAAGGAATTTTAAGACGAAGAAACGAGTGCAATCGCATAAAAGGACTTGGGCTATATTGTTTCTACTACAGAGGCTTTATCCCGTGATCAACGCTTTCCTGGAGCAAGCTATTGGCTAGCGTGGTAAACCCACGCGGTGTTGTGCAAGCACGAAGCTGATGAACGCGGAAAGCAACGGTAATGACAATCAGAGAACGGTAGTCCCATTATACGCGGTTAACTCGCTAGACACGCAAGTGTCTCACGACCTTGTGCGAACACCTTCCTCTGCTCGTTTTTCATACCACTTTTCTTATCGTTTCTGTATTTGTGCCGTATCGAACATAAGTCGTGTTCCTAGGTTATAGAAGATCGCACATTATGGTTTTTAGTCGTTCTGATGAACCGTTGGCACTTTAACCTGCACCAGTCTTTCGTAAATCATTGCGCACATATGTTGTGGCTCTTTAACCTGTTAACCGAGTCATCCTCTTAACAAGAAATTTCTGCAATCGTAGAACTGAAAGATACAAAGAAAAGTCAGTTTCGGTAAATGTGGTATGATTTATTTACAGCAAAAATGAAATAACATATTTAGAAGAATAAATTCTTAAATAAAGAAATTTTATATTAATATCCAATAAATTGAGCTTTCCAATGACGAGTTATTGTTAAGAAGTTTAGTCACTCGTTTAACGACGAGGAGATATAAATATTTTACATATGCATAAAAAATCGACAATATTGGGGATGATCCTAAACACTTGAGCGATGGTATATAATATGCATACATTACGCGTATATTACGCGTATATTATATTATATATATGTGTAAGAAACAGCATGCTTCAACATACTAAAATAGTATTCACTAGTAGCGGAGCCTCGTTAAAAGATAACGTCACAATTTTTCCGGGCAGCACGTCACATCATTACGATAAAACTCCATCATTTGAATCAAAGATTCGATAATGCAGAAGGGTAGCGATCCATATATAGACCGGCAACGTGTTACACGTTCGTACAGTTACACAAACTAACGAACGTGTCTCTGTCCGTTCAGAAGCACTCAGTACTCACACAGGTGAGCGCCATAGACACATCGAATGGCAGCATCAAAGAAAACTTATCCAACGATGGCGAATACATGATCCACATATCGGATCGAAAGAGTTGCCTACCAGCGACTCGTCGAAAAAGAGACAAAGAGTACGGTAGAGAGAAGTGGACGAGGCGAAAAATAAAGAAGTTATGAGAAGGCAGTAGCAGTGGGTACGCGGTGTCTAACCTTTATGCAAATAAACCGTTCTCGCGGCCGATAGAGACTCGAGCTTACGGATCGTAATGCCGTTCCGTGGCCCGTGACAAGATCTTTTATCGCGATTAAACGCACGAGTCGCAACACGCCACCTCTCCTGTACCGTCGCGATAACAGCCACTGATTCTTCGAGAGACAGTAAAACCAGAAAAGCTACGACAGGCCATATAGCTTGAGTAGGACAACGAAAGAGGCCTACAGAGTAAGGTGGTTCTTCTTCTTCGTCTTCTTCTACTCGAGAGTAAAGGAGGCTAGGGTGAAACTACGATGTTGGACCACTATCAATCTCGCCATGACACTCTCGTGGTGGAGGACGCGTGAGGGATCGTGCTAGGGACAAGAGAGGCACACTGTAGGGTAAGGGGATGACTCGATGTAATACGACCAAAGTTTAATTACCACATTACTTTGGTACGCTTTATCCATCGTATCCCCGTCCGCTCATCCTTCTTCCACCAAATCCATCAGCAGTCAGGACGGCTGATTGCGAAATACACGGGGATCGTGTACAAGCAAATAGCCTCTTCTCGAAATTCTATACACTATTTTCCTTGAACTTCATCCTTCGGCTCAATCATCCCACCACCTTGACGCGTTCGTGATCGCGGGACTACGTGCAACGCCAAGGTAACCGCTTCTTTTCTCTGTCCCTATCGTTCGCCACTGTTCCATCTAATGGCCGCAGTCCAGCTTTATTTCGTTCCAGCCAATCCCCTCCTAAGTGTCTCTCTCTAACAGTATCCGTGAACGTGTAGCATCTATAGATGGTAGTGGGTAGCCACTTAGAGGCGCGGAGCGTAACCACGCATAAACCAGTTTCCTGGTTATCCGACTCCTCGCATTTTCCTGGTCGACGCACAGCGTGTCGAACCCGCACGGAACGTACCATTAACGGAGGCTCTGCTCGATTCCGCTGCGATCGCCGATCACCAGCAGCAACCTGGAAACCAGTGGTGTGCCGATGCCGCTGCTTAAAGGCCTTTGCTATCGTTTTAAAACGACCACTTCTAGACCACGTCCACGTCATGATACCGAGCATCGAATAATTACGTAACGAGCTATACCTTCGTCTTCTGACCGTGTTACACCCTATACGTACGATACCTGTGACGTTTAGGAGAAGAGGAAGACATTATCCTGTTCGATTGGTATGCAATCGATACGATAACGAATATTCCTAGAGAAACTAACTATTTCATACATTTAGAAAAAACCAAGCGGATTAGAATAATCTGTACCGTGCTTTTTGTAGGATGATGATGTACTTGATGTAGAATGGTTATATATTTAGAATTCTGAATGACTATGATAATCGGTTTTCATCTAGTACTTGCCGTCGTTGGCAGAATTAACTTCCTATGTATTATACACAGACGATATATGTGACTGATCAACAATAGACGTATCTACTTACGCTGCCGCTCCAGAGTATCCGGACGCTTTACGCGAATAGAATTGCTTGCTATTAAAAAGGAAAAAGTTAAATAGTTCCCTTCTAGTGCCAAAATTTTGCAGATATTCTAAAATTGACAGTTTTTGAGATACGCAACTATTTTAGTAAAATCATTATACTAATAACAACAGTGAATGCTGCTAACTTTACTAAATGACGTTCGACCAAAGTTTTCTAGGTCATCCACTCGGTCACCTCCAAATTTTCCTAAATATCATAAAACGCGCAATACCTTTTTTCGTATTCTAAAAGTCATCGACAGTCGAAGGAGTTTTACAATCGTAAAGTGTCATATTTTTCGAGGACAACGGCGGCGCGGCTAAATTGACCTTGCGACCCGTAAGTTCGTGAAAGGAGGACGGATTCACGAGAACAAGTGGTCGCAAGAACGTTGTTAAACGAGAATAAAAGTTTCAGGAGGGATCGGCAAAGAAGAGTCACGAGTTAACTTTGTTTCTCGGCATCTCGTAGACGGGATTGGATGATAACGTTTAGCAATTTAACGTCGACTTAGAGCAATAAAGAGGGCGGGAGAGAAAGAAAGAGAGAGAGAGTGCTCACGTCTCTTTCTCCCTTTCACACGGATAAAGTGGTACGAATTAAATCAGCATGGAAGACTTTCTTTACGACGCGAGTAACATCCATAAATTTCGAGAGATCAGAGAGCCGAAGAGCGTATATCGCGGACAAGATATTCGAGTACACTCTTATAACCTTCTGCATAACTTTGAGAATCCGCTTGACCGAGAACCAGTATCGAGAACGGCCTTACGCCGTTATGCGATAAGTCGCGTGCCCGTTAAACGTTCGCACCAGTGATTCGTACGTTTCGTTTGTTGCACGTTCGCTTGTTTGGAATCACGGTTACGCTGCATGGTCGACAGTAAATTAAATCGCGCGAACTAATGAATTAAAAGCGGCCGAGTTAAGTTACATAACATAATTCAACATAACGAACAATGATCCCCGACGAGCTTAAGCATTACTGCTAATTTGCTTTTCAACGTGGATTTTATGATGCCGCGTTGATAAGCGTGTAACGTGATAGACGCTGGGTATTCCAATGATTCTTACATTTCCATGCCGTACTTCCGATCGAATTACGTAACAGACAGAGGAATCGTAAGTAATTTACTTACTTTCTAGTTGAAACATAAGCTAACACTGTAATTATTGTCGAAACAATTAATACTGGAATAGCTTTTGCTAAAAGAGGTATTAAGGAAGGAATTTTAGGAATTCAGTATATTGGTGGGATTTCGTGGAAGGATATTTTCATCTTCCGATACTCGTCGTAAAAATAAATCAATGACAATATATATACACTTAAATATTGTAACTTTTATAAGATAGAGACAAACATTGTAAAGTTACTGAGGAATTTTGTTTTCCTTTTATCATTTAATATCGTTTAATTGTTTGTTGTCATTTCTAACGTTAAAATAGTTGCACTAAAAGATTAAAAAAATTAAAAGATCTTCTTATATATGTGAGAATATATCAACGAAAGCCTTTAAGCACGATAATGCAAAATTACTAAATTTACGATATTAAAAAGATTTCTGCTTAATATAATTTTCAACTACACATTCATAACTGCTTTTCAAACAACTTTCTTCCTGAAGAACTCGAAATACATGTATAGAATCGCAGAAAGAAATCGACACGTAGTAGGTAGGAAAGATTTTTAATTGGCTCACTCTGAAGTCATTACGAGAATGTAACAGTACAATTTCCATCCGGAATTACTGTCGTCTATTCAATTCAGTTAGTTCAAGATATCACAGTACATATTGGTCGATACAGTCTGTTTTGTGGCCACTAAAATAATCCGATCGTATTAGCGACTGGCGCGAATATCAATTGGACTACTGCTTTGTACGCTCCTAACCTCTTTACATAGTCAAGTATTATTACGGTATCTTATTTACTCGGTTGATATTGGATCGCATAGGAGAAACTTCAAGTAACTAGCAGTAATGCGGAAACATATCGCATTACGAAGAAATCTAGTGGTAACTGAAATTCATAACTTCAGAAATAACATGTCGTATAAAGAGCAGGTGAAACTACAAAATCTAAATGCGTTTCTTATATTCCTGATTGGCCTAAAATTCTCAATAAAATACGAAAGGGACTATGATATTAGGTCATCCCATAAGTAGATGTTTTTCTGGGAGTTAAAACAATGTCATTAGTGCTAAAGTTTTATAAAATTGGAATAAGGAACTAATAGGGAATAACTAAGAAAAGGTAAAGAACTATGAAAAGTATATTATTTTATTTTCAATTTTTTATTCTCATCTAGTATTCAAAAACCAACGACTGCGTTACTTATGGAATGATCCAATAATATGTTCGATAAATTTCTTAAAGATAAAAAACACCATAATATTACCGGTTTGACAAACATTTTCAGACAGGAATCTTATACCATTCACTTTCTATAATATTTAAAATTTTAACATAACGTTAAATCAATGCAATCTAACGTCCTCGTTCGACTCGTTTTACAAGTTCAGCTTCTGGTTAGACTAGTTTATCTAAATATATGAATAAACAAACCACGATGAAGCTGTTCGAATTACGATTTAGTTACACATTAATTATATTAATAGTACCAAATACAGACCAATATGGAATTTACGATTCATAATTAGGGGTTGTGTCTAACTATCCATTTTGTAGACTTAGTTATACGACTAATTACTCCAACGTTAACCAGAATTTAAAATGTTTACAAATGAAGTCTAAGATGATAAAGTACCTATTTTCAGTATTCCTTCAAACGCGTAACGTTCGCGCCTTTATTGGATATTTGTGATTGAAGTGAAATATTTAGAAATCTGTAATTACTTATCAACTACATAGCCTCGTCGATAACCTTTACATTAAGTTGAGAAATCATCGTTAATCACGAATATGCGATAAACGACGATAAACCTACCTATTTCTATTATTATTTGTTTCCAAATGCAAATAAACGGAAATGTATACGAATTTTATTGAATATTAATGTCCAGCGACCACAATTTCATCGTTTTGATCGATTCTCAGGGATGAAACTAAATTTACAGGGGTAAATATAACGATCGAAAGGCGTAAACCAAACATGTTACGTAAAAGAGAGCAATTAAATGGGATGGCGGGAACGTGCGGCCTGACTTTATTAGAAACGAGTCCGCAAGACACGCATCAGCGGATGAAACGATACGGCCAGGGGGCCATTGGGTCGATCGGTACTCAAGGGCGGACGAATAGCGGCCGCTCGTAAATCGACGAAGACAACGAAGACGACAAAACGGTCGTTTCCTTGCGAAATTCCGCGGCGGAAGATTGTCGATTGCGATTGAACCCGATGAGACATCCAGGCACCGTTATTCCAGCATGGTGACGCGATGGTATAGGCACCTGGTACGAGTGCTACGCGTCTCTCTTTCCATCGTTTGCGCGTTCTTTCTCTCTCCACTCTTTCTCACCGGCTCGATGTTCGTTTCGCTTCTTCCACGTCGAACAGCCTCTAAGCACCGCGTGAATCGACCGAGTGTACGTACAGAGGGACACCGACGCGACGCCCGCTTAGGTCGCACTGTTCACACGTGCATCCGATTTTGCTCTCTTTGGGATCTCCTGCTTTTCCTGTTCCCCACCTTTCTTCTCCATCTTCCTACATTCTTCATCCGTTCTGGCCGCGGCGCCGCCGTGTGTACACTCGTCGTCATAATTATCATTAATTCGGTACGCAAATTCTGGGTTAGCTGTCGGCTAATCACATATTATGATCCACTTTTTGCTCCAATTGATCCGAATAAAGAATCCTTTCGCATATCTGTCCACAGTCTTATAATATCCATTATACACTTAACTGGACATTGCGCGATTTAATTATCTTTCCCGTTATTACGTTCCCTGTTACATAGTTTGATATACCTACCTTGTTTTCAATATAGTTTTCATTGTAAAATCGTACGTATTTCGTGTTTCATGGAAATCTTAAATCACCCATCGTTTTATTAATCGAAATAAATAAAAGAAATTTTCCTCTCCTCGTAGCCATCATTAGTCAGACGTTGGTCTTGAAAAAAACCGTAATATTACGTCAATGGCCGTTAACGTGTTAATTCAGGATGCGAAGAATCGTTGTGTACAAAATACACCGTATAACAAAATTACATAATTACTTTACACGGTAATTCAGAGTACTCGGTGAAGCTAAGCGTGCAACGTTTCATGTAAAACACCGGTAGACATTTCAATAAATTTTCCACATTCGCAATTGTCCACGTTTACGTAGCGTTCTCACGACTGGTACCCCTGGTTGTCCTCGTACTAATCCTACCGGATTCTGTTGCTCATTAATGTCATTTGCAATCACTGGCTCGCGAGAGTGTCGCCAAAGCAAAGTGCATTCGCGTGTACAAAATGAACTCTTACATTGCATTAGACGGCGAATTATTGTAACTTGTTTGGGGGGGGGGGTGTTTTTACAGTTTAAAATATTGAAATTCGAAGGTGCAACGAAATAAATTTCATGGGTGTCCCGAGGTTACGGGTTACGTCAGAGCCGGGTCCCGAAAAACCGTTGCTTTCCGACTAAGAATAGAATTTCACCCGATCGCCTGGAAATACCTACGTGAACGAAATCGAGGTCTATCGGTACGTCGACCGGGGTCGAGGGGGGAGAAGAGAGTCAGAGTCGCGATCCCGATAAGAATACGAGGAAATAGCGGAATGGGGGAAGAATTCGGGTGGAGGCAATGGACACGCGAGAAAGGGAAGGAGAGAAAGAGGTTGGCTTGTTTTCAATGGTGTCGAAGCCTACGATCGAATTGTGCGTACCGTTCTGTCCTCCTTAGTCGGCAGCGGTCCCAGTGCCCCCTCCCCCTTCTCCTGTTCGGTCGAGGAAGAGTCGTGCGCCGCGGCTCAGCCAGGTGTACCCAGTGCCTAAGAGCCAGCCGGTCGACGTCGTTATACCCTGCAGCGCGGTGCTCGCGAGGTCCGTATTATCATTGCAAATCGTCGTTTAATTTCTTACGAGGTGGTAACGCGCGCGACTCGATCTCGATAAATCAATCTTAAACGTTGGACGAATTTCTGTGATTTCGTTCGATTTTTTGGTGCATTCACCACCGCGCGTTCTCCTATTGTGACCCCCGGGAACAACCAATCATTCTCCTCCACCGCTTTCGTCGCCGTCGATGTTTCTTGCATCGATTTCATCCTCGTGAAAAACGTCCTTGTGGTATTCCAGAGGAAAGAAGCAAAATACAAGAAACGCCGTTTGGCCTTTTGCCGACTGCTTCGAATTCGATATCGAGACGCGGAAGCGTTATCGATAATCTCGACAGGTATGTGCAACCCACGAATCGCCGCGAATGGAAGCGTTTCGGTGTATCGAGCAAGTGCATCGGTGTAATTATTTCAACGTGTCGGGGCAAAATATCGTGCACGAATGGTTCGTTGTATTTGAACGTGGTCGTTCGTTCTACGGGTGCGATCGGAATTTTCGCAACTTTTTGCCACTTAAGCTTTTTCGTCCGTTTCGTTGAGCCACGCACGCGCACGCGCGCCAATCTCGCGGACGCACGCGTTTGATCGGCGATGTCGAAACCAAACTAATTGTTATTTAGTTTCGCATGACAAAAAACAACGCGATTGCAACAGAGGTGCGTAAAAATACGCCGTTATTTACGTACCTTTTTCCCGCGGTTGAAGCTACGTGTTTTGATAGAAAGGGGGATAGTCATATGAACGACACAGCTTCGAGAGGTACAAATATTGTTGGAGAAACAATTTGTACCGTTGATCTTCAATTTCTGTGATGTAAAGATGGGAATGTGTACGGAAGAAAAGAATTGCTTGACTGAACTTGGTACATCTTCAGTGAAACTCGCGAACCCGGAAGCATTTGTAAAGTTTGAAATACGCCAGGAGTCTTACATTTTTGATTTTATGTTACTTAAAATAGATTAAAATGGACGTATAATTTACTGGTGTTAAATATTCGATCGTATATAATACAATTTTCTAAATTGAGATAAATAATATCGTTTTATATTAAAAAAGGTTACGTATATACCAAAAATAATAAAAATAAATAACATTGTTCTATATATAAAATTATATATATTTATATCAAAATGAAAAATATGAATATCTGTCATTTAAGAAATCTTAAAGATCGTGTGAATCTTTCATGGTAACAAAATTTCGAAATTGACATGACAGAAAAGATCACTTTCACGTAACAAACACCTGCTGATTACCGCCAATTGATAAAAATAGAGGTGTTCAACAACTTCCTGTTTTCAAATCATAGACTATACAGCATCTATTTTGCCATTTTAATCTTGTTAGTATGCAAATAAAACACATAACAACGCGATGAGAAAGAATTGTCGTTAATTTTACGTTACAAGATTTCTATAGAGTGCTTGGAGAACAGGTTGAACGAGTTGAAAAACGGATGCAAAGTGTCGAGACAAATTGAGATTCCTATAGATTCAAATAATGGTCTCTAACCTTATACCAGATTCTACTTTAGAGACTAGTTTATATTTAAACACCAATAACTCAGTACTTATTAGCTTAAGAATAAACTAGAAAATTAATTTTCTCCTCCAATATCAAATATATTCTTCCTATAAATAGAAATTCAATATAAAATCCACCTTAAAGATGATTTAAAAAGTTACAAATTAATACCAGGACTACTAAATTACATAAAATGCACTAGATTATATAGGAATCTATAATCGTGGCCATAATCGTAATCATAAATTAACATAAGAACTACTAAATTGTCTAAAATACTCTACCTTACGTAGCAATACATAATCGTAACTTTTTATCCTTCCGACAACGATCGATGCATTAACGACTTATAAATGAGCATCTCAGGAGTCACACCGATCAGCTCTGCTTCCTATCAATTTCTCGATTTCATTACGTATGAGTACGCGACCAATGTCTCATTCTCGAGGATTTGTGTATGCACATGATTTTTGTGTATCTAAACGAGCATTCTATCATTGTCTTTCTCTACCTCTTTCAATTTGACGAGTTGATCAGTACAGCCTGTGAACGGCTGAAACAATAAAAAAGCAAAGAAAAACAGGTATCTTCTGCGAAAGGAATTGGATCGATGAAGTAATCGTGTGTTTTTTCTGTTTACAGTTAAAGATTGCGAAACAGGTGGAGCGTCACGATGACAAGACTCATCACGGCGTTGTTGGTGCTGCAGGCTATCGCGAGGTTGGGTCGCGTGGCAGCCGCGGAGTCGACGCACGCGGCTGACCAGCAGCCAGTTCCTTCTGCGGTCCCATCGGGACTTTCTGGGCCAGATTACACCGGTCCATCTGCCGGTTCCGACGAGTGTGACCCAGAAATGGTGGGCTTCGAGCTGGTGACTGGGTACGTGTTCACCGCACCCACGAACATGCTCGAGTCCATACCGGGAACTCTGATGCTCACCGATTGCTTGGAGACCTGTCAAGCGAACGATTCCTGCCAGGCGGTCAACTACGAGACGGGCCTGTGCGTTCTGTTCAGCTCGAACGCCGACAGCAATCCAGGTAAGATTGAATCGTTATCGTATCGTTGCGCGTGGATGTTCCGTGTCGTGAAACTCGATCAACGCGCGATATCCTGTAAGACTGCAAACGTATCATGGGTCAAAAGACTAAAGCGTATAGCGTAGAGCCAGAACGATCAGTCTTTCTCCCGATTCGTCGACGTTGAACGGTGCCACGCATCCGCTGATCCTACATATATGTATGTTCCTGGACGAATAAGGGAATTCCACGAAGCGTGGAAGCGTACCGCAGAATGATTAAATGCCTAGAGACGATGGATAAAATAGACGTGTGTCGTTTCGTACGAGCCAGCCATCGCCGCTTTTATGCGGCACGTGAGCCGCCTCTCTGAGGACGTAACGGGTTTCCAGACGATATTCGGACGGTTGACGGCTATTTGCTTGTTCGATTGTGAAGAAAGTATGCGCTGAGGTAGGTCGGACCAAGATTGAGGTCAGCCTATGAATACGCTCGTACAATTGCTCTTATATCATCGAACCTCCATTTACCTTCAATTTTCGTGAACGGTACCCTCGTTTCTTTCCTATTTATTCAGGACTTTGTAGCTAATTTTTTTAGTTAATTGTGTAGAGCTTAGCAACGCGTCAGATGTAAAATTATATGTTATTGAAATCTCGTTTGTGTTTAATCTTTCCGAAGATTATCTTTGTTTCGTTTGTATTGCAGCTTTTCAGTTGATCGTAAAGAGATTAAGAATCCATTTTAAATGTAAAATTTCGTTACATCAAAATTCGATTTATCTTTAATTTTTATAAATGTCGACTTTACTTCGTTTCTGTAGAACATTTTTAGTTAATTGTAAAGAAGCAAGGAATGTGTCTACCATGTTTCGTATTATCGAAATTCCGTTAGCCTTTAATTTGTGAAGGTCAGCTTTGTTTCATCTGTACTGTTTTATATAATCGTGGAAAAGTTGTGTGTAATACAACTTGGGGAAATGGGACAAGAAGAAAGAGAAACGTTTATTTATAATTGGCTTATCGGAAAACGTCGTAAGAGCGATGGTTCAAGTAAGAAGTTGCGTAGTTGTACTGTTGCTGTAATATCGTATTATGAATTTTAATATTGAAGTTTGAAATGTAGAGACCAATTAGAAATAATGGATCGTTACGATGGAATATTTTTTCTCAATTCTGAAATTGAGAACCCTCTAATTAGTAGTTACTGGATGGAATTTTTTAGCTTCTACCGGAAACAAGTTGAAAGAATTCGTGTTTAACTTATAACGTATAAAATGTATAAAAATTTGGTTTATTAAATTCATTAGAGAAATGGCATTGTATAAAACGTAACTGAAATGATATTTATTAAGACTAATGGTTCTAAATTATCTTACCAGTTATATAATTACTAAATATGCATATAATCGTATGAATATTAGGAATGAGTATTTTGAATGTATAAATCGTATGAATTCATGAAATATTGAAGGAATTAACAAATTTTCGTGCAGTGGTAGGATTAAAAAAATGGTAGTATTGCAAATCGAAAGAATTTATGCCTAAATGCTTAGCAAATCTGCAATTTAATCATGTTATTCGTTTGATAGAATTTTCTGATTCGTATTTCATTTTTCAAACGTACATATATATTCGATCGTTATTAATCGTCCATTTCGCGGATTATACGTCCAGGTATCGCGTAATCCATGTTTGTCGATAGAATCGCAATAACCCACGTATCGATTTTGTACGCGCTGAAAAATCCACAAGCTTTTGAGCCCCTGGCTAACATCGGAAAGCATTCCCATTTTCCAAAATATTGTTGACTCGGTGAACATTAAGCACATTTTCTCTTGCGGGAAAATTTTTCTTATTTTTACGGATTTAGATTACAAAATATTTTCAACAAATTGCTTAAAAATAGCAAAGAAAAGAATTATACGCAAATTGTAGTATATTTAAAAAAAATTCACTTTCCCTTTTCCATCCTTTTTTTTTTTTGTATTTTACTTCGTGTAAATTATCTATTTTTTTTCTTTCTTTTTAATTAATTTGCTTTAATTAACTTGACACTATAAGAAAATGTTACTTGACTATTTTTCTGAATAGGAAATTGTAGTTTCAGTTTATAATATTATATTATACAATCTTCTATGTGTGTGCTCTAGCTAAAACGATAGACGTTACCTGAGACGGCTATCTTCTTAGTCAACACTTTAAGGTGGCACGTGCTTTGACTTCTTAATTATTTTTAAAAACTATTACTTTCCTTTCGAAGCATGAAAAATAAGATCTATCTTCAATGGCCGTGGAAAAATCATTTTTGATTATAAAATTTATGAACTAACATTATAAATAATCCAAGTGAATTGACAATTAAAATAATGAAAATGCAATTATTGTTAAATGTAAATATACCAAAATATTGAATCAATGTGAAATTAAATCAAAGTTAAATTATAATTCCATTTTGCAAAATTTACCAGAGTATGGAATACTTTCTCAGTTACACCAGTTTCCCCAAAATTATAATTTTAAATCGAAATACAAAAAGTTCCGCCAGGGGAAATATCGGAACAAAATTTCGCAGGTGGCAAAATGTGTTAAATTCCGTGTGCTCTCGGTGATATTTGTACGTTTGAACACTTGACAACTGCGGAATGGTATTGCCTGGAATATATATAGCCGGGAAGACACTTCGTCTCTGTAGAATCCCCCAGGTTAAAGAATTTGATTGAGCCACGTCGATTGAAAATCACCTTACGTGCTATCTGTCTTCGATTCCCCTCGATCTTATTTAAATTCTTGTAAAGTACGAAGCAACGTTCGCACTCCGCGGCACAGTTGATTTTTCTACAAAACGTTCGAGCGAAAAATCGAGAGCCAGGCGAAGGAGATTTGTCAAGCACTCCTCGACCTACTCCTTCGTCGCGAGGCGTCGAACCGAAGACAGTTTTAAGCCATTCCACGGAAGAGCGTCGCTCGGATTACGTGTTAAAGTTTCACTGTGTGTAGTCGCTCATTTTTACTGCCTCTCTTCCTCTTTCTCTCTCTCTCTCTCTCCCTCCCTCTCCCTCTCTCTCGCTCTCTGCTCTTTTTCGTCCCGTTTGAACGAGTTTTTCGCGTGAAAAAAACCGGCAGCGCGAATTTCTGCGCTACGCCGTCAATTCGCGCGTCGATTGCGCGTTGTGCACAGTTTCAAAAAGCAAAAGAAAACATCAGAGAGAGAAAGAGAGAGAGAGAGAGAGAGAGAGAGAGAGAGAAAGTCGATGTGGAAAAAAAAGAGCGGAGAGAATATTATTTTCACGACTGCTCTCGAACGGATGGAACTGAAGCTGAAACGCTCTAAAATATCTCGACAAAAGGGAAAAAAATCGAGTGCTCAACAGCTGAAATTCGTTGCTTCGCGCGACCAAGTATTAGATTATATCGTCATCGAGGAGACTAGAATTGAAGCAAATTTGCCAGGCAACCGATGTAAATACGGATCAAACTTTAAAACTTCTTGAATTTGATTAAACCGAAGGGCAGATTAACTCTCGCTAAAAGTTATAGTGGAAAGTTTGATCCCCGTTGGTTGGTAACATCTATTAAAAATACAATTTGCTTAAAAGTCGCGGCGGTTGTCGTTAATGTAATCAAAGATGCATCTACTTACAAAGTAAAATGTTAAAACGTGAGGCTTTGTAAAGAATATTTAAACACTTAAATTAAAGTCGTGTTTTTCAAGGTATAATTAAAATAAATAATAATAAAAGATAGCAAATAATAAATTTTAGCTTCCAAAATTATGAAAACACTTGTATGTATACTTGTATACTTGTATATAGATCAGCTTTCTCTGAATTCCTAAACTCTTCATTCTTTTTTGTCATTTCTTACTACAACCTCAATTTCAAGGCAATTGATAGGAATGTTTTTTGCAGTACTTTAATTGTAAAAATCTAGGAAGCCGTAAATCACATCAACCAGAATGAACAAGTGAGCGACATCAAATAAATCATACATTGAGCATTCAATATTATAATCCATTCATTTCGACGTTCATCCTAACTACTGGTGCGAAGATGTGTGTATTACGTGTAAGATTTCTCAATTGAGTTTAGAAAATTACGTGTATATTACCTAGCTCGAAGGCGGAGATTAAGATGTCATTAATATTCATACGGTGAATAGTATGAAAAGTATGAAGTCAACGTATGATATGATAATGCAAAGTAGGACGTTAGAATAATTTTATATGAAACGCATAAGAGAAATAGGAATATTTTTCGAAATCATAAATTATATTTACACGGAAATGGAAATACATATAAATAAAATAACCAGAGGAATTTAGGAGGAAATATTGCTTATGTGAGAGTAAAACATTATCACTGTATACGCAAAGAAACGGAGCAAGGCATAAAGTTTTATTTCCTCTTTCGCAAGATAGAACTGTTTAATATTTGATACGCCTTCCCTTACCTTTATTTAGACATAAGGTTGTTTAAATTATGATTCGACGTGAATATATTTTTGATTCTTTTCCCCTGATTTCGCTTAGTGTTGTAAATTAAATTTCTGAGGTATCTTTAAAGGAAAATGATAAATTACATTTCATATCTTTTAAGCTACTTTCATATATTCATTGTGTATATTACATATGGCTATTACTTTGAATCCAATAAATTTCAATGTAATGATATTTCGATAATTCGATAATTTAATAATTTCAATAATTCCATATAATCCAATTTTCATGAGAAGAATGCTAGAACTTGCCTTGATATCGTAGATATAATAAATGGAAATAACATAAAACGAAATACCTATATACCGTACATATAATTCATTTCATAGTACCGTATGCTGCTTTCTCTTTAATGATTTAATGATTTGAATAAGAAGCAATAAACAGTGATATATAAGCAATGTATGTAATAATCGATATCTATTTCGAAATTATAGTATTTTAATACTTTCTATGCCGTGGATTTATTCAGAAGCAATATAAACTAAAATTAACTTTATGAGGGCATTATCAACAACAAAAAAGAAAAAAGGAGTAATTCCTAACTCATATCAGATTCTTTCTTCTTCTTTCCATTCTTCGATTCTTTCAAGACATATTTATTTCTCTTTCAATGTCGGACTACAGTAACATAATAATAATTCGCTCATATTTTCGAAAACAAGACAGATAGATTAAGTACGGTTATAAAATAAATATGAAATCTTACCCCATCTTATAAAATCATGTACATATTACGATAGGTCTCAATAATATCGAGAAAATAATTAGAGAGAAATTATTAAAACGATCTCCCATTATTTAAGAAAGAGTTAAAACAGATTACATAAAATTCATCCACTATACTGATCATACTTTAAGTGTTACTTCACTTTACATCAAAAAGCATGGATTTCATAAATGATAGGACGAAGAACACGATGCTTAACACTTAACGGGTTAACGATTGCTCGATGTAACAAGCAAAATTCCCGGTAGCATTAACAATGATCCGCGAAAGAGGTTTTCATTAACGAGGCAATCTTACCAGCCGAGTGTTGCGCTGGATGCATTTTCATCGACTGTCATGAACGAAAAAGAGTTGTTACAACAATAGCCTGTAACGATCACATGCATTGTCAGGTAGCTTCACCGCGCCGGTTTCTCATGAATAATGGATACTGCTATAAGTAAGTGTAATGAGAAATGCACTAATTGAATCTTCCGGGGTGTAATTAATATAAACTATGCGTCCGTGGTTGGCCGACCTGTAAGCATTAATTAAATAGTAAATGAGTTAGGTACAACAACAGAAAAACGACGTTATTCCGTGAAGAATTCCTTTGACTACTTGTTAGCATTTTCTATAATGATTACCTATTCATTGAGAGAAAAGGAATGCTCCTATTTATTACATCATTTATAACCTTTACAATTGATGACTAACAACTAAGCCTTACACCTCTTTTTCTTTTATCTTGAAATTTATAATATCTCCGGATATAGGAAGTTTCCATTGGTCCCAATACGATCTACGAATATACAATTGAATTTGAACAATCGCCTGAAAAGAGTGGAGCACTTTTACAACAATGAAAACCAATTTCCTGTCGTTCCGTGTCGCGCGAATTCTCTTGGAAACGCGGCCGTGAATTCGGTATTTCGTAAGGAGGAGAATTATTCAAGAAGCCTCCTCTCGCGCGATCGTTCCCACTGAAATACATAAATTTCCTACGAGTTGTGATAAACGCATGGCTCGTGCTTGCGAAAACATCGAGAAAATAGATCGGTGGATTGAACAAACGAATGATCCGCTCGTTTTATTCATTCGCAATCAGTTTTCACACGGGGGTCCGAAAACAACGTTAGCGAACTGGGGCGAGTTCGACTAAAAAAAGAAAAAAAAAATACTATTTCACGGCAATCTATTTCCATTAGCATTGCCCTCTCCCCGAAAGGAATGGGATATTCTTTGTTCACGCTTCAGGAATACTTCTCCATTCCGATTCGAGAATTCCATTCGAGAGTACGTTATTGTTAATTTCTGATCTCTTCAAATTCTAAAAACTGGCTTGCCTCTGAGCTATTATAGTCGGTTCATTCTTCTTTTGGCTATTTCTATAAGTGTTCTGTATTTTTAATCTCATAAAATTGTAGAAACTTCCTTACCAATTTTCGTTATTTATACTATTTGGTAATTTTCCAACTACCACACAGTAGCGCTTCTCTACACTTGTTCGAAGTGAACGTTGTGTTAACTAGAATTACACTTTCCACTCATTAAAACGTTTACTTATTTTCATCAGCCGAGATAGTTATAATTCTTTAGTATAGTATTATTTCTCTGAGATTAGAATTGGATCGTAATCGAAAGGAAATGTAAATGCACATTACGCATATTATAAATCGATCACGAATCTTCGTCGATAAATGATAATTTGAGAGGGAGGGTGGAGGGAGATTTCGGTGGACGACCATTTCGTAAGCACAGAATCAATTATCGACGTTCTTCGCGCAACGAGGGCAGAAATTGACCGATCGTTGTTTCGTAATTAACGAAATGAAACGGAGGGAATATCTTCGTCGGCCTTACGCGTGTTTTTTGCCTCGGGACGATATCAGAAAAATTAAATCTCGAGGCACGCACTTAATGATGATGACTACAAGCAAAAAAGTTAGTAGGGTGAGATTACACGGACGGCGGGTGAAGCGAAGTCAAATAGGAGACGAGCAATAAACATGCAAAAGATTCGAAGTGTCTCGCTCATTGGCGATCATTTACCTCAAACTTCTCGAGTTCTCCAGTTGACATGCAGATATACTGCTTGTGACAGTTTGACGTCTACAAACTACATTTTTCCTCCTTTTAACATATCTGTTCTCTCCGCCTATTTCCTATGTCCCCATCTCTCTCTTTCTCTCCGCCTGTCATTCTCTCTAATTTCTACCTGTTTCTTTCCATTTTGTTCTTTTACTTTTCATTCGATGGCATCTCGGCAGTCGATGAAACTCGAACGCGTACGAATTTACAGGCTAATTGCGTCACTTTGAGCGAGCACCGTAAAATCGGTCGCGTCAAGCGTGCTTGCCTTCACGGTATTTTCAAGCGATCGAGGAAAAAAGCAACGAAACGGGAGAAGGAAAGTAAAAAACAAGAGGAAGAAGCGTTCGAACGGTTTAAGATCGGCCAATCGGCCAACGTGGTCTCGGCGCCTCAAGGATGCAACTGACATGGTTACGCCTTGATGACTTCCTGATTCAGTGGCTTCTTGTAACAATGATCCACAAATAAAATGTCGTCTCTTAGCAGCGTCGCTGCTACGATCGGACGATTCTAACGCTTTTTGGTCTCTACGCTCGTTGCTTCTGTCATTGTTCAAAAATTCTGTGAGAAATCATCGTCAATACCTTTAGGAGTAATAAAACTTAATATTCAAAAAAATCTAGATTTATCACTTTGCCAATACAAAAATTTCTCCAAAGATTTGAAGTAAAAAATCTTTCCTACGTAACGCTACGATTCCAAACTAAGTTCAGAAACGCATGAAACATCGATGAGGAAACAAAGATAAATATAATGAACTATAGCGTAAAGGAGAAAGGAAGCACGAAAAGTATGTACCATAAAAACGACAAAAAAAAACTTTCTACAATTGAAGCTACAATTCCAAACCAAATTCAAGAATGTATAAGGCAGATGATGAGGAAACAAAGATAAATATAATGAATTATAAGACGTAAGGTAAAGGAAGCACGAAGTGTACTTCAATAAAGGGCCTCGCATAATTCTTGTTCCGTTTAAAGAGCGTTAGATCTAAAGTTACAAGCATTATTCATACTCGTGATACAACGAGTAGGTAAGATGTATGTACGATGATAAGAGACGAAGGCCCCATCGTACACTTGGAAATTCCACGTAACATTTCGCCAGCGGGGGAACCAGCTTCTTCGTCAGAGAGGTTTTGCACGTTGAATATTTGTTTCTGTTCAAACGGGACCAGCGGTAGGTTCGCAGGCTCCGTGTAACCGTGGTTCATGATCGACGATGGGACAATGACGACACAAGCGGCCCGCGTCACGATCACGAAATTTCTGTACCTGGACCCCGTTACTCGATGATAGGATCGTCTTACCAGCAACCTAACTGCTGTCTACTTTCCCATTTCTCCTCATTCGTCTATAAGCCGTCTCTCTATTCGCCACTATCGAAGAACCATTTACAGAATAGAGTATCTAGTATCGAGCACTGTTCGGTAATTAGTCTTCGGATAATGTATTCCAAGTAGCACGTGACCAGGCCAGTCAAACGATCTCTCCTTCCTTTTTTCGCCTGCAGTTACTCTTATTTCGCTATGCGCAGTTCAAAGTGGATTCGTGATGGATTTATTTGCGAAATTAATCTCTCAGCTTCTGGATACGATGTGCCTAGAGGTAGATTTTATTCGAATAACGTAGTTTTTCCTTTGGCTGGAATCGTGGCAAATGAACTATTTAAAAGTAAAGTATACGTTCGCTTGAAGTTAAGTTATTAAGGGATATAAAACTGAATTATATAGGAAAACTGCGCGTGATCTACGTGAGATTGAGACTCTTTCTTTTTTGGTAGTTTTTCTGCTTCCCTATAAAATAATTTAATCCGGCATGCGAAATCAAGGATATGTGTATATTGAGTTCTTTAAAAAATTCGTATTAACATCTGAGAAAAACTTGAAGATCGCATATTGTGTGTGTATGCGCGCGTGTGTGTACGTCATAAATGATATAAATTGTCTTAATGAAGAAAGAATCTTTAGCTATCTTCCCTTTTCTGACCTCTTCGTTTTTAACTACGAATTCCTTCGAGTAGTTTTTGCAGGCTCTTAGAGTATCTAATTTCTAGGCATTAAGAAAGCTTTGTAAAAACTAAAATGATTGATATTGGGACTAGGTTCTATCCGGTGAATGGAATGTCAGCCTTTATTATTTCCTTTTAATAAGCTGTTAACGACTTTAAATTACTTATAACCTACGAGACACTACAATATATTTTATCATTTACTATACGCGTCTATATATTTTGTGTATTTATTAAAATATTTTATCAATATAAATGTAGCGGCATATGAGTAAACGGTAGATTCGAATCGGAGGAGACTCATATTGTTGTGCCTTGGAGTGCCAACATTGTTTTGGTTTGCTAGGTTCAGAGGTAAACGAACTCCGGACAAAACATTATCGCCGCTATTTGTAATCGTCAACCGGAGTTACATTTGAACTTTCTATAACAACACCGGTCGATATAAATAGACGGACAATCATTATAGCGAGTCATACAGTCGAATAACGAGCGTAGAGTTGAACAGTACCATTGAGCATACGACGATTACGACCGATATACCGTCTCTGTGCTTGTACTTGAAGTGATTTTAATATAGTCAATTATTACGATTTTATCACTCGTCTGTTTAATAAACCAACAAACAGGTATAATTCACTTCAGAAAAGTATTTTCCGTCTAACTTATAGTTTAGAAATTACAGATAAGAACTTCATCAAGTAATAAAATAATGACACAAGATTTTACAATTACAGCTACCAGTTTTACATTGACTTTTACAAACAAGTTTAATCGTCGTAATATCATCTTGTCTTGATTAGTACACACATGTCTTGTTATAAATAACCGAATATCCAGATAGTTTCGAAAAATGTATCCAATTATAATCTCACTTTGGTGTTGAATCTGTTACAACTTTCTCGCCTTTCTTAAGGTATAAGATATTAAGTAAGGTAAAGATACTATAATCTCCAAATATGTCATAGAGATATCACACACATAGTAACATATAAAGTGCAGATGCACTGCAGTTATTCCGAAACATTATCGAAAGAAAAATGTACATAGCTGGGCATACATTATCGATACGTTTGCAGACCGATTTCTTACACTTTAGCAGCGCGTTCTAGCGCAATCAGTATTCAGAATTCCAGCGTTTTCTTTGTGGTTGATTCTCTTCACTGGGGCGTGCAAGTCTCGACAAAAGAGACAAAGGGGAGGCTCCGGTACAAGTCTTTCGAGACACACAGTTGCTTTGTGGATATACGTATGTATAGTATGTATGTATATCCACTCGACGCTCTTGAGCTTGCCAGCGAGTCATTTTTCACTCTTATCGGTCGGTGTCTTTATTTAAACGCGAATCGAGAGAGACTTCGTGTATAGGGAAGCTTGTAGAGAAAAGGAAAGAGAGAGAGAGAATGATAAAGAAAATCGCGACAATATCGTCGTCGAAACTTTTCCAACGATGTAGGTGGGATAAGTAGCTCGAACGAAGTGGGGGCTGGTCCCATCGAGTAAAAAGTTTTCCTCGCGCGTTTTGATGGAAAGTCGTGCAACTAACTGGGCCGATACCAAGTTAGCGCTCCTGGTGTCCGAGAGATTTAAACTTTGTTGTTGCATACTTTGGATATAAAGAGGTTATAGTGCGCTCTGGGCGAAGCCGCGAAGCTGAAACCGGAAACTGAAAAAGAAGGGCGGAGGGACCGACGCCCGTGGGAAATTGTTTATCAAACGTTCCGAGGCTGCCACACTTTGAATAAATAAAACTATCCGGTTGAAACCAAGTCGCGCGATATACTGCCCTTCTACTACGAGTAAAATTAATTTTACGATTTCCACAGCAACTGCCTCAAGTCACAGAGGGATAGTCTTGGCCGATGTAGTTTAGGATCGTTATTTGGAAAATTGAAACCAACGATCTCGATTTCCAGGCGGGATACCACATGCATAAAATATTCCATGATTCGACTTGGCTTGGTTTCAGCTTTTAGCATTACCAGCTTCGAAACGTATGCGCCACGGTTAAATTCTAACTGCTGATCAAAGAGGATTATAAGCTTAAGTCAGTTTGCCTTGCAACAAACGAGGTTGACAACACCGGCAAAGGTCGGCTACGGAATCCGATAGAATTCCAAAGCTGGCTGCTGCTATCTCGTACCCGCTACCGGGTGAAACCGGAGAAAAATATAGGAACATCAAGAGAGATGGAAATGGAAGAAATGAAAAACTGTGAGAAATTGTAGCATGAGATGATAAAGTAATATGAGTCAGTAACATTCCAACGAATTCCTATGATATTGCGTACCATCGTTTTATTTCAATTCCTGCAATTTCATATGAGATACGCACGCGACATAGGAATGTTCAAACATATAATTAAACTTTCTCAGTCAGAATTAATTAAGTGAAATCGGTGTCACTACGGTTTATTTAAACCTGGCCTATTAGCTAAAAACGTTTATGTCCCTATAATAACGTTAGTACGCATTATTCGTTCGTGTCATTCAACTGTTCGAAAAAGAAGTTTCAAGGATCCCCTAATTGCGGTTACGAGCGTTATCCGTATTAAACAACAAATTGTTTCATCTTGCTACGGATTGGATATTATCCGATAGAATGCATTCCAGAGCTGCAACCACACAGAACGAAAGCTCGGAAGGAATCACAGAAGCGTTAACGAAAGATCAAGGAAATGATTTCACGATCTGATTGTCCGGTTATTTACTGTCACTCGCTACGTTACGTCGGGTTATTCACCATCGAACCATCCTTGGATAACGGGGCCTGGCCGCATTCCAACGTCTGTGGCGGCGTTGCAACGCCATAACGCCGCACGTGCATAACGCTAGGGCCCCGATGCATAATAACGATTTTCAAACGAAACGAAAAAACCACACGAAGCCAACCGAAAGCATTTGCTGGCTAACATTAACATTTTTATGCGTGTCATCGAGCCGCAGTTTTACGCAATGATCGCAAGGGCGCTACCTTTTCATCCTTTAATAAGGATGGCTCATTCTCGAATAGATGAGACCCATTAGAAAGTAACGACGATCAACATTATACGGGTCTGCAACGACGTGGCTAAAACGATTTTAAAATGGAAAGAGATTACTTTCAGCTATTTCCATCTATGGCTGCGTTGGTCAACTAGGGGTACCCAGGGTAGGGTTTCAAACGGACAATATTACTGTCACAATTGCGTTGTAAAAATATTACTGCTTTTTATGCGATAAAATATCGTCGTGTAACCGAGAGCAGAGTTATTATTTTGCGCGAAACCGAGTCAAAGTCAAGTGGCTTGGTACATTTTTGGCTGTGAGCTTCAGCTTAATGAATTTTCAGTCGCTCTTGGACGTCTGGCGGACGTTGAACGAGTAAAACAAACGGTTACGCGAGACTTTTGTCATGATTATACACACATATATCTCGTCAATTCATAGCTGTTTGTACGTCGAGGAAAATTTCATTTAGAATTGGATAATAATATTACTTTTCATTGTGGCGAAAAATATGCTGAATTGAAATAACAGACAGTATACCATTGCTATGAATAATGCAATATGTGGCTTCTAAGAGGCGTATTGTTTAACTTCATCCGTCGAAGAATAGAGAAAAGCGATGACGAAAAATTGATAAAAATTAAAGTATTAATTCGCAATTAAAATTATTGATAGCAAGGTCATAATAGTACTTTGATTGATTTTTCACAAAAAAAATTCCCAAGCTGAATACATTTTTTTATCCCTCGAATTCTGTGGAAGACCTAGTAATTGCAAACTTTTGGCCAACGGTATGTGAACTAAAAGTTGATAAAGTGAGTAGTTTATGATAGGTTGACATTTTATCTCTACTATTTTGTTGACTACTCTTGGTTGAATTTTTTAACGATACATTTGGTTGTTGAATCAAAGCAAGTTGCACAAATTTCCAAATTTATTATCTGCGGACACGCATTGTAACAGTTGCCGCATTCTTGAAATTGTCGTTTCGCCTAAGGTTAATTGCACAACACGGATGCCGTAGTCGAAGGGTGAGCTTCACGCGATGCGACATGCATGCAGGATCGTTTACGGTGGGCGCAGCCATCGGTATAACCGCGAAGTCGCGGCTCGGCGCCGCCAGCAGACTACTGTGACAAATTACACATAATTCACGAGTCAATTTCACACACGGTTGTCCTGCCAGGAGAGACAGCGCCGTTGAATACGAGCGTGCCAGGTTAATTCGAGGAACGAACGACTTGAACCGTGAACGGAAGTAAACACGCCAGCAACGATGATACGTGCAGATCTTCGTAACGAATGATTGGTTGCTTTGCCGAGCGATAACGGTCGGTCTACGCAAATTGCTTGGTTTATTCTAATTCTAAGAAACAGGTGTCTTCGGCAAATTGTATCGGTAATTCATATCGGTAATACCAGAGGTGGTATTCAAGGAAGAAACATGAAATATGAACTGCGATATTGAGCTATCTAAGAAATTCTTGCTGATTTTTATTGGTTGCATTTGAATACGTGGAAGTAAATGAAAGTCAATGAATACGATATATGGGATTCCTGTATCGTAGATATATTCAAGTAGTATTCAAAATTGGTATTTTTTTTATGTAATCCATAAATAAAACAAACTCTACTCTTGATAAATATTTGTTATTTTGCTATACAGTGATGATGTAATAATTGGAAAATAATAAATTTTTAGCTGGAAAATGAGGAAGATTTATTAGTAAAATTATACATATTTCCAACGGATATGACACACTTAAGCAGATATTTTGCGACTGACTGCATACATAGTCTAAAGAGATTCGTTACAGTTGGTTAAATTCTCTGGACGTGATAATGTCTCAAACATAGAGGGAGATCAAATGTATCTCTGACGTTTGGAGTAGCTCATTCAATTGTATTGATTTCCCTGAATACGTTCATATAAATGAAAAAAGGTGAAAACATATGAAATTCATATAACAATTGTAATTTAACAAATTTAATTATCTTCTCATATATCCTTTAAAACGAGGTTCGTTATAATTGGTTGGTCTTTCTAGCAGCTATAGTAAATATATTAATGGCGAAGAGAGAAAATATTTAACGTTTTAGTATTTATGTAAACAATAGGAATAAAATATCAAATGTGATTTGAACCATCAAAGATCTTTATAAAGACAAAATCATTCCATGTTTTCTAACTATAATTTCCATCATTCCTTGAAATCGGAAATTTAGTACAATTTAATAAATTATGCAAAAATACGACATATCAAGTTACCGTTAAATGTGTGTAGGAAGATCCGTTACTCGTCCCGAGATCGTCCACATTTATGGCAAATTTATGATATTAATTCGACATTGGATTGTAACAACGTGTTTCACCTTATATATATAGTAGACATATCAGGTGTTTAATAAAGGTGTTTAATATGAATAGTAATTAACGAAGCATCTAACTGTACCGTATTTTAAGAAATTACTATGAAGGGATAGGTCGACATTAGCATAAGAGATAATAATTGCTTCTTGAATCATATCTAAACATGAGAATATTTATAAATATTATATTTACATCAATGCTTATCAACTTTACGATAAATTGTACTTACACTGTATCTATTTATAGTACGTATAGTATACTAACGGATGAACAGGAATTAAAATTGAGATTAGTTTAATCAACTTTGTTCGTCATAAATATATTTCTACTAAAGTTTCCTTTTGGATCCTACGTGGAAGAAATATCTATAGAATATAAGATTCTTCCGTGATAGCGTAACTGGTATGGAGTTATAACTTATGGCTTATGTAGCTCATCACGTGTCACCATTATCACATGCCACAGATTAGTACGTAATATAAGAGCTCCGGTAATACACATATGCTGTACTGTATTTAAATACCGGCTCTTAAGGAATAATAAATCCTTCGTGCTACCGTTACTCAAATCGTAAGAGGCGAGGTATTAGTTGAACCGTTTATTAGAGATTCAACTGTAAATGTAATTATTCAAACATCTCCAATCTTCAGTCTAGATTGGTATCGTTGTGTCGCAGGTGAACCGGAACAGTTTAGGTTACGTTATATAATTTGCAGTGTACTTTGTTTTAATTCGTATTTCACATTTTATGTGGCACGAACTATCAATGATACTTATCGTATAACATATAGAATACAAGTTAAAATAAAATATTTTAAAGCTAAATAATGTGACTTAAACTTAGTTCAAACTATATAGTTGACTATAATAAGATAACAGCAATTGGAGGTTAAGATAATTGATAAGATTCGGCCACGAGTATATTCGTTCACAACTCTGCTGATCAAATTTTCCTTTCGTATTATATTTTATATTAGTTAATGATGATAAATGATTTTATATAGCATTTGTTCATTGTCTACATATAATATATAACTTCTACATACATTCTCGCATGTATTTCAAATTATACAAACATAACGATCGTATCTCATCACGGTAACCATTAAAATTTAAAAAGATTCCGTATAACGCACATAATATATCTACAAGAATTTCCCATAAATATAGTTCAAATATTTTCCGACGCTACATTCCGTTACGAACCCAAATATCCCTCGGCAAACATGTGAAACCACCATTCTTTTACCCCCATACAAGCTAAACCTCTGAACATTCCACTTGTCGACGTCAAGGTATCGTTTTACTAGCATCGAGTCCACAAGACCGAGTTCAAAAACCTTAGCGATTAATACGGGCTGAGTCTGTTTTCGTGTGTCCAACGACAAGGAACGCGGAGCATTGCGTGTCGAGTGATCGCGTCAGCGTTGAATACCGAAAGAGTGTACACAGTGGATTTGAAATAGCCGTGGGAAGTACCGTGGGTCCGATGCCTTTCGAATACTAAATACCCCCGGCAGTCGACTACACTTGGTACACGTAGGCAGAAGGTGGCAGGTAGCCTGCTCGATCGCTCGGAACCAAAGCGTTAAAGCGTTCGTTGTCGCAATACGGGTGCCCGCGCCTCTAGACACGCGCGTGTGCGTGCAAACGCGTGTATCGTTTCGCGGTTGTGGCCGCGGATATCCAGGTAAGTAAGGCATACGTAAGCGAATACCTTCCGTGTACGCTTACATCGCGGTAGTATATGTTCACGGTGTCGTCAAACGACCAGCCACGAATGCCACAACATAAACAGAGAGAGAGAGATAGAGAGAGAGAAAGGTTGAGATCATTCGTGTCCACCGGAATTTATGGGGTCCGTTCGAACAGCACCGCTACAGCTTGCTGCTGAATTTGCATAGAGTCGAACGCTAATAGTCGAAGATAACCGAGCCAGGAAGAGACACCTCCGACGATCGCCGGGGACGACGCCTTCATGCCACGCGAACTTTGTGTCGACAATCTTGACGAATGAATTTTGATTCTTTTTTGCAGAATATTGTTTCTCCCTTCTTTAATGTTTATTAATACGTTGAGTGCGGGTGATTCGATGTCATCGACGTTTAACATGCGAAGAAAACAAAATTTCCGGAGCTTTATTATGTAAAACTTTGACGATGAAATAAACGTATGATAGAATATGAATATCGGGAGTAGTTTTGTCATAGCTTCGATAAGAAATAAAAAATTGTTCAGAGAAATAGGTATTGAGCTGTAGGTATAGAAATAATATTAATATAGACCCTTACCTATAGATATAGGTGTGGTTCTGCCATACTAGGATTAAGCAACTTCGATTAAGATTGAGTTTTGCTGTGGTAGTGTTTTGAATAACGACTGATTGATATGTAGGTACGGGTAGTTAATAGTGGTTTAAATATTCGAGTAGTACTTATGTCAAGTTGTAGTAGGGAGACTGAGTGGAAACTTGTTGCATTGAATATGTAGTAAACTAAGTGGAAAGCTAGTTAATGTTGATGCGTATCATTACTTAATTCGAACTTGGTTAATTACATCTTTCTTAGGCTTAATTCGTATTTGTAGTTTGAACTCTTTTAATATGTATTTGAAATATTTAAAGAATATAAATATAAAATATATATACAGGAATATAAGCGAAGTAAAATGAAGTTTTTAAAACATCAAAGATTTAAACAATATAAATAATTGATTTAGTTAATTCTATAACAAAGAATTGGATATAAAGATGGAAGAAGAAAGATCGACTATTATCGAAATAACAATAATAAATAATTATAATACATAATTAAAATAAAAATATTCTACTAAAAGAGTACTAATACTTCACAGAATTATTATTCATTAAAGAATTCATTAATATGTATTTATAGATACACAAATTATAATAACGAAAAGATTTTTAAAGAATAAAATACGTATCTAAACGGTCTTCATTGGATTAGAATCTAAAAGAATAGATGTCTCCATTATTTAGATGGACAGACCCTCGTTCTGTTTATGGTTTCAGAATCTACAAACGACATACATCGAAGTCGTTTAGTCATCGTGCTCGGAGCAACTTCTCTGAAAGCTTCCGAATCGATTAATACCAATGTTGCATAGTCATTCGTAGTTCAAAGGTTACTGCTGGTCGTGAAGGTATAACCAGTAGTCATTGACTTCGTCATACCTGACCATTCGACTATTTATCTCATCTTACAGCTACCTGAGGTAGCCAATTGTGTTCGATAAAGCGTATTAAAGTCCTACACGTTGGAACTACCAAGTAGAGAATTACGTGTAGGAAGATCGTTCTTTAAAGGATTTTACCAACACATCATTACACGCTGAGATCGATGTATGCAAATACTGAACAGTTTAAAGATACTATAGAAGAGAGTGTAAAGCGCTTCCAGTGTTGAATTACCGTAAGATAAGATCCCTGTTCAGAGATTGATGAAAATACGCGTGTTCAATAATTGTTTTATTGTTGAGATATACTTTTATTCTTTCAAATCAAGAGAAGAATACCAGATCAAATTTTTCTTAAATACACAAAAAGAAAAGGTATATTTACACATATAAGTAGAATTCGCTATAGAATACCAAATGCGATTTAAATTTTGTTCAATCCATTTTCTAGTTCTATAATAAACATTTAGATAATAAACATTTTTATTTCAAGAAATGACATTCTTCACAACCGATTCATATAATTAGAAAAGGAGATTAGAATAAAAAAGAAATATAATCTCAGTTAAAATCACAATATTCAGACAGTTCCAGTTTTGTCACATTATACAACGCTATATTTCGTATTATATAAATTCCAGTCTACTTTTAAACATTACTAGCAGTCTCAAAGTCATTACACATTAATTCCTCCAAGAATCTACTATCAGATCCATAGATTGACAGCGCCCAACCTTATGTATACATAATCAGAGGTCTTCATCGTCTATCCTCAACAGTAACATGCTCATGGCTTCCATTAAGCGATCCAGACAATCTATTCCACGGCTGACTTTCTCCTACGTGTAAAAAGTGCATCAAAAGGTAAAATCACAAGATTACAAGCATATTGAATAGACAGGGCGTGCGTGCTCGAAGTGCGAACAGTTTCCGGCGAAGCAACGAAAGTAATTACGTTATTGGAACCGCTCCTCTGTTCAGTCGTGCAGATCTGGTCGCGTGCTCGTGACTCAGCTAGTACGTGGTGTTGTGCTTGAACGGCACCGGTTTGCATAGGTTGTGCTTTGTCTCTCTCTCTCTTTCTCTCCTTCTATCTCTCTCCATAGACCCAGCTAGGCGTGGTTTCGTGTATTAAATTCTTGCCGCGCCTGATGGGGTGCACGGTGCATGCACGCAAATTAGAAACATACCATCACAGATACACGGTTTGCGCCCTCGTGAAGCGTACTCGTTCTGACGACATTACGCGGCCTGAAAAAGTGACGAGCCAGTCCGCTGCGAGCTTCTGCCTTCAGCTCGCGTCGCGCTTACGTATTTACGACAATTATACAACAGCGAAATGCATATTTTCGTGTCTGAGGCAAGATGGTCCCCGTTGAAGGCGTGCGCGTGTTATCGCGTCCTCGTTGCGCCCGACAGCTTTACGTCGCGGTAACTTTGTTACGATTATCGTGGCTAGACTCTGCCTGAAAGGATGCTCATTTCATTTGCCGAGGAATTGGTTGAACTAGAAGGAACACGTGCTTGGAATATTGTATTCTCTGCGGCTGCGGACCACGCAGTCCCGTTTCGTGACACGTTTTAGGGAAGATATTGCTACATTCAGCTAATTGTCCTCACGTTTGGTGAAAATATTAAGACGCGTTGGAAGTACACACTGAAATTTTGGATAAATAATTAGAGAAGATTGTACGAAGATATGTATACATTTATGAAATGTCCATTTTCCATTCGAAATGGTTGGCTTATTTTTTAGACTTATTTTTCAGATTAAAAAGTATATACATTTGGAATTTTAAAAATGTATTTTAAGTAAGTCCATCAAACAGCAATTAAAGCATACAGAATTGTATAAAGATTTCGTTGTTGAAGAATTTGTTGAAATGTACATTCTGTGTTTATAATATGAGATCAACATATGTAAGAAATATACATTCAGAAATATATATATCGCATTCTTTTCTTATTACTTGTTTCTTTTCCAGTAACAATATTATTACAATAAATTAGTACCGGCATCAATACCAACATCTCGGTATCTTTATACTACAGAATGAAATAATTATAATACATTTATTGATAAGGAGAGAAACAATATTTCCAAAATGCTTCGAACGTTTCGAAATAATTCAACGGAATACGTAATGCAGCACGAAGGGCGAATGTCGCGACATTTTTGAAAGTAAAATTTCGAAGACACGCGGCTCTGGACGCATTATCCCCTGGCGTGTCACAGGGTGAAAAGAAAAAACAGCAAGGGCGATGGAAAAGTGGAAAAAGAGAAGTGGTCGTGACGAGGAGGACAAGCACGACAGTCGAAGAATGTTAAAAGTACGAATGCATTCAATTCCTCGAATTGCATCACTGTCTGCCGAGCAGACAAGAAGGCGGAGAAAAAGAGAGCCTCTATCGAGTGCAAAGGGCGATTGAAAATGTTGGCGCTGATTCAACGAGAAGACTTTTCTTATTCAGACTTTGTATACATGCTAAACTTCAGCGTACGCTTCGTATTCGCTGTACGGACAAATTTGAACGAAGCAAAATATTTTATTCGAGCATTAGTCAATAGATGAATAACTATAACGAGACGATGCTAGGCAAACAAAAAAATGGTCTTCGTTCTTCTTCAGATTCTTAATCAGTTTATTACAATTCAGGCGATTTAAGTTCAATTAATTTGATATCATATTATCAATATGAATATGTTATATATCTTCGAGTCCTTATGCTGAGTCAAATTACTTGTATTGAAATGTAATAAAATGTCACTTACCTGAAATTATCGAGGAACAAACGAGTTTTTAGAATAATGTAACCAGATATGCAACTAGAGTTTATATAATAAGAATTTGTTGATTTCTTTCATTGCATTAGATTTTTCGTCCATTTAATAGGAGTTCAGACGGTAGAAGCTCGTTTAATCAGACACTAACTAAAGCTTCGTTCCAATAAATGGAGTCCCACCGTAGCTTGAGACCACTTTACTGATGTGGACCTATTATTTTACTTGACTTGAAATATCCTTCCTAATTTTAAGTTGAGGTTCTTTCAACTGACTTGACTTGAAAGAATCAACAGCCGCTATCTAAAGGAATGTTATTTCTAGTCTCATACTTGGTATTATTTCCTTGATCTAAATCAACTTTTACTATCTAGTTTGTATTAAGTCCTGTTCAAATTGATTAAATTGTTCAAATTCGAATAATTTAGTATCGAGTAGTAACACTCGTACAGTTCTGCAAGTTACTTCGTTGAATTAAAGTCATGTAAATATCAAGCGACTTAAATATCAACTTAATTAATTCGAAGAGGTTCTAAACGGTTGATTGCTAATTAATATTAGAGCGAATTTCATTGAATATGTAAAAGCTGATGGCAAACAGAGTTTGGACAAAAATATTCAACACAAAGTACCAATACGAAATAAAATAAAACTCCTGCACGTATATCGTATCGGGTTAATAATCGCCGGTTTATCGGTTTATTAAAGAAATGGAGAAAAACCGAGTTATTTCGATTGCGATTCTTTTGCAATCGTTTGCTCGGTCCGATTATTTGTCGTTTCTTCGTTTCATGGAGGCTGCGTCAACTCGTGAAAGCCAGTACAATTGCGCAACATCCGGTTGGTGGCTACTTGAAAAACTGTGACTTTACACGGCACGTTAAGCCCGCGTAACGACCGGCCACAATTATGCGCTGGGAAACGAACGTAAAAGTACACGGCACAATCTTATTGCGGGTGGTCCGGCAACCATCGTTACCTTAAAAAAAAACTTATAGAAATGAAACTGTACATGAAAATTTGTGTAATGACAGCTGCCAAGATAAAAAAGGTTTTACTATAACAACGAATCTGCACTCTACACACGTGCTTATAGAAAATAATAATTATTAAGGAATTATAAATTGTAAGTGAAATGAAACTAGATTGGGGAAAAGTCTAATGCAAATGAGAGGATTGCGTGACTTCATGCGCACTGATTTCTTCTCCAAAGTATTCGTACGAGTGCACTCTACTTTTAAACAATAACGTATTCTGTTCTGTGTAATATATCACGAACATGATACGTAACATTTAAAATCACGGTACTAGAGGGATAAACGATAAACGTATAATTCATTGCGTTAGATTTTTCTCCACTGGAACATCTATAATTACAACTCTTCCCTTTGATCAGCTCTGTAGTATATAATCCAAATTAATTCAAACCTGAATAAGCTCGAAAGCTAATGCGGTAATTAAGCAGCTCGATTAAATAATTATTCACTGTAGTTAATGTAGCGTTGTTAAACATATTTACAGAGTGTGAAATAGTAATTATTAAGAACAATTACTGGACAGAACAGGCTTGGAAAAATCTAGTCAGTTATCGAATGGCGTGGTATTCAATTTTACTCTAATATTCAATTTGCAATAATATAGATGTTCACGCAATTTCTTACGGTTCGTTAAGTGTGAAGGTTACGTCGATGATGGTGTAAGCTTGTACGATAGTCTTTACTTCTATCGAGTTGTATTTAATTTATTTATGAGAAACGAGCTATACATAGATATTTGAAATATGATCGCATAGTGGAGTGGAGTGGAGCACCGTTTATGATTCTTCGATAATAGAAAATTATCTTGCAATGGATTAAATTAACTTCTTCCATGATTGCCGCCAATTAAAGAACAAAATTAAGGGACTTAATTTGTAGCGCGTAGCAAATCTAATTTCTAAGGAATTATGACCATAGAGCGTGGTTTCCCATATGGAAACCTTTATTATCATAATCGATTGCATCTTTGATTTGCTACAATATTAACACAGCTAGATAAAGAAAATTTGTGTTTGTATCCGGATGTCTAATCCGTGATTCTTAAAGATACAAGAACACAATCTTTAATACTTTCAAGACTGAATATTTTTTATTGAATGTTTTTTCTATTGATTATTAATAATAATAAATAGTAATTCTAATGAGATAAAATGGTATGAGAACGTTTATCGTGAAATAATTATCACGTCAGTAAATTAATAATTCCACCACTTAACAGTGAAAAAATTTCTTTTTCTTCAAGAAATATTATCTACATCTATCGTATATTACTGAAAGAAAAAGATTCAAAACAGTCTCTAAACCACGACATTCTACCCTGGCTCGAGTGATCTCGGTAATATTCAAAGTGGAATGCTTAGCGAGACCACCGTGTATCGGAATGCGAGAAGAATCGCGGAAAGTCCACGTAAGGAAGGAATTTCATTGCCTTTGTTCGCGAAAGGAAGAGAGCCGGAGGGACGCGACAGGGAGGAATAACAGCGGTTAGAAAAAGAAAGCGAGAAGAGAGAAAAGGGGTATCCGAGAGAAGATAAAGAAAACCAAGATTGTACATCAAGTTTACCGCGACGAGGAGTCCGAGGAAAGGGTTGGGACATTGTCGATGCCACTTGAGGTTGAACCGTATCTAAATGTAGCTCGTATATCAGAAATCGAACTATTCCACGGGTACCATGGAACACAGACGCTTTACTTGCATCATTTTGTGCGATCGCCGTTCCGTAATACCGACGCTGCAGATGCGGCCAGCCCTGGGCCGTTCCGCATTTCCCTCGATGTCGTGACAACTTACACGTGGAAGTTTCCTTTCTGTTACTTCCTTACTAGCCTCGCTCACAAAGAATCCCTCTGTCTCGGTATATGAAATGATGTAGAATGTTGCGGTGGAACGGTGCACCGGTCGATAAATCTGTGCTAGATTTATGACGATATAAAGCTATTTCGTTTCGCTTAAGTACGGAGGCGCACGTCCTTCCGAAGCGGAAGATTTTTCCGGAGCGAAGTGGTCGGACGATAAGACCCGGTCCCGAGACGAATAACCCGCTGATAGAAATGAGCTCGATACGTTGCCGGAAAGTAGAGAAGCGTCCGGTTTTGCAAGGAGACGACGATAGCTTTCAAGGCAAGCACGTTAATCTCCCTACTATTCCACTTTCGTATCGTGACAGAAATTAAAAGATTTATGACTGTACGCAATCTTGCTTGGAATCTGCATCCCCAGCCGAAGAAATGGAAGTAGGAATGTAAGGGAAGCTGGACTAGCGCCAGAGCGTCGTGCTCTCAGAGATTGGCAGTTTCGATTCGACACGCTTATTGTTTTATTTCGCTTCATACGCTCAACGAGCAATTTGTATTCCTCCACGTTGATGGATAGCGTGCGACTTCCGTTACCAGTACGACTTACTAGATTTTATATAGTGCAAGACGTACGACGAGGATTGGCACAATTAAATAGTCTACTATGGAAATTATAAGTTTGATTTGTTGAATATTAAACGGAATTTCTTAAATTCTTGCATTCTATAAAACGCATAATAGTTCCAAACTTTCGATCAATATATATGTGTAAATATATAATTCCGTATGTATGAGTGATATGAATAGTATAAGTGAAATTGAGTCAGACTTCGTGTCAAACACGATCATGTTATAATAAAAGTAACCATCGTTCTAAAAAATTATCGTCTATTATTATTCGAGAATTTGTCTTAAACGACATGGTAAGCAGAAATTCATACTGAACGAAGCCCAGTGAAATAAATAACGAGCATCAACCGTTTCATGATAAAGTTAAATTTCCCTTCAAGAATTAGTCTTGCTCGGTACACTTAACGACCAGTATTTATCACGCATTTGGGCGTTCAGGTATTCCAACAGTAGTTTGTGGTATAGCAGGTACGGGAACGATATTTTTCATAGCGAAACGAGCGACGCGGAAGGGAGCTGGTTAAACGAACGGTGAAAAATACGGAACGATAGCAGCGGTCAATACCACGGCCTACGTGTGACGCTTCTTTTCCGCAGTCCAGGTAGAAACGTTCTTTTCCTACGTGCACAACTACCAAATCGATTCAGCTGGCTGATTACTTGCCAGGACCATTCCCATGTTAAAAAACCGAGAACGGTTAATTGATAAATCGTGTTTTGTGTCAACTGAAGTCACAGTTCTACGGATTTTTAATTAACCACCGTCAAAGGTTATGAATCAGAGCTAAAAGAGATCGCGATAATGCAAATAATTAAGGTGACCGTATTCTTTCCCCTTTACAATATTCGTTCTTTCTCGCGTCTACGAATATTCCCTGTAATTTTCGCCAACATAGAAAAAACACGAAAATATGAAAATTTCCCATATCGTATTTAATTACCCTTTGAAGAAGAAAATTCGTTATAATACAATTTCGTGATAGCGATAATTTCGTTAAGTGTGAAACTCGATCAATTCCATATTATTCATTATGATTTCTATAAATTTATTTATCATAACGAGATAGCACAAATAATGGTAAATTTCAGAAAAATGAAAGAAAGATATCTATAATCGTCGTTCTTCCAGGTATTTTAATTTATCAAGTTAATCAACATAGCTTCTGAGCGATTCGTATCTTGAAAAATGAAAGGATGCCACATAGGATATTTAGTGGCTTGGATAGTGGGTTTCATGACATTTCTAATTGTTAGAAGGAAATTCAATCGAGGAGAATATTTGAAGTCCTATTATACGTTGCTTAGAGACGAAATACATGAGAATATATGAAACTATATAAAGCGTACCCAATGCCTAACAGAGATGGTATTTTTCGATTAGAATAGGAGAAACGAGAGAAACGGTTGAGAACAATGTAAGAAGCGTGGAAAGCTCTCCAATAAAATTCTCTGGGTGCCTGTAAAATATTTACGATCCGACGATGTTCCATTATCTGGTAATGCGGTAGCATTATAACGAGTAAATGGTACCTGTCTTCTGCATATAGGCCCCCGGAAGTGGCCGTTGATTACTATAATGCGCTTATCCTTCGGCCCGTAACGAGTGAAGATCTTCCTACTATCCGACGTTCCACGAATGATTCGACATCGTAGATCGTGTCGAAGCCGCAGAACGAACGTTCGTTTAACGTTGTGGTTATCGTTGTGGTCTTTTGCCGACCATTAAAATTAGCTACAGTCATTAGTCCCGCGAAGCCTTCTAGAGCCAAGTAATTGAATATCTTTAGCGCCTGCTGGAAGATCGATGTTCCGTGTTTTGGCGAACCTGTTACCGCGTTAACTTGTTCTTCTCCCCGTGGCAGTCCCCCACTCCCTCTCTATCTATCTATCTATCTACCTATCTCTCTCTATCTCGCGGAAAACTTTTCGACGAATCACGATCGAAAATGCCCCACCTCTATCCGTCAAGTTTGCCGAGATTAATTATGATTTCGTAAAAGAGGGATGATGCGACAGCGACACTAGGGCGCAGAAATTATTCCACCACTTAACGCGGCCCCTGTCCTTCTCGACTCAACCATCGACAGGGAAAGAATAACGAGCTGCCCCGAGCGAGAAGTACTTTCGTCCGCTCAGAGTATAACAGTCACTCATCCGCATCAATATCAACTTGCGAAGTTGAATTAGAACATTCATAGCTTCGGCACTGCGCGCCGTGCAATTTATAATTTGTAAAACATATTTTAATCAAGAAAAATATACACGCTGTGAGTATACACGCTGGTATTTTACAAAAATCAACGAATTATCTCCTTGTTTCGTATCGTGTCGTATTATTATTAGAAAATTGGGAAATTTAAAAACAAGTTTTCAAGCAATGACATACACGTATCACCATGATCTAAAAGTTATTTTTAATAAAAATCAATAGTACTCTTTTAGACTAAAATTTTTACTCTTTTACATTATTCGACATATTTCTCGATAGAATGTATTTAAATATTTTAATCCAATTATTAAACGACGTGGCACCTTTAACGATAAAATTTGTAAATATCTAAAACCTTTCCTCCCCCTTTAACTGCATCTGTTTGTTTAAGAATATTCTCGTTTATATTTCGGAAGCGATAAGAAGAGAAATCCAATTTTTATCGGCCTAAATGTGTAACCTGATTCGACGATTTCTGTTGTTCCAGGCGCTCTTTCACAATCCCAGTTTCCAGTATTCACGATTTACGCTCAGAAGAGCTGCTTGGCTGTGAAACCATGCGAACGTGCCTGGTGTATCGACAGGGTCCAGGGGCATCGTCTTCAGGGGCACACACGCAGAACTATGAATGCCTCCTCGCGACAGCACTGTTTGGAGCTCTGTTTAGGCGAGAGAGACTTCCTGTGCCGGTGAGTATGAAACATGGCTATTTTTCGTTTGCTGCATCGCGAATCCTATTCAACGGACGGTCGTTTTCCGGCGACCTGGTTCTTTTTCCCGTCTTCGGTCGCGATATCCGCCTCCAGTGTTGCGGGTGGCAGAGGAGGCGGACGCACTCGCCTCGAGATTCAACGCGAATCGACACACGGCGCACAGGGCTCTTCTTCTCTCTTTTCGTCTTCCTCGAGTAGATCTTGGAGAATCGAAAGCACCTCTACACGCTTCGGTGCGTTTTCCAGTTATTGGGTTCCTCGATCGAGAAGGAGGACGTTACATCACGCCCCTACAGAGTCTCGAGTGTTTCTTGGTCATGAAGCGGCCATCCCCGACGTTTCATGCGAGCTGGAACATCGAAGGGAACGGTCGGGCTATCTTTCTGGAAAAGTTGCAGAGAAATAGCTGCGAGCCACCCAGATTCCTCGTATATTTGTCATTTCACTGGATTTTTCCCTATTTACAGCTATAAAAAGTATTTGTTGTATGTGTTAGTGTTATAAGTTAGTTAGTGTTGTAGGATGGAACGATATATAGGGGCAACATTTTCTTTCTTTGCCACTCGTGACTTCTGAAAGTGAACGAGAGAGAATAAACCCTCCTATAGCAGCGTTTAATCATTTCTATCGATTTCATGAATTTTTCGTGATTTTAGTAATTTACTTGCTGTTTCTAGCGAATTATGTTTCTTTTACCCGATATTTGCTCGTTATATCACGAACAACATTTTATATATTCACTCTAGAATATTAATAACAGGACTACAAACTACTATGCTGCAGTATGAAAAATTCGATACTGTGAAAATGAAGCGTACATAGAGTCCGATAAAAAAGACGGAGCTTTATTAGATAATAAGACTATGCGCAAATACTCTTTTGTATCCACGGTACGACTCCTCTGCCCCTGTGCGCCAGTCAACGCAGAACGTCGATTTTGTTTAAATATTTTTCTCGCTAAATATTTTACCGCGCTACATTCCCGCGTCTGCACGCGCGCTGTTTTTCATTGTTGTCACTTTGCGTTCGCTCGAGGGCATTAGAGGAACGCTTTGATCGTGGCCGGACTAATTATGCCCACGTCACTGCGTTTTCTCCTTTCCCCATAGAAAATACCACGAAAAAGGGAGAAATCAAAATTGGCACGATATCGTGGCTATGCTACAACTGCAATTATACATCGATGACGGTGCGTCAGATTTTAGAAAAATTGACGGGATCTCGATCGTTATAATGATCATTCGGTCTAATTTGTAGTCGAGCTCATTACCGTCAGTCGGATCGACTTTTCTTCCGCATTCATCTCTGAATACAAGGGTTTAGATATTGGCTCGAGTATACAGTTACCAGCCGGTTAAGTATATACGTACATGTCATAAGATCTCGTTGATTTTATTCCAAAGATTATCGGAAATTGCGTAAGTAGATGCAGTAATGCATGTTAAAACCTTCTCATTATAGTTGCCCATAAAGGGATGATCGGTGTAGGTTGAGTCAAGAGAATCAGGTGCCTCAGCGGTTAGATAAGAATTCGCGATTTTACAGATCCGTTATCTTCGTATCGTTGCAAACGACGATAATGCGTGCACGATTAGAGAACTTCTTCATTACGTTTGAATAAAATGAAGTTTAAATCAGAATCTAAATTTAATTGAAATTAACTAACTGTTTAGTTGTAAGTTTGTAAGTAGATTAATTATATCTTGAAAATGTTCTTCATAGTAATTTCTATATGGTTTTTGACGAAGTTAGTTTTTAGGTAATAAATAAAAGAATCTTTTGACATTACGAATTGATATTACCTTTAATATTCAGGAACTTATAAGTAAAGATTTTTGGACAATTCCTACTCTCTACTAAGATGCTTTTTAAATGAATTTAAAATCTTTGTCTAATTTTTAAATATTTCGAAGGAAAAGTGCGTGTTTTCAATTATTCCACGATTAAAAATGTACCATTTAGATTAAACATATTTGAAGCAAAGCTTTCCGCAAATAGTTACCGGGGAGATTTTTTTCTCCATATCAACAAAAAGCACGATCTTTTTTCAGTTATACGGTTTATAGTTATCTGTTTCACATGAACATTATTCATTCATATGCGTCGGTATTCTTACACTTAAGACACAGAAAGACCCGTAGCTTTTACACAAACATTTGCGAAACAAGTGAAGCTAAACGGTTTTGAAGTTAAAAATATTTTAGTGTGGAAAATGGTAATGAAAAAGAAAAGCGTAGAAAGACGGAACAAAGAGAATATTCCAGCGTTTCAATTATATACCATCGACTCATTTTACTAATCGGATTTTTTCAGCCATAGGAGCGCACGAAAGTCCTTTGACGCAAAACGATCGCATATTTAATTCTCTTTTTCAAATAGTCTATTCTCCTCTGCTATCTATTTAATTTCAAATATTTATGTCAAAGTCAGAATTTTTGAAGCCTTTGTTGCTTAAAAAGTGGGAATATCACGGATATAATTCTTGAAGCAGATCTAAGGTACAACAAAATTGATGCTTGATAATTGTGTTGCAATTTCATGCATTTTTGGTCGAACATTCTTTTCTACTTACAATAAGAGGTATATGTTTTACTTAAATTATTTTCATATAAGTCACATTTAGATAATAACACGAGAAAAAGAATATTCTTTCGCGTGAATGTACGAAAAGATTCGTTCCTAGTAGACCATAAAATTAAGATTTATCTGTCACAACCCGCAATGTTAGGAATCTAAGGTGTACAGTTTAGACGTTCTAGATGCTTTTGATTGAATGCTGCGTTTATACACAAAAATTTCCCCTTATGTTTGTATTGTAATATATGAAGAAAAAGAAACCTACTTCTAAAAAATTTTCGACTGCCGTATTCGCATTTGACGTTAATAGGAAATTCTATTGAATGTTCAGTGGATCATCGGTTGTCATACGTTTAGTGGTTGACAGTCCGTGGCTCGTTTGCAGCCAGTTATTACCTGTCATGATTATGACATGGTTAGTTATTAATTAACCTTTATACGGGGATGTTTGTCACAGTTCTGCTACTAGGAAATTTATACTAGTACATCTGAACGTTACAACGCAGTATAGTTTGTGCCAAGGGATTTATCATAGTGTATATATACTATACCTACTGTATTGGAGCTAAGTGACAAATAATTTTGATTTTAAAAGTCAGAATATATTGCTACATTCTGCGGGTTGGAAATTTTGAAACGATGACAAATACTTCGGAGAAATTATTTTAAAATAATTCTAATAATTAAACTGCATATCTTTATATATTTTTAGAAAATTGAGAGATACAAGAATGCGTAGAATGCATTGACATGCAAAAGTATCTAAAATATAATATTTACTAAGTCGAAAAATTCTCTATCTATCGAATTAATTCTAATTCTCTATATTCGCAAAGAATATGAACTTGGATAAATATCTGTAATCTAATAATACTAAAATCATTATATAATAAGAGGAGATTGTGACTCAAGAGAAGATTCAGTTGCCCTAATATATAATATTAGGTTGTCCGAAAAGTTTCTTTCGTTTCATAAGATGATAATAGATAAACAACAATTTCTGTTTTATATTATTTTATTAAATTAGGTATGATCCATTTCGTTCTATTTCTATTATTATATTCGTGCACAATTCAATAATCTAATATAAAACAAGAAACATTGTGCGTCTATTGTTTCTTTATAAAACGAAAGAAACTTCTCGGACAACCTAATAGATACGTACGTTTTAAGTTAATCAGGGATCTTATCCTCAGTAGTCCTTTTACGGTCAATTCGATAATTAAGAGACGTCAGGAAGACGTTGATTCGAGGAATTTTAATCTATTAGCCATGTGAAATATCGGGGTCCGGTAAGCATGCGGAAGAAGGGAGTTTCTTCCGATTTCGATAGAAACGCGCGTTTATGCGATATCACGCCGACGCGTCAAGCTTCGCATTCGTGAGCAAGATTGAACGTGCACGTGCACACCTTGAAAGCACCTAAGCGAAAGGTCTCTGCCATCTGGTCGCCTCGCGACGACCCTCGAAGCGAAGCTTCGACCCGAGGCAGGGTCGAGAGGTCCTTGCCCAGCCGGAACCATATCAAAAGTGGCATAGCTATGCGTTCGTATCTCGGAAACCGTGGAAAGGGGAGCAAGGACTTGATCTCCACAAGAACGAATGAAGTTCCGGATTGAAGACTCGTGCGTGGCTCGCGGACCCGACTCTATCATTCCGGAATTTCAGTTTGTTCAGCCGTGTATCAAATCGTCTTCCGCTTTCTTGCTATAGGAAAATATAAATGGAACCTTTCCTCCCGTAGTTTTATTTCCGTGTTCGTGAGGTATTTCAAAGCTCGTTCGCAAGATCCTTCGTGTTATCTTAAAGTCGTTATTATATATATAAAGGTATATTTATAAATAGGTGTAGACTTAAAGTTATAGATAAGAACTGATTAAGTTTGATAATGCACAAGATGCATGTAATATCAGAAAATGTATAAAATAATTCCCTATCTACGAGATATAGTACTTTATCTAAAGCAAAAAAAAATGTACAAATTTGTACATCAAAATCTTTTGATACAGACAATAAAGCATCTTCGCAATCTCCTATTTAAAAAAATATAATTTCCTGTTTAAGATAAAAAATTTATCTTCAAAAATTCAAATAAATTAATAAATAATAAAAATTCAAATCTAGTTGTCAATTAAAGTTCCACTAAAAGATCCATTCTCAATTTAAAATATTATAAAATATCACAAAAGAGAAAGAGAGAAAGAGAGGGAAAATTTATTGTCTCGAATGTTATATGTTTACGAGAAAAGGCACGATGTAAGGATCTGTAGAAACACGAGGGTTTGGTTTGGTATCACGCTCGCTGCTCGAAACGCGGAAGAGATAATGAGGAGGAAGCGAACGTCTCCATTAAAACTGGAAAGACCCCTAGACATGGAAAAGGCCCTCGTCCAAGAGTGTTTGATGGTCGGTGTTTGCGGATAATCGAAGGTAAGCCACCAGAACGGCGTTATTGCGCAACGATACGTGCGTGCGGCGGTGAAGTGGGTCGTCTTGGCGCTTAACTTGGCCTCGGTTGAGAATCGAGCCCCGCGGTTTCTAAGGATCGTCGGTGTAGATCGCATTAACATTCCATAGGAACGGTATTTCCTCGGCGCAATCGGCTGATTAGGCGTCCGCGGTTCTGACTAGCATCGTGTTCCGGCTTCTCCCGCATGATTGCCTCGATTTTCAAGCACGGATCCCGCCGGATCTGTTACATTTTGCTACGCCAGCGAAATTCTACCCACTGTAATTTCGAACCGCGCCGGATCAAAAGAAGCATTCACGACATTACTCATGATGTATGACTCGTCGTTCGAACTAATCGATATATTATGTTTTCTTTCAAGAATATTCGTCGGACTACGAAAGTACTCAAATACTTTACAGGAATATGTGTTAGACAAAATATTTTGAAATTTTGTCAGAACTATGACAATGTCTTAAAATTAAATATCCTAATACAAGGAATATCAGTGAAGGTTAATCTCTTGTAACTTTAACAATGTTGAAGTAATTACTTCAAGAAAAACTTTACACCTTTTCTTTTGTATATCCGTGACCTGGAAACTGCTGTTACGAAGAGAATAGAATTTAGTGAAGCAAAAAGATTCGAAATAAGGAGAGGTTCATATTATCGTGCCCTTGTTTTGTTTTGGGTTACAAAGTCTAGAAGCAAAAGAGCTATAAGTAAATTCCTATTGCTGTTTCTTGTTGCCTTTCGCTAGAGCTACAAGGTTAACTTTTTTAGTAATGCCCTTTGTTATAAATATATGAACGTGCTCCCTGTAATGCTTTCCTATTGTACTGTAACACTGTAAGAGTGAGGCTCTGGATCAGCATACACTATACCTATACTTATTACAATATATTTTTCTATAATAAATTCCTCCACTCGTTCCTCTATTAGTCAACCCCAACAAACAAGATCTTCGAATTTTTATATCCTTATGATGTTTTTCTAACGAACAAAAAATTCATTGTTTAAAAAAAACATTGGCACAATAAGATCGAATAGCAAGTGTATAAAATTTAAGATTTACCTGAGATATATGCGACCACAAATAGCATGATAACAGTATAACAAACTGAAGCTCGCGATTTCCCGATCGTTTAAATAATTTCATATTTCTGTAACACGCGATAATGATGATATGATAATAATTTTGGTAACAGTAATAGAAATCTTCCAATTCTTGTAATCTTTTTCCTTGAAAAACACAAAACAGAAAAGAAATGTTCATTTAAACAAACCATCGAAATCGATATTTGGAGCGCAGCTTTCAAAAGTAAACAATATTAATTATTATCCTCTCGTTTCAATTTATCATCGGCCCGACTCAAAGGATCACAAAAAAGAAAATGGATCGGTTTAATCATTCAATCTCGTGACAAGATCCGCGGCAAACCCCTGGATCCGGTATATGCTGGAAGTGTACAAATAACGCAACGAAGCGTGGAACTCGCAGAGGCAGATTCAACGCGGTTCTCCGCTTTCGAAATGTTGGCGATTTGTTACGAGCAAATGGTAAAGATCGGATAAACTCCGAGCGGTGATGCGCTTCGTTCTGGAGTGTTTGAGCCAACGACGAAAGGTAGAGGACGTAATAGAACGAGAGCGAGCGAGCGAGCGAGAGAGAGAGAGAGAGGAATATAAAAAAAGAGCAACAGCTCCTGCAAAAGAGAAAGCACGAGAAAGAGAAAGGGTTATAGCTGTGTAAGATGGAACGAGAACGAACTGACAGTTGTTGTGCACGAGGTTTTACGACCGTTGAGATCGGTCGAGGGATCGATCAAAAGCGAATCGGTCGTTGGAGGATCATTGTACGCGCGCACAGGCCTGCGCCCAGGATCTAGCAACAGGAGAGATAGGTTATTACTGGCGGCGCGCCGTATCGGCGTTCCTTGTTACCGGGTAATGAGTTTATTGTTTAAGAATCACGCCGCAGTTACATGTGCTGCAATCAATTACAATAATGTAATATAATCGTAGCAAGGACCAGCGGCGCGCAGCCGTATAATGAGGTCCCTTCTCTAATGAGAGGATTGCTAGCGAATCGAGTTAAGCTTCGGTGTAGGCACATTCACCTACCGGTAAATCGTATCGATGTGTTGGTGCACTGAATCGGCCAGGTATTCTTAAGGTAGTGCATTCACGTAACGTCTCTCTGTGTACACTCTCGGGTTAGGTTCAGCCGGAAAGAAACGTCGGTAGCGTTACTCCGTATATCAACGTCGCGTCGACGCGTATAACCTAAAAGAGTAGATGGGAGAAGACGAGGCAAAGGAGAGAAAAAGAGGGAGTATAAGCGGGCAGAGGAAAGTTGAATTCAGTTTCAGCCACGTCGCGACGAGATAAAAAGTTGAAAGTTCGTTGCCAGCCGAAATTTCACCGGAGATACAGCTTAGGAAGAACGCGCAAAAAGCCATTAACTTGTAGCGCGAAAGAGTTTTAGACGAAAATTCGCCGAGCCGCGAAAATTCTACTTATCCAGTTCTAGATATTCGCCCTCCGTACTTTCAAAGAACACCAACATCGGAGAGGGTTTAATCGCGCTAGAAAATCTAATGGCCCGTTACCGGTACATTTACCGAGCAGCACGTTGTCCGATGTTGCTCCTGATCGAGTTTCTCGAGCGGGCAAATTACGATTTTCAACGGATTCTAGACGGAGGACGTATTGTGCTTACGTGTTGCGAATGCGTGAAGATAGTGAAAGCAACCGAATACAGAATATATGGGACCCTGTTCCAAGCTGTATGCTTAAAGTTCTAGCCTTGGAATCTTTTAATTTATGTATCAAATTGTGTAATCAAAATTGTATTTATAAAAGGTCTTCATAACGAACGTAAAATAAATGAAACAAAATGGAGACGTTCAAATAGTACTCAAATTAACGATAAAATAAACTGTTATCTCTTTCCAATATCTTGATAAACTGAGAACTGCAGAAGAGTGATAACGTTAGAAACATTTCTAATCATTTGATTCTTGTGAATTGAATATTAATAGTCTTCCTATGTAACGCAGTTAAGAAATAAACAAAATGATCAATTTGACTTCTGACAGACTAACCATATGATTTTATGGTATTTGTACGGTTTTATACTGATTTCTCGTAGCGTAGAAAAGAATATTCACGTTTTCAAACGAAACGATGTAAAGTGTACTAGACGATAAATGAATATACAAATGAAGTAGCGTTTCTGTAACGGAGAGTTGCCACGCAACTAGTCACCGTGGGGTGACTTAGAAGAAAACTGCGACGAATTGACCTCGTGAAAATGTTCGCCTCATGCAAAAACCTATGATACCTTCTATTTTTTCGACTACCATATTCAGGAAGAACGACGCCAGCGAATTATGCGAGAGCTTCGCAACCAACGCTTCCGGTGCGGTACAGTGTTCGTGAACGCTTGGAAATTCACGCTATATCGTTGAATTCGGGGGTGGACGCGACGTGCACGTTTCCGCTGGAAGGAAGCGAATGCTCGATGGAGGAAAACTTCACGGCACATAGAGAGAGAAAGAGAGAGACAGATAGACAGACAGACTGCGTTAGTTTTCAGCTTGCTTTGCCATGCAAATTTTCCGCGAATATTTTTGTCTTCGGTCCCGCAATTCTCACTAATATCGCGGCATTAAAGTAGAATTGTTCTTCCGTGCCAGTTTCGATCGAGGGATTTTATTATGAAGAAATTGCATGTTCTTAGTGTATTCGTATTTAATTTCTACACGACTGCTAGAAGGACCTATGATGACTCGTTATGAAATAAAAACTAAATTCCGAATAATAGAATACACTGCATAGGTAAAAATATATTAATTTCCATATGGTCATCCGAAAGGAACTCCCAAGTTTGTTGAATAGATCATTACACGAATTAATTGAGGATATAAATCGAGCATACTATTACACAGATGCACTGACGATATATTAAAATTGAAGGTATGAACTGAAGATATAAATTCATACCTACATACACTACGTGTTACATTGTAAGGATGAAATTATTAAGTACACAAATTATTAAACTGTGTATTTTCATGAACAAAATATAGCTTAACTTTTATGAAGTTGAAATTCTTCCAATTATTCCAATGTTCTTCGTTAAAGTCAATGAGTCCTTTTAATTTGTCCGATTCAAAACTATTGAAACTTAATCGAAGATCCGTAAGTAGAATCAGTCGTTCGTAGCCAGACATGAAATCGCGCGATGTTTAGGAATAGAAATGTATTACAGATACGTACTTTGAATGAAGAATACATGGAACTATTACAATTAGGAATAAATCACTCTATATTAGTCCATGTTATAAAATTCAAAATGAAACATTATATGAAATGAGGAGAAATCTAAATAAAATGTTTCAGAAAACAGAAACCACCTACTGTATCAATGATAGTGAAGCTAATAAATGTCTATTACTTCAAACAGGAAGTTCCACAATGCTTAAAAAGAACAATGCACTGTATATATTTAAATTGAAAAATACGAGGAGACATCGAGCAGGAATAAGTTTTGAATTGGTGTTAATAGCATGCTGGCTGATCCAGTTCGGTTCGATGTTTGTCGAAACACGTGTTCGACGCATTAAGCAGTAACAGCACGTTCCTGGTGACAGTTATTGCGCTCTAGTTGGACTACAATTTCCTCTGTTTCCTCTGAAAGTAGGTTACTCTTCTCGGCCTGCGCTTCCCGTGCACTTACCATTAAGAGCACTGCCCGTAACAGCGACACATCCAATTATAAGTGCGAAATTCATTGTTCGGGGAAGCGGGCAGCGGTTCAGTGGCTGATCTTGTGCTCCGCGCGCTTGAACGACTGCCAACTTGGGCGAGATACCTCTTGGTAGAGTGTACCGGTGAACTACTCAGAGGCGCCAACAATCCCGGAGTCAAGGAGCTCCCTTGAGAAATCTTCTGTAGATGTGTGGCGAAGAGGAGAGAAGAAAGGAGCTCGCAGAAGGGAACCAAGAGGATTGAAAAGTATGAAAGCGAAGTGCACCGACAAGAAAAAAAGGCTCTCTTGGAAATAGACAAGGTCCATCGATGAACCAAAGATTAATTCATTTACTTTCATCTTGATATGTCAGTCTGGTGACTCTCTAGATATTTTAAGAAGAAAACCTGTGTTAGATAAATACATATAACTATATTATGAACATCTTATAAAATGAAGGAATTTACCTACACATGTGTTATTAGCGTATTTAGTTGAATTTTAATTGGAAAAAAATAATTAATCTTGTCGAATAAATAGGGACTACAATTACATTTTACTAAAATTACTCTAATATATTTTCTTTATCGTCTGAAGTACAAAAGGAAATATTTCTTCATATTTTTAATAGTACTTTCTGAATTTATAGAAAGTACAACGCAAACTCTAAGACCTTAAGATGACTGTACGTACGTAAATCCATTGTAGAAGTTTGCAACATCAGCAAGAAAGAAATTAAGGCACGAGAGGACTAAATAGCGAGTTCAGTTGGAGAAAGCAAAAATAAGTAATCGTTTTATTTGCAGAATTATATAGATGGTAGACGAGGAAAAGCCCCGATCTTGATCAATAATTGTAACGATGCGCATTTCAAGAGTGAAACCCGGATTAATTTCCGGGCACAAAGAGAGGCAATCTCAATAATTCGTCGATAATGCTATTTGCGTACAAAGCTTATCATCGCAATGTATAATTCCATTTGTTCGAAAGCTAACTCGGCTCGCGACTCGTGAAGTACACTTTGTAGAGCACTTCGTCGATTATCGGTCGTAATTTCAGTTCACAACGAATACCGTTGCTCGTCATTGCCACTGAACCATGCTGGACGATTAGCATTCACAGCGATTCTCCTGATATTCTCCACGACAATCCATTCATTCGTTATCTCATTAAAGTACTCTATACACGTACATTTATAATTTTAAGTATAACACTTCTTTCCTTCTTAATAAAATATTATAAAGAGTTATATGGCACATAAAATTGTTAAAATAAATAATTATAAAATCTAGTATTTACAGTAAGTAACTTTCTAATGTAATTTAGAAATTACATACTCATAAATACCTGCATTTATATTTTTTTAATTGTTTTTACTACTATTTTACTACATTTTACTACTATACGATTCTCCTGACTAATTTATTTACAATAACTGTTAGTTCCTAGATTCTACATTGCAATTAAAGGCAGTGATTAAAATCGTAATATTTTTTCATAATCGAACAACATTCTACTTGATAAGTTAAGCGAACAATCTATTCAAACGATAATTATAAATGAATTAATATTCTTAATGACCAGATTTTCTATAAAGCGAAGCATTATAAATTTATTTATCTAATTTCTTATTTCTAATCAAGAAAGATATTCGTATATTTTCTTATACATTCTTCCTCTACAAATGCAGTTTAGAAAAATTTTCACGAGAGAAAATAAACAAGAGCTGCATACATTCAATTCAAATAACAAACACAAGTTGCCATTAGATTTCAAGTTTAGTTAAAAAGTACTCAATGCATTTCGCGTAGACATGCTTTACAATTCATTGATTCAATTTAATTAAAATCGTCTTTTCAAACTCAATTACATACTTTCTTTACTAACCATACCATGCAATATTATTCGCTGTACTTCTACCCATCAAATTATTTATCAGTAACTAAGGGACGTCAAACAAGTAAATAAATATAGCGGGTAAAGAGACCGTTCAGCGAGCTAGCCTCTCGTCTAGCCACTTTTTCCCTGTTCGTCCCTAGTCGTGTAGCTGCGTGACCGGACGCTGCAGATAGCTGTCGATTGAAAACAAAGCCGTGAACTCTGTCCACCGAGCAGAAAGGCGATTCTTTTCTTAAAACATCCCGAACATCCGGTCTCGCGATATCAGGAATTGGAATCAAACACTTCTATGGTCGAGATGAAGAAAGATGAATAAACGGCATTTCTACGTAGCGTGCAATGAGCAATTATCGCAAAGCCTGAGTTAGATGTTCGTGCTCCACCATTTTCTCTGGTGGCTTATAGCTACGGGCGTATACAACATCGTGCAAAAGTGTTGAGCCATCTTGATTGCATAAATCTTGGCTTCGAATTACGTACGAGCTTCGTGTGTAATCCTCTTATGCAATGCCGTTGAATATTCTCACGATAATAGAAGTGTCTAATTTCTATGATTTCAGAAAAAATACATTCTTGTGGGAGGTTAAGTATCGGGATTGTTTCATTTTGATCGAAGAAAAACGAGAAAATGTATTTCTTGAATTTCTATGAAATAACGAAGAAATTCAAATTAGAAATGGAAGATTCTTCATTAAGGTGTTTGGAAACTTTGTAGCGTTCTTGACAACAGATGCGTTTGAAAAGGAAGAAAAATTCCTGGCAAAATCTTAACACGATGAAGGATACAATAAAATTCTATTTCTATCGAAATACATTGCCTTTAAATGTTTCTTAAATCTCATATAGAAATAGACGAATAAAGATTAATGACATGAATAAATGATAAGAAGTATATGAAAATAAGAAATTTGTATCCATATATTTAAGAAAAAAATCGTTCAAGTACCCAAAACCGCATCGTTGCGAATGTATCAAATTTTTGTTTAAAGAATTCCATAAATTCAGTATAATAAAATAATCTGAGACGAGTGTAAGGGATTCTGAGAATTTCGTGAAATCCTATACAACAATATAAAAGAGAATCGTGTCAAGATGTAGATAAGAACAGGAAAAGAAACGCGTCGTGTTTTTGTTGGCGCACGAAATTCGCGGACACTCGGCGTGCAAGAAAGTTGCGAAAAGCTGACACTATAATTACCGAGGTACGGCGATTTAATTCGCGAAAAAAGACAGATTATCACAAAGTGGTTAACCTGTCGAGGAATTTAATGAGTTAAGGATTGCTCGGGAAACACGTGCACGTATATAGTAATTTGATCAGCGAAGACTGACGTTTTAATTGCAGCCCGAGGATGTGATCCGAAGGATTGAAGAATAAAACGTATATTGAAAGAGGGTCTCGATGAACCAGGGACGTAGCAATTACTCGGGCGAATACTAATAACTAACTGGTACGACATGCGGCAAAGCAGGTGTCCTGAATCGAAAAAGAATCAAGAAGAATAAAAACGAAACAGGAAAAAATTGGTAGAAAGGGCGTGAATCAAGGTGCAATGAGAGAACCATCGAATTAATTAAAACAACAATTTATTAAGTTTATTGAAACGAAGCCAGCGTTAGTTATAGGTTTATAAATTAAACATCTGTTATTGACGACAACGCTTACAAAATGAATAATTACGTAGAGAGAAATTGATTAGCATCGCCAACTAAGAATAAAGATAGAAGGAAGTATGAAATAGATAAGGATCAGCTACTATGTGGGTGGCATACTTGCTGCAAGAAAGTTTTAACATCGGCGAGCATCAAGCAATCAATCATCTGGTAAAGTTGTTTAATTCCTTCGGTAACTCGCAACATATATATACTACGTTATGGTCCAGAATATACGTAGTAACTTATATGGAAACTGTATTGATCGGCGATTATTCGCAACGAAAACCTGCGTGATACATAGATGATAACTTGTGACGTAGCAACGAATACTATAACATCGAAACTTTCATTAAAATGTTCTTATCGATAGGGAAATCTGATATATTATTCGTACGCGGTCATTATCGTTGAGACTAGAAAATCCCTTTTTCAACTTTGATTAAATCGGAAGGCATTTTTCGCTATAGACGTACTAAACCATTATCAGGAAATTGTTCCGAATCCCTAGCAATTGCGTGCAATCCACCCGAACGCTCGCGAATCGATTCCAACAACTACACTCAACTTCTCTGTAAATCGAAGCACGCGATACGCTTCGTTTTCCTGTCGAAAAGCCTGGGACAAAAGACTTTGAATCGACAATGTGTCACTGAAAAACAATCAGTCCGACATATGGGGGGAAAAAGTTGTCTGGATTTTATACTATCATCTCACTTTGCCAGCACGGGTTTTAAAATACATGACTCTTTGAACGATTAACATCGACGATAATTGTTAAAAATACATCAAGTTCGAAATATATATTTACAGTGATTCGAAGTAAGAAATCCTATTTAATGGAACAGAAAATAGAAATAAAATTCATTTTATTGATTTTATTAATTTTTCATCACTTCGTCTTAGTTAGTTCTCATCCAATACTAAAATATTATTTTTCTAAATTTGGACTGAAGTGAAATAAGAGACAAGATATATCATGTAATGATAAAAGCCTTGTATTCTAATAGCTGTATTATATCTCAGATATGTTCTACTTCAAATGGCTCAAGGAAAATAGTTCTACATCTAGGAGTCGTTTCTTTTCATTCCTTCATTGCTGTACGTTTCTCTTGCAGCCGTCGATCTATCTTACATTGCTCTCCGACCCATCGCTGCCGGACACACAATTCTCTGCTTCATTCGATAGCTATTACCGCGAAACCACAGGCGTATCTTTCTTACTGACGGACTACACAGCTGTGCCGCTACAAAAATTACGCGTACACACACTATGAAGCTGAAAACGTTGCGTTTTACTTTCGTCTTATTGTACGAAGCTTCCCATTCCCGTCGACAGTTGTATATACCATCCTGACTGCTTTATGTCATAGCTTTTAGAGAACAAGAATTTTAAAGCATAAACATAACAGCATTCTACTAATTAACACCTTGTCTGCGGTTAAAATTGTGAAAGAATTTTTGTTTAACGGGAATTCTTTTTAATATCTCGTTCAATTGTTATAATATTTGGAGCTTGAATGTTCATAAAAATTTATGATATATATGGCTATTGAAATAAAAGAACTTAATTATCAAAATCAAATTATAATAAATTATAAGAATATAGAATTGTATTAACAATAAATTTCCGAAATATTACTACAGTATAATATTATACTTCTAGCAGATTTCTACTTATGCGTTTCAAAATAAAGATCACTTAAAATTATCAAATCCTAACTGCGCACCAATTGATAAAACAACCTTCTATACAAAACGACAATAACAGAATATTTTTTCGAGCTGATAATTCTGAGAAATATCTCATAATGGATGAATATCACAAAGATAATATAGTAGTAGTAAAAAAGAGTAAATCTTAACCATTCGTTTACAAAATTTCTATATAAATCCTCTTCGCTATTAAGATCATTTCTTTCTTTACAATTGAAATTTGAATAAAAGCCGAGCTTCGATAGCGTTCAGTGTAGGAAAAAAGAATAGGTCTTAACCTTTCATTTAGAACATACCTCCTTCATCATGAACACCATTCTTTTACACCTTTTCTTCGCAGTATTTAAATTTGAATAAAAATCTACCTTCGACAACATTCAACGTAACTCTAACATACGATAGAATCATGGAACGTACATTCGTTTTGAGAAAGCTTCGTGTTACCTATATGTAGAGAAACTCTTTGTCTTGCGTGCAGCGTATCCCTCGATCGACACTCCGCGAGCGCATAAACGAACGCTGAACAGTGATCGAGCTGAAAGGGCCGGAGTTGAACAGAGGACAAGCAGACAGTTCTCGCGAGTTGGATAATCGTCCGGACGTTGCGATCCGGTATTACTCGGCCCCTGGGGTTAAATTGCGATCAAGGGCTTAGCGGTGATTCCCGAAGGCCGATGGAAGTACGTGACTGATTTCTACGATTTATTCGCGTGCGCACACATTGACAGTCCACGGGGCCTCTGGCTATAATCGATTCTATTCGTCGTCGAATATCCACCGCGTGTATTCTGCCATTAGAAAGGACGACTCGATGGTCACTCTAACTTTCAGCCCTGAACGAGTCTGGTCACACCTTCGAGCCACAATCCTCCAACGGTTGACATCGACCCGTTTAGGCGACATATCTGTGGTATGTAATTAAAGCGGGGATTAACTTTACTCGCTCGCCATCGAAAGAAGAGTTTATCCAATCGGTCCATATTGGTTTCCATCAGTCAACGTTTTTAAAAATTCCCTACGAAAAACGACGTTGATTCTTTCATCGGATCTCTCGTGTGATCTTTATATGATTTCATAATTTAATTAATATTTTTGATGGAAAAACGTAGAAAATATCGTGTAAAAGGAGGAAAGACGTAATGGAGTAGGTCTATTTCAATTTCACTACGAAATTCCATGTTAATTGTTTACCAACGTGTAGTGAGACTTCTCGATTATTTTATAATCTACACGAATTTCTAGATTGCAAAAATATAGAAAATATTATGTAGACCTGCAAAGCAGCTACTCATTCTACTGTACTCGTTCGTTAGTCTTCTTTTTAGCATAGTACAATTTCATCCTTGTTTCTCGATTTGTGTAGAGGTTGTTTCATCTTGTGAGTTCACTTGATCGTTGTATATATATAGAATATACAATATTTAGTACAAATTATTCGATGCAAATTACTTAGTGTAAAAGTTGAATGTCCCAAGAACAATATGATTTTACAGTATCATGATTCAGGAAAAATTGAATGATCAAATAACACAGAAAAAAAAACGCCCAAAATGACACATTAATATATCGCATACTACATTCACTCATACTCCGCAATATATGTAGATTGATATATTGGTATAAAACATTTATTCGACCGAGAGTTTTTTAAAAAAAGATTTCGCTTTAGATAATAAAAGGATAACCGTTAGATTGTCCACGAAAGACCATTCTAAAGCGACAATGCATTGTAGACACAATCCATCATCATTCATTCAGGCCAATAAATCATGTCGGATATGGCACGACTAGGGGTCAAGGTCAGTGCACATATCTCTTCGACGAATTCCACCGAGCATTTACGAAACACGTATCTAATTGCAACGTAGCTAAAGGGGTTCAAGGCTGGCAATCTAATGTCACGAAATAATTACTCGAATTTCACGGGAAAGCAAATGTGTCATTAAAAGGATATATGGCCGACGCAATTATGTAGTCGCTGGACGTGTTTCAGTCGATCTCATCCTTAGCGTGCCTGTGGACCGGGCACTTAAGACCGTGCGCGAAATTAACGGCACTGGCCGTTCGCATAATCCAACCAGGCGAGTAACGGCGCTCGCGTTGCAATTAGCTCGCAGGAAACACATGGGCAAACGAATATTCGGAGCCGAGAACCGACCAGAGAGAAAGAGGGACGATTACACCCTCGACAAAGACACCGTTACCCAACGATGTGTCCGCTATACTACATCTACTGCACGACATGTCGTATCGAATCGTACACGCGCAATCAGCCTTCGTCTTTCCCTTCCGTTTTGCATGATCTCTATAAATAAGCCCGCGAAATGCAAAGCAAAGACGATCGCTGCTTACAATGAGTACCAATATACCGTGGGAGGTATAATGAAAGCTTGGCTCTAACCTTGCTATTGCTCTCAGACTGAAGAGCAAAAAGGATCGATCGATGATCGGGTCAAATCTATTTGCAAGCGAGATGCCACGATCTTCGGCCTATTGTTCTTCTATCGATCGAACGGTCGTTGGAACGATACAAGTGCCAATTTGCGGAACGATTATAACAGTACCATTACCCTGATTATCCTGGCATATTCGTATAGCGTAGAGATCTAAGTGTAGTTTGCTAGTCCTCCAGTTACCTGTCCCACTTTCGGGACGTGTTCCTTGTATATCTCGTTAGACAGCCACCCACGTGGCTCCGAAATAACCTACCAGTCCGGTGATGGGTAGCGTTGAGGTTCGGTCGGTGAGCTGGTGATGGTAAAGCAAGTGCATCGAGAGGAGTAGTAGGAAGCTGAGAGAACAGAGAACCGAGAGAGAGTGAGAGAAAGAGAGAGAAAGAGAGAGAGAGATACAGAGTAGGTAAATGGATGGATAGGTGGACACGGAGGGAGACAGAGAGAAGCCATCGTGGTAAGCGATGAGCACACGCCTGTCGGATCCGACATAGCTACTGAGAACAAGGTGGCATTGGGGGATACAGCCAGTCTCTCGATCGCAGTCGGCCGATAGCTGCCGCATGACAAGCCCAAGGGGTGTACATAAACGGGTGAATCTACCTAGCCAGGCCTCTCCACTTCGTGCGGTGCAAGAAGACCCTTGTCCACTCTGTGTCTCTCCCTTAACCGTCCTTCTCCCTCTAACTCGCTGTAGGTCGGGTCTCTTGACTGGATTTGGTCGATAGCCTACATACCAGGTTCGCCTCTCTGGTACCTGTTACCATTTCGATAATTGTGTACGCAATGTCGTGGTATGGATAGAATGACGACGCCGCTGCTTGAGCTCTCGGGACTAGGGCTTCTGAGGTTTCTAGGGACGCGGCATTGCTGCTCGAAAACAACGAGCACGAATACCATCGCGAGGCTGTTGGTTAAGTGTACACAGTAGTGGCAGACGATACCGTTTCTAGAGGGCTACTAGCTGATTAGCGATGCGCTGCGGACTCAAACGTCTCAGGACACGAAGAAGGAAAAGAGCAAGTGTACGATCGCAAGAATCCTACCGTCGTAAATACGCCACGAATCGTCCTATCGACTTAGGATCCCGATACACCGTCCTGGGAACGTACATCCTTTTCGTTCGACTCTTACTTTCTATTTCTCGTGGTCGTTTACCGGCAATCGTTATTTGAAGACGCACGCCGCTGAATCTCGCGACCTGATCGCCTGACCAAACACAAATCGAGTCAAAAAGAGAAGAGACTTTGAGGGGGATTCGAGATGTTTCCATTGATAGAAGCAGAAAAGTATCTTACGTATAAAAAGAATAAATAGGTTCGTTTTAAATGTATGCTAAAATATTGTCTTATACAAAATTCTATAAAAGAACGTGTCATTCATATAGTCTTATAAAAGCTCAGTGGATTCTCTCAAACAAATCTTGCTTACAACTTAAAGACAAAGAGATAACATAAAGCGTCAACTTGGTTAAGAAACTCACGACAACTCGCCTTGTTCTGTCTTCAAATATATATCTGTATCTATGTTTATGACTGGTTTCGCAAAACGACACAGAGAAATAAAGAGTAACTGAGCTTCCCCGTTGTTTCTCTTGCACGGATGACGTCGCACATTTATACGTCAATACATAAGTTCAACAAAAATTAATAACTCACAAGTCCGACAGAATGTGCTTTTACCTTACCATTGTAATTTATAATAACTAAACATAGTAATTCTTGTTCCGCATATACTTCGCAACTATTGACAACACCCAAAGACACGAAATACCTTCACTTTCAATCACATCCATGGTTCTATAGAAAGCTCCTCCTCTAGAAGGTGTTGCTGAAAGGGAGATAATCTGCTCATGGAAAATATGATTATGAAGTTTCCTCGTATATAGCGAACTTTTGCGAAAGTATCTATGGATAAACATGAGCCTAGTCTTCCACGAAAGCTTTAGTGCAAAATTCAGGTTTTCCTGTTTGGAATTTTCAAATTAACCTCGTTCTCGATACGTTCACACCTAGAGGGTGTCACAGTAATTACGGTACAACCAATAAGGGGGGTAATTTCACCTGAGGAAATGAATACAAATAAATATAAATAATACAAATAAATAAAAACAAATATAAATTCGAACATATAGAATAAAATTTGTTCATACCGTGTCTCGTTTTCGATAAAATTAAAAATATTTTTAACATATGTGCATCAGACTAATTATCGACTGTGTGTGAGCAGGAGGTTATTCTACGTGTGAAAATAATATTTAAAGAAAATAGAATTAAACGTGCTTAGTCGGGAATTGGCCTGATACACGTACATTTGATAAATTTTCAAATTTAATGTTCTCGGGAACGGAGGGTCCTATGAAAAAATTCCATTCTACGTTGTCGATTTATTTCCGCACGTATAATACTCTCCCGTGGATCAGTCGTTCCTGTGCAGTGTTGAATTAGCTAAGGTCAAGTACACTTGACAAATTTTCAAACTCAATTTTCTCACAAACGAAGCGTCATACGAAAAAATGTTATTCGACGTTCTCACTATATTTTCACATGTAGAATTGTCCTCTTGCCGGTCGTACCGGATGATTACTGGAGCACCTTGCATGAGAACGAAAAAGAGACAGGAATATCTGCTTCCCCTGTTCGTTTTCGTAGCAAGAATTAATATCCAACGGACTGTATAAGAGAGCATTCACTTTTACCTTGTCCGTTCAGCATCGTCCCACAATAAATTCTTCTCTCTTTCTTTCCTAACTCAACTCGGTAAATGCTGGCGTATGCGTGGCCGTGCACGTACGTGCAACCCTAACGACACTAAAGGAAATTTGTAATGAAACGTACAAGACATAATGGCGAAGGAGGCCGGGGGAAGCCACCGGAGCGATTTATCACGAACGCGATGTGATCGAGGCTCGCCTCTAGCGCTTGGACGTTAATAACGCTGGCTGCGAATCACGAAGTTCTATCCACCGCCACCTTCTTCTCCTTTCTCCGCCGTGTCTACCCCGATGCATACCTAATAAAGCAGCACAGCCGCATCCTCGACGTTTGCGCATCGCCTTTTCCGTACAACTGGATAAAAAGGCGTGTAGCAGCCGTAAAGACGACAGCGACGCAAAGGCGCTTGACGTTGACGGTGCCGCACAGTCTCGATGATTTGCCCCAAGCTAACTAATAAATATAGGATGCGCAATGAAAATTGTGTGACGCAAGAGGGTGCCAGGGATAATTCTCTTTTTCACGCCAATCCGCGACGTATACCTCGTGCCGCGTGATTGACAGTTTTAATCAAGATTAGTTGAGATTATCCGGGATATGCAGTTGAAGACACAAATTGAAGAGAATAACCTTGGAAGGTCGTAAATGTTTCTATAATCGAAAGTTTATACAGAGTGGAAGGTTACACAGAAGGTCGTTCAGTAATTGCTAGTACAACCGAGTAAGTGGTGATTCCTTATGGAAAAATAAATTGAGAATATAGAATGGAGATTTTTAATCATAATAATCATTACAACCATAAAATATAATCATATAAAAGAATGAAACGATCAATTCGTGTAATTAATATTAATCGATCGAAACAAAAACACGAGGACTACGTACAAATTATCCCAATACAAGGACTTTTTTTAAACGTTCGAAATCACGATTCACAGATTTTTGCGGAAAGGTAGTGATGACATTCTAGTCGTTTGTCGGTAAACACCTACTTTCGAACGAAACGGTGCCCATAAACCTAATTCCAGCATCTTTCTGTGGTCAGCAGAAAATGCAGGTCACTCCCGCGTGGCGCGTTCTAATCGGACAACTTTCAGGAAGAGAGTATTAGACGGTGGTAGTTGATCGTGGTCGTTGTCGTCTTCTTTTAAACGACTATTTCTTTAAGGTCGGTTCGGAAAGGGCGTAATGGAGAATAGCACGAGTTCGCGTCCCGGTTGTCCAGTCATCCAGTTTTTTCTCTGGTTTGAACGAACGTTTAGGGGGGCGGAAAACGCGCGGTTGGTACGGACACTGAAAGTTCGTGCTCGGTATTCGTAGTAGCGGCGCGGTTGTACGCCGTGGAACGACGGGCTACGTGTATAGCGATTGAGTTAGTGATTGTGGTGGTCCGGAACTGTACGGACGGATGTATCCTGCCAACTAGATAGCTTTGGTACGGCTGAGCTGGCTAGAAGATGAGAAGAAGAGAATGGGCCTTTCCGAGGGAGACAGAGGCGATGTTGGCGAACGAGACACCGGTATGTGTAACAATCCGTGATTGCTGTACTGCCGGGTTCGACGTTCACCTTCAGGGTTCCTCTCTATCACCCTTTCCTTACCTTCATCTCCTCCGCTTCCCTCCTTTCTGCTTGCTCGCGTTTTATTTCTTGCTAAGCGTCCCTCTTTGCCTCCCTTCATCGATTCGCCGATCCGTTCGAACGAAACGACGGCAGACTCTCTGTGTATGCTCTCTTCTACCACCACAAAAAGACACGAAGAAGCAGCGAAAACGGATAGATGTATATCAGAGGCTATGTCGGGGATATACGTTTGATGCAAAAGTGCAGAAACAAGCGAAGAAACGCGAATCGACGAAGCGAGGCAAAGAACCGAAACGTGCTAGCGAATCAGCCAACCAGTCATCCAGGTTAGAACTAGCCGAGGTAGCCACTATCGAGTTCGAGTCTCATTCAACGAGTTGGCAAACTGTTCCCAACGCTGCTCGTTCCCCGTTTCTCTGACCTCCGCTAGTATTACCACTTGAACAGAGAGAAGGAGGGATATACCCCAGGGAAGAGGGAGAGAAAAGGCTCGGTGCAACGCGTTTCCTACCCTCTTGTAACTTTTATGATCCGCGTAAAGCAGCGATTTTCATCGGTTTTGCGCTCCCTACTGCCTCGCACCGCTGCTGCTGCTGGGTACTACTCCTTTCTTCTTTCGCTTCTCTTTCTGTAGTCGTCACTGCGCGCGGCTCTAATTAATTCGCGCTTTCCCCTCCAACCTATCTCTCGTTCGTTTCTACACGTACAACCAAGCTTCCCCGATGAACGTAATACCGAAACACAAGTGGATGCTTGCGGATAATAAAGAAAGTATGAATCTAGTCTTTCGATTCGCCTGCGCGCTCTTGTGGTTTTAAATCTTCTTTATTCTATCGTTTTGTCCGTGGGAAAGATTTTGAAGCGGTGAATATTATACGCTTATATTATAGTATTTTATTCCTATTATTAGTATTATTCTTTCCTTTCTTTTCCAAAACTAAATTCTCTGTGTAATTTTATTTAAGTTACTCGATTCGATTTCGGTTTTTAAAGTGCGAATAAATATCTTGAAGATATTTCGTTCGTTCCACAATTTGCAAATCGGTCTAAAATCTAACTTTTCTAAATTTGTTGCTCTATAATTCATGGGAAGATCAATACAAATAATAACATTTATTTCTTTGTATTGTAATGTTAAAAAATCTTCTTTTGCGCATCTATACTATTATGTTTTCTACTTCGAAATAATATCGAAGTGTATTCAGTATATATATATATATAGTCAAACGAAACACCAATAAATAAAGCATCGATTGACCTATTGTTCCAGCGATGTATATTTTAATCGTTATGAGTACTTTCGCGATGGTGTAGGGGATAACCGGAGATATTAACATCGTGTTTACATCCATGTAAAGACAGGAACAAAGTAGAGAATCGTTTTTAACAGGCGGGTCGGAGACGGGAAAAATAATAGTGTCGTATTTGCGTAGCAAGTGTCATAGAGGAGCTTTACCATGCAAAGCTGACAGATGGCTCAACATTTCGAGCTTATGTTGCAAGATGGAAACGAATACATCCGGATATACGTCACTACGTGCACGGATGCACGTACAGTTTAGTATCAGCCTGATTTTCCGACAAGTTAAAACCACCGATCCCTTCTACGTTCTTCTGCAACAAAAAACACATGCCACGATTACCTGGATAAACAACAGAAACTATAAAATTGATGAGTTTCGTACACGCAACGCGTTCGAGGCGTAGTGTATTTATTGGTTTGGTCGAAGCAACGCCGTTATTTTTATTCCTCGGGGCGGAACTTCTGCTCTAAAATCGATTTTATCACGGTGAATCGATTAAACATTTTTATTGCTCTCTATAGGAGGTGTGGCTCTGATCCTAATTACCCGAAATACCTGATTCCCTTTCCGAACCAGTTAACCCGGACCCTGAAATTAAACTTAATTCACGGTTTCCTTTGAGCTAGATGGTGGTACGTGATAATGAGATTCAACCATTTATGTATAATCTAACCTTGGATCCCATTTATAGATACATTGCTAAAAATTAGTTCGACTTGCTATTAAGCAGTAAAAGATAACATCGATCGATACACCATTCTTTTGCTCACTATCGTTCGTTTATAAAATGAACTTGACAGCGATTTAAATATGTAGAGATGCTTCATTTCACTTTTCGCTTGGATAATTCTTTTCTATAACGGATAATTATTAGTTACACGCAGATTTCAGATTTATTTAATTTGTCACGCGAAGGAACTTGAACAGTACGTTTTTTAGAATAAAAGGGATGTATTTATGTGCACGAATCGAGCGTAAAATTTGCTTCGCTAGACGACAATTCTTCCTTCGTTTTAATTGCTAACAAATGAAGAATTATATAATACGTTTGGAAAGGAAACAATCTTACATAAATTGCTCGTCTGATTATTTCTCTTTGGTGACTGAGTCTACTCAAAGGATATGAAATTCTGATTTTAATATTTTCCGGTGAAATGTTATTGATAGTAGCGGAGGATGAGGACGCGGTATTAAAAGGCTAACGTTCCTTTGATTCCACTAGCGCTCGTTGCCTTCTCTCATTTCATTCCCTTTTTCATTGATTCGAGACTTTAAATGGGCTGATTAAGACGAAACAGTTCTTGATGAAGAGACGATCATACAATTTCAATTTATACATTCACTTTTCTGAGAAAAATATTGATTTCATAGCAATATTAAGTAACATCATGGTGCTACTAGTTACAAAATTCTTCGTATATTCTTTAAATTTTTAATATTATAACAAAGATGTTAGATTCGATTTTTTGATTTTTATATTGACATATTGTATTTTTGTATCAGGGAGAAATAAGAAAGATACTAAACAGTTATGAGTACGTAGAATCACAAAAAAAAGGAATAGTACAATACATAGAATCTTTTCAACAATGATAAAATTAAAGATTTTCCAATTACTGGTGCTATTTCGTTCTAAGACTTTCGTAAGCTAAATGATTATCGTTTCTTAATTCATTCTAACAAGATGTTAATACATTGAGTAAGTCTAATCATAAAACACTTCATGCTGATATGTAAATGTACAAGATTTTATAAACATTTTTTAAAGCAGAAATTAAAAGGATAAAATATTTCTACTTCGGCATATAAATACGGAAATTGCACAAAGGCACGAAGAATATTTCTATGAAACCATTTTCTCCGTTGGAAAATCGTTCAAGTTGGCAACAATCGAAACAGAAATCGCAGGCCGGACAATCAAGTCACAGTAGGATTTCCGTGGAGAAAGAAATCCCTCAATTTTAGTTGGTTTCCAGTTGAAACGCGATAGGTGTGAAACGTTGTCGGAGGCGAGAAGTCGGTTGACGAGAATTTTTCCCTCGAGGGACGTTCGAGCGACCGGCGAACCGTATTCCTCTTACAAAGTCAGGGGAATACGGAAATTACGTATTCGCAAAGCGCTCATTACCGAAGATATTTCGAAAACTTGGATGAACTTTCGCGTGTGCAAGTCGAAAGACAATGTTGCAAGTTCCAAAAACTACGTTTTGCATGGATAGATTTCAAAACGAATATCGAGGAAATTACGCATCAGAAAATACCGCGTAATTTAATCTATAAAAAAGAAAGATTGAAACAAAGATTCTCAATTTCCAGCTACTCCATCATCATTTACCAAAATTAACTAAATTACTTATTCAAGATAAGTGGCGCCTCTGAAGTGCCTGCTGAGCTAATTGCACGTCCCTGCGGTAATTATAAAAATTACAATTACGAGTAAAAGACAGATTCCTAAATAATATTCTCCGCTAGTGCAAAGGTCAAAAAACGTAATCTTGGACATTAAGAATCAAATTTTTTAAACTGGATATTACAGCGCAGAGCCGAGCGGGCGTAGCTGGAATTCCAGGTCACATTTTTCTTTGGCAGCATCGTCCTTCTTTTTCTCCGAATGTCACTTCATTTAGACTAACGACCGACAGCAGGCGACCGAATCAGCCACGAAGAATCTGGACTATCGTGCCAGAAAATCTGGAATGTCTAGTCTCGTGCGTCACGCCTATGCGACTATAGGGCTGCTAGCTTTTCAGCCGGCTCGATAGCCCAATATTTATTTCGCATTGTCTCTGCCCGCTATCGTTCCCCTCGGCTTCTTTTCGCCGTTCTCCGTACCAGGCGGAAGTCGTGAGCCGGTCTGCATGCATTGCATGCCGCGCGATGCGATGCGATGCGCAACAACGTCAAAGAGACCCCGCGATTTCCCTATGCAAATAGTCTGCTCTCCTCCACCGGGGCTACCAGGTGAATCAAGGAATCATGGAGGGGCAAAGGGTGAGCTGGTACACCAGCAATGGGACACACATCGACCAAGGGAAGAGGGAAGGGTGAATCAGCTAAAATAACCGCCGGGAATAATGCCATAGATTGGGAGGACGAGTTAGCGCGCGCATTGCGAGAAATGGACAATATATCGCTGGACCGGCCATTACAGGGGACCATTAGATAGTCGACACGTCGAGATAACGAGCATTAGCCACACAACGGCCACGTTAGGTAGGTGCTCGCTACGGTAGGAGTCGCGCCAACCCAGCAAGATCCATAGGCAGAGTATCACAGCTGATCATTCCTACGTTTCGTACCTCTTGTTTCCTGTTCTCGCTATTTTCAGTCACGTGTTCTCAGTTACCTTCACGCGATCTCCTACTTTCTTAGATGTCTAGTTTTTCAATGAAAAATGTCGCGCACGTACTGTCTCATAAAGATATTTAAATTTATCATAAAAATTTTGCATGTTTATATCGTACGTGTTATATGAAATATTTTGGAATTTTATTGGTACTGTAATGAAACATTATTGTCATGATTATATTGGTAAAATTTTCAGTCAGTCTGGAAATGTATATTGCAGTTACAAGATATTTATTGCAGACATATATTTAATTAAAAAAAAAAAAAAAAAGAAATGAGTATGCAGCATGAATTCACATCATGTATTCTTGTCCAACCGTTCAGCTTCGGTTCACAATCCAATGTTCTGAAATTTACTCATGCTGCTTGCACTAATGATGATTCGATTTGGATAGATGACTACTCGTGCACTCATGTGTACCGAGGCCTCTTAAATTGCGATGTAATCGGAGTAATTATTTGGAAAGATAGAGAAGATTGAGATCGTACCTTATTGAGTTTGATCTCTATTATGGTTCATTCTTTGATTAACGTACTACTGAGCAAAAGTGTTTATATAATTTTATGTTGCATGTTAGAGATTTTACGTTTAGTAAGAATTAATTTTAAAACTTTATTGGATCACTTTGAAGTTGTAATGGATTTAGATGTTTTTGCTTATGATTGTTTCGACTAAAATTTGTTTCTTAATCATCAATCAAATTTTACAATACCACGATAATCTTACAAGCTAATCTCACTTCTTCTTCATTGTACTCCATAATCACAGAGAAGTACATTAAAATTCGATCATCATTTGACATTCCACCCTATAATCACAGAAAAATTCCTTAAAACCAATCGTCATTCAACACTGCTCAATAAAGCTAGGTTCCAAATACCCATAAATCCCATAAACCTCTCAACGACATCAGATGTTCAATTATCCGAAGTAAAACCTTCCTCAGTCTTAAATTCCTGAAGACAATGAATTAACTGAATGCTCTTTCACCTTCGTTAAAGTGTACGTACTTCGAATGAGTCTCGGAGACGAAGAGAACAAATAGGACTCGTAATTTCAGATGGCTAACGGAGGAGTTATAAAAGTGTTATTTAAAATCACGCGGGGAATAGTATAGGGAAGGCATTCAGGCCGAAGTACCCACGCTAGATCTCGTGTAAAGAGCAGACTTCGCGATGCAGGACGTTTCCTTTTCCGGCGAGGTAGATGTTGAGATCGACTCGGGCCCGTGTCCCCCGTCCCTCGTTTCGCCATCGTTCTCGTCCCATCACTAACGAAGAACAGAAACGCTCTCTCATGCGGATTTCTCTCGCGCTCTTGCATTATTGCACGCCTCCTGGTTCCGCTGCTACAGTTGAATAAAGAGGCTGCTAGGCTACGCCGGCAAAGAGGAAGCATACCACGACTCAGTGGCACGATACTGTGCGTAATTTCCTTTGTTTCTGCCGCGCCGTTAGTTTCCAAGTGATTTCAAGAACAGTTCGATTACCTTCGACAATTTCGCGGAGCAGCCAACGTCTATCTTCCTCTCGGCAGTTGGCAAGGTGAATGTGTAATCGTTGGAACGATGGAAGAAGCTTCCTCCGTTCGCAGGAGAGAAAAAAAGAAAGAAAGGTTATGAGGAAGAAAAAGATAGAGGCAAGACGAGTGAAGATCGAAGAGGGTTTATAGGACGAACAGTGCAAAGTAATTTTGACGTCTGCTAGACTAGATCGTCGGGGCTTTCTCACTGCACTGATTCGTCGAAATACAGAACTTTTTTTATCGCGCTTTTTTACCGAGCTTCTCTTATCCCGTCAGCGACGACGTATAAGCTCGTCGAAATCTAATTTTCTACAAAATGATCGAAACGAAGCCAAGAAACAAAAAAGAAATTTTGTCGGCGCGCGTATCGATGTACCTCGACTTTCGAAAGACTATTGCAAACAAGTACAGAGAACGATCGCTGAGATCCCTTATTTGAGGCAATGTTTTGCAATAAAAAATATTTCCAAATATGTTACGTGTCTATCAGAACATTGATATGTAGTTTTTAGTATGTTCTTTCATTGTCTGACTACAAGTGAAAGTAGGACTGTTCTACTTACAAAAGATCAGACCTTCTGATACGTATAAAAATTAGTATGAGAATATTGTACAGAATAGGTAATAACATTCTTTTGAGAGAATTAGCAATTTCTCGCTTAAAAATAAACAAAAGTAACGAGACTAGAACCGAGTCGATTAACAAGAGGTGGCTTCCGGCCACCTTTCAATCTCGAAATTTCCTTTCGTATATTTAATCAAGGTTTCTAAGGAAATTATCCTGACTTCGTCTCAAGGTCTCAACCTCACATTTTCATTACCAGATCCTCTATATTAAATTACTGGGTATGTATTAGGAAAGATAAGATCTCCCCATCTAACGATACGTAATTTTAGCACGAACATTACGAATCACAGAAACTCGCGAAGAAGCGAACAAATTTATTAAACCTTTGTTTTTTTCCCGACAAACATGAAGAATTACTTCCGTTTTGATCGTATCACATTGTAACATCTTACTCTTTATGAATCACCTAGCGCATCCCTTAATCGAGGCGCCTCTAAACGACGCGGAGCATCATAATTTCCCGAGAAAAATCGGATAGGGCATCGTAAACGTCTTCATATGTAATTCCACGAGGAAGAGATTTATCTGGACAGGAGGGAGCGGCGAGGGGGAGGGGGAAGATAGCACGTCGGCATCGTTTGTATTAGCCTTGGCTGGGCCATAATTTGCTGCTAATTAATGCTAAAAGCCGCGCCGCGATTTGTCTTAGCCGGTCGGCGTTTACGATAATGATATCGTCGTAGGCAAGTAACGACTAAGTAGTTTAGTCACGTCCCACGCTGGAGAGAGTATACCTTTCTACGACGGGCGAATCGTGGTGCTCGATCGATCAGGCTTTTCTACCGGTGTGTCCCCGAAGGCTAGCCCCATACAACGGCGAGAAAGGGGCACCTCGTTAGTTTCAAATCGGTCAACCGCACCGAATCCAGCAAAGGACCGAGCCCCAGAGTCGCGTCCAGTCCGAATTCCGCAATAGACATCGACTTTGCGTGCGTTCATGCGGAAACACCTCTTCTCCATGTGTGACCGTCACAAAGGGGGATTCTGGAACTGGTTGGTCGCAAAGAGGACCAACGATCGTTAGGTGAAGCTCTTCGGATCGCGCCCTCGAGACGCGCAACCGTCAAGACTCAAAAGGGAAGAAGCTAAGAGAGGAGGAAAGAAACGAGACGAGATAAAGAAACGATAGAACGAGATACGCGGAGAAGAAGGATAGCTTAGTGGGAGGGTAAAAAGGAGAGACGGGAATGTGGTCGATATCGCAGATGATTGCGCCGTAATCAGACTAGCCTCTCTACCAATCTCTCGAGCAGTTGTCATACCATCTTACCTTCTCGTTACCCGAACCCGTGGTCCAAGGAAAAATCGTGTAACGAGCCGGATTCGCAAAGGAGAGGAAACAGACGGTAAATCGATAACGATCGATCCATTCACAAATAGACTGGCACGTTATAACAGTGTCCGAACCGCACCAGCTATTAAAATGTAAATTGATCGGCGTACGTTTGACTAAACAGTCACCAGGGGCTGCCGGACGTATAGCCATTCGATTGCATTGGTCCGGTTTGGTCCGCGATTCCCATTCCTATTATGCGGTGCATTCCATTTAATTCAAGAGCGAATACGGGCCACAGCTATTTCTAATGAATGACGAAAGACGTCGTTAGGATTCAGTTTCAAAGGAAACTGTGTATCGATGTGTTCGATGAATTCCGATTAATTTCGTCGCTGTTTTATGACACTGTGTTTTGGAAACTTGGTTTAATACATGTTCTTTTTCATCATCATGCTCATCAGATATGTTTTGTTTTAATTCAACATTCTATTTCATTCATTCTCAGTCAATGCCTTTAGTTGATACTTACTAATTGTGGAGCACTTGGAAGGAACCATCCTTCTTCTTGGAAGGGATCCTCAAGATCGAAGTCATCGTCTTTAAATTTAGCAAATTATTCGCAAATAGTTCTTTCACGAACATCGTCTTTTTTTTAAATAGTATATACTTCATTTACTTTTGTTTGTAATTATCCTCTGCAATCTTAAATCGGTCACAAAATTAGAAGCACAATTCCTTTAGTAAGAAAATATACGATCAAATTTTAATATCATTTTATACTGATCTCATCGAAACTCTGAGAGTCGTCTATACAGGTCAGCGGAAATTCATCACACGATTCAATAAAAGTGAACTATGTCCATATTGAAGTAACGAAACTAATGGTCGGTTATTCTGCTGTTACAATTGTAATCGTTTTACAAGAAACTCGACGCGCAGCAATAACGTATTCGCGGGCACGCGATGAGAAATGGTGGTAGTGGGCTTCACGAGAGAACAAGTTACGATAGCCTACGAATTACGGCAATTCAACGAGAGTAATGTTTTTCCATCACGTTCCAGCCGGTGGGTACACGACTTGGACAATCGTAGTACTCGTACGAGGCATTCATGTAACATTCATCCTCTAGACCGGCCGCTTCCGCGTCTATTGTCAACTCGTAGGTTAAATCTGGTCTCCCTTTCGTTTCAGAAAAGAGAGACGTATCCTCGACACACGCGATAGTTATCATACTGATGGTTATGTGTCAAAGGGATTAAGTCGTTGTTGCGTTCGCGCCTCATTTATCATGCGATAAACGTCCGTGCCAGAAAATCGTTACTTGTTACCTTCGAGTTCAGACGTGGGCGTTACGCCGGATCTTCGTTTCAGATTCACTCAAACGCGCCTTCCTGATCGTCCCTCTAAGAAAGACTGATCCTACGTGGTCCCTGCAGCCACTTCTATAAATCATTTGGCATCAGTAGAACGTGCGTGTCTGAATTATATCAAGAGGCTAAACCATTTATATTTCGACCCTCAGCCAGGTATAGGCAGAACAAATATATATATACATATAGCAAAGTCGTAAAATTGGTCAGTAGTCAAATATTACAAATCTCCCAGGGATCGAGAAATCAGAAATTTCAGACGTTTTGGCTGACGCAAGTATCTAGATTCTTGTTTAAGGGCCGTTCAATGATAACCCAGAATCAATTTTTCTTTCGTAGTACAATAGAAATTTGATTATCAAACATCGATCAATGGAACTATCTATTATCTAAACATAGTATAACAGGAAATTGTTAGATTTTTGTCTCAAAGCTTTCGTATTCTTGTTTCATTCTAATATCTATAAAATGATTCAAAAGAAATAATCATTTCTGATCTCATGACTCGTAGAACTGCTGACGAAAAGCAGAACTTGATTCAGAAAACTAAATATTGGTGCTTGTTTGCGTAGTATATGTCCAGTTCTAAATCTATGAAATTGGATCAATTAATTATCTTACTTCCTGATTGCTGTTCCTACAACAGAGACAATCCACTACGAATTGCTGTTCATCTGTCGTGATAATGAAAGCTGATATTTCTTGGATTGTGATAATAAGAAAAGTTTAAAGGTAACGCCAACGAGAAAACCGTCGTCGTTACAAGCATCAAAGTCGTACTGTGATATAATGTGTTGTATTTCGCGATAAACGTCATGAAGCTAATTACATTCCGCGTGAATGATCTCGCGATCGGCGTATTTGAAGAGCAATCAGAATATTGGGAAATCTTAATCGAAAACGTAATAGCTCCTACTTCGTAAAATTCTTTAGAAAAGTTAAGTGGAAAAATCGCGCGACTAAGAAAAATTAGAAGGACGCGGCGCGTCGCGACGTTTGGACTTTTGTGCAGATTCGAGAAGAGATTTCCAAGGTTCTTGGGCGAATCAGTTACACGGGTTTGCTCGAACAGGCATCTCCATGCTCGTTAATTAGCCGCGACATCCTTATTGTTTCTTTATACAAGAGTTTCAATTACCAGTAGCAAATCGAGCGATCGGCCCGATGTTAAGATTTGTACTCGTTGTGCGTATTATTCCGCGCACGGCCCCGATAATCGCATCGGGAACATTCATACCGTCTTTAATTAGTTGTCCAGCTCGCCTGCACCGATTTCCAATATCCATGGACTAACGAAGCTATTTATTGTTACTCGGGAATCCGTTCAAAGTTCTCGGATGAGATGATATTGGGTTTAGCCAAGGAAGAAGGCAACTGCAATAACGGAAACGGGTGGCCAATTATCGAACATTGTACCGAGGCACCGGGGACACGCTCAAAAATTTCTTCGTTAGAATCTTTGCAAATTCTCTTGGTTAGAGGCTTTTGTATGCGAGTGAATGGAGGTCGTATAAACACGAAGCTACGGAACTGAATTCGCGTTATGTTGAACGTACGAGATAGCGGAAAGAGGGGCAGAGAAAGAGAAAGGAAGAAGGAATTTCCTGTGACATTTAAACGTACATTAGCCTGTCGTTCTGCGCTATTTCTTAAGTATTTATGAAGAGGGAAATTTACCGGGAAGTAAATGACAACGTGTATTTGCGACGTAACGACGCGGATCAAGAGGATGTAAGAGACAGGGATAATAGACACAGGACATTATAAAAGATCTTTGCCAGGGAAGTAAAATTGCTGGAATCGAGCCTGTGCAAACTATTGGGTTAAACATTTGCAGTTAGAATGTACGCGTCGTTCTGAGCTATTAAAATACGATTATTATGCTACACGATTCTACCCCGTAATTAAAACTATATATTTGTATGTATGTACCTATATGTTATTTTTAATGACCAACTGATCGGAATCTAAATGAGTAAGAAGATAATTAAAATTAAAAGCTGGGTTGATCTTAATATATACATTTAAAAGTTCTTCACTTAAAGTATTTTAAAGTTTGTTACTTTCTGAGATAACATTTAAATAATATTATTAATTGTCAAGCTATATAAATATTTACCATCACATTATTTTCATTCGACTCTTCGTTTCAATAAATAAACCTACGTATAGAATTATGGTCATTGAGCTGTCAATGTACACAATGTACTTCATTGTTTATTATTCCATTGTCAAATATTCCGTCTTCATATTTATAGATCACTCAAAGATTGCTTCTGACTGGATTCGTGCAATTACATGGTAAATATTTTGACTCAAATATCCTATCAACTGAAACGATTCCACTTTATTTGATTATTCCATCCAAACTTCGAGCTTGAATTTTAAGATATTGGAGCTTAGCTGACCCTAATAACCCGATCTTACTCTCTTACCCAAAAACTAATATTCGAAGAGTACATCAAATAAAGAAGATGCTTAAACTAACAGACGTGAAGTTACGAGTATCAATCACAGTAGCTCTTTCGATTCAAACGAAGGAGAACTAATACACGAATCAATTGCTCTATTAGTAACTCCAGAAAAAAAAACATGATCCAGTTCGATTCGATCCGCGAATGTAATTGAACCGAATAGACACGAGTGTATATTTTGCATCCTTTAAAACGCAAATGTAATACGCACAGGCTGCAATCAATTAGTCACCATATAAGGATCAGGCTGTACAGCGATATATCTGCGGTGCAGTTGGTACGCGTTGAATGCAGCCAGTGCAGTAGGTGTACTGGCTGGTCAACCAGTAGTCCCGCAATCGTCGGTACTCATCTCGACGGGTAGAAACCCCGCTGGGCCCCGTCGTACCGCCCCCACTTTGCTGAGCCTGCACCTTGTACAACGACTTGATGGCAGTGACAGCGACCCAGGCAATCGCTACAGCAATACCAACTTACCTGGTTACGAGATGCATAGTGGCACGCGAAGACCAACCAGTATCCGTACGGGTATAGCGTTTGTTTAAACTAAACAGTGGCGAATCCAAGTAAATCATTCAAAGCTTGAGATGGGAGAATGTTAAGGACCGCCAGTTGTCAGTTAGATCTCTAATACGTATGGCATACCCGACTGTTTCGACCCTATGCCTGCCTCGTCCGTCTCTCTACCTGCCTGTCCAATCTATTCCTATGCTTGACTCGTCCGTCTCCGATACTTTTGCTTCTCCTCGCGAAACGACTTCCTTGAGTATAGGAAGATAGAAAAGATAGCGAAGTGCATGTGGACACTGTGAGGTTTTGGAGAATTGTGGAATTTTTTGTATTACGATTTTTTAATTAGTATTTTGCTGTTATATTGTCTGTGTATGAAAATAATAGAACTATGATAATATAATTACATCTTTTAAATGTTATTTTATTTAATGTCACTATGTAATTATTACAACCGTTTATTACTTCAAGTTTCCAAGTCAAGGAACAAAATTTGCAATCTATTTTCTCATGAATAATCAAGACTTCAATTAGAATTCTACAGGAATCAATTCTAGACGAAGATTATCGAAGTATAAACACCATTACTTTTTCTTCGAAGCTTAACCGAAGCGTAAAATTGCCGAATAAAACCAATACCAAAAGAAACTGCTAATGTAACACTGTAAAATTGCATGCAGTAAGAGGAGCAAGTTGATAAGAAACGGGATCGGTGTGAACTACACAATACAATGCTCTAACCTCTTTTTTCCCCTCTTCTTCTCCAAAGAAGTTATATCTATGCCAGTAGCAAGAACTTCGGTATACCTTTTACGCCGTCATGCATAAAAGTATGCAAAGGGTGCATGATAGCGAACTCCTTCCCCGTTTTGATTTACATAATTCGTTATACGCGGCGGAGCATCGAAGGCATTGCCGCGAATATCATTGAAAAGAATTGTTACTACACGCGTCGCGCTTAGTGGAAACTGAATGAACGTTCGCGCACGCCAGCATAAATAGAATAGAAGGTTTTTAGAAAGAAACAAGGAGTCAGCCAGCAGGTGTGGAAGCGAACAAACGACGAAAATGTCCCGTAGCTTTTACGGACGGGGTTAATGATCTTACAGTCGCGAGGCCAGGGATAAAATGTAGCAACGGTTAAAAGAACATTCGCTTTTAACATGCATCCTTCTCGTCTCCTACCTTCGCCTCTTCGCTATTCCAGTTCTGGTATGCACTGCTCTCTATCTCCCCTCCCCTCTCAATCTTTTTCTCTCTCACTGTTTCTCTCGTCCCTACTAGCTCAACCCCCATTTTCCTTCGGTGTTTGCATGACGTTCGTACGGGGTTGGTTGCGTCGTTACCGTGAAAGATAGGGACGTGCATGCGCGCAGAAATCCGACCATTAAAATATATCCTGTCAGTATGCACACCGCTGTGCACAGATCTCGACAGTGTGTACGTACAAACAGGCGTACAGAGCAACGTTGCTCCTGTCGTCGTACTGCTTGCTTGTTTGCTTGCTCGCTGCTGCTGACCGTACTATTCTTGCGTGTTCGTTCCTAGCGACTTGGGGAGAATTACGGCGAAGATAGCAATAAGAAAGATACGACTTTATCGCGACTCTGTTTCTATCTACGTACACCTCTGGTCCGGTGTTCTTCGCCAACATCGTACTACCCATTGCCGGGACGATCGACCCTCTTTTCTGCTCTGTGGACCCTTGTTCCATTTTCCTTTTATATCTTCGAACGTTATCAGATCATAGTCTGCTCGTAGCTCGCATTACGCACCATGAACCCGTGGCAGATTTTAACTTTGACGATGTCGGCTTTAGATACGCTCGACAGTGTTGTTGCTGTTCATTAGAGTTCGGACCGACGAGGGATCTCTCCGAATAAAAGGCATGGTAAATATATAATAGAGGCGTAAGTAACTTTGGTATAAACACCGACAACGTTAAGCGGATTATAACATGCTTATAATTTCGCGAGTTACAGATTGGGTCGATATATCGTGTTTAAGTCGATAAAACGAAATACATATTGTTCAGATTACAATGCACTTTAGATAATTAAGTTAGAAATTTGTTTGGTATATATTCTTTATGATAACGAATTATTCTATGAATTTTTTACATCATACTTTTTTATATGGTTTACGTAATTAGGTTAGGTATATTCTGCTAAAGATGTAAAGTTAATATTTTTATTATAAAAACCAATCGCTGCATGAATAATTTTTCACTGAACCTTATAGTTCCAATATTATATACTTTATGCAAGTACAGTTAATATATTCGACTAAAAAGTGGTACTTGATGCCTTTATCATAAAAACATGTATTCGACAGAAATTTAATAAAAAATCTTCTATTAGCTACCTTGTTATAAATTTTAGTAAAGAAGCAAATTTATTTTATGATATTAACAAGAGAAAGATTTCTATCTTCAATTGCACTTGATCATCCTGCACCATGTATCAACGAAGAATTAAGAATTCCTAATAGATGTTCAACTAACTAAAAATTTCTCTTATAGAAGAGCCGCGTATTGAACGATCAGAACAAGCATGTACATAATGTCTATAAACGGGGCTATCGAGCGTCGTTAACATGAACTGTTACAAGAACTCCTGATAGAAACGAATTCCACGATAAGTGGAAGTTCGCTCTTTCTCTCTATCGTTTTATCGTTTGCCTATACAGGTTACACCAGCGATGATAGCAGGAAATTTCTTACCTCCAACCCTCGTCCCTTTTTCCTCTCTCGTTCTTGTTTCTCTATCTCTCTCACAGTTTCTCCAAGTCTGCAACTCTGTTGCAGCGATTTGCATATGCAAATGGAAGCGATAGAAGTAATTAATTCGCAATCAGGCTGGCCTTACCGTGCTGTTATATGTATTCGCTATGATTAGAAACCACAATTCATTAGCCGTAGAGATATTTATTAATTAGCATCGTGAATGTAGGCGTACACCTTCGATAGCAGATTCAATCCTCGTCATTAGATACACTTTCTTTTGTTTCTTCCATGCCACCATCGAATCTATTCGTCCTTCGATCTTTCAAACCCTTCACGAGAGAATATTTCTTAGTTATGTAAAAAGCTTCTCCAATCAATTACTGGTAATAGAAATACCTTATCTTTTGTGATCCTCTTGTGAAGAATAATACTATATTAGAATTGGAATCATATTGCAATTCACAAATTTTCACAAATTCATCAACCTATCTCTCGTTTAAACAAACAAAAACTTTCATATGCTAAGGAAATCCTTAACATAAAATTATGCATATTGATAATTCCTTTATATTCCCTCTACATTTAAGAATCTAACAATTATTTCATACTTTCTTCGCATTTAAGGAATTCCTTAACGATAGAAAAATACGATTAATGAACAATGCGATAGAAAGTACGATAGAGCGACGAAGATAATACATCAACATTGGTGATATTTTAAAATACAATGTTGTTTATATATAATTCCAAATATAATATTCTTCCACGCAATGAAAGGAACATAAAGATCGAATTTCTTCAGTTTTTATCAAAAGATGGAAATGTTAACACAGGCGACAGTTCGTTCGAACATCATCTACAACGTAAAAATTTGCCGTTGAGTCGAGTTTGCGAAGTTTTCGCAGCACCCTATTTCTAAGACACAGCTGGGCCCATATCTTAACTGCTTGCTTGCTGGCCGACAAAAGCGCTATACCGATGTTCTGAAACTCACAAGGTAGCACCTGTTACACCCAGAACGTCGTTGATCGACCTTAGAGCCAGCTGGGCCACCCGACACACCCTTACATTAACTTTATCGTAATTACATCGGGCGACTGTACTGTACATATAAACGCTAATACCAACGAACGTAGGAACTGCGTGTGAGTTGCGTTCGTGTGTGCGCGTCCCCTAGACGTGTGTATCGTCGCTGTAACGTCTAATTCCTTGCACCTCGAGGTGCTTACCGAGTTTCGAGGAAGCAACTATGCAGCCTCTATGCTTTATTTTCTCGCAGCCAGGTAATTCAAGCATCGCGATTTCTCTTGAATCGTCGCCAAGAAATATCGCGCACAGCTATGAGGCAACGTAAATGCTGCCACATGATTCCTTAGAGTTCCCTCAAGTGATTTCTCGAACCTTTACGATCAGTTCTTCGACCCCTTTTTTTCTTCGAATAACATGATACGAGAGCGCAAAGGTAGCAAATGCTCGAGATAAGATATATAATATATGTGCACACGTTGGTAGTAGGAAGTAGCAGCACCGCAGGCTTGATTCCTTGATACTTTGCACGATATAAGAGGCAAAGGGTTAATTCCGTGTTCCCTGACAATTAGCTTTGGTTTCTGCTACCAACGGCCATTTATATTCTTAAACGTTACCAACGCTTAATGCTTTCTTACTACTGTACGTTAGATTTATGTGAATAGAGATGTAGAAAGTTAAAGCGTGATACAGAATGAAAATAGAAAGAATTCTTAAGAAAAAATAAGGAAGAAAAATGGGTCTAATCCAATTACGAGACTGTAAATTTATTTGAAACTTATGAAGGAAATATGAAACGCTTAAACCATTCGAGACCGGCGACTTAGACGTTGAGTCACGCAACCTATTTTTCACTAATTGTGGACTCAACGTTAGCACCATTTACGAAAAATTTGCCGACCAATTCTTCCGTAACTAAAATAATTAAATCGGAAGAACGAATCAGATGTTAAGATAAAGAGATAGATCGTAGAATGAAGTGCCGAAAGCATAGCATACACGCTATCCCCAAAACGAACTAGAATAGGAATATTAAATTCGTAAAAATGAATGACCACAATACAAATTATAATCGAAAAAGCTATTGCACCACTGAGAACAGTTTTATCGAGATACACGAATCTCCCATTCGTTAATGCTTAATAGAAATACAGTGAAAAAATCCCTGCACCCTTGAATTCCTAGATTACCCCGACAGCTTGGAAAAACCCTGATAAAGAATGTACCGTTTGCTCTTCGAAATAGTAGTTGTAGAAGCCAGAGTCGCCGAAACTTTTTCCCTGCCGGTGTCGTTTTTCGTCCCCAAGGCCAAGTGATCGAGATGGTGACGAGGGGAGGAAAGAATGGAGAGAAGAGAGAGCCAGAAGAGAACGAGACTGGCGAGATAGAAAGACGTAGATGCGGTATCGGATGCGAACATCGCCGGAAAACGGACGACTCGTAGTGGTGCACTTTGTTCGGCCGATAGATAGGTGGAGAGCGGAAGGGAAGCAGAGAAGTGGGATTGGAGAGAGGGTTGTGGAAGACGAGGGCAGCAGGGTGGGTTATGTATTGGCACATGAACGTAATTGTAGCTATTTGTCGGGAAAGCGAGAGACTGGAGAAACGCTAGCAGGGAAAGAGGGTGGTGAGTGCTGGTGCAACGGGGAAAAGTCGATGTACAGAGGGATGAAACGGATGGTAGAAAGAGAAAGAGAGGAAGAGAGAGAGAGAGCAAATTCGAAGCGTGGAAAGGGTGTCTCGTCCAGTAGTCGCGGCTGAACGCGCAATGCATCACGGGATTGCGTAGACGACGTATATCTCCGAGTAATAGCACATGGATACTGGGTGGGATACCGAGATCCCAGCTCGTGGCTGTTCGTAACTACCAAAATGTCCGTTCAAACTCCTCTTTCCTCCCATTGGTTATCTCCTTCGATCTTGACCTATCTTTTATCTCATAGCCTTTTACTCCTTTGCAGTACTTTCCCCGTTTTGTCTTATCCCTCTACCTATTACTTAACACGACTCGACTTTTTAATACTTAGGAAGAGTGTCGTCGAACGAATTAAATAAAATATTTATTGAGTCGATTGATACTGGTTGAAAAGCGGGATGATCGAACCTGGTTGATCTACGATTTTATTTAGTAAAGGTAGATATTTATAAACGATTTCGTTTCAACTACGATATTCTCTGTATCAAAATTTTCGAGACATTTATGTCACCTGTGAAATATTTTTTAATCAAGAGCTCGAGAGAGAATCGGCTGCCTATTTCGCATAAAAGTCGGACGAATTTAATATTTCCAGGAAGCAGGCGAACAACGAGGTTCATTCCAGTGACGTATAGTTTTGATATACGTTTACGAGTAACGCATAAATGGAACGGTCGTTGTATGGTAGAGCATGGGCATACAATCTGGAGTTGATTAGTTTATTCCAAGCCGAGAAAAAATGGATGCAGATATGAAGCCGTTTCGGGTAGTTCGGTACAAAGAGCCGGGACTCGCCACTAGCTTGTTTTTGCCAGACGATCATTAATATAACCGCTTATCCTCTCGGATTGTGTTCCGACGTCGAGTCGTGGGCGTAAAAAGGGACCACGAGGTTATAAAAGAGTAATGCAAATTAGCGTTTTTCAGCTCGTATACCGGTATACGAATACCGGTGTGCACCATAAAGCGCAACATATGTGACGTGGAACAACGAATGTCGTATTGCACGGGATCAGTTATCCAATTCATAGTCGATCTGCCTTTTAGAACGCCTCCTCCTCGTTTCGTCCTTTATCGCCTATAGACTGTTAACGGATCAATTTAACTTTCGTAACGTTTCCTAGCACGGCTATTTTCGTCGAACTCTCCGCGGGCCAGATGACATCGACAAACGTAACGCAACGATGTTCCCGCGTCCACAATATTTTATCGCTCCCGCAGGTTTGCGACGAAATTTTCCTCTTCGCCGCGACACGCCCGCGGAGATTTCATTGGTTCAGCTGGAAATATATGGCACTGTGTGTTCCAAGTGTGATCGAGGATAGAGATCGTTCGACTGCACGGTGAAGCTATAATCGTTTGCATTTTGATGCGCGAATTTGATTTTTAATAGACTGATCATTGGATATAATCTTTATAAACTAGCTCACCAGCTGGATACCTGCCATAGAAATCTTTTACGTCTATGCTGTGTGTGTCGTACGAAACGTTTTGAAATTTCATTAGCGTTGTTACGAGACACGATTGTCATGACGACGTTGATCAAATTTAAAATCAATCTTCAAATGTATATAAAAATGACAAGATACACTATTCTTCTAGCAACTGACGCAGGAAAATTTGTTATATATCAAATTTCCGTTTTGTGTGAAAAACAGAAGGAAGAGAAAGATTAATTTCATATTCGTAGCGACCTTCAAGCACGCCTTGAATTATCTACATTGATAGACTTTTTAGCTTCTTTCAAGTGTAAGTTACGACGACGATTTCCAACATGCAATATCAATTCTAAGCAGTCGAATAAAATAAACTCAGCAACAGAAATAAATAAAATACCAGTCGACCAGTACTGGTGTAACTAACACAAAAATCTTGAAAATTCTTAACGAAATATACGCATATGAAATAAAATCTGGTACTAAAACCGTGTTTTTTAATTCGACGAAGAAATCGGCCTTTTTAATACCTGAAATTACGTGAAATTCTTGCGTCTCTAGATGGCACGGGCGCGCGGGAATGCCACTCGTGGTGCAAGTACGAAATTTTTCTTCGAAAAAATTACGTCAGGAAAGCGGCTTAAATACCGGTAGAAATTCAATTACGGTTGACAAGCCGCAAGGACTGTGTACGCCGTAAATGGTGCTCGTTGCGTTCCGCTAAAATTACGAAGGGAAATGCGTCTCTAATGCTCAAACACGTAAAAAGTCGTCTTTTCTCTCTCTCTCTCTCTTTTTCTTTCTCCCTCGTCTTCGTGGGGATCTCACTGAATCGCATTTACTTATTCGATTTATTTATTTGACCCGACCCGGTTGCCAGCCAAGCTTCATCGCCTTCGTTCCTCGTTCGCGGCTGGATGGAAATTTAATGCAAGTTAGATGCGTCGAACACAGTCGATTCGTTTGTATTGAAACGCCTCGTCCTGCCGCGCGACGAATAATTTGAGATTCATCGAGATGCAGCGGGCCGAGTCACTTGTAATTCTTTTCCGTCGTTGCCTCCAGCGCAGCGGCGCGTTTCCACCGTCCTGACTCGTCTTACTCCGCCCCAACCGCCCCTGATCCGCGCTGTCTTTTTTGTCTCGCCATTTGTTCGAAATAGTCCCGGCGTGGAAAGATGGTAGGTGGAATTACGATTGGCGAACGGAGAATGGGAGCAATTGTCCTAGGAGCTGAAGCAAGAGGGAAACAGTTCGGCTGGAAAAAAAAGGGGATGAGGGTGTGGTCGATAGAGGGGGGTGAAACGGCACGCCCGGACATCGCTCTGTCGAAGTTAACTTCGCATTTAACATCTGCCTGGGAGGTTAAAATTTCCCTCGAGGTTTTAAGTCGTACGGCAACGGTATATCTTTTGCCTCGATTCGAGAAAAGAAAAATCAGTGGTGACTTTATCGTTCGAAGAGACGGTCGCTCACTGGTCAACTTCTTGCTTATGCACAGAACAAAGAATAGATAACATTAAATGACAGTAAAAATTGGACTGTGCATTGAAATGTTTCATTATAGCGTTAATCAAATTTTTAAATGATTTATGAAACACACACATACAATGTGAATATGAAAGTTATCTATGATAAATGATGAATTTCAAGAATTAAAAGGAAGATATTAAAAGAAGAGGATGTATTAAAAATGAATTTCAAAGATGGAAAATCGAACCTTAAATTTTTTTAAATTTAATAAAATAAAATTTGATGGAATTTACGCAGCATCTAATTTAAAGAATGTAAGTGTTACAGGTGATGTATAAATATCTATCTGCTGCCATAAGAAGCCTCCGGTTTCTGCATACTTTTTGACGTGTCTACAGAATGAATATTAAATTTCAAACAAATGCTCAAAAAGCAAATGATCCACAAACAGCTATATTGATTTCGAGTTCTTGAATTAACTATTGTACGACAAAATCGATAGATATAAACTTACTTTATAAAAAACAGACGATTAGAAATTTTTTAAACATTTAGCAAGAAGTAAAATAAAATGACAAAACAAACAAAATCAAACCTACGTATATTTGAAAATAATAGCAGATTGACAGACAGACTTATGAAAAATGTATTCGTCGAAGGGGAAATAAAGAAGGCGTGTTTAATTTCTCCATTCGAATGGCAATATTGGTGGAGCGGCAATTTGCGCGAGGAAATATCGTTTGACGTTTCTATTAAAGATCGATGACGATCAGACCGATGCGTAGCCGCGCGTAAATCTTGTCGCGCCACAATCACAGACCGGATCAGCGAATCGGATAAAAGTAATTCGCGATAAAAGCGATTTCCCGAACCGCGTGCGCGGAATGAATAATAAACGCCGCTGGAACGCGCACATCGTGGTCCAATTATTCGAATCGCGAACAATTCTGCCGAAACTTGTTGATTTAACGAACAAACAGTCAACTAGATACGTCCGATTACGAAACCCTTCATTTCTGTTTGTGCTGTTTCATCAAACGATATCATTTGAATTTGATCAATTCGATTGTTACTGGATCGATAAAAACAGCGCAGCCACTGGCTTTCCGTTGAGACCACCGTGCAAACGATATGTTTGAGACGTCGCGTAGTTCTCTCAGTTAACTACATTGTTCAACGACTTAGAGATAGGATTCGGGAGTTTCAATTGAGTTTTTCGTCGAAACGATTCACAGAAATGTTACGTCCTCGTTCCGAACTCTGTGAGAATACTTTCTAGCTTAAAACTAGTACTATACTATCGTTCGATCTATCTACGATAGTATCCTAATAATAACCGTATAACGAAATAAAAGTTGCCGAAACATTTCATTAAAAGAAATTTGGTGGAACATTTTTATTAAAAATATTTGAAAACATTCTAAATCAGAATGAGTGGTATGTACCTTGAATTTGGTAGTTATTCGAATTCACTACACCTATTTGTGTTTAATTGAACATTGCGAAATTTTTTGTTAAAAAATATTCCAGATCAAAATGTGTGGAATGTTCAAGCGTAAAGAATAACATTTTATAGTTAATTGGATTTACAATTATTTCAATCGTTTATACTTGGGCACCAGGATCGATAGTCTTCTCTGAATTTTTTGACTCTGCTCTGTTTTTTTTTTTTCATCTTTTCTCTAAATTTATATTAAAATTACTATCGACCGTAACATTTTTCTGTTCTATTAAATAACTTCAACTTCAAAGAATCAAGTCACTCAGAATACGGATTACCGAGTTGATAAGGAACGTCTCGTTGGCAAATACGATAAAAAGAAGCTCTACGATAATCGCGAGACCTGCAGACGATTCGATTATACGTTCGACTCAATGGCGGCGTTTATCGCGACGAACCGCATAAGGGCGCGGTGATTTTTCGACTTGGATTCCCTTGGACGAGAACTCTGAGAATATTGAAATCATAACGTACCAGCCATGAATATTATTCAGGTCTTAAGGCAATATAATCCAAAATCGATCGAGCGACGTGGAATACATTTGGCTCTCCGCTGCTCACTTTGAACCTGATGTTCGAGGAATGAGAGAAGCATCAATGTTCTAACCTAACTTTAGGTGCAAGACGATGATGATTTAGTACTTCAACTTTTCATAATCGAAACTTTCAAATTTCTTTGCTTTTAGTTTGATATATTATCTATTCCATTCTATTATAATGGAAACCGTAGAGATTTTATCTAACAATTATTTGTAAATTATTAGAAATATAATATAAAAGATGAAAGAGCAAAAAACATAAAAGACTACTCTACTAAGGCTAAGTAAAATTACAATCGAAATTAATTTCGAATCATATTTGAAGATAAAGGATTCAGCTGTATAAAAATTTCGACAAAATTTGTTATTACTTGTTCTATTCATAATTTACAGGAATCAATTTTAATCATAAAAGTTATTCGTATTCCAATTATATCATATTACTATTAGTAGAAAATTTCATATTTTCATGAACACACAATTTAGGAAACAGAGCCTAAATTCTTATATGTACAAGCATTTTCCTGAATATTTTCTATATTTATACATATTACCTGTATATCTTGTACATTTTTGCGTCTGTAAGTTTCCTAAAAATGCATAAACATTAGTGGCCTAATTAATGTAAGGTAAACAAGAATATCACTCTTCTCGCTGCGTTTACATCTAAAATAGTGAAAAAGGGAAACTAAGGCCAAGCAATCAAAAACTAAACGTCTTTACTTCCGGAGAACTATACGTTCATTACACGCAAGCATTAACGAACATGGACAAAAACGAAGAAGAGATGGGAAACTGCTCGGTTGAATCCTCTGTAAACGCTGGTAAATTAGTGTTTTCGCAGTTGAACTATGCACTATTACGGGGCACTATTACTAGCTAGCATGTAATAATTGCTTCGACCTACGGGCGCCAGGCGTCTTTGAAAAATAGAAGAAAACCCACTTAATACGCTCGTATATTTTACCGTGACACGTTTAGAGAGTGAGCGGTTCTAAACGCAATATTTCTGTTTCACGCCATTAAAGACGGGTTTCTTGTTGATTAAACGCACCATAGAACAATTTCGCTTCGTTTTACATTAACAGTCACTGATCTTCCGAGAAATATTAGTGCCGAGTCATGTACAATAACTCATGAAAATATTCGAACATTTGTAAAAACATTTTATAAATATCTTATTTGTTGAAATTTTGAAATTTTATTAACACTGTGATGAGACTCCACTATCGTGATTATGTATATTGCTGAAGTTTCAAACATACACACAGCATACTATTTAGTGCATGTAATGTGTTTTGCAGAAATCGTGAAATATTAATAAATTTCAGCATTCGTCAGGACTATCGTTAACACTTTATTACATTTTAACCTGGCTGTTCATACAGTATAGTGATTTTACATTAGATATGTTTGCAATAAATAATATTGTTTGCCAATAATATGATAGTATTATCATAGTATTAGTTTCAAGATGTTTTATATAATACATGCAATATATGCATAAAAGTTTTCTATGACAAGTGTTTAAGCACTGTAATGTGCTATAGATGCAAAGTAATTGTGTCTGCGTTCATATAGGCGTTGTAGTTCGTTTTAATGACAAATTTGCGAGAAGCTACAGTGATTCGTTCAATTTGTGCTGTCGCAATATTTGGGAACGTAAAGCTCGTAGTTTTGTGGAAATTCATTAGTTAGCTTCTATTACAATTTCCCCTATGGACTCTGTGATTCCGCTTTGCGTCATTGAAACTTAATATAGTTACACACTGTTTCATCGGAATCCAGAGGTTTGCTTTCTCTGTTACTTACTCCGGCGGTTTCATGTATTAATAGTCGCAGTAGCTTAATAGACATAGAAGGATTCTGGTCATTTTGTCAGATGTTGTGCAACAGGTCAATTCGTTTGACAGTTCGATGGAATACTGGGTTTTAGCGTGAAACATAGTCATTGCATATGGTTTGAAATGTCATTTCTAGACTAATGAAATTATTGGTGCATTTGTATACGGATTTAGAAGATAAAGATCAAAATTTTAAGTGAGCATATTTATTCTTTTTATTCAATATATTCAACATAGTCCAAGAAGTGGTAAAAAAAATGTTTTTTTCTTTTTGTTTCAGATCTGCCAACTACGCAAACTCAACGAAACAGTGTGAACTTTCAGATATGGACCGGCTAACCGTAGCAGGATCAAGCGCTTTCCAATCTGCTAAAGATTTTGATTATCTAGAAAACCACTGTGTGGACGAACCGGTGAAACTTTGTGAATTCAAGAAGCTGTCTGGGCGTATCTTGAAAACTGTGGATTCCGTATATCAAGATGTTGGCAGTGCAGAAGAATGCCGAGAACTTTGCTTGAACTCGCCATTCCGTTGCCATTCTTACGACTATGGCGACACTGGTGATATGGTGTGCCGTCTTAGCCATCACTCCAGAGCTACTCTTTCGGATATTCAGGTAAAATATTATGCCAAATTATTATTTCCTTGACAAATTATTTTCAAACAACTTCCACTTGGATTTCTGCAAATCGCATTTGTCACTGTCTCTGTATCCTGTATTGCACCGGACGAACAAAAGCTTGAGCAAAGGCTTAATTAATTAATACCGCAACAACTCGCCATATTAATAGTAATATTGAAAGCCTGATTGATCGTAACCATAATCATTAAGTATTTAAAAAGATAGGACAAAAATTAAGCGAATAATATAGAGACAACTGAAGCTTAAAATAAATCCTACTTGAAACATATCTAACGATAATAAAATTTAGTACATCGACGAAGTATTAAATTTTTCTCCGAGAACGAAATTTGTTTCATTTAGAATAAAGATACTAAATTAAACTAAAAAAAAAAAATAACAATCTGCATCAAACTACATTTTAATTTTAAAGTTAATATTCTCAAAATTGGAACAGAATTGCTATTTTTTATTCAACCAAAATTTACAACAGAATTTTTCTATTAGTCGTTCATAAGAAGAAAAAATAAATCGAGGACTATGACGCCACGTCACGTTTAATTCTCGCGGAACAACTGGTCGTTTGTTCGTTTGGTTCATGTTTAATAAAATGCTATTTCGCGGCGTTCCTGTGAAATGCCGTGGGACGCTGTTCGACAATGTGAGATTTCTCGTTACGTGAACTTACTTTAATTCATTTGGCACGACGAAGTAAAACAATTCAACGTCAATTCCGGGCATAGAATTCGCTTGGAAATCGTAGACCACACATTTCACCAGTTCTACCGTGCACCACGTACTCTTGAAAGGTCCGGTAGGGATTTTCTGTAAACGTGATTACATTGCACACGTGCAAACCAGGTCGAACAATTCGCCGAGAGCGCATTCATGGAAAATCGAGTTTCCATCGCAGATGCTTACCCTATCGAGCCTGTGGGTGGCTCTTCAGTTTGCGCATACGAGAGAACGGGTATCTCGTGGTCCTGAGAAAGTCAAGACAAAGACTTTTCTTCTCGCCAACCTGTTGAAGAATCGGCTCGCTCTATTTCCACTAGCGTTCTACTATGTCGAACTGAATCACTAGTACTTCTTCCTTTTTTTTTTTTTTTTTTGTATAATACGTATCGTAAATCGCGTCATGGTTCTTATCGCATCTTTATTTCTTCTCAATTTGATATACGAGAAGTCCTTTAAACCGTAGGAAAGAAAAAAAGTCGTCCATTTTGTCATTTAGAAGGATATATCGATAATATAATATTGCGTGATATGTCACCATGGATAAAATATTGGAACGACCAGTGGTATTTTGGATGACGTACTCTCTCAACCTTCGGTCCCTTATTCGTGTCGTTAAAAAGAGCATAAACATTTAAACGTGGCAATTTGAAACTCGTTTCCTATATCATTATATGTCTTAAATAATACGTTAGGGTAATTGTATAAAGAGGTAGTATCTCAGAGTTGATGCTATAATTTTGGTAATGAACGAGCAAAACCTGGCTTGATGCATTTAGCAATTTGTTAGGGGATAAAACGATAAACAAGAACACATTTGTGACAGTTTAAGTTCTGTAAATAGCAGGCAATTATAACACTGGTCAGCTATTCTAGTGGAAATATGCAAATTGTTATTACCCCATCGACACAGATTATCGTATTATCGAGAAGAATTGGCAAATTAGCATTACAAAATGACATACATATACTACTACAGTTATGAGATAATTTGGAATTTCGTGGAACGTATATCACAAACCACCATCATTTTTGATATAAGATAGAAAAATGTTTTTGACCATGTAATCACTCAGTACACGTCAATCTCGTATTCGAATAATTTAAATATTCTACCATTATAGTCGATACAAAATTACAAAATTACACATCTGCTATACCACATAAGAAATTATGATACGACAGGTTAGCGTTTAACATTTAATGATAAATACAATCTCAGGTGGTTCGAACATTTCAGTAGTGATACATTAAAGCATCACGAAGAAATAATGGATTAAATTACAAACAAACAACACAGAACTAAAGAGCTCATGATATAATGATAACAACGGAAAATTCATGCTTAATTTCAGGAACCTTATCTTGACGTGCCTGAGGGCTCAACCTACGAATTAAGCTCTTGTTACAACGTAACGATCGATTGCCGTGCCGGCGACATGGTGACAAGAATCCAAACGAGCAAATTGTTCTACGGCAAGGTGTACGTGAAGGGTTCGCCAAATTCGTGCGTACAAGACGTAAAGGGCGCCTTGGAATTCGAGTTACGAATGGCTTACGACGATTTGGAGTGCAACATCAAACAACAGGGTTTGGGCAGATACTTAAACGACGTGGTGATCCAACACCACGACACCATTGTTACCAGCTCCGATCTTGGTTTGGCTGTCACCTGTCAATACGACCTGACCAATAAAACAGTGTCGAACGAAGTCGATCTCGGTGTACACGGTGATATAACGCCCGCGTTGTCCGAGGAAGTGATCGTCGACTCGCCGAACGTCGCCATGAAGATCACCGATCGTAGTGGAAACGAAGCCATCCCATCAGCCGAAGTCGGTGATCCGTTGGCACTGAAGTTCGAGATCCTCGACCCTAACAGCCCGTACGAGATCTTTGTACGCGAGCTAGTGGCTATGGACGGCGTGGACTCCAGCGAGATAGTCTTAATTGACTCGGATGGCTGCCCCACCGATCACGTCATCATGGGTCCGCTCTACAAGTCCGCTACCACCGGCAAGGTAAGTTCCAGGCTAATGGTTATCATTTATCGTTAGCTGTAGCGCGATGTGAACCACAACGGCGCCACCATAAGCACGCCAACTTCTCGGTAGAGACTTTTTAACGAGATCGTAAACGGTTACGTACGGAATTAGTTTCTTTTTTCTTTCTTTTTTTTTTTCTCTTTTTTAAGGAACACGTGTCTCGTTACCCTCGACACTCTTTAATGGTTTCGATCAAGCTTTTACTCCGCAAAAAGAAAATTGGGTGCTTCGAACGTATTCATAGAGCTGTTTATGGAGCAATAAGAGTTTATTATAGAGCGAATGCCAATACAAGTGGAGCTCCATCTATCTGAACATGACGAAGGACACGCAATTCACTTCGTATAATAGAGTTCTTGTAATATGAGGTCAAGAAATTTTCTCCCCTATCTACTAGTACTTGTCATTCATACGATAATAGTTCAAATCGAGGGATTCAATCGACAGATCTATTTAAAGGGCATTAATTAAAATTTCGTTTCAATTAACGTTCGAACTACTAAGTCAAAAGACATAAAGTTCGCAAATTACAAGTTCTGACATATTCTGTGCAACAGCTGAATTTGTTTGGCTATCGCACGATCACGTTAACGTCTCGATCAAACCTAAGCGTTTCGAGGAATCCACTGTCCTAAAAATCCTCTAAATAACTTCTTTCAAAAACATTGTCGTCACGTAACACGATCATAAATCACTCTATACGACGTCATTAATGAAACTACTAAAGACTACGAACGATACGTAACCAAGGAAGTATATGTTAGACAAGACTAGAAGACATCAGCTGTCACAACAAGAACTGTTATTACTCGCGTCGGTTTCAAGATGTTTGTAATTCCTCCTACACGCGCTTCTCGGAGTTAATGATAAAAACGGGGATAAAGACCGATTCTAATGTGACGAACATAGCAAGTCAGTCAACGAGGCAACTAATAGAGATGCTTGGTATCGATAATGTCGATACTTGGCCAACGAGTGTTATAGGAACTTGTGTTACGTTGTTTCGCGTTCATAGGTACATTCTATAAGGGTTAGAGGAAGGAAAAGGGGAGGGTTGGAAGAAATTGCGAGTCAACCAGTCAGTCCGACTGCATGCTAATCAATCACTCAAACGGATTTTACGACGGGAAGCAATTTGCTCGCGCCATAACAAGTCGTGCTATGGATGCACCGCCGCGCTGTCTTAGCTATAGCGCTGCATGATGCGTTGATAACAGCTTCGGGGGCTCGTTATTATTTTCACCGTGTAATGCTAGCTGTCGTCTGAAAATTTGGAAAGCAAACAGCTCTTCGTCACGGTTGACGTAGAACATGATACATGGGCATGTTATAAACGCAATTGTGCCTGCAAATTGGCAAGAATACTTGGTTATGCAGACAGCTTCTGATGAATGAAATACGTTACATCGAAGTAAAAATTATTTGGTAATAAATAGACTGTGAATTTTTATACATTTATGAGCGTAATAATAATATAATTTCCCATGTACATTCCGTTTTTTAATTATATTCGTAAAAATATGAATTTACATAAATATTCAGTCTAGTAATAAAATAATTGTGATAGTACGAATACAATAATTTTCTAATATAATTCTTTCAAAGAAAGAAATTCTTCGAGCATCTCAAGTTTTTCCTCTGATTGAACTAGTGATGAATATTCGTATCTTAATTTGGAAATAATTCAAAATTTTTCTCTATTACGAAGATAACATGGAGATCATTATAATTATAGTATAGGACTGCCCAATATAACGATGTGGAAGGAAGATTTTATTGTTTCGTGGAGACAGAACGTGTAAAACAGATAGCAAGGTAGTGACAACGTAAATAAAACTCCCTCGGGTTACCTGGACCCATGTATTTCACTTACGAGTTAATGCAATATCACTTACCATATACCCCAGAGATATTTTCATTTTGATTTCTGCTTCTAAAGAAGGGAGAAATAAAGAACGAACGTTATGAAAATCAGGATCGTAAACTGCATATTTTCCATTTTTTCCCTTTATATCGTTATATTAACGTTGATAATATTTTACTTTCATATAAGAAAAAGTCCTTCCACTAACATATCATTGTTTAAAAGAATTCTATGAACAGTTGCAATTTTGAATGATAAAATTGCAAAATTTATCTTCCTACGCAAATCGCCGAAATTTTTTTAAAAATTAACGGGAGTTAACGGAGATTCTCTCGTATTCAAGAATTATTAAACGTTCGCTGAAGATAAATCTCCGTTCGATGTTTTGTTAAATTTCTCAACATATTTACAAGATGTTAAGGTATAAATAAAGTAGGTGGGGGAAAGGGGAAATATTGGATATACATCGATGTAGGTATCAAGACGTTGATCAATGATCGTACCACGCCCAATAACCAAATGGATGACATTATCGATGTAACAACGATTCAGACATTCGAGCGTGCATGTTATAGTGTCAAAACATCGCTGAATCATCGGCGAGACGTAATTCCACGCGTGGAGTGCAAAATCTCTCGAAGTGTCAGCGAACTACAAAGAATAAATTAATTTTGTAATTGCATTACTATCACGGTGAATCGCCATAGAATTTGCCCATTTACCCACATCACGGATCACGCATCGTAGAAACTAATTTGCATAATCTAAAAATTTTCACCGCTGTACGTATCAACCCTCTCGCTTAAGTATTATTTATCGTTCGCCTCGTTTATTCCCCTATTTCTCTAGCGAAATGCATTAATCATCGAAAGATTCTGTTATTAAATTCGGTTTAATGAAATAGAACGTAAGTAGAATAAACGTGCGTACGAGGTACGACACTCGAAATTAATTATAGTAATCAATTACATGCAGAATTTATATGATCTTGAAAATGTGAGGTATAACGTAATGAATCCTTCAGCAAATTGCAAATTTCAATTATACTCATCGACCGCTTGTTATGATTTTATATTGGACGTCAGATGAAAAGCTTCTTGAAAATAAAACACCAGAAAGATGATTCGCCTTAATCATCAAGAATGATGGCGCATAACTGTCTTAACATGATGTGAGAGATCGTTCTCTCCAGTAATGATCATTCCTTCCTCATGAGAAAGCGTAAAATTAGCCCCGTGATCGTGTTGACGAAGGAAGGATACAATCTGTTCGACAGAGCTAGATACCTAGGGAATGTTACAGCTGGCCGCTAACCATATTGGATAAATTGAATGTAACATATAGCAAATCTACCTTAGAAAATTAGAAATATTAGGTGCTTTAGATAGATTGAGAACACAGAGTAAATTAGATGGTTCGGGCATCTAGACAAATCTATTATTTTCGACTAAACCTAAAATAAATTTTAAGTATAATATATAAAGTCCTTCTTTAAGACTTTCTTTTAGAGAATTTACCTATAGTTTTGGTTAGTGTAATTCTTGTTTCACCATATAATTTGTTCGCGAAGTACCAAATATACGATATAATATAATATAAAGGATAAGGTTTAACAAAGAAGGAACCTCAAAATCGGTCTGCGGTTTCAGCTCGTTAACTTTTCGCTGTATGAATAGCCAGGCTATTCGTTAAAAATTAAAGCCGCATCGACGAATAATGACATACGACTATCTTAACGACGTGAAAGATTATTCGTCCAATAATGATCGTTCCTTCCGTGTGTGCCGCATAAGGAAGCACAAAATTAGCTCCGGGACTCTTGCATTAGTACGTGGAAGACGGTCGGTGCTCGCGAGCCCGAGCATCATTAATTCTTGCAAATTTTATCGGCATCCGATCGTCGCGTAAGATAAGAAACTTCACACGTCGTATGATTTAAGAGGTAGCCGTCATAGTCACGAATGATTTCAAGTTTTCTAACCACGATATAATTATGCTCCTTAAGTGAAGTTCGCGCGTACGAGATCCATCCGGTCCGATAAGCTCTTGAACCTTCGCCATTTTTTTCAATCGCTCCGAGTTCCTCATCAACTCGCGCGAATCTACCGATCGCCTCCGATAAATTAACAGTGTTCCACGCTTGCTAACGTTATGTAACCGAAATTTTTATCGAAGTGTTCAATTATCTTGGCGAAGCTGTCTATCGATCTTTAAGGTAGATGTGGATGATGAATCGCGCTGCCGGATAAACGTGATAATGTTTATTTAAACAGGAAAGATAACACAGAGAGATTTTATACAGTGGAATAGCGAACGAAGAGAAACGAAGTACCTATATAGTTTAACCTCAAATATATGGTATTCCGATATTTTGCTATATACTTCATGATTTAGCAGGCATATAATATTTATATACTGAAGTATGTTCGAAAGTATTCATATTATTAAAGTAAACTAATAGAGAACTTTTCTTTGTACGCGAAGAAACTGTTAATAATCTGAAATTTTGTTCTCTGATTATTTCTAGGACTCGAATATGTCATCGTAATTGTTTTATTAAAAATATCTATTATCTTTATAATACGATTTTAATATATGAAAATCAAATAGATCTTATTAAATTATCTTCCTATAGTCTCGTGATACATAAATTAACAGTTTCAAAGTATTTTATCATATTTAGAAAAGTCATGGATTCAAGGGTAAAAGATAGTAATATTTTGCTAATTTTTCATTATCGTATCATACGAACAGCAAAACATCTGATCTCTTCCCGAACGTCTCAAAGATAAAAGTTCAAAATTCTCCTTCAGGATAACCACTGAGTTTTATTACCAATTGTTTCGTATTATCAAAGCAATGGCTAATGGTTCACAGTAAATCTCACTTCATCGATTTCGAAGAACACGTTCACCGGTTTGAAGGTTGAACGTCCTACGAGATCTTGTACGCGATTGATGCTTCGGCTGTCGACGAGTAAAACAAACGGATCGTTACGATATAGTCGCAGGTAGAAAGAAGAATGCAAGGATAGGGGGCAAGAGGGGGAGAGGGGAGAACAAGGGGCATACCGCCTCGTTAACTCTTCGTTCCACATCATTTGCTCGCGCGGGTGCGGGCGCGCCACGGAGCAATATCGCTTTATTAGAAAGTAATAACAGTCCCGGCTTGAAAGAAAGAGCAAATTTATATCCGCTAATTCAGGAAAGATGCGGCACATCGAGATATATCACCGAGTCGTGTACACCCTTGACACCCCTCCTCTGGCTGAGAAAGAGAAAGAGAGAAAGAGATCCGTTCCATTCGTACCACGATCTCGTCCCGCGCCGATTCCACAGATCACGCGAGCTAACCTCATTTCCTCCCGAGACTTGTCCAAGTAACGAGGCCTGGATCTACGAATAGCTGCTTGTACGTGCCCCCTCGTACACAGGAAATTACAATTCGTGGAACAAGAATCTGACTAGAAGAAGCCCTGCGAATAGCTAGACAGCGCTACATGGACACTTGTGATAGTCTTCCGAGTACATAGAGTGTTGCAAGAAACGGCTCGAAGACTTTGTCAGCTTATAACGCTCGTTGAGAGGGAAAATATGTAACGTCCAAGCTACTAAGCTTCGATGGATAGCTAAACATAATGTGGACGTAGATGACTATAATGAAAGTGGTACGGTGAAAATAGATTGCCGTTTGTAGAGGTAGTGGCGAATTTGTTCTTGAGCAGAATGTTTATAATTTGCGTAAGTATTTATGTTGAGGTAGAAACTTGAAACACTCGTGTATTAAGATATAACCATTTAGGTTTTATCATGCCTTGAACCATGATGGGTGCATCTATAGATAGGAAATATTTACGATACGAGGGAAATATTTACGATCAGAGTGCCCTGTGCAGTCCAATAATTGGAACAAGAGTTTCTAACGCGCTGCGCACATAGCTATTAATTACATTTCTATCGTAATAAATAGTAATTTAGCTAGAAGCACTTCGTCAATTTTTAAATACATAACAAAATTTAGAGTTTGAAAATCTAAGTGCCAATCGCAATAAATTCTAAAATTATCCCTTTAATGGAAAATATCAAAAATTTGTCTTTGCATTTATAGTAATAAATAATCTCTGAATAACCGCTGAAACAATTTAAAAGAATTCTTGGTGAAAAAATGACGGATGTAGTTTTTTCTAAAGGACCGTTGCTTAAGAATGCGTTAAGTGGCTGATTTTCATTGTACTGCTCGAACAAAGAGTCGTATACTTATCATGTTAACCATGGAACTAGGTTTTCCCAGACTACGAGTGAGTCCGATTTTTTTTTCGCTTTATCCATTCAACGACGTAACGTTACTCGTTAATAATTTCCGTTGCTTTTTACGGGCACAGAATTGAACGAAGGAAAGAGGGATCATTAACGCATAGAATGGTTGATTAAAGCCGTGGAAGAGATAGAATTGGAACTTTAGGATCAGTAAGAGACGAACGTCGAGACTAACAATTATAAGGATCGTTAGAAGCGTGTACGTTAAAGTAAAATAAGTGAATGAATTATTCGGTGAGAAATAATAAAGTATGTAGAAAGAATGAATAATGTAAAGGAAAAGGACATTCCACAAAAGTATTTGAACAGTCAATTATTCATTATATGATTAAGCTGAAAATTTAATGAAATTATCTTCACGCATTAATTTTATATCTAAAACCAGTATTCACAGTGTACAATAATTTTTTATCAAGCGTATATTTACAGTAAATGTGTGCTATAATTCTATAGTATATTCACAGTTGGCTTCTAATTTCTATATTTATATCTTTCGGATTGTATCGATATAATTATAATAGTCGTATTTCTTACTTGGATCGCGGATTTTTATGCGTTTATAAAAATTTGAATATGTAGAAATATTCATATAGCGTATACGGGATAAGTAATATGCAAAACTATAACATTTTCGAACCAAACTCTTTCAAACACATATTTAGAAAGTAAAATAAATTTCTATTCAAGTTTCATTCCTTTAATTGTGCCCATGTATTTGTATAAAAATCCACAGTCTATTCGCTACAATATCAATGAAATTTCAAAATATATTCATAAAGGTTTTCTATGATAAATGCTCATTTTCGTGCATGAAACCCCTTTTGGAAACCACAATTGCCGCCGGTGAACTTCTCACTAACCAGATAGCAGAACAACTTTTCACCCAAATAAACACACTGAGTTGAAACAAAAGAAAAAGAAGAAAAGGATAAAAAGACGATTCTCTTATGAAAATAATCCTTCCCCTGATACCTCCACCCTCTTTTACGGCCTTCTATGACGTGCAATGTTGCAGCACGGAAGAACAGTCGCAATCTTGTTAATTATAAATGCTTATTACAAAAAGACTGAAAGAAAGTCGGATATTAAAAAAGGATTGTGTTTAATATCTTCTACTTTATTTCAAATGAGATAAAAGCTTGAGAACAATATATTAAACAACAAATCTTTCATTATTTCTAAAATTCAAATCATCATTTAAAAAAGAACATTTCCTGCCAAATTATTAATATATAGGGTATTTTACATAACTGAGCAAAGTCATAGCTCTAGATCAACAGAACATAGACAAACATTTTATTAGGCAAAATCATATGATTTCGAATGGCGCATGAAAGATTAAGACTGGAAATATTAAAAAAATGTTAATGTTTTGTATTTATTCTCTATACAAAGGTATTAAGTCACTTAGCTCTGAAAATTCTTAGTTGAAAATATATTTACAGCTTAATTTTGTGAAACTTAAGAAAGAAAACATAAAGCAGTAGTCTGGTACTTACATTTTCCTCATTTAATTTTATCTTTAATTGCTTTGAACTGTCGTTTCATTTACTTGCCTGGAACATCTTGTATATATAGTAAATAATACAATACACACATATATTCGTAATACGATAATTGAAAAAACTCCATGAATATCATCAGAGGGTTTAATTCGTTTACTCGATGAGATTACCCATCGATGATTCGCTTCCTTTATTTGTAGCCTTCAGTAATTTGATTAACCTTGAAATAGCAAGAAATACGAAACATGCAAGAAACACTCGGTTGGACCTGAAAGGCCTGGCAAAAGGATTCGTCTCGTCTAACTAGGAATTTGCCAAAAGTCGGGTTTTCCGGTATGTCTGTCACGTAGCCAAGCCACGGTACCGGGGCTCTTCCATTTCACAACCGGTTTGAATGAAATTGGAAACATTTCTCAGCCGCCACACTCGCTCCTCTGTGTAGACACTGGTATAAGCGTACAATATACAAGGTATTTCGTGACATATGAGTCCTACTTTGAGTGTACGTTTACGAATTAAAAGCAAACGTCTTCAAATTTTGGTTAATTTTTCCAGTTAGATTACTATTTGTTTCCGATCGTAAAAAGTAATATGCAAATTTAAATAGGAATTAAATAAGTTGGATGCAACATTACTTCCATTAATATGATTCAAAACTCTCTGAGTTGTCTTCCGGGTAAAATATACACCTCTTTTCCATCGTATTTTTCCTGTTTTCTCGTTTTTCATTGTTTATGTAAATGGTACCTCTACGTAGAATATTTCAACAAGTTAGTTTTCTATTTATGTTAAAAAAAGGATAAGAAGCAAGATTATACAGAGATATGTACATTTAAATTTTAAGTTTTTAAGTGTTGTTAAGATAATTCTTAACATATTCATAATATTTCCTTGTTTTGTTAAATGTGTTAAACCAGTTATTTAATCTGGGAGAATATCTCACAATAGTTGTTTAATCTAGACATCTACTATTTCGCAAATTTTTTAAATACATAGGCAAGAAGGTAATAATAAAGTACATTATGCACTCTCTAAATTCATACTTAAATGAGGAAAAAAAGTTAATTATTTTAATAATATATTAAAATATAAAGCAGAACATATAACGAAGCTATAATTAGACTCAGACAAAAACTTCACTGCTATTTAGCCTGGACGGTAATTCATTATCATTTTTTCATCTACGCATCCTAAATTTTGCTAATCTCTAAATAGTTAACCGATTTTTAAATTTATCCTTAGACAAGCCAAAAAGTATTACTTCAAAAACATCGTGACCAAATAAAAAGTGACAAAACAGCAATTCTAACACAAGAGTAAAAATCCACTTTCCCAAATTACATTCGCGAATAAAACTACACGTAGCGATCCATTTTAGCATACTGTCTCAAACTAATAGGATGAAGGATCAAGCGGAAGCGAGGACGAACCTGTACCTCACCGACGCGAAGTGATCCACGGCGTGGTACATTTATGACAGCTCCGTCTACTACGTTTTACGGGAGTACTGTCATCACTCTCGAGTTTGCTACTAAACGCAGTCGTCGTCGATGTCACGTTCGTCGACGGTTGCCGTGTATTCCGGTTGGTAAGGAACGTAGAAACAGCCCGTACCAGATGCCGCGGATACACCGTGCACTTCTTTCCTCGCATTTTACTGACCTTCGTTCTCTAAGGCTTTCCGCCGGGCTCTCAGCGTCGGCTGACATGGAGTTAATAAAGTTCCGCTCGTTCCGCGAGACGCGTTCGCCAAAGAAACAGCTAAATGAAGCTGTACGTGGAATGAAGCATATTTTAATGTCTTACTTCTTACCCCTCCCGGAACCCTCTACCCCGATAATGTACGTGCTCGGTGTGTAAATACGGTGAACTTGGTAATGCGCCGCAGAAACCAGTTTCAAAGGAGCACACGCGCGTGGCGCTAAGCGCTTTATAACTAAAACCGATCGTGAATCGTGGAACGCGATTCCCAGTTCGATGAGGAATCAGTAAAAGTGAACGAAACAACCGATGAAACGAATTGATTTCCTATAGCGCCACAGGTTAAACGTTTAGCAACGATAGGGAGCGAATAATACTTAAGAATTTTATGGAATAAAGGAGGAGATAGGAAGTTTCTGTAATTATAAAGCGAATACGAAAGAGTTTGGTTTCAAATAGCATGCGTTGTATCGCTTATTATTTTTAATTGGAATGAGTAGAAGTTTTTTTTATTTGAGTTATTAATAAACGATCTGCCCGAACCTTCTTGAATAATTGAAGTAATATTACTAGTGAAACTTTACAAGTGACAAGTTGCAAGTTACTTTGAACTATAGTAACAACATTGCTGATCACGCGAATGAAACTTGTAACTTGTCGATTCGTTCTTTAGTTTTCGTCCTTTATTACATATTTCTGTGTGACTAGTATATATTAGGTTGTCCGAAAAGTTACTTTCGTTTTATAAGATGATAATAGATGAACAACAATTTCTGTTTTATATTATTTTATCGAATTAGGTATGATCCATTTCATTCTATTTCTATTATTTATGTTCGTGCATAATTCAATAAACTGATATAAAGTAAAAAACATCGTGGGTCTATTATTTTCTTATAAAACGAAGGAAACTTTTCGAACAACCTAATAGTATATTATTAATCCTTACAATGAAGGGTAATAAATATTAACGGCATGTTAAATAAAGTACGTAGAAAAGAGAGACGTAAGTAATGAATACTTATCGTCGACAGGCTAACATTATCGAAGCAGTTTGACACTACCAACGAGTATAAAACGTCTAAAGACATAGCTAAAGGGAAAAGAAAAATTCAAACGGTACGATCCTAGGTACAGGTGCTATTTATATTAAAATAGTTTCAATCTCTGGGGACTGGAAATTTTCTAACGACACAAAATCGGGGTAACTAAATTGTTTTCCATCGCATAATTCTGTAATTGTCGTTATACGACTCTAGATCTTAAAGAAGAAAAAAATTGGGACGCGGCTGGTATAAGGTGCGAAAACCAGTTTGCCACGATCTTCTATGACGCACATTGCGTGCGACGAGGAACGCCTGTACGTGTTACACGATACCTGTGTTCTACAACGCTTTCTGATTTTTTTATCAGCACGCGAACAAGGGCGAACGTAATTTCAGTGGACGCCCCGTAATTGACGGGATATTGAAATACTTTGTCCAGAAGCACCTTACGTACGAGTTACGCCGGAGATAAATGGTTTTACCTTTCATTCGAAGAAACTTGATTGAATATCGATCGAGAAAGTACAAGCGTATGGAAATTGAATAAGTTCAAAGACCATAAACGGAGTGTTCGAGGAAATGTTCCGCAGATTTTTCAAATATTTTTCATTTCATTAAGTAGTTTCTAAAATCCTTCGTTTTTAATAAATTTATTCATTGCAATGATTTCTTTTAAGCGAAGTTCATTTTTTTAGACTGAATTATCCTCTTTTAATTTTCGAGATTATCATTTCACACATCATCCTGAGTGAAATTATGTAAAATTGTTACAACCGCGTTATGTCCTTACTGAAGCCCGTAAGGTACACAATGTCGTAAATGCTCATCTTTCACAGACGTTTTTCCAATCTAATTACTACATTCTTCAAAATACTATTTTATTGTAGTATATACCACGCATTAAAGAATTGGGGTATCCTTGTGTTTGGAAATTTTATATATCAAAAAGTGATCAGAAACCTACTAATTAGATATTAATTACAAACCAAGATAAGGACTGTATTAATTGTAGATTTGCTGATTACAGTTTAACGTTCGTTACGTTATAAAGATAATATTTCGAGGCTCCACAATACGTGAGTCGTGTTGTAAAATCGATGTTTGATGACATCGTAATTCGTCTATTGTACTAGATGAAAACCATGAAAATTACGAAACATTGTGTTGTATTCAGTGAAGAAACAATTTAAGTTTACAATGAAGAATGAGGAGAAAGAAATGAACGCGGTCGTCAGTGCTTAACAGCATCCAGGCTATTTCTATGAATGGTAAATTGCATCAGAATACGCAAAAGTCTTTGTTGCGTCCGAAGAAGTTATTTGACACAGCTGTTGACGTATTATCTTAATGATGAATAACGGCACAAAACAATTCCTCGCGTGACTTGCAAATCCTCCGGAAGTACAGCATTTTTGCCCCCTTGATTGTTTTCACAATTCAGAAAATCTTCAACGGTTCACGCGTACATATATCTTGATCTATTTTGACAACCGCGAAAATTTTGCGGAAGAAAAGGGATATATTCTACGGAACTTCTCGAATAACAATTTGAAATTAATTGTTTGACTGCGGATTTTTATACAGTTTCATGTTTTTAGAAACAGAATGATAGGAATGAAACCTACGTTAATCTGTTTCACTTATTAAAAATTATAACGATTATTCCACTTTGGATATTATATTCGTTTCGTGCATTTTTGCAACTTTCGATTCATTACCGATGCATAAAAATCCGCAGACTATTAATTACATTCATTCAATTAATTTATTATAAACTAAAAGTTTTCATCATCTTTTTATAAGATACCTGATTATTGCCTTAATACTTTAACGTAACAGGTTCACTTAGGTTTGTCTGTAGTTGATCAATCTCTATAATGTTTATTTTAATCCATATCATGTAAAGTACAGAATGCAAATTAAGGTAAAATACCTTTCGACTCATACAAAAATACTAATTGAGAGTTAAATTAATCTTTCGCACTCTACCTCTAAATTACCATTATAATCACGAATATATCACTTCTTTATTTCAGATCCTCCTCTCGCACTTCGACGCCTTCAAATTCCCTAGCTCTGAGGTGGTACAATTCCGTGCATTGGTGACACCTTGCATGCCTACTTGCGAGCCGGTGCAGTGCGATCAAGAGGAAGCCACCGGCGAGCTTCGTTCCGTCATATCCTTCGGCAAACGTCGTCGTCGTCGTTCCACTGGCTCTTCCGCTCAAAGCCGCGACGATCTTCTTTTGGTACAATCCATTCAGATCACGGACAAGTTCGGATTCGAGCACGACAGCAAGACATCGAACGCCAGTTCGGCGACTAGAGACACCGTATTCGTGGAAAGCGAGGACATATCGTCAACGATGGGAATGTGCATTAACTTGGGTGAGGCTATCGTCGCTGGTACCGTCTTCCTCGTTGCTCAGATCGCTATCATCGCCGCGTGGACCTTCACCTGGCAAAGACGTCGTCAGATGCTCAAGCATCAAGAAGCCCTTTCGGTCTCGGTTTCCGTTCCCGGAATGCATTCCGTTCCAGGACGCACCGACAGCCTCTGTAAGTTGTACGACACCGGATATTCAGCGCGCCGTTTTTGAATAGCCTTCGTTTCCTGCACCCGTCCTTCAATCTCGTCTTCCTCCACTGCCGACGTCGTGAACCTCCAGACGACTTCTCAGAGATCTTTACGAGCAAACAAAACGCACGTAATTCCTTCGTTTTTTAAGCTTCCCAATATGCAAAATTAGGCTCGAATTCTTCAGAGGAAGAATTTTGCAAAATACTTCGGTTTCAGATTTTCGAAGTATTTAAAAACTAGTATTTTTTGTGTAGTTCTTAGAAACGCCTGTAATTCAGACCCGAATAGAAATTTTGTAACGCCGAGAATCTCTGAAAGTACTGGAGGAATCTAATTGATAATGTTAATTCCTGGCGCAGCAGTTCGTTGCTTTGTAATCGGGATTTGTGCAAATTTAGAGTATTCGGTGAGGTTTCAAATCGATACACTGGGCAGATAGAAGAATTTTCTTTTAAATCGTAGGATGTCTGGACAAGAACTGCCCGTATGGTCGACGACACTTCGTGCTCTCTACTTTATAAGAATTATCGCGTGTATACCTTTCTTCTCTTTTCTCGAGGATAAACGATCGATCCTAAAAACAAAGCTGCTTCTTACCTCATTTTACTAACATCGATGGTAATAACTTATCAGGAAGTTGAAAAAATATGATTCAATCATGGGTGCAATTTCAATTAACGAGTATTCAAAGGAACAGAAATAAACGTAGCCTTCTATGATCGCTGATTTCTTCTTTAGCTGTATGAGGATGCATCGTTTATAACACCTTTTTCTATGATTCCCCTGTTGCGTGACGGACAACGTCAATTAATACGACACGTGGAATTAAACACCGTGAAATGCATACACGCAATACACTCTCGAACATCGATCATCGCAAATTAGAAAATGTTACTGACAACCCGCGTAGCTTTCTACTTAACTAATTTCACTAGAGAAAATCGTCGTGATAAAGCCCGACTATAATTAAATATCGAATTAAAACAGAAGCTCGCAACAGCTGAACGAGGAATCTGGAGGAAACTAATTACACAGTAGCAGTTGGAAGCAATTATGCGATCAAAGGAGGCCGGCTCGATCGATTATCTTGCAGCTTCGTCATCCTTCGTTCATAATCGCGCATAATCTTCCTGCTTCCTTTGCGACATTTACTTCCTTCATTTTTTCTATCCCCGTTCTTTTTTCTTGTCGTGTGTGAAACGACAGGGACAGGATAAAGCGAAATAAACCGAAGCGGGATGAGGCGTGGTTCCGAAGGTGATGGAGGTCGACATGTACTTGCTACGTTGGATAGGGCACCGGTGCGGACTCTAATTAGCATTGGGAATCGAGCATGATTATGCAGATGCTCCAAGTGGGATATCAACAGGAGCAAGGGTGGGATAGAGAAGGTCAGAGGGTAGTGGTTGAAACGGAACGACTGGAAACAGTAAGAGACAGCAGTAGGAACTGAAAGGGAGGGGGGTGCAATGCGCGTCAAGGGGTTGGCGGAAGGTTAATTGCCTCTTGTGGCGTCTCGGGGTTAAGCTAAGCTTCGTAGGGTTAGACGAGAATTCGGGAGCAAGAAGGGTCGAGAAACGAGACAGCGAACGGCGTTGGGATCGCATCAAGGATAGCTACGTACAGCATACTGGGATCGTATAACCGCCATCCCTTTCCGACTTAACCTTAGAGCCAGGTTTCGGCCATCCGTGTCGGTCAGGTTAATTTACATCGCGACACGTGAGCTTATCGACGTGCTCCGATGGTTACGAGTCATGTCTAATCAACGGGATAAGTCTTTGATGTAGCGCCTAGAAGTATAGAGAGCAGTTCCTCGCTGTTTCTTTCCGGAGTTTATCGCACGGTGTACGCGCGTAAACAAAGTTATTAATATCGCGATGAAAGATTCTCGAGGTGAATAAACTTCTATATCGTGTTTTAAGATAGTTCTAGCTTATTGTTGGGAAACAACTGGCGTGCACTAGGTTAATCGATTCAACAAAATAGCTTAAAGTTTCTGTTAAAATATTTAGTCGGGATATTGCTAGAGATATTTTCCGCGGTGAATTTCGAGATTACGAAAATTCAGTAACTACTATTACGGTTGTGGGCGGACGTTTACGTTAGAGAAGTTACTTCGACATTTTCCTAGCTCCCGTGCGAATCAGAGTTAAAATATACCTGGGAAAGTTATAACGCGCAGTCGATCTTAACTTCGAAACATAGATCCAACGTGGAAACGTCGTCGGCACAATGCACAGGTCAGAGGCACAGAGACAGTACGTTCGAATCGGTTACGTTTCGCTGTTTGGATTGCTGTTTAACATAACAAGCCTTACCGGCCGAACTTGCTAAAACTATGGATGACGTCGAAGTTTCGTTACGCCAGCAAAATTTTACAGTGAGCCAAAACCGAAACCTACGACCGGGTAGGAGGGTTAGAACGGATCTATGACAGGGAATCCGGTTGTATATAGGGTAGCGGAGGATGGTGAGGGCGCCCGCGATACGTTGGGTAAATTTAAATCGGTTAGCCGCCGTTGCCGTCGGGACTTTATCGATTTTGACGAGGCACAAAGGCTTCAGGATGGGATCGGGTTAATTGAGAAACTTGAAAATTTGAATATGCTCGTCAAGACAAATGGAGAGGATGGAAGGCAGAGCAAAAGAGAAAGATAAAGACGGGCAAAGTGTGAATCCTCGATTAGCATGGGACGTTTGCGTTTTAGTTAACCGAACTTGGGATCGTTTCTCTGCTCGAGGTCTGTCTATCATCAGCAAACACGCTGCAAACCATCTAGAGTTTCTCTCTGTCCCTTTCTGATCGGTTTTAATGGTGATATCCCATCTTTTGTTTCTCGTTTCATCCCTAAGTAACAAAATTGGTATAATTCGTAAGTTAAATATCTTATTACACGATTTGATAGATGGGTGGTTTTCAATTGTACGGTCGTGATTTTACGGGTGTAATTTTCAACGAATAACGGTGGAAACCGTATAACGGCGTCGTTTGTTTTTCGCGGTAATCCGAGGTGTGACGCGACGCTGCTGGCGCAAAACGATAGTGAAACGTGAAAAAAAGAGTCATCAGTCGGAGATACCGAACTCGCGTTGAAAGGACGCGCGCTTTAATTATTGGTACTAATTGCCGTGGAGATTGCTAGGTTTTCGCTCAGTTGACACAATGGAAACGCGAAGCTAAATGGAATTTCTCTTTTGAATCGAATGGCATTGATTGAAAACATAGGATATGGGTGTGACGTAGTACTCTAGCCATTAGAGCACGTTAACTGGACCTATTGTGCGAACGTGCATCTGCAGGGAATGCACACGAAATGACGCCGCTCCTCCCGCTTCGATGCTGACTATTCTATACATATAAATATCAATACACACATGTATACATACAATGATAAGATGCCAACGACGGTGCCTACACGCGTATCAATAAGCGGCGCGACTTTAACGACTTCATTTTATACTTACGAAATATGCTAAGGATTTTTCGCTAACGCTGACGTAGTATAATCCAATTTGCTTATGGTGAGAGGGTAGAGCCAATTTTTATACAACCGTTCGAACAACCTAACTGTACGAACGATAAAATTGCGAGCCGCGAACGCGTATGCGCGCACGCGTGTACGTGACTCGCCGCTCGCGATTTTTTAGAGGTATCATCCTAACGCATATACGAAAACATACGAGATGGTGCATGAAGAATGTCGTTCTTCCTCGCTTGACAACCTTAGGAAAAAAAAAGATAAAAAAGAAAGAACATTTCGAACGTTTCATCCTAGCATTTCTCGTAAACGTTGCTGTAGAGTCATCGTTCCCCGAGAATATTACAGCGATGCGAGGGAGTCTGAGATTTTCTCGCGCCATCTTGTAGAAGAAACAGCATTTTCAAGTAGTTTTATAGAATGACGCTCGAGCACTTTTCATCGACTTGTTCGAACACACCTGATTATCTGCTAATAAGCGATGGATAAAGCGTTCGATTCAAGTCAATGGAAACTGCATCGTTTCTACGTCGATAAGGTCTCTTATAAAGTAATCGTCCCACTATTAACGTGTATACGATGGAAGTAAAATCGTGCAAACATGTATCGTCATTTCATTATGTAATTAAGATTAAGTTAACGCGGCCTGCGGGCGAACAAGTCGCAGGAGGTGCGGTGGAACGATAATATTAGGCTCGAGGACGATCGCTCTCTCGATGATAACGCCGAGAAAATCACTTTTGCGTTAAACTCCGACGTTGGGGTACTCGGCGCTTTCGCGCGTAAGAAGTTTGCTTTTCCCTCCCTTGTTTCCTTTTTTCTTTACTTCCACGCTTCCTTCTTCTCGTCCTTCTTAATGAGCCTTATATTCGTAGCCTTGCCTACTTTATCGCGTGTGTTTACAAGTGTGCAGAGACGTCGGTGCTTGTCCTCGAGCCTGAGGTGCGCGCCTACTCCGTCGTAAGCTTGAAAAGCTCGAGTCTGTTCTGTACCCTGACAAGCGTGCATGTTTCCACTGCTTTTCACTCCTTCCCCTATCTTTTTCCCTCCGCCGTTTCTCTCGATCTCCTTTATCTCACGCCCCTTTTGTCCTATTTCTCTCGCTTGGAAGAAATCAGAAAAGCCGACTAAACGATCCTGATTCGCAATTACGCGAGTCACGTACAGAGCTTACCCGACGATCGAGCGTTTTTACATAACACGCGCACCAATCATAATGGCTTATTTATTTTTTACGTTTAACGTATACCGCTCTTCAAGAATACTCGTATCTTGTCACGTTTTATCATTCTGTTTTTTCTCTCTCCCTTCTTTATATTTTTTTTTTTTTATTTCTATTCTTTTGCCTTACGCGTCCACGTCTGACACATAGGCTAACCACGTTCTAACGACGTCCCCTTCATTTGGACGCGATGTAGCGTGCAGGCGCGTGCACGCTTGTGTACACGTATAAAGGCAGACAGTATCGAAACGAGCATGCGATTAAACGAATTAATCCGTCCAACGTGGAATTCGATGTGTACGCGCGTTTAATTAATTCCTCGTTATTTTTATCTCTATTCTTTTTTTATACCACAGTATCAAGATGTCACCCTTTGGCTAAACTTCGTATATTTCAGTACCGTAATACACATGTTGTACATAGCATATATGGTACAGAGAAAATAAACTCATTTTATAACGAAATGTTTTGTTGAGTTATTGTAACAATTTATCCCTTGGTTCTTTATCATTTATATAATGTTTAACAATGCGTGATAACATTTCAGATATTTATTCAATATCTCAATAAAAGTGAAACGTTTTTCTTCCCTTACAGAGTATTTTATAAATTTAACAAATGGTATGCATATGAAAAAAAAAATTAAATAAGAATGGAATAATATAATAGTAAATATACTAGCAGATCTTGGACGAAACACTCACTTTCTCTCTTCTCTCATTGTGTCTAAGGTATAGGTCTGTTAGGTGAGCCTTACTGAAGAGTCCATACTATAATAGTAAATATATATATATATATATATATATATATATATATATATATATCTTCCCTCTTAAAACAACTTTATATAAAAGGAATTGAAGGAGATTGACTGATCCGAATTTAATAATTCGTGTATGAATTAAACAGATTTAAAGCGAATAATTCTTCTTAAATACCATTCATTTGTTAAATCTTTCGTGCAAAATCTCACACCTCGAATCATTTTCCGCTATTATTGTTTTAAAATTCCTCCTCTCTTGTTCTGAATAGCTTCACAGGACGTGAAACGTGTACCTATTCAAAACCACGACTTAACCGCGCTACTATACGTGAATAGAATTGTACAACCTTTGTTTTTTATATATTATACGCCACTATATCTTGAAAATTACCATTCTTAAGCAGGTGAAAATAACGAATAATGATACAAACGGAACGTAATAATAATAAAAATATATTTCACCAGTTATATTACATTACAAAATAAAATACATTTACTGTGAAGAAACTATCAAAATTGTTACACCTATATTTCAGTAAATAACAAGTTTGAAAATGTTATTGTTTTATACTAGGTATAAATATTTTGCGTAAACGTTAGCAGCTTCAATTAAAAATATTCCATTATTCAGAATAAAATGGAAATATCACAAAAATGGTTTTATCAAATTATTGAAATATTTTTTATAGCCCTTCTTCACACCTTTGTTATTACCTTTTGATAAACGATGTTTTCAACTATGGATAAAATTTGTATAGGAACTTTTAGAAGTTTAACATCCTGGAGTACAGTTAATTAACTCTTAATAAAAATAAATAATGAATATTAGAAAAAAAGCATTAAATAAATACATGTATTATCTTTCTACGAGCCTATATATTGTATACAATAAACAGTAATAAAAATCTTGAATTCCATTAAATGTGGAACAGCTTGATATAGTTTCAACGATAACAGCTTCGTATGTTTTTAAAATAGCTCGAGGCTTAATGGATGCTATTAGTTGTAAGAGGTAAGTGGCTGGAAGTTAGTCTTTAGCTTATGTATTAGCAATGACCAGGTTAATCTGAAGACCTGTTAGAAGCTTAAGTAGGTTTCCTGGTAACTTGCTGCTGCGGGACAGTTACATACAAACCATTTGAAGTCACTAGGAACGCTGCATTGAGGATAAGCGGCCATTCAGACGAGGCCTCTGAAACGAATCGTGCATCCCTAACGACAGTAGTTTGGCTCACGTACGTATCAATCAACGTATTATTATGCTAAATGTAACCGTGTCCTGCTTGTAAATGCGCTGAATTTCGAGCAAGACGAGACGCAAAGTTCATCGATTGAAATGCAGGTTCCCAGACGACACGTTAGCAGGGGTCAAGTTATATGAATATTTCACTTATTTGTCATTTCTTAAATATGTTAAGTCGGATAGAAAAACGTACAAATATTTCAATGTTTCTATATTTTAGGTACAATAATCTTTTAACTAGAGAAGTATTTTTAATTCGTCTAACTAGAGAACAATTTTGTTTAATTTTAAAATTTATTATTATATTCATCGATATTATGAAACAACGTTAATAAACAGCGCGAAAGTTCGATGATATTGAAAGCTTCATTGCAATACAGTATTAATAACAATTTTGATGATTTTTTTTTATAAATCATTGACAGAAACATGAGTCATGTAGGAAAAGATATCGTAGCCTTGTGATTGCTTTATTAATTACACTTGATGAATGAAAGCAACAATTAATCGTTTCTTGGCATTTCTATTTCTACAAATAAAATTATACATAATCTATAACATATAAAAACAAAAATAACAAAATTCGCCAAAATAATACATAAATTTTTTGTAAGCGATGCACATATAACTATCCCGAAATTTTTAGATATTATTTACTCAAAGCATAGTTAAATGTGTGCCCATAATATATCACGATTTAAATTGATAGCTCAATTGATTCTGAAAATATAGTACTCTAATGTATAATAGACGTATCTCATTGTAAGCCCACAGAATTATGAATGACAGTCAGCAGCGGCCTGACCTACATCTTTTTTAGGAAGTACGTATATTTAGTAGTAGTGAAGTAGTGCTAGTAAGAAAATGCTGACTCTGTCTGTCATTGACCAGCGCACTATCAACGAGCTAGTGATTGGTCACTAACGCGGTGCGAGTGAGAGGTTTGAGCATGCGAGGGAGTCAGCGACAGAGAATTATTGAAAAATTCGGGTTTCTTCAAACAACGATATCTCAACAGCGAAAAGTCGAATTAAAATGAAACTGAAATGGAAAGCGTTTTGCAGAGGGAGATGTACTCTTTTTGACGTCTCTAATTATTTGAAGATCTTCATTTGTTTTCCAACAGTAATCGTTTAGACTTTTGGTAGTTTCAGTAGATCAAAGATTTAATAGATGTCATTCCCGTATTTAAGGTTTGCTGGAATAAATGTGCATACTTTTTGAACAATGCCGTTTATAATCGTATTATTAATAGTTTCTATATTCATTACGATGCAAAACTATGTGTGTTCTGTAAAATTTTAAATAAACATTAGAGATAATAAAATTCTTAATTATTCTTTTATTCCTTCACTTTTCGCGAGAGCTAACTATCGATATTTGTCGTATAAGAAGAAAACTTGTGAAGTTTGGGAAAATTGGACGAATAAAATGCTAAGTAGCATTATTGCATAATTTTATGAAAATAATAATTTCAAATTGGAATACTAACTTAATATTAAAAATATAAGATATCTATTTAAATAAGCACCTTTCCATAAATAGCCTATTCGATGTTTATCAAAAGACGAGAGCTGTTTAACCAATCTTGAATTACCAATCATTATATTGTCCACGTATCGATCCAACAAGTATATTCTCAATTATATACCTTGAAATTGGGATTTCCACACATCGCGCCTATCTGAGCAAAGCTAATTGCAGCGAGCGAACGCGTATAGTGGATCGATACTTTTGCATTATACATTCAGCAAGCAGCAACCCTCTGTCATGTTAGCGCGCAATGGCCGGCGAGCGGTCAATTGTCGAACGAGGAGACCAATTAAAATCGGGAGTTGATCGTGTCCGACAAAAAGCGTCGTGTTTCAAAAACCAAAGCCGAAACAGTCACGATGTTGTCGTTCACCGGGGTACATAATCAAGAGAAGTGGGATGACGAGAACGTTTTGGAGAATATCAAGTTTATCGTGCTGCACGAACGAAAAGTGGACCACGTAAGTATCCAAGATCATGGGTTTCCAGCATCCGTTAGCCGGATGATGGGCTACGCTCAATCAGCGTGGGAATCATGTTCAGTGACCCTGAGAACGAAATTTATGAGCACGATACCGTGGCAAAGGACGCCTTTGCCCGACAGTGAAAAATCAAGGAATGCTAATGGACCTGCCTTATCCTTTGATATCTAACCCTTACTCGTCGTTCTAGTACCTGTCGCGTTCGCTTCGACTAGTCGATTTACTGAAAAATTAATCCCCATTATCAAGGGAAGTACGTGTAAACAACAGGCTTTATATCTACTCGTTAGAACTATTTAATACCTTCAGCGTAACAAGGAACGTGCTAGCTATACAATTTAGCCTTCGCCACTATACCCTTTCTCTTGATGAAAACTTTCGAATACAATATCTCGTGCTAACTAATCTAGTCTAGTGTTAAATCGAACAGTGTACGTTTCCTGTGGCGACACAGTTACAATCCAAGTATCAACGTAGTAGAAAGGTTATTTTGTTCTTTGAAAATAGCGTCGCCTGACGCTATCTTAGACTGGGGCTGAATAAAGTGCAGGATTATCGCGTCGAGACTAGATCGAAGAGCTAGCGGGCGCAACTTATCGTGCATTAAACAAGAGCACAGACTCGGCTGGGAACGATTCGGTGAGACCATTCGACGGGTTGGCTATGTTAATGAACTGGATCGAGATAATCGCGTGCAGCACTCGTAGTTTACGGCTACGGTAACGCGGCAGGAAGTGCTAACCCGTGGCTACTGGGTGACAGGACATGCTTTCGTGATATCGACCCGTGGACCGAGATTTCTCTATTCGCATGCTGTAAAAAATCTTTCTGCTATTTCTAGATGCGTATAAGTACTTCGTCCTTCAGACGATGGCATTGCTTGTCGAGATACGATCTCCATTTAGACTCGATTACCGTGGACAGTATTTCAGAGATGTATTTTAATGAAGGTGTTCTGTAAATTAATTAAGAGAATAGGTATAATATATTGTATATAAATACATTACAAAACCTTCGTTAAATCTTTCATTATTTTGAGCAAGTTTCTTCACATGTATATAAATATATAAATAAATATACATAAAACAGATGAAGAAACTTGCTTAAAATAGTATAAGGTTTGTTTTGAAAGAATATTATATTCAATATGCATAATTGTTCAAGGCATGTTATATAATAACGTGATTATTTATATTGGTATTCTGTATATTATTTTTTTGTTCAATCTGTTTAAAAAATACATATTAAAACATTTGTAAATATGTAAAAAATATAAAAATAAAGTTCTGGAAAGAGAAACATTGACGTTTCACATAGTAGTGTTCTTTTTTCTTTTTGAAGATAGTAATCCGATGTCTTTCTCAGCTCTGTATAAATACGCACTGAACAAACAAACGTATCAAAATACATGAACGTTAAATACTATTGAATACACGTCGAATAAACAGACGTATCAAGTTTTCTATCGAAACTAAAAATCGCGGGGATAGTTGGCAGAAGGATAATTATTAATGAGAGATATGAATATAAAGATATGAATTGCGATACAGCCACGAACATTCGCTATTTGTTCATTCACATCATTCGTTCGTTCGCGTGTACGATCGATCACCGGGGAATTAAACAACAACGTGTAAGATATAAATTGCGTAAGAAATTGGAAAGTAGTTTCTGTTAGAACAAAATAATATCTCAGGGGAGCAACGGTAACCACGACGGATCATCAGTCATCGTACATCATCTTCTATAAGGAAGCCACCTATAAGATATCAACTGCGAGCCATTTGTCAAAAGTCGAAATGGTCCTATCGAAATGTCTCTCCAGAATTATCTGGTTACGACGTCAGACCCAGGGAATTCCGGACAATCTGTCCCGCTCGAATTATCCGACATTAACCTCCGGATTATTGATCCCTCGATTTCGATGATCATGTTCGTTACTTCGTCGATCTTGAAATAATTTTCAACAGGGACCGCGGCTTATCTTCTGATGAGCCCGAAGTTTTTATGGATTAAGGTAGACATAATGACGTGGGAATCTCCCATTATTGCCTTCGATGCAATTTATTTCCTGACTAAAAATAAAGCTGAAGCATGGGAAGAAATAATTGTATGCATTAAGCAAATTTGAAAGGAATAAGTTTATGAAAAAGTGTTCTTCGTTAAATAAGGCTTTAGTTTTTTGGTTTCTGATTTTTATAATAGGATTTAATATACATATATCAGAAGAAGTTAAGTTACTTCTGATGTTTTTCTGTAATCTTCGTTTCTTTAAGCTATACTTACTTTTTTATGGTATTTCTAGTTATTTTTAGTTTCGTGGAAACATCTAACAGAACTTTTATGTTTGTGATTCATATCATTTACCTACATGGAATAAACGCTATAGTCGAAAAGAATTTCTAGCATAATTTGTGAATGTGTAAAAAAGGTTTTAGTCTTAGGAATAAGTTTTCAGGGTATTATCATCCAACAAGAAATAATTTTACTTGCTACAATAAATTTGTAGTATGAGATAACATCTATTGATTGAATATTCATTTGTGATTACAATACCATTCTAGAAAGTATGTCAAAAAAAGACTTAATTGTGTTTCTCTTTTAGTTTCAATATTCTCGGAAAGCAAAATATAATTTTTTAACAGTTTAAACGAAGAAAACGCAACACAGTAATTTTAATCGTCAAACAAATATGGCAGTAGAAATTTAAAAAATGTATCAAGAATCCACACCGCGATTATTGAGAAGAACAAACAAATAAGAATGTTTGATTAAATGTATTGTTTAACTTTAATTTGCATTAAAATTGAAGGATCGATTTAATTATCCTATTCATTGTTTACGAAATAACAGTACATAACGGTAATTTTGCCTGAAAATTCGATTCAATCATACTTAGATTAATTACCACATTCTTGCCCTACGCATTATTCAATATTCATTTCGAAATATACAATATCAACTTCTCAAATGAATGCTGCGAAACTGGATTTCGCAGTGTTCATCGTAGCATGAAGTTGCCAAAATGAATTAACAACAACAAATCAGAATATCGGAGAGCGAATTGTAAAATTTAATACAGAATATACGTTTCTCAATAAATATACAGAAGTACATACAACTCCATTTACTACATAACTGAAAGAAGTATTCACTACATAATTCGTTTAAAAGATATACACAGTTGCTAAATGCGATTCTAAAGCAAATAGAAATTGCTACAACAGAAGATTCTTCTTCACGAGTTTAGATTATTTTCTTTTCTTTACTTATTTACATTTTGGAACAAAACTGATCTTGCAGTATTAGAATCTGGTTCTGTTTGTTAAAAATATAATAAATAATTATTCTTGAAACATAAAAAATGTCTTCCTCCAATGTCTAATTAAATTTTGTTTGACGATTGAGTTACGAATAGAATGAAAACTATTTTATTTGTAAATTCTCAATGATATCCAAAATCTTGCATTAGAATTCCAATAATTCTTCATGTATAAATTTTAGTATAGCTCCTATCCTACCACCATCAAAATCGATAGGTCTTAAAAAATGCAAATAAAACAATTCAAATTATAAAGATTTAAAAGTCGATATCACGGTTCCGCTCTGTGTACAATTACGTAGGACATTAACAAGAGCATTCGAAAACCTAAGAGCACGTAAGATAACAGAGATAAAGATAACAAGGGAACTCGTTATCGATAATGATAATATTTTGCTTGCACGCGACTAGCAGCGTAAAACGAGTCACGGCGCCAGGATAAATTCACATTTTATTCAAACAAAGACCAACGGTAAAAAATTAACCACAAGAAAATCCACAAAATAAAATCCCTCCTCTATATACAATCACACTGTCCTCTCAAATATTATGAGATGCTTATTCAGCAGCCCCCTGGTATTAACGCATTAAGTTATTGCTCTCACTCTTACAACGTCACATACATAATCCTACTCCGGGAGACAATTGTAGTTCGTCGCGTCGTTCTTTCGTCCTCGCGAAGCCGAAGCTAAGATGGTCGAGCCGGTGAAAAGCGGAAAGCTCGAACAAAGTGTGCGCCAGCCACGAGGCCGAGGAGAAGTAGCCCCGGTGTAAGTAGCGGCTGGATTCTCGGCTGTTGGAACGGGCAAAGGGGGTCGAGTGGATGACTGACTGGAATGACGGGGTTGGCTAGTTCAGGTTCAGTTGGCTGGGGTTAGGTTGGGTGTCACCCAACGTAGCCAGAAGCCAGGGCAACAGGGAAAAAAGATGGGAAAGGAAAAGAGACGGGAGAAGAGACGCGAAGTCCGTGGTATGAAAGACGCCTTGGAAGGCAGAAATAAAGCAAGCAAGGGTGAAGGGGGAAGAGGAGAAAGGAAGAAGAGAGTCTGTTGTGAAGACGGAGGCCCACATTCCCGGGGGGCGGTCGAGCATACCGCAGGATGGGAGCAACTTTCCGCTTCGATCTGCTCGGTTATATCGGGGCAACGCGTGGTGTCACGTAAACCCAAAGAAAACACCTCCTCGTCTTTCTTCTTTTCGAGCTTTCGAGACGCTTCGCCGTTCCGCAGTTACACTGGCTATCCGCCGAGTATTTTCCACTCGCATTCTTCGCGGCCAATAGCTGGCATCGTTCACGCCGTCGCTATACTTCGTCGATAGGTGGGAATAAAAAGAGGGACCGTGGCGGAGGGATCACGGAACGAATCGGACAGATGAAGGAAATTCTTGATCCCCCTTCGATTTCGTTCAACTGCATTGATTGTGCGCTGTATCGTAGAGATAACAGGAAGTCTCGCGATAAATATTTATTGGATGAGCCATTTCGCTTTCCTATCGAAATAGATCTCTACAGTATCTTTGTGATGCCTTCTCTTCTAGAATTATAAACAATAACATCTTTCCGCAGCATTTTATTTTGTTGATATTAACCTCGATGATACGCGTGTCAAATTTGCAAAAGAATTCTTGCACGAGAATTTTAATTTTATTTTGCGATTGTTTAGCATTACGCGTAACATTCGACATGTTTTTGTTCCCAAAAAGCCATCTTCTGAAAATTCAATGAACGATCAAGAATTTAATCAACAAATCTAATTTAGAACAGAGATAGAGCAACAATTCCAGTATGCTCGACTTAGCAGTGAAACAATCTTTACTTAGACTTCAATACTCTTTCGTATTTTCATATATGTTTTCAAATTACTCTCAAACTTGATCAATATGATAGTCGAATATCATAGAAACTAATGAAATTTCGAAATGTATCGTATAACGTACATATTATATTCATAAAAAATGCCTACAAGCGTTCGAATGCTTCGATCAGCCTGTGTATCTTCTGCGTTACAGGTGGTCCTACTATTATTTCCCTATTACAGTTGAAATGTGACAAAGTGTTACAAACGCAGTCGAAGGAACAGCAAATCCGTATTTGAAATACGAACATTTCAATCAGCCGATCCCCTGGCATTTGTTCCACCTCCCTCGAACATCCTCCCGTTGAAATCCGTTATTTCTTCAATTCATCAATCGAATTAATCTTCCTCGATCGACAACGGCAGTCAAACAGGATTCCCAGGATAAAGTGGAAGTCGTTTAGTTAGAAAAGTGCTTTCGGATATTATTCCATCGTAGTAATCCAAGAGGGCGTACGAAATCCGACGGAACTGTTCCCAGTCAGTGAACACGCGGAAACCTTTTTGAATAAGGATCGCATGGTTGAAACTCGGAGGATACTTGAAGCTCGCCAGTGCAGCGAGAAGTTGGACGGATTGGCTGTTGGAACGACGCCTGGGAGACGGAAGCAGACGTTTCGATGTGGAGTAAACGAAGAAGAGAAACGAACGAACGAACGAAGGTATGGGAAAGGCATAAGTAGAGGAAGAAGAGGTCTGCTGCTCCTGGAGATTCACGAACCTTGAAATGAGAAAACGTTTGGGTTTCAACCTTCCGTTTCGGCGTTACGTTTCCCGAGCCTCTAATTAAAGAAGAAACCTAATAAGTTCGTGGCAAACAACGGGAAATATTTACGCGCGGTTGAATCGTTCGGGCTTCGTTGTAATCTTGTATCTCATCCGCCCGTCTTTCTACCTGCACAGGATGCTGTATTAAAGTAATCTTGTTCCATCTGTGTTCAAACGGTTTGACATATATATATATACAGGGTGGTTGGTAACTGGTGGTACAAATGGAAAGGGGGTGATTCTACGCGAAAAAAGAAGTCGAAAATATAGAATAAAATTTTTTTTTTATTTTTTCTTTTTTTTTTTAAATTTTTTCCATCGGGACAACGATCTGCAGTGAGATCCGTTATAACGTACCGCACGCGTACCGAGCGAAAATTCAAAGTCGATTTTCTCGAAAACAAAGTCTCAAACGAAAAATTTTTATTCCATATTTTCGACTTCTTTTTTCGCGTAGAATCAGCCCCTTTCCGCTTGTACCACCAATTACCAACCACCCTGTGTATATATGTACCAGAATTACGTACATAAACATACATATACATTATATTACATATCAATGAAAATACCACTGTCGTATATACTTACTATTTATAATAATATAACTTATACATAATAAAGATTTTTGGATTTAGTTAAGTACCTATATCATTCTTAACAAGTAAAGTCAGTGGATGTAACAGGAAATTATATACGACTTTCAATTATCCTTATTATTTTCTTATTATGAATTCTCGACACATTTTATCAGGTATTTCGTTATACGACGCATTATTACCAAATCTATTTTATTTTTTAGCTTCATTCATTCGAAAAGGTATGAGATATCCTCGTGGTATCTAAGTACTTTTACATTTTCTATGGGCAAAATTCGATCATCGCATACATCATAAATTTAATTATCCTCAGGAGCATGAAGAAAATAGCAGTAATACAAATATTATCGTACAATAAAAATCACGTTTATGAATCGTTTTAAAGCCGGAGAAAACGACCTAGAGGTAGTCGAAGAACGAGAAAAGTTTGCCATAAAGTGCTGTTGTCTATGAGGCGGAAATAATAACGTTATTAAAAGGCAGTTTCCTATGTGCGATGGTGTGTATAGGTCAAGATCCAATTATCCTAATGGTCTGTGGAAATTTGCGAAACTACATTAGTTCTCGCAAGTACTTGGTTAACTTTTGACTGATTTTGAAAATGCCCTTCTGCATTTTCTATCTTGAATATTTTCAGCTACTCAAAATAGCAGGATTTTTATTGTCTTAATAGCGAATGATTACTTATTATTGAACAAGAAAAAAGAAGAATAAAAGTACATTTTAATTAGCCATAATCACAATTGCAATCTCTAAATGAACATATTTGTTCCAAGTTTGGTTGTTTCATAAAATTTATTCATTTAAAAACATGGTTCAAATCAATCGAATCGGAGATTTCAAAAAATACAATTCATTATAATTCATCGTCAGTAAATTATACACTCATAGAATCATATCATAAAGATATCTGAATATTTCATAAAATTCTTTAATAAAGAATAAAACAATATCATTGAATATCTTTCACATCAAAATACACATATATGCCATAATTATTACACTTTTAGAATTATTTAATTAACTTTTGATCGGTCAATGTTGAGTTGTAAGAATATTCATCTCCCTGATTTCTGGTTATCCGTGGCTGAGATTTCACATGTCTATAACTGATAACGGTGCCAGTTGCGCGCGTCAATTATGAATATATCGTGGATCTCGCGGAACAAACTCGTAAAGGTCGCCACGTAGTTACGATAGGCTGTTCGATTAAAATGGCCATTGTCGCGAATTAACCACCACTTAAACCATTTTTCCCCATTTCTCGTCGTATCGCCGCGCTGTTATCTTTCTGTAATATCGGCTGGCTATGTTTCAGTTGCTTTTGCGCGGTTTCACCCGCGGTTGATAAAACGCACACCGAGCTACCGTTAACGAGCTACAGAAACTTTTGTTTCTCCGGGCTTACAGGCGCAATTTAAAGTTAAACTTGCAATTATTTACGCAGCACGTGTGCCCGGTAACTTAACCGTCACTCTTGCTGTGTCGTTGTTGTTGTTCGACGAAACGTATTTGAAATGAAGATAATTAATACTTTAAGCTTTTCGTTTGGGGTCGAAGAATTTTCTCGGAAGCTGTTCTCTTGCGCCGGCTGATTTCCCACGGGATACTAATCCTATTGTGGACGGCTAACTTTTTGTTGGATACCTTCAACTAACCTAATATACTTCTAACCGGCGGTTGTGTTGAAAAATATCCGTGGGAATCATTGTCGCGGGATTTTCATCGTTGAAGAAAGAAACCAATGGTTGTTATTGAAACGAAGGAATTAGTATGATTATGATGTAGACTTATAACTAAATTCTCTTGTTACAATGACAATGAATGATATTTCGAAAAGAATAAAGATAATATTAATAACAAATAATATTAATTAATGTAGTGTATTAAAATATTAAAAGAAGGGTAAGAAATCAAACTAAAAAAGATATATAAAAGATATATCGTTCAATTTTATCCACATACTTCGCGATACGAGATATTAAAAACCACTTTGATAATTTTAATCTTAACTAGGACCCTTTAATAACGTGCTAATACACTTTCCCATAAGTCCTCTGCATGGTATATGAAGGGTAATGTAATAGAGCGCAGGGGTTATCCAGGAACAATCCATCGAATCGCTTGTAAAACCCAATTTAGCAACATAAACGTGATTCAGTTAGACGCGAGCTCACGAGCGTGTTGCTTTAAACGAGTTGCGGTTGCGAGTTATGATCGTTGCAAGTTCACGCTTCTTCACGGCGTCCTTCCCTCGGCCAGCGAATTATGCAAATACGAGAGCAGTCGCCGTCTAGCACGACAGCGATTCCTCATTCCTTATTTTTCAACCGGATTGTTTGCAGCCGGAAGCTTCCAAACTCGTTTACGATGTCCACGAAACAGAGGAACGCTTTTCGAGTCGTGATAGGCGAAACAAGATCCTCGAAATATACGCGAAGTAGCGAGCAACTTCGCTTTCCTATTCGCGAGCAAGAGCAAGCTATGTGTTGAGTTTTGAATTAAAAATCATCAGACGATGTAATTGAAAGTTTTTTTGCAAGAAGAACAAGCTGAATTACCGTTAAATGGTGGTCATTATATAATAGAATGGAATGTTGCTTTTCCAGTGTGACCAATTTGCATTAGCACCGTGAGGAAACAACTTCGAACATCGGCACAAGGCTCTAATTATCTACGGTAATTATGTAACCATGTATTAACCTGTATTGTTTCACATTTTAATTATAACATAGTTACTTGGCGTTACAGTGATTACAGTCGAATATGTAGATTCGACTCATCTTGCTATGGGAACTAACATACAGGGTATCATAGTTCTTTTCAGTTAAATTTTATATATATATATATGCTCTGTGAGGATATGACTAAGCAAAATTATTACATAAATGCAGATTGTCCAAAACATTATTGTGAAACAATAATAATAATAATAGTGTGAAATAATAATAAGTATTTTTTAGTATTAAAGATTTATTTATGGAGAACATGGGTAGAGCAATATATCAAATAGCCTTCTCTTGATAGGAATAGCAAATATTTTTAATTGGGTCATAGAGATAATGTTCTCTACTAATTGGATTTTTATTACCAATAAATCTTATTTCTATATTGTTAAATTTCATATATATGCTTTACTTTAAATTATTTTAAACTGGTATGAAACTAGTCCTTTTTCTAATTTCGTGACTTAATTTGCATCTTTCATGTAAATACGTATCATACATAAGTATATTGCATAAATATGTGCCGACTTAGATTTCAGATGAACACGAGCAACATGTTCATACTTACTCTGTAACCACAAGTAACCATAAATTGTAAACGTTTTCTTATCTTATATCTCAGTAACTGTAAATATATTACCGTTTGAATATAAAATTCTAATGATTTTATAAATGATCTATCTGCATACAGCATTATCTTTACTTATGTTCATTGAAATGTATAATAGATTTAATGCAGTTTAGCTAAAAGATATTACTTGTATAAATCTAATACTATCGCAAATTATATTTTAATATTTAAAAAGATTAAAATATGAATATTATATTTTTTTATTTCGAATAAATTATTACTGATAAATTATTTAATTGCCATCCAATAATATTTGAATTAATATATGTCATGCAAATAATGTTGAATGATTGCTGTTTTATTACTGGATTAGTTATCATATTGTACAAAACACAATGATAATTATGTTTAATTATTGACACCAAATTAATAAATATCCAAAGCGTATAACCATATAACAATACAATAATATTTTATACATTGTATGATAACACAAAAGCTTAAAATTGCGTCTCATTTTTTAAATTTCATCTCATTACGGTTTTTACAATCTTCTATTTGAAACGACATAATTACATAATATCTCTTGGAATAAAAAATGTAATTTAAGAACTAGAAAAAATTTTTACCTCTTCTATCCGTCTACATAAACACGTTACATCAATGCATAAACGTTGTAATATCCACATTATAAATTTTTCATGGCAATTTTTTTGCTATGAAAAAAAGAACGAATCCCAAACCGGGGAGTATTACAATTCAAAGCACGTTTAATAGGTAACTCAATTTGAGTCGTTTAAACGGTATTCGGGTTAAACAACCGCGAAATAAGAAGTTAGCAGAAACCCGTTGTTCCATCATACAAAAAAATCCAGCTCGCAACGCGTACGATTACATAACACAAAGAGAGGGAGCGCCTTTCTGCCGTGTCTGCCGGCTCTCTACAACAATAACAATCATAAATCGGTTAATTAAACTGTGTCGACGAGCTGGGGAGCCATTCAACTCGTTTCGCACGACATCGAAACAACGACTCTGGAGCCGAGAGGAACGAAACAGAGAAGAAGAGAAAAAACAAAAACAAAAATTCCGTATGGCCGCTTACCTGATCGAGTACAAACTCCAAAACAATCTCTCGTGATCGTTCTGACCTATAACTGGAGCATAAAACCAGCTTGGGTCACGGTGTATATAGGGTGCTACAAAAAGTTGATGCCAAATATAAAAGAAGGTCTTAATAAGCAGGAATCCAAATGTCCATTGCTCTACAGCAATGTATAATATTCTATAAATTGTATATCTCAAAATATTATATTTAATTTGCTATTGTAATTTATTGTAATTTATATGTATTTGTATTGTAACATTTCTTCTATATTTAATCACTTATTCAAAAATATTTTAAGTTTCAGTGCGTTAATATTCCTATACAATCTTCTATTTAAGATAAAATTATTATCTTCAATACACAGGTTCGCGAAAATACTCGAACAGTTGAAAATGCTTTTCGAATATATTACGTGTGTTATACATATACAATAGAAAACATATTGAAATTTCCTCAGCACTGTTATGAGATCCCAGTATCATAATTATATTGGTAAAATTCGAAATAAATCCAAACATACACATATAAGTCACAAACGTTACTACATGTCATCAATCAATTATCCATCATAATAATACATGTCAACATTCGATAGAATCATATTTGACATTTTTTACATGCTTAAGAGATTGCTACCTTGTGATATGTTATTCATGCTGTAATACTAACTTTTTACTAAACATATGTTTACAATAAATACCTTCTAACTTCTATATACATTATCAGATTAATTTCAAATTGTACCAATATCATCATAATACTCGTGTCACATTACAGTACCAATGGTATCTCAAAATGTTTTCCACATAACACAACCAATGCGAAAGCAAAAAGTTTTTATGATAAATGTTCAACCATTCTCGTGAGCCAGTGTAATAATACTAAAACTAATATTTTGCCCACAAAACGACTTATGAAAATTTTTCTGCTCGTTTTAACAAACATTAAATAGTCCTGAAGTTTGACACCAACTTTCTAAAACATCCTGTATACCCCCCTCAATTTCTGCAACATGGACGTCGTTTAATAAACGGCAATGATATCATTGAACGATATCATGGCCGACGTAAAAGAAATATGCAGCAACGTTCGTTAAGAATAATGCAATTTCCAAGCTCGTCGAACGCAATAATGATATATTGCCGAATGATAACATTCCGTTTCAGCCGTTTGCGGAAGGCTGAACGCTATACGCGTCAGCTAGCGGTGAACTGGGAAGGGGATGCGATTCAGGGGGTGAAAGAGGGTTGGTGTGTGTGTGTGTGTGAGAGAGAGAGAGAGAGAGAGAGAGAGAGAAAGAGAGAGGGAGAGAATGAGTCGGGGTATGTGTAGCTCGACCAGGATGGAAGAGAGGCCGGACGGGAAGGGCAGTTGAAAACGGGAGCTCCGTAAACGTGGCAAGCGCCAATGCAGCATAACGACACAGCCAAATGGTTCGACCATTACCGCGCCAATATTACCTGCTCAACTGAATTATTGTGTCGAGCGGCCGCGCGAAATATCTGGCATCGATATTGAATCGGTGGCGGTCGCCGCGAGAGCGGCTCATAGAAACGGAGAACGAGGGTGATGAGGATGAGGACAGGTTCGACAGAGAGGTCGCGAACGCGTGAACAGATGAGAAAGGAAGCCAGGAATGGGAGCAGGGGATGGGGCGAGAATTTTTACGAGAACGAATCTCCCAGGCACAAAAGCTCGATTTCACGGAATAACTTTCAATAAATTCAAGCGTTCCGCAGCAATCGAGAATTAACCGATGTAAGTTGCATCGTTATTTTATTATCCTTTCAAGCTTCTAATTGTTGTGACGTGTTATGGCTGCGGCGCTTTTGCTGAACAACAGTTTCTGATTATCTTTTAGGTCGTACATTTATGTTATTGTAATAGAAATATTAATGATTTCCAGAGCGCTATGTACGAAATTATAATAACAGAAATGTTGTGGATTTTGAATTTCATCGTTTCATATCATAAATAATAGCTACTAACTACAATATTATACGATGTATCGTTAGTTAAAATTACACAAAATTACTACTCGATGTAAGGAGTCATTTATCTATTAGAAAATTTTATTCTTGGGAACGTCGCGCAAGAGCAGACCAGAGAATTCTAATTCTAAATTATATGCATATATGATACGTATAAAATGTAATATATAATAAACCTGATGTCAACATTTTCAAATGTGATAAAAAACACAACAACAAGAAAGTAGGTTAGTTTCCTGGCACTTGAAGTAGTAGGAAATAATTTTGGCGGATTTCGTTAGCCAACAGGCAAACAAACATATCGACGAGCGCGTAACTAACGCAACAGGATATTGTCGTAACTATCGGGGGCGAGCGTAGTCGAAATTGAATCGAGCATCAATTTGGTAAGTTAATTGCGCGTTTTGTCGACGACGAGACCTCCGTCTCAATTATCCGATTTCGTTCGGGGCTTTTCTACAGGCCACTTGATATAACGTTCAGTGGACACGAGTGGATTCCCAGGGAAATGACGGGGCAAACCGAATGAAAATCAGATTATTTGGTGCGTAATCATTTTCCACGGGACAGGGTTAAAGTTATTTGCGATGGTGCAACGAAGCATGCAGGCCGTCCGGTGCATTTACTTCGGATGCTGCGATTCGCGAAATCGCAGTTTATGGACTATGCTCGGGCTCCCGCTAATGTTCATCGAATTCATTTTGTTGACGTCAATCAATTATGCGGCCGCGGATCGCTCCCTGGGGAGCCAAACGATGCAACACTTCGCTTCGCGGATATATTATTACGTGTTGCGTTTTCGATCGTCGATCGTTCACCTACAAGACGGTAATTCATTCATAAGGCTATATACGTACATACGCTACCCACCGGAACATGATTCTTCCTGCGGTCGACGAATTACCGTAACGTTTCCTGTTTAATGCAGACGATGATCGTCAGATTTCGGCAATTTCTATGTAAAATGTGTATAACGGATAATAGAGACAGATAATTACTTTGACGAAAATAAGAAATAAATATACTTGGAAATAAGAATGTATTAAATCAATTCTAAGATATTCCATTCAGAAAGAAATTGTTAAATAATCTATTTGCCAAGCGTATGATTATTTCAAGTATTAATGTAAATAAAGGATAATTATTCCAAATATTAGATTTTTCATATATAATATAATATTTCGTAATACATATACGTATATCCCTCTCCATTAATGTGAAATATTTTTTTTTCAAACAACTTGGTACTGAAATATTTTATCAGATCAATTAGTAAGAAAAGGTAGGAATGTAGATTTAGATATCAGATAATACAAGATACTTGCTGTAAAAGCAAATATTGTTTAATGAAATAGAAATTGATAAAAACTGTTGGAAGTCTTTGAGTCTGAATTCATTTGGTTTAGCATCGAATTAATCGTCATTCTGTATATAAATATCAAATCGAAGCGTAATTAGAGATACATAACAGCTTTATGGATTCATTACTTCAATTTACACAATATTTTCTTTGTGAAACATTCTTCTTAACAGATAATTTAAAATGTTGCAAATAGTACACAGCTATTAATACATAGTAGTACACGATAATCAAAGTTGGAATTAACAGTCTGTAAACTTATGAGTTTTAATACTGGCATAAAGAATGACTGAATATGCTGAATGTGGATGCATTGGAAATATCTCTGTAAGTAGTCAATAAATTCTTTGGGGTAATAACAGGTGATTTGCTAATAGGTTCTGATAATAAATTTAACGATAAATTTTAGTAATTAACTCTCCTTCTCACTGATATATTATTGAAATAAAATACAAGGTAACATAAATTCCTGGAATGAAGACATTCCTGCGTAGAACTAAGTAATTTACAATGCTTACTTTGAAGCACTGTAAATAGAACGTGCATAATTTTCCAATTTTTATTTTGTGTAATAATTACGAATTAAATTAACTTCAATTTGTTACAACAACTTTTCCTATACTACACGTATACCCATCATAGTATATAATTTCCAACGTGAAATTATAAAGAATACAGCATTAAATTCTCCATCAATGTTGATGTCTAACAAAAAACGCTTCATACTCGAAAGGTTAATCTTATCAACAAGAACATTTCCTAGTCACTTCTGTTAAGTGCTCTAAATTTAGACGTTCAACGCTTTGCAGCCATTGAAACTCGGGTAAGTAATTCGCCTAGGGAAAGTTCTCTCATTGTCAGTCTTGACGGACTCTCTTGAACCTGTCAAATAGCATCAAAGTAGTCAAAGAGCAACCGACACGTCAACTTCAAGGAGGGTTCATAAGTAAAACCAGATCCCTTGCAGCCCTCGGCCGGCTGTTGGCCAGCTAATGCGATTGTTATTACACGTATTATCTGTCCGTGAGTAATCATGTTTCACATTACCATGGCTCGTTCCTCGATCAAGCTGGAACCTCTGGTGGAATCGGTGCTCGTGGGGCAGCGTTAGAAACGCCCACTCGTACGCAAATCACCGTTCGCAAACATGTGTGCACTCTTTCGACATGTTCGTACGGAAACCGAGAGTGATCCGGCACGGTGTAATACACGGGCACACGATCTCGCCAACGGGCAAGAGAAACGCTGGCTGCCCTGTACGAATAGTTCCTGATCGCTCTACGAATAGTTTACATGGCACGGAGGCGTGGTACAGATGTACACCGGGGATCAGAATAATACGATACGGAATTCATGAAGGAAACCAGGCACCGTTGATAGAGTGGTTTCGTGCTGCGTTACACGCCGCTAGAAGGCTATCATTTAATCGTTCGATGCTCCAATATGAGCTCCCATCGTAAATAAACGCTTTCTTCGAATGTCCCGTTCGATCCTACGATCTAAATCTCGATCCAATCGTTATGGATCGAGCTGCATCCACTCCGGGGACTTTGCGAACGCTAAATCGTGCGATAAGCTCGGCCACATTTCTTAACGTGATTGCGGGCGGTATTACCCACGCTTCTATACGAGATTTCCTTGATTAATGAAGTATCCGACACCTTCTTCTCATGGATTTTATGAGCCTTCGAGTAATATATACCTTCTGTAATATACGCGTATACGCTTTGCTATTGGAGTATGTGTTAAATATTTTATCGCGCACGGTGTGTAATATATAAATAGGTGTCTCTTTTTATACATCTAGTCGTGTTTTAGACGTTTCTGAACTTATATTTGATGAAAATAATTAATTTTATCTTGTCGTATGTAAATTGCGCTTGATTCGTTAAACAATTATTTTATCAGATTGTAGAGTGACAAATCTTATTATGTATCTTAGAAAGTTTAAGTATGTAATAGAATATAGCGAAAAGATATCTTTGCTTTTGTTATTGTAAAGGTTTAAGTATCTCACTTTCGTTCTACCTCCCCTTAATGAACTTTCGTTTTTTCTAATAACTGTAACTTCTTAGACACTTCTTCAATGAACTGATTATTTGGAACTGAAATTAGAAGCAGAATATGTAATAATAAATCGTAAAATTTATTCTAAATTAAAAAATTATCTTCAGTTGATGGTAAAACTAAACTATTAATTAAACGATCTCAGAAAATGTATTTTCATAATTTTACGACATAACTATTATATTTCATGATATATTTTGCATAACAAAGGATTAAAGAATCATACTACAGTGATTAAGTCAAATAAAATTACATATCATAAAAGCATTTCAGTTCATTTAAATGTAAAATAGATAATTTGAACTTTTAGATCGAACGTATCTCATATTCAACCAATATATCTATTCTATTACTTTCAGACATTTTGCTTCTCAAGCGAGATAAATGAACAAGCATACCAAAGAATTTTAATGTTCTTAGGAATTTTAATTTTCTTATTAGAATGGAATACCTCCTGAGTAATAAGAAACGGAATTAACATAACTCACGCGTGGCTAAGTGTATTCCTATGTAGATAAAGAGTGTTTCCGGCGATAATTCATAGAACGATACCTAGATTGTTTTTGATCGCAAGAACGAGAACTGACTCAGGAATGTATGCAGCACGTATGTTCGCTTCTCCCCATGGGCGAATACGTGCTTGGAACGTAACCATCTATCGAACATGATATTTTCAATATTCTACTCCCTCGTAACTATTCATAAAGTAAAAACTTTCCCAGCCCTGTGAAATCCCTGTGAAAATGAATAAATTCGGAAATTGATATATTTTTTAAAAGTTTTTAAATTCAAAACGAGACGAAAGTTTCGATTTTCACATCCTGTTTTCTTTTCAACTTTAATTATGTTACAGAGAAGTATGTATATACTGCATGTATGTCTATACTTCAATAAAATTGTATGTAATTATATTTACGTTAGATACCTACGTGTAATTTTAGATTACGGGACAATATTCTGTACAACTAAGATTGATGTTGTGTGAAAAATGCGTGTATCTAAAAAAAATCTAAATTGAATAATATAATACAATCAGATGATTTGTAGTTTGTAAAATTCCATCTGATTTATTAACAACGAAATTCACTAATACTAGCAATTTGTGACTTCATAAAATTTCACTGACAGTATTTGTTCAATTGTACAAAAGGTCCCAGAAAATAAATAAATTACTAACAATTCTTGAAATATCTAACTTCGTCCCAAATTAAGAATACCAATCGACAAACAATATAAAATCTTTATCACACATTTCATCAGTGAAAAAAAAGAAGATGGATCTGGTGAAAGTAGGCATAATACGCAGACTGGTCGATTCAAGCATGCGAGTGGATGGAATAACGAGAAAAGATTACGCTATACAGCGAACTGTGTAATTTGTTTGACTGTAGAGTGCTATTAGGTAGATTAATCATTCAGTCTCGTTTCTTTTTTGCCAGACCTCGTATGTCATTAGTCGGCCGATAGATCATACTGCGAGTAACGATATGCGTTCTGCCTTCCATTTCAACACGCGCAACATGGCTGTATATGCAACTGAACGTGGCGTGTGCACACGCGATTCAAACGCGAATAAATCCTGGATACGGAACGTTACAGTCAAATTCGAATCGCGTGTTTCACCTGTGCAAACACAACTTAAAAAACTAATCCTCCCCGCTGGTAAACGAAAAGAAAGCTATAGACAGGACATGGTGTCTCGTATGGAGAGAGATAGAAAGTATCGGTAGAGGGGGGTCAAGTGAATTTTCATTTTATCCACTGGGAACGATCTATCATTCGACTCTTTCGTCTTTTTCTCGATATCAAATCTCGCGTGGAGAGGTCCCATGGCAAAAAATACGAGCTTCGGAGCGGCGCCTGCTGGAATCTATATTTGTACGTCAGTGTGGCAGCTTAATTATCTATGCGGAGTTATCGGAGCGGCCTCAAGCAGAAGAGAGAAAGAGAATCGGGGATCGTATTTTCTCGCCGTTACATCCTATTACTATGCCAGAAGAAGCCGAGGCTATAAGGGAGGTAATGGAGTGGTGGTTGTAACAAGATTCAACCGGCTGAAGGAACGAATTCGAGCCGCGACACGGCCCAAGTGGATTTGAAAGAAAAAAAGAAAGAAAAAAAAGGAGGAAAGGAAGGAAGAAGGGAAGGAAGAAAAGTTTTTCGGCTTTCGTCACACAGAGAGAACAGACTTGTTAACAAGACACTCCTCGCACGAATAATTAAGCCGAAACGTCTAATTATGAAAGTCCTTCGTTAGTACCCTTTCCACGTAAAGGGAGTAGATAAGTAGATGCGCGTTCTCGAATTCGAGTAAAAGCCAACCTCGGCTGCCGAGACGACTAACTTGCCCTCCCTGACTCTTGGTAATTTACATTGCTCCAAATTTGGTGCGCAAGCAAAGAACGATTTTAAAACAAAGCGTAGTGTCTCAGATTACTCCATATCGGTTGATACGTTGAGGCTTTATCATGAAATTGTTTTTTTTTTTCAACACTTAAATATCGTGTTTCAGTTGTTTTCTTGTTGCAATTATTAAGATACGTAGATGTTTCTGGCGAAATTGATATCGAATTTTATTGAGATCGAGATGTGATTAGGTACATATTCTTATTTTATTCTTATCGTCTAATTGTGGTTATTTACGTACAGTACATTTAAATACAAATTAGAGAGTGATTGCTTTAGCGAATCCCTTAGTATTAGCGAATCGTTTAGTTCATATTTTAGAATTCATTGTAAATAAATTATAGTGAAATAAAATGTATTTTATATACAGGATGATAAAAGAAATAATCTAGAACTTGAATAATTAATAATCATTATTGGCGGATATAAAGAGGGTTTAATCGATATGGATTTTGACATCGATTTCTGATATAACATAGATTTCGTGTTTCTTTATACAAGTATTGAAGGAAATTAATTTACTCGTTAACAATAAATAACGTTGCTGAATCACAACAACGAATAGGATATGTGTGTATACCGGATAATATATAACAGGTTAATTTGATAATGTATGGATATCGATATATAATTTATACGTATTGTATAAGTATTGAAAATTAATAACTTTTAGTTGATATTATTATCATAATTTTCCATTATGATTGAAATACGACAATTGGTTCAGTACAGATAAATAAGAATATTAATTTTCAAATCAGTAGAATATTATATATTTTATCAGAAGTTAATTTTGATGCTTAATTTCGGAATAATCTTATCTCTGCATAGATGTAGGAACGGATAAGGGTAAAATATAATACCTCTAATGAATTAACTTAATCCCATTACGAATGTATTTCTGTTTCTTGATACAAACATACAATCTCCTTATGCAAATGAACGACGTCAAACGTGACGACGAATGCTTAAAATCTAATTTAGCAAGAGCAATTATACACGACTATCATATGAGAGAAAGTACATTGTTATTTTCTTGGTTTGTTTGTTTCTTTGTTTATCAATTTGTTAAACATTTGAAAATTACTAATTTTAAAATTCATAAACATAATCAAATTGTGTAAATTCTGAGAAATAAAAATCTCCCAAATGAAAATCGAAGTGATAACAATAAAACGAACCAAAATAAAATAAAAAGAAAAAGAGAATCCATCGTTAATAACCTCGCAGTTGGCGCGACGTTAAATCTACACATAAAAAAAAATAAAAATAAAAATTAATCTTGATTTCTAAATGAAAAGTAAATAAAAAATAAACGATGTAGTATATTCCTTTTCAGATATTAGAGATCAAAAATAATTCCCAGATATAAAGTATTAAAAAATAATATTATATATGTGATAATATAAAATAGTATAATATATAAGATCCCTAAATATAAATTATTATTATTGTATAAATTATTACAGAGTGAATAAAAACACAGACATGTAAATATAACAGTTAAATCAAACAGATTAAAAGTATCGCTTGTACGTGAACTGCTACTGCATACAAGAAATGAATTTTTGTGTAGACGTGTAGCTAGTACAGTTAGTTCTACAGTCTACAACGTTAAATTAATAACGGTGCAGTGGTTTCGATGAGGTTAATGATCTATATGGGGTCGAGTCCAAGGAGCAAGCTTTCGATTGGTGATAAGAGGTTTAAAACTGAGCTAACTATCGATACACCAGGTTCTTTTGTACAGTTCACTTACGTGGGTGGAGCTAGATTAGCTTGTTGTTAATAAGAATTTTTTATATCTTGCCATCTTTCTCGAAAATGTTTAGAGGGTTAAGTGCTGGTATGGTGAGTTAAAGTGCCGTAAGGTGATCTTGTACAGCGTAGGCCTCTACTTGTAATCGTTAGGTCATAAATTTTATTGAGAGCACGATCACCGTTCTATACAGGAAGACTTCCGTATTAGTGAATCAGATGACATACAATATTATTTAAAAATATCTAGACGCCTGTTTACTTCTCATAGGATGTATTTTTATTTAAAAAAATCTGAAATAAATCGAATGACAATAATTTTTTGTATCAATTGTATCATTTTCATAACGATCGTAATTATGTATAATAGAAGAGTATTAGACGGGACTAAATTGATTTTTAAAAGCTAATATTTTTTCGAGACGATCAATCTGTTAATTTATTATAAGACTGCTAATGTTCATAAAGTTTTATATTCTTATAAACATAATTATATAATGAATATAAATATACATTAATCTTTCCAATTAAATGTACAAGCTTTAGTTTGGAAATTTTATATATCATTTTTTATATTTTTGTGTATTCAACAAATTTCTCCACTTTTAAATTCTCTACGCACGTATAAACTACAATTTATCAATTTAATTTGATCCGTATATATAGATTACAAAGTTCACCTTTTTCTATACATTCAACCAATTCAATTAATTTTACTTGATTAATTTATTCGTGAATTAATTTAGTTTAATCAATTTACAAGCATTTGAATTACCCATTTCACAGAAGAAATTAGCAGTGAAAACAGGAAAATAGCACAACTGCAGAAGGGAAGAGAGAGAGAAAGAGAAAAAGAGAAAGAAACAACAAAATGGAAAAACGTTTGCTCAAAGGACAGTGGTAGCTCTGCCTGCCTTAATCTCGAAGAAGGAAGTTGGCGCGTACAAAGCAGAACGTTCTCGTGCTCTTGAGCCGAACTCGGAACGTCGAGTCGTACACGTAACACGATTCGTATTTCGTCGTCACAACGAGCTGTGCTTGCTCGATCGGAATGAATTCCATTCGACGAGGACCGAGTAAAGGCGACGACATTTCCGACATATAGGAAGTCGTAGCCGGCTACTTGTGCCCTCCTGCACGCTCCCGTAGCAGTGCCCGAGAAATTCCGACAAGAGGGCTCGTTAAAGATTCACCTACCCCACGTCGACCGTATTAAGGTCAGACGAACCCACTCTACGAATAGTGATTTTCCAAATGCATGTATACGTGTACGTCACATTTACGCTCTTCCACATCCATATTTCAAATGGGGAAGTCCATCTATACAGGGTGTGCCTAAAAATTAATCTACCAGCAAAATCGTTCTGTTTGCTGCAGCAACTGTTTGAGACATTTTTACCGTAGTATACTATAATTGCACATGTGCTCAAATATATACATCACACTTATCCTCTTAATCACTCGTATCTTTTTAAATGAATAAGTTTATCTATATAAAGTGTTTGTAAGAATTAATTATCGCAGTAACTCGTTTTACTTTCTTCAGAGACGAAGGATCGTCACTCGTGATATCTTCATTACATAGATTCTTGATACATAGGTTTTTGCATATTAATATTTGAAACAGGCAAAGTCTAATTATATAGAATGTTCCCAGAAATCAATCGTTGAAACGAATCGCTGCTATTATTACAGAAGAAACGCTACTGTTTGAGATATTTCGGTTGTACATAATTGTATAGGCACTTGCATATTCGAGGAAAATAGGGTGAGGTCGAAGAAGGAGGCACTGTCGAGAGTCGTAAGTCCAAGGACAAGCGTTTCTGCGCATTTTTTTAGATACTAACGTGGTAACCTAATTACACGTATAGCTGAAAAGTACGTGAAGTCGTGTGATAAATGACAAAAAAGAAAAAAAGAAGGAAAAGCGTTCGCCGCACTCTAGAGAACGTCACTTTACACATTACTTGAGCACGCCTCGAGTGTCTTACTTCGTTCCTTCTACAAGATACTTGCCGTGATTGTTTTTTCGGCCTATAACAAAGCAATATTAATACCATTAAAAAGATGGAAATTCATAGAAATATTCCGAAGAACGGTTGTTTTAGAAAAATTTTATAATACAATTGCAAATTATTGCATGATTAAAGATATGACCGCGAAATTTATAGTCGAATAATAGCTAACGTGTTGTCTTTTTCCACGCAATATTAGTTTCAATTGAGTCAAATCATTTGTTTATGACATTATCGAAATATAAATTCATTGCTAGCGGACAGCAGTAAATGTTGGTAATTAAAACCGAATAATAACACAAAAGATACGTTATAGCTCATAAATCTATTAAATAAGTATTGAAATATTGCTCCTAGCCTAGTAATATGGCTCGTGTATGCAAATAAGCAATCATTCTAGCTGGTCACAGTAATTTGTACGATAAGTAGCTTCGAAAATACTAGTTCAACAAATTCTCAACAAAAATGAATCGGAAATCTGGTTTCAGAGGACAAAATAAATTATACGCTCTATATATTCAATCTTCTTATACAGCTTTCTCGTGCATGCGCCGCATATCTTATTAGTCTACTATTAGTATAAAACGACGAGTAGCAACATTCGAGTTAATTGTAAAGTATCATCAATCTTGCATAATATGTTTTATGCCGCGTCCTTTTTTGCACGATTGTCGATTCAGGTTGCTTGTGTCGTGGATGATATACGGCTAGGCTAGAGCATTTGCTGTATATGCTTCAAATATGCATATACCTCACAATAAAATTAAAAATTGAATACTTCTTAAATAATATATGTAATACGATTATTCTTGAACATACGTGTCTGATTACACACGTATCGATTTATACTAATACAATTAAAAGATACAAAACAACATATAAGAATTGAAATGCGTGATTAAATTTAAATTCTCAAAATCTTGATTTACGTCACTATGATTTTCAGATTGTTAATTGTCGGGAATCTCTATCGAAGATCATCGAGTGAAAATATTTCTAAACCCTGTGAATCATTAGAAGGGTAAGGATTAAAATAATCTTGGGGATTTTGTTTGAAGAGCACCCTGTAGATGAACGTGTAGGTTCCAGTGATAGCCGAGAACGCGTCGATAAATTTCTTATGCGCTAGCACCCTAGCACGCGCATACAAGCGACGACCCGTTTATCCATCGATTTATTTACCGCTTTGCAGACATCTCGAGCTTCTTTTTTGGTCACCAAAACGAATGGCCGAGACAGCGACAAAATGAAGGGGGGAAACGAATTTTTAGCGAAGGCTGCCACCACTACATGCGCGAATCCGATGAAATATCGGGAGAAAAGAGCAAAGTCGTCGCTGCACGAGAAAAGGAAGAATCACGATGGAAAAGTAATAATCGTACGTTTGCGTTCGATAAAGAGGTAACGTGTAACGAGCCAGAGATTTTCTGTAAAAGCATCTGGAGAGTTCCATTGTCTTCGATACATAGGGAAGATTTAGGGGGAACTCCCTTGGAGAAGTATAATTCACATAGGACAAAAGTAACAACGGAAAAAATTATTCGCGTACGTGGTTCGTATCTTTCAACATCCCGTTTCGAAATGTACGACTGCTTTCAACGAAATAAAGGGTTAAGAGCATTCCTAGTAATTCTTTAGCTTTTTCTTTCCTCTCTTCCAATTTTAGACTAGAGATGAAGCGTTTACATAAATTTAGAAAATTTTAAATGATAAATATTTAGAAATTCTCATACTGAAAGAAAAATTTTGCAGTGGAATATCCATTTATTCTATTTAATAAAATTATTAATAAACTTTAAAATGTTTTAAAGTCTGCTATCAAGATGTATAAATTATTTCTTGAGGAATAATACAAATATTATTTTATTTTATCTCTTTCATTCTTAATTAGAATAGAAAAACGATCCAAAATAAACAATCCCCGGCTGTAACAGGTTAAGAAAATGCACTTATCAAGTTGTTCGTTAAATGAAATTATTCGCGGAATCAGATATTGCATTTTAGTATAAAACATAGTCTTATTTTAGTTAACATGCAAGATATAATTCCAATAATCCTGGTGAAGAATTTTTCTCTGTGTTTTTCCATTCAAAAATTAAACAAACATGATGCATTCACCTTCTCTAAGACGATTATAAGGATGTAAAGTCGAGTCAAGCGGTTCAAGTATATAAAACACTCACTTAACAAACATATACTGCATTCAAATGCTAAGATCACCCGACAATCAGCTGATTATATCTACATCTACTTCGTCATCATGGTAAAATATAAATAGTGAAAGATTATCAAATGAAACAGTACATAATATACAACATAATATATATATATATATGTTCAGTTTTATTCTGATTCGATAAAGAAAGATACGATATCTTTAAATTCTTCCTAAATTCAAAATTTTCAAAATAAACCAGCAGAGGAAACTGACACTACGCGGGTTCATTAACCTTAGCCGCCTAACGCGTTAACTTAAAGACAATGAAAGCAAACATAACATGCACGCCTTTCGTACACGCGTTACCAATTAGGGTGTTTAACAAAGCGCTAATATTAACACGTCACATTCAAGACAGTAGACATCTATGTTTGCGTAAAGAGGTGTAAAGAGAGAATCAGCCCAGTCGTATTATAAAGGAAAATAGTTTTCACGATTCTGTTACGGTGAAAAGTCACAGTGTCTTGCGCGACAGTTGCACGGGATGTCTGCCATACGAACAAAGTTCGACGAATTCTGTCTAATTGACCCCCGTACAAAGACAAAGTTTCGCCGAGCGGGGAGACGAAGTTTCAGAACGCTGTCTTCTATTTGACCTCACCACGTCTATCGTTCCGCTGCAGGAAACTGTACAGACAGAATTGGTTTCTTTGGCTTCGAAGAGAGAACACGGCTCTTTGTTAAAACGACACCTGACAGCGTGTGTAATTCTGACAAGGCGAAATTAATTAAATTACCCTCATGTTTGATTCGTTTAATTAAGACTATTTCGAAGTAGTTTCATTGTTATTTCCTCTCTCCTTCTATTTTCTTTTAGCAAATAAGATATGAAAACCAACGAGAAAAATATAGTAAATATTTTTGTTCACTGTCACGACTTGAATGTTACTCTATGGTTAAACACAGAGAATTTTAGTGTAACGTAATTGAAAATGGAAATAACCTGCTCGGTTGAAAAATATCTTTTAAAAATACTATGAGTTTACATAAAGGAGTTTCGCGGGAGTAAAAGATAATATAATTCTTAAGACAAACGATGTTTTAATATTTTCAGTTTTTTTATACTGTGATATTATCAACATTTTGTAGGAGATTCAAAGCCAAATAAAAGGACAATTTCGGTAAAATGAGATTGGTTACTGAATTTTAAAGCTGTTTCCCGAAAAAAAAGTAGCAAGTGTAATACATCATGTTCTTCTCTGTATTCTTCATATGTTCCTTCATTGCTTGAAGAAATTTGATCGTTAATACTAATATTGCAATAAAATTACTGTAATTATGTATTGGTTATAATAGTCTTTCTACCATATTAAACTTTATTGTAAATTTTTAAAATTCTTGTGAAAGAATGTGCTTTGCAGCTATTAATCCTCAATTTATCGTGATTAAATTTTATTGAGGTCCTGTGTAAAGATTAACAAAATTAGATTATATTAACTCTAAGTGAAAAGGAAATTGCATTACGAAGGTACTTATTTCGAATATTGTGAAACTATATTAGATTACTGAATTATTAAGCTACTAAAATAAATCTTAAATATATTCATGGTGTGTTCAGAGGAGAATACTGTGAAAAGTGGCCAGTAATTCAATTTAATTTATTTATTCTCCAAAATTAAAGGAAGATCAAAGAAATCTCTACGGTGAATCACGCGAGAGACCTTGAAATGAGAGCGCGAACATGAAACCATCGTCAAAAGAGAAACCTACTACATCGTTCTAAAATTACCACTAAGATCACAATGAATGCACTAAAAGAAGACAGTATCCTTTGTAAAGAACTTCGTATACCACATTAATTAATCCCGTTAAATTAGTTCTTCCCTAAACTGAATGAACCGGAAAGAGAAAACCATGAAGTGAATTAATATTTCGATACGAATTCACGGCAATATTAAATTTAACTGACAGTTTTTTTTCAGAAATTTGTTTATTAAAAAATTCTAATTAAAATTTAGACCTTCATTGTTTTAATAATAAAGTTAGGATATTTTACGTGGAATTTAAAAATTTTAAATATTCAATGTTTTTTATAATAATAGTACAAAGATCGTTAGAATTATGCAGTTTCCTTATTTTAATAATTCCAAACAATCTTCAATTTTCACTGTACTATTAGAAGTATAAAAAGGGCGTGAGTCTTCTGTCGAAACTCTCGACTTTTTATAAATTGAAATTTATTACAATAAAATCTATAAGATAAAATTGCAATAAATCAAAGTAAAATTCTTCTATTTTCATATTTTCCTGCCATCGAATGGATTAACAGGAAATCTAAAAATCTTGGTAGTAAATTTTATTTTAAACGCATACTGCAATTCATATGTGATTTCCTCTTATCGCTTTGTCCGAAACCAGTATTGCCACAGAGACAAACTATTAATCGATTTAATAGTTTCAACTTGGTCTAGATTGAGACGTTGGCGGCAGCTGGCGATAATTAAATCTCGTGCAACTCTCGAAAGACTGAAATTGACATTTCATTACCTAGGAAACGTTCCTCGATCGCTCGGATACAAATTACAATAATATCAATGATATTATTCGTATAATCGCAATGCATTAAACCATATAAATAGTAATACTCGTTAATATATTAAGCCAATATGGTTATAAATGCTAACATGAAATTTTATTATTCAATATGCTTCTTCACTATTTATTTGTTTGTCTGGTCGATGATGAATATTAATATAAAAATTTTATTAACACGTGCAATCAATTTAAATACAGAGGACAAAGAAAATGATATTATTTTGTAAACTACATTTATGCAGAAATATCCTATAAAAAGAGAAGATACAAATATTCCTGAAACGGAATCAACATTCAAAGTAGGATTTGTATCATATTAAAATCAGCCAAAAACAGTACTGATGTATAAAAATGTGTCTCAAAGGACAAAGAGAAAGTCTAAGAATCGTATCTAAAAACTTCCAATTTCCAAGGAAGATTTCGCCATAAACAGTCAGTTTCGCCGCAAAATTCCGTTGAACTTGTACCATTCTGTTTCCACAGGGAAGTTCAGATACCCGGAGACTTGTAACCGCAATCACTCCTTAGATTACCTCGGCTTGAGCAGTTTATAATTTTGTCCCGCAATGGATACGAACGTTTTCTTTCTCTACCTCTTTCACCGATTCTCCCTCTCCATCTTGCCTCACCCTTTTCTGTTTTAGCTTATAGCCGGTTGCGCTAAGCACATTGTTATTGGGTATCAACAAGAACGATCTAAACATCAGACTTCTGGCAAACCATTCGTTTTAACGACTAGAAATGGTGTCCAGTTTGCTAACGTGGCAAGTTAGAGTACCCAGAAAGTTCTAGTTATTTAAAATTATTTTAAATGGAATTTTTATACGAAAATAACGTAAAAATTGACTTTTAATGTTTGCTTAAGAAATTATATGTTTTTAGATTTTAAATAACGTTTATATGTCCGGGAAATACAGTAGACTTCACATATCCGGATATGCATTTATGGAAAATTGAAATTTACATCTGTGGGAACATTTACAGAATGCAATAAATATAAAAGAAATATAAAAAATAATATGCAAAATACAATATTCGTTATAGGATTTAACAAGCGAAAAGAATCTCTATTTAAGTTTCGTTCACTCAGTTCTATTCATAAAAATATAAATTTATCATTAAAGTTTCAACATGACAGAAAATTCCTTTTTATAATAAAGTGTGGTGCTCTGAAATATATTTATTAGTTTCTATAACGTTTAAGTCACAATAGAAACTCGCGTTATAAAGCTTAAAGGAGGTTGGAAAATCACTGAATGAAATTTGCATTTGGAGGAAGGTGTCAAGGTCACGGAAGTTGTTTCATTACCACAAAACTTTCATGTTCCTGCTAGCTACGTGCACTTCTAACGTCTTGCGTAACAGTAATTGATGCATCATAAACACAATATGGCTCTACTCCAATTGTAACCCGTGGGAACAGTTTCCGGCTATATAATATTCCATGTAGCAAGTCTACGGGTCACTTGCGGCATAGCGTGCGACCACTGACTTCTCATATAACTAACCTTTTCGCGGATTTCGACTCCCTCAATGTACATATAGTAATCTCATATTTTAGGTTCAAGTGAAATTGTCACAATATCATCATCCAACATATCAAGAGATCTGTGGATTATTTTTAATTTCAAATAAATATGTAGTTCAATTAAAAGCTTCGCTTTACTAACTATTATTAACTTCTAATCCAAAATTTTATATTTCAATCTTGCTCATGATTGATCAAACAAAGAAGACTTTTAATATTCTAAGAAAATGTTCAGCGAAGAATAGGAATGAGCAGCTACACACAAATAGTAATTGTTTTGAATTTTTTTCAAGGTTGAGATATTTTTTAATGCTAAAAAATAGAATTAAATCTAGAAAATAACTGAAAAAAATATAGCAAAACTATTTGGATATACAATCACACTTAAATAGCAACACTTAATTAGTACTAAATTATACCTTCTAATAGTTCACAAAAATTATACAGCTTTTAATATTTCACAAAGTTCAAGGCTTGTCAAAGCTTTAAGGTTTTTGGAAATTTTGTATGACGTTATATTCTTCTATAAACATCTTTGGAGCAACGAAAAGTTCACTGTCCTAACCTTTCGCTTATGTGATCGACTTATTATCCTTTCTACATAAGAGTAGTTTCTCGTGTATAAGCCGAGTATAATATGATCCAGAAAATGGGCAGAAATGATCAGAATGCGTGAAGTTCGTGCATGATAACGTGTTTTAGGGGATGGATTAGATCGACACGCTGTCTTATTTATACACGCCCACGTAGGCGAATACCAGTTCATGGACCAGCTTCTACGTTCTATCGATAGCGGCTGCTTGAATTATGGTACCACCCACCAGCAGCTTTCGACCGCATAAATTATTCAATAGCAGGCCGCACACCTGTAATGGAGCAAATCAGTTTCGCGTAAAAGTGACGGTCACGGTTGCAATTATTTCACATGGATCTTGCTCTGCGATTCCACGAAAGAACCTGAAGTGTTGCACGCAATTAATAAGCCGGCCTGTCTATAGCGTTTTCGTTTTATTGCAATCCCATTAATGCGTCCTATACGTTCCCGAGCAAAATTGAATCGCGTTTATCTTCGGCTCGTTTCCACCGTTCACGCTTCTGTGTTCCCATTATTGCGCGTTCGTTTCAAATTGCCATTTCATAACTGTTTTTCGGTCTCATTACTGCGTTTATCACGCGACAAACTTGTGGCAACTGGCATTCCAAGGTCAAATTTGTTCGAAAACTATTAAAAGAAATTTGAAAACACGAAATGATTTATGATATTGTTACATTATTCCTGTCAGTTTCAACTCAATCATGCATTTTTATTGTTACAAGAAATGTGTATTTCGGATATTGGAGAAAAATATTAAGGAATCGTATATATGAATACTTCTATGTTTCAATTTTATGATAAAGTTCCTCTTGAAATATTAGGTTAATTTAAAGAACAACCATTCAATTGGTTTTAACTAACATTTAAATTCTTCAATGAAATAAAACAATTTCATTTAAAAGGGTATATTTATATCAACCCTTCTGGGTAGATTTTTGACTGATGATTAATAGACATCAAAACTTCATATTTCAAAATATAATTATAGTCTTGAAGTATTTTCAACTCTTTATTTCAAACAAATATTTACATTTATATTCAATATTTGAAATATTCGTAAAATCTAATCTTCAAATATTTTCATTGAAAGCTCAGTCCATTTTTACTTTCCCTCCCTCGTATCACAACAATATCAAAGATTTAATTTTCCATTCTATTAGTAATTATAATAACGACGTATGAAGTCCTCGCATACAGCGGGAGGAACAATTTCTTATCTCGAAAATATGATGTTGTTCTCAACGAGCAGAATCGAAAGGAAGGGAGGGCGATTGAAAACCGCAGAGCAAAGTTATCGCGGCCGAAAATTGCAACGCGTTACGTTCGGTCAGCTCGCAACACGAATTAATAGGAATCCAACGTGGCACATTTATTTTTGCCAGCCGGGCGAAATGTTACTCGGAAAACAATTCCGTGTCTGGCGTGCTTGCTCGCTCACGAGGTAGCGGTAATTTTTTTTTTCGCTGGTTACCTCCCGCTACAAGTAAAACGGCGATCGACCGCGAATGCGCGTGTAATCGGTGACGGGCGTCTCACGTGGTGTTTTGCCCGCAGCCGAGCGAGCAGAATCGCGAGGGCTTTCACAGACACATCGAGCGAAACCAAAAGAGAGAAGTAAAGACAGAGAGAAAGACAGCACGAGCGCTGTGAGAGCTGGTACGCATTCAATTTGCATCCGATAAATAAAAGGCGCGATTAACGACGGTCCATAGCGATGGACGATGAAGGGTGTAAACGAGGGAATCCGCAAAACCCATGTTCCAACAACAACGACTGCGGCTACAAGAAGTGACCGCAACTTCAATCCTATCCGACTTCATTTCCATCCCACTTGAACCCAGCGTTCGCTTCTTCTTCTCTTTCATGGACACGCCCTTCCTGGTTCAGCCCACGACGTACCCTGCGGTGGTGAGAGATGCCAAGGTTGAGTTTATTATGATTATAAGGAGAACGGAGGTGAGACTCACGACTCTCAAGACCGGCTTCCCTTCGATCCTCCTTTTTTTCTTCGTTCAACGTTCTTACTTCTCAATGCCGCGTAGTATGATAAAATGGATGTCTGACCGAAAAAATCATGGGACATCGTGCAGATTAACATCGTCTAGCGCTTTACCATTCAAGTTACTACGTATATTCATTTGCTCACGTAGAAGCAGTCTCTTACGAGAAATCCTGTATAAATAGTCGGCGAATGTATCAGATACAGTGTAGTACCTATGTTTTGCAATAAAAAGATTACAATTTGACGATATTTTCGAATAGATGGACTAAGGAGATCGTTAATTTTTAAATGCACGTAACTTGGATTTTTAAGTAAAACTATATGGCTTGTTGCAAATTGATTAACATTTCGCTGCTTGCTAGTTCTAATTTAGTTCTCTCGTTACGGTAAAAATTAAACGTTATATTTTGCGGCCATTTTTTATATTTAATTTTTAAATTGATTTGTAAACGCTTTACACAAGAACGTGGCTTATTACTTAATAACTTCTACTATATTATATTACATCTATAGGCTATCTATGAACTGCAGAAGATGTATCGAAGAAGAGAGCGATTCTATGTGAAAAAATAAATATGGTAGAGTATTTAAACGTTAAACAACATTAGTTTGCCAATATTAACGTTTCATGTCTTTTCGCGGTCGCATAACCATTTTAACACTATGTGTTCTTTTCTTTATTTCGAAAACGTGTCATCGCTTGGCTATCGAGAGCATATCAGCGCCGATCTTCCCTGCTCTTACGTATTCTTTTCAGGCTGTGTCCCTCTCGTCCCGTTTGCCTTTCTATTCCACAGTTATCCGAAGTGAGCTTTCGACTGTGTGGCGCTAATCGTGAGAGGCGGCGCGAGATTCCGTGGAATCAAGGGTGAGGATGCGCCGCGACCACAGCTACTTCTTTCAATGAACGCTGCAGGCCTGCCGTCTGCGGTTCCGCTTTCAATGAGAACGCCCCGTAAAAACTTTTAAGTACTCCTTCCACGTTGCCGGAGGGAGAAGAAGGAATCGCGAACGGACTTTACCTTAGGAAGACGGTAGGCAGTTAGCAGACTCAAAGAGTAAACCTCAATCGAAAGGTGCAGAGAGGAGGGGAATGATGGCCAAACCGGAAACTGGCTTCAAGTTCTTACTGTCTGCTTTCACTACTTTTCGGTTCGTGCAAAAGCATCCAGCCGTGTACTTTAATTAAATCGTTGAGACTAGAGCCACGCCATGCATTTCGTAGACGGTCTTGTACCGCCGGACCGCGGAACTTCTTCGAGGCGAATAATTGTGTACGAAATTAAACGGGATCGTTTCCGTGGCAATTGAGACCAAGCTTCTTTGAAGTAACATGTATTGAAGATTTCTTATTGTTAGCCAATGTAGTGTTTGGAGAAGTTTCACAATTATCGCAATGAATACAATCCTGTATCGTATAAAAGAGATTTAGTACAATGAGGAGGAGACTTTTTCATTGGTAATTATATAGCTAGATCGTTTTTGGTCGTATAATAATCTCGTTATCTATTGTACAGTAAATCATTATTAATATCACTTGAGAAACTGAAACTATTCATTTCGTCTGAAATACTTTCTCGTTCATTCATTTATTTTGTCCCTTATAGCTACCTTAAACTTTCTAGAAGGTTAGGTACTTTCCTAGGTACTTTCTGAACTTTGAGATTCTTAATCAATTGTCATTTTATCGTCAATAATCTATTTGTCATCACGTTATAAATTACAAAAGGGCTTTTTAATGCTGCTGTGGCTCATAATTGATTGATATACAGAAAATGCAAGATGTCTCATCAACAGTCTCTGATGGTGAGAAAGAAACACAAGATGTCTCGTCATCCATCCGTAATCAGATTTATCCTCTATCCGTTCTCTCTTAACAAGAACGGCTCGTGATGAACCAAGAATAAAAGACTTATGGCGAAATAGCATAAAACGTTATGAGTAAATAAGAGTATATCTTCATTTTAAAAGGTCATTTGCTTTATCTTTCGATTCCTTTGTAAGATTCATTGCAGCAAACTGGCTAGAATAATAAATAATAACAGTAGAAATGAAGAAAAACATTTAAAGAATTACTTCAATTTTTAATTTCAAGTCGCAATATATATTAATGAAAATTTTTCTAGAGAAAGATAGTTTCAAAAACATTTATATTTTAAACGTAGATATTCAAATGCCTAGATTTTTCTTAGAACAGTTCGTCTTCGGGAAAATGTTCCATTTCGAAATTTATATCACTGTTTATTTTACTTTCAATTCAAATTCTTCGCCTCTCTTCTCCTCAAATTGAAATTATTCAGTGCTTAACTTTCAAACTTCCACTCCTTATTCCCTTTAGCCATTCATTGAACCTTTAAGTTCCTGAATATGTACTTGCTTCATAGATGTACTTTCGTGTATGTGTGCACAGACTTTTATATTTTCCATTCTGTTTCCTTAAGTGAAACTTTGCGGCTGTATGTAAGAAACCTCTCTAGTGTAAAAGCCAATATTTCCAGCAAATTTGAACAATCATAAAAACAAATTTGAAATAGAAAAGCAAGTGAGTTCCATTTATGAAACTTTTATCAAATTTATCTCTACTCTAGCGACGAGTGAAATGCCTTCCAAAAGATTTTGAAGCACAGTGATAAAAGAATCGTCGTGTTTACTCAAGTCGATAAATTATTCTACTTAGTAAAATTTTATGGACGTTCAGCGAAACAATGGAATGTTAGAAGACCAACATATACCACATTTCAATAAATTTGTCTCAGGATAGGCTACACACTTAACTAAATAAAAATATATAATTCCATTTAAAAGAGACTTTGAAACCGTAAAGAAACCTCCTTCTAGAGAAGGTTTGTGTCCGTAGTAAAATGTCTCCTTCAAAATACACCAACTTATATTTGAAATAAGTAGTTTAGTAGACATTTGCTTGAGAATATCATAATAGAGCATTATACGTATATATTTTACAAAACCAATAATATTGAATACACTGTTGCATCTAACAAGCTTCAGCTATAAATTATAATTTATGCATCCGGTTACAAGAAGGCCAAACACATTCTCTCCAGCTTCGATTCACCTGTTTTCTTCTTACTTACGGTTACCATTCCTGTTCCCATTAACATTCTTAGATTACGAAGCAACAGCGAAATCACAGAGCGCTGTGCACAAAAGACAGATAATCCATGGGCTTTGTGGAGGAAATAACGATTCGATCTGTCATGACGGCTGACGTCTCTCGTTCCTTATCCATTTTGAAGGTTCAAGAAGTTCTAATCCATCGTGCAGCTTCGTTCCTTAATGAAAAACCGTGATTGTGCGCGACCTTGCACAGCACATTGCCATAAAGTCAAAGAATAGCAGGTGCCGAGATCAGAATGATCGTTGTCGCTTTCCATATCGAAATCGTCCGAGGAAAGATTTTGCGAAGGACGCGAAGGACGCAAAGGACGGCGAACTTAGTAGAACTGGACGTAATAAGACGAGTGATCAAGTGATCGAAGATGACGTTGCGGTTACACCGAAGAAAAATCGGGGACAGAGAAACGAAAGCGGCCCGTAACAGTAACTGGCCATTCTTCTCTTTTTCTGTTTTCTTTACTTTGTCTGCAGACTCATCGTTATAACGAGCCAACAGTATTAACGCGATACATTCGATGCAAGATGCATTATATAGCTCTGATGTAGTGATAGATGAAATATCTAATCAATGGAATCAGAGCATGCGATCCAATACATGTACCATCTTATCATGTGGTGTTTTGTTGGTTTTGTCAAGAATAGTGAGGATAAGGATAAATGTTTCACGCATGTCTTATGGATTGATTAAACAGCATGGAATTGGTTAGTTCGATTGAAATTGAGGAAGTGATAATAGTATTTTAATAGATCACGTTATTTTGCAATTGAAATGAAACGGGGACTTGATAAATTCATTAAACTGTGATATATTAAATATTTAATTCTCTTCATCCTTTTTTCAACAAATACTTTTATTTTTGTAGACGTATCATTTTGCATGTGTCATGTTTAAGCTGTAGATTTTCTTGTTTATATATGATCTTAATTTTACTATTATTAATTTTTATATTGTTAAAGTTTATGAGCATATCTGTTTATATAAATAATAAAAAATCAAAACTATATACAATTGGATATTTTATATATTGTAACCTAATAGCGACTTAAAGTTATAATAATTAACTTTGATAAATCTATCTTTAATTCCAATATTAATATCACTTTGATGCTTCACGAATTCACTATAAATATCTCATTACTTCACCTTTCAACCACCAGGGAAAGTTCGCTCAAAACCAGGCAATGGCCATTCATTTTCTCCCTCGTTCCTGTTTTCAATTTCCGGTGGTAGAGAGCTCGTCAAGACCGAGGAGCGGGATGAATCTGTGGCTTGCTACAGACACCTGCGGGATTTTGACAAACGTGTATCACGGCCAGTAGCAGTTTATCGATCCTGTCCTAATAAGACACAGCAGAGCAAAATGAGGCAAAGCTCCGTATGTACAACAGCCACACAGTGTAGACACCGACAGGGCACAGAAAAAGCGTGTGATAGAGAGAGAGAGGAAGATGAGGATAGATCTGATTAACGCGCCGTCTTGTCCCATCCACCTACCCACGTCTTCGAGGCTTGATTGGGGGCGATAAGCAGTTTATGAAGCAGCTCGGCCAAGAATAATAGATTAGCAAAAGACTGAGGCGTGAGACGATGTTAAAGGAAGAGGAAGAGGAGGAGGATGAAGGAGAAAGGGCGGTCAGGGTCTATGGGGAGGAGAATGCAGTAAACAATGATGGGTAGCCTCCCGCGTTCAGTAACTGCCGCGATACTCTAACATGGGAACTCATTACGGGGTCTCGCGTGAGCGCATCCACCTATACTTGATTGCATTATAATATGGTCTGATCCCTCCCTGATCGTCAAGTGATTCTATTGCTAGAAGCTACATCGATGCGATCGATAATCTCTTTATACGTATTTGTTCGATATCGTTTCAGAATAAACAACATATTGGATCGAATTTTAATAAGGAATTGGTTAACAGGGAATGGACATTTAACGGATCGTTGATAAATGTAATATATTTCCTTTTACACGTTCCTTTCTCTTTTTTATTTTTATTAGTGTTATATTTCTTAATTATTTTTATAAAAATATAAATATGAATTTAGTATTATTAGTCATGAACTTAGTATTATCTATCCCTCAAGGAATGGATTTATGAAAATTGGTCTATGGAAATAAGTAACTTATAGTGAGATAAGATATGAGAGGTATATTAGTCGATATCAACAATCTAAATCATATGACATTGGTTTAAAATTAATTAAAGTCAAAATTGATCCTTCTACTATATCGAATTTTTATATTCTTGGAATAAAATCGGAACGAGAAATCATATTTTATACCTTTCTTGGACTTAGAAGGCTTCTATAACAATTTTTAATGAGAAAAATACGCAGATGACGCAAGAGATGTAGCAAGGTAAACTCCCTTTGAAGGATGCGGCTGGCGCGGATATGTTCGCATACGTATAGTGGTACAGTGTATTATATGATGACATAGCACGGATATTTTCTGTTTTACAGCAATGCTAGAATTCTTCTTATGTCGGACTAGATTAATGCGGTGCAGATTAAGTTCTGGAGCTTAAGAAAATTTTCCAAGATTACATCCGTTATTACGGCATAAGAAGCTGGTTAATGTTGCTTTATACGTCAGAAATAGGTATTAGAGGAGATGATTACTTCCTGCGAGAATGTGTTGATTCCTCAGGCCTTTGATGACGAGGTACAAGGGAAAGAAAAAATTCGTGAAGAGAGAAAAATACTATAAGTGGCTCCACCCAGTAATAACAATGATCTAAGCACTCTGGATATTATTTAAAATCTATTAGACTGGTTGATAGGCGTCTGTACATTTTATTTGAAAATAAATAAGAAATAACAAGTTGGCGTAATAAATGATGTGTTTCAACTAATTCATCTGTATATTAAAAATAAATTGCAGAAAATAATTTGATTTTATATCAAGATTAGATGAACACGAAAGTTTCCAAGTAAGTTTTTAATCTAGATGACACCTTTAAATAAAATAAGCAATGCGGAGATTCAAATGTTACGTTTTGAAAACAATTTAATTATAAAACAATAAAACTAGCAACAGATTAATTTACAACAGAAGTATCTATATACTTTCAAAACTGTTCTTATTTCAGCTATCTTTGAATAAGGCACTACATAATCTGCGCATTTGAGACACTGTAAGGCAATTTGTTCTTGGACATAACAGAATTATAATGACTATACTTTAAAGAATTTTTATTTCTGAATCTATTTATATAAATAAAAAGTCAGATAGAAAATTATCTCACTTGACAGCCAAATAATGAATTAATAGAAAAAAATCATTTTCATGTTTAAACGAATTAACATATACATAATTATATATTGTTTAAACAATATCCAAATCTGGTTGAAACTAACGAAAGCTGATAGATAATTCTCCTGAAATAAGTTAATCGCATCTTATAATTGTTTCCTGTTTAAAGTTTCAATTAAAATAGTGTAACGATACAAAACACGATAAAGTGCACATTAAATATCAAGTAAATGCGGCATAGTAGCGCTTCGAGAGAAATTTGTACCTTCCTCTTAACAAACAACGGTCTGAAATTGGAAAATTATAGCGAACAAGAAACGTCAAACAATTTTACCGTGCATAATAACGTAACCACTTTAATGCATTTTGTTATCCAAGAGCGCGGGCAGAGACTAAAGTGTCGTTTAACATTCGTCGCTGGAGGCCAGAGGCAGTTAGAGGCCAGGACCTTGGGCGAAGGAGCTCCGCCGACAAATTATGAGTAATAGCTGTAGAATTGAAAGCTACAGAATATTTTGCGGTAATCTGGCGTCGAAGGAAATAGAATCCATCACGGAGGTGTCTACGAGGAACTCATAACCACGTAGCCAAGGTAAGATAGTGGATTGCATGCGAAATACTCGCGTTTGTCGAGGAATTGCCGCACAGTGAAACAAATAAGGAGAGGGAGAGGATGAGCGGGTGGTTTGCTCGAAAGAAAAGGCGTGATAAAGAAAAGGGCCAATGTACGGGGTGGCCTCGATGCATCTTCGTGTACGCGACAGCAGAAGAAGAAGAGAAGATGAGGGAAAAAAGGAGCAATGAAGAGAAGAAAAAGGTAGAAGGAATCGAGTGGGAGAAAAGGAGCCCACGAGCGTGCTTTTCTTGTCGCCTCCATTCACGTGTCATCAGTCACGCGAGTAATGAGTGTCGGAAATACAAGGTTTCTTGAGTCAAACGGGGCTTTGCCCTTCTCTCTCGTTTACTCTATTCCCTCTATCGCGCAGCCGACTGCTCCCCTTTCTCCGTATTTATCTCCCTCCCGTTCTATCCTTCTGCCAGGCGAACTTCTCCACGCTATTTATTATGGTCTGTACGTGCATACGTGCGCGGAAAGTAAAGCGCACGTCTTCGGGACGACATCAACGTACCACGGGGTATACGTACCTACGTACAGGGAAGATGTTCGTCATATCTCGCGTAAGGATCTACTTGGGATGACTTCACCCGCTGCGTACTCATTCGTGCTTGACATAGCGACGCCTACTGAAAGACAAATGGTTAGATGAACGAACGGATACGAATAGTCACAGTGTAGACTATTTTCGCGACAGCTACCAACGTTCGAGATAAATGACGAGACAGTTTCGAGAATCGAGGGACTGCGAATCTGTACCTCCACCGTGCGTTGGCAATGCCACAGAATCTACATGTGCATTCATAACGTTAATGATAGTCGAACGTAACGTTGATGTTGCAACATGGACTGATATATGTATCAAGTTTCGATAAAAGTATTTTGCAATTAACGAGAAATGTTAATATCGATGCTTCCATTGATTAATAGACTGTGAATATCCATGCATTTGAATGCGTACATAAAAATATACAAAAATACTTCAAAAGCTTCAAAGCAAAACGTGAGGAGTTGAACGAATTTTTATTTAGGTTCTGTTTCTGTGGTTTTAAATTCACAGAAATACGAATTTGCATAAATATCCGCAACATACTGATAAAGATGAATTCTAATTAATAAAAATTGTTTTTTATATTGTGGAGTGAAAAATAAATAAGGGTTCGCATAATGGAAATAGAAATTCGTGATTTGTATTGTAGTTCGTTTCACTTGGGCTGACCAATCAAGTCTTAATCTACTTTATCAAACCACTCGGGTTAATTCTTAATTGTCATAGTGTTTGTTGACAAGTATGGAGAAATTTATTCTATGTTATTAATCAAGATCTAAAATTTAGTTATTTATTTCATCTCCTTGTAATAAATGAATTCGCTTTTATAAGTCATTTGTTTCTTAAAAGTCGAACATAAATCATATACCTGGATAATCAAATCTAAAAGTTTTACAAAAAACAGAGTCGATCGATTTAGCTTCTTAAAGATACATATATGAAAGAAAGAAATTTCCTAATTAAAAATTAACCAATGTATTATTCTTCCTACATTAATTTCCATATTAACATAAATCTGGCAACGAATATATACTTAATAAAATAAACAGGAAATAGCTCCGTAGCATAATTGCTTTACTCGTTTCACTGAAATCCTTCATATTCAGCATTATTTATAGATACTTAAACAGTTCGTATTAGTTTTATTGAATCGTTAAATATACTCGAAATGGATATAGAACGTACATCATAACGACTACAGTGAAAATTCCTAGAATAAAATATGATTGATATCCCTCAGTTTATGAAGACGAACAAGGTCATCTCAAAAGTCAAATACAATTTATATTCTAGTTTTGATACGATTATTGATAAGCATTTCCGAAAAACAGTAGTCCATCATTTGTCGATTTAAGCGTGAACACGATCGCTCCTTGACAGTGATTGAGAATCGAGTTCGACCAAAATTGAATTAACATGGACGTGGCATTTATCATTTATGATTAGTTGCGAGATTTGCACGTGAAATGTTTTGAATTCCATGCAAGTACATCTTCTTATACAGGATGCTATATATATCACTTCCACTATTAGCGATTTATGAAAGAAGACGTAATATAAAATAATTTAGCTAGTTCTTATTTGTAGTCGCCAAAAATTCTTATATACATGAGTTGTATATATATGAGTCGTATATATATGATCAAATCCATAAACTGAAATCACGATTACAAACATAACTTTCCAAACATTTGCAACTTATAATTATTTATACCACGTACATACGATAAATAAATTTATAACAATAAGTCATTTGTTTTTTCAGATATTGAATATTAATTGTCCACTTGAACAATGAATCTAAGGAATTCGTAGAAACTGGCGTTGGTCAGTTTGATTTCTGAAAGTCTCGCACACGAATTAACTATATTCGCGTAAAGATCTGGATATATATCCATCTGACCTAATTTTATCGTCAATCCAATTTCTTATCTCTGCTTACAAAAGAATTTTCGATATTTTATCGTGAATACGTATAAGCGAGGATTTGGATAATTTTGGTAAAAAGAAACCTATGATCTGTATCGAAGGTAATGTGCAATGTGTATTGCATCCACCTGGTGGTTCGATATCAAATCTTTCGTCCGTTAATAACGTCGAACGACAAGCCTTCTCTGTTCGAAGAAGGCCAGAGAGAGCGAGTTCTTTGTTATCTTCGAGGAGGAGGCTATATCCGGCTAGTATCGGCTGAAGCAGTACGTGCTTCATTGTTACGGAATAAAATTTCATCGAGCGGACATTCCGTGCACCGGTTCGAGGATCAGCTTCTCCGGAATTCCATTTCGTTGGCCGAGAAACTAAGGATCTCTTCCTGCGTTCGTTAATAAAGAGTACTTTTATAACGATGTTTCATTACGCGGCGCGCACCCCATCGTTCCTTTCCTCCGGTAAGCAATTTCCCATCTATTATATCCTTTTCGGCGCGATGGTGTTAAAATTGCCGCGAGACTCTTCGCTTTAAATTACCTTCTTGCAAGAACGACAAGGAGGGCCATCAGGAGCGAAAGGACGGTCTCGAGTGTCATATCGAGTCGAGAGAATCGAGGATTCTTCGAGGCAAAGTACCACTTTATATCTCCTCCTATCGCTCGTTGCAGTCTACTTGCCCGAACGCAATTCCGCTACCTGACTATTCCTATGGAAAAGAACAAAAAATCGCCCGATTCCAATAGATATAAAGTTATCCTCATGAACGACTTTCTTGTATCATCACTGTTTCGATATTAGTCGTAGCGACTGTGGCTGCAGCTATACGGAGTCACACTAACCTCCTACGAGTTCTTTCACGTAGTAACTTACTAATAATACTAGCAAACTGACAAGTTACAAGTTATTAATTATAGACTAGCATTGTTTACGATAAACATTTTCATTGAATTAAACGTGTACTAAGTCGGTTGTAAAAAGGTACAAATTCAACAGTGAATGATCATATCTTTGTTTACAACTTCTTTACAGAGAATGCCTCTTAGTTGCGGCTCAAATTTATCATCACGTGTTTCATTACTATCGCTATTTATTACAATGGTATGTTATTAAGCGATCGACAAAATTTTGTATTCATGAGCGATGCGAGAACTATATTAATTATACGTGTAATTGAAGCCTCGTGAAAAATGAATTTCAATGTTAAACGCAACGAGCATATTAATATGCTGCTTGAAGCGACTTCCACGTCGATCTGTCCGCGGATACCGACTGAATAATTCAAAGTCTTCTAAATATTTCCGGAAGGCACTTTCACGGCTTTAAAATATTCCTCGTGAATCCCCTTATTTCCACGAGACTTCCTTTAAAATTCGTACAGGACGATGTATTCAGAGAGAAAACTTTGCATCTTTCAATTGATAATGAATAAAGGAAATTCACCTGTGATGTAATTCCAATAACGTTTCTGAAATGTAATCACTGTTTGGAATACTGTGGTTGTTCAGAATCTAAACTTCTTATGTAGAAGAAGGATTCGATCGGAAAGAAAGAAAAAATAGAACGTATCCTATTAATCATGATCTTATTATTTATTATGATCCTGCTTTTTATAATGTTCTTCGCTATGTTTTGTATTTTTAATTGCAAAATTGTATTAGTCAGAATATTGTATATTTAATAAAATATTTAAAAATAAGTGTTCTTCTTGTCTAATTTTTATTAATAATTTCACTAATTTTTATTTTGGTAAAAATACAATATCGAACAGCGTTAAACGTACATGTACGGTAATCTGCAAAGAAATCTTAATGACTGGCTCCGGGGTTAGTCTTTAGTATAATAATCCTAAACGTTTCAAGGTAGATGCTATTCCAGGCACCTAAATAAATGCTTTCGGAAATTAAGAAAAAATTCCAGAACTTTTTTTATTTTTCCCGCAGAGTTTTATATAATAATAGTCTTTTCATCTTATATCTTTTCATAGACTTTTATCGTAGAGATTACTAGTCGCTGCTAAATAAAATATTTCGCTAATATTTTAATGTATACCTAACTTAACTGATCAAGTAGATCGTCGAGAACTGATCAAAAAGATCATATCGATTTACTATGAAAAATAACAATATTTGCCCGGCTTCTCTGAAAGAATCATCCAATAACATAACGTTGATTTATTAAAATAATTTACAGCAAAAAAGGATCTTACTCCCTGCATGACTTTCGAATATTATAATGCTTCTCGTACAATTCATATCTTTCTAGTTTACTGAAATACTAGCAAAAAATAGCAGCGCTCCTTTTACAAGCTCCTTCTTCTTAACACACGAAGCAGCAAGAATAAAATAGATTGTGATTTCTCAAGAAAATTACGATTCACGGTTCGAAGAGTAGTAATAAAGGGATAAAAAGAATACGAAGGGCAGCGTAAAGTGACAAGAAATTCAGTGATACACGAAACGCGATCCTTTAACACAAAGCGTCGTGTATTTTGCATAGGAACGTTTAACCTAGCTGTCATCGTGAAGGTTACACGAGGATTTTCGCGAAGGTAAATACGAGAAGAGTACGCAACAAAATCCTTGGGCGCTTTTAATGAGGTCAGATTAATTACCGCGACGTATTATTAAATGCTGGTGGTGGCACCTCGGTAGTTTGAAGAGTGCGACTGGCGCCGCGAGCTATAATAACGGATAATTAAGAGTAAAAACAAAAGCAGGCTGGTTTTCACTATTCGACCCGGCTCGATGGAACGTCCCATGAAACGGATCGAGAAAATGAACAGGGCTGGGCTGCGCGATTCCGAATTATGATAACTGTAACGACGATCGTCCGGCCAATCGTATCTGAGCAACTAATCGCACCAACAAGGCCAAAAAGTACAACGTGCTTAATTAGCAGGCCGGTTATCGGGTCGAACGCGAGCACCTAACGTCAAACTGGTAACGAGCTACCGGGGGATGCCGGCAGCCCATTTAAATTGACTTGCATAACCGCGTTGCCAGAGAAAGAGAAAGACTAAGAGAAAGAGAGAGTGATGATGAAGAGGGAGGGGGGAGAAAGGAAACACGATAGAGAGAGAGAGAGAGAGAGGAAGGGGAGAGAGAGGAAGGATGACTTTGCCTCCGCCCCTGGTCCTGGTGGAAAGCCAGTAAAAACACGCATCTATTTCCATATAACAAGTTTATATATTACGCCGTCACCGGCAGCACGTAGTTACATTTGAATACGATGTCCTAAAGCCGAGAGCAAGCGGCGGCTGGTTCAGCAGAGCCAGCAGAGGTACACATAGGTACATCGGCCACGAATTAGGTCCGTGTGCACGGCCGGGCGATGAGCACCCAGCGTCGATTGCACTCCACGAATTGCAAAATGCAACTTGGCACAGCACGAACGCTTAACTTTAGGTAATTAGCGTGGGACGTTGAAGTATTTCGCCGCGCCAAACTGCCAATTACCACGGGCCCTCCTTCGCTTTACGATCGTCACACCCTGGAACGGTTTAAATTTCTTCGGACAGCTCTCAATTTACGACGCTTTTACTGCCCTAATGAATCTCGAGACGCTTCGGAACGTGAATTTTTTTCCCTTTTCCTCCCCTCATTTTTTTTTGTTTTCTTGTTGAAGTCTCTGTTGCGGGACCTCTATTATCCCAGCGAGCGCAAGTTCTTCCATCAAATCAATAGGGAGACACACATACGTGCACTCACGTTCATAGGTATTAGAATACCTCACCAGTATTTAGTCCAGTCTCATATGAAATAGGATGACTAGATTAAATTATTATCAAGGAAACAGTCGATCATGATGTTGCATTCATGCGAGGTTCATGATTTAAAAATTTCTAAAAATTATTCGCAAGACTTAGCTACAAGAGCGAATGAACAGTCTTCATCGTATATTTTCGTACGTTAATGGTTTCAATAATTCTCGAATAATTTCTGAGTTTACCTTTATTTTTATAACTATCTTAATACTTATGAAAGGAAGTATATATACAGCGTGAAGCTATAGGTCGTAGGAATCAACGTCGCTATGGCTTGAAGGTTCCTTGAGAAACATTATTTATAAAAAGTGGATAGTCACAGGCGGAGATGTAATGCGATGGTAATAGATTTTTTTCGCAAATACAGATGTAAAGAAGATTTCGAAGTACCTTCATCTCGCTTTCTTTTTTTCTAAATGAAGCTATGTATGGAGTACTTATGTAGCTGTTTTTTTATAGGTAGCGCCATAATAGCTATCTAGATGGCTTCAACGAGCTATAACGGCAGATGATTTGGGATAATGATTCTGGCATTACAAGTGATGTTGAAAGTGGTGACTGCTTCGTTGAAAAACGTGAAGGTAACCGTAAAATTCCCTCTAAATCCCTACCCATAAAGAAACAATCTCTTGATTTATTGAGCTCCCCAATTGATTTCTCTACATTAAAATGAAATAAATCAGTCGAAGCAAGGTAATCGCCCAGCTTATATTTTTTTATACCGAGCATATTTTTAAAACGTTCTTTTAAACAAATTTAATGTACCTCCACTTGATTTATGATTTAAATGATTATATATGATAAATATATCCGTTTTTGATAAAACTGATCTTAGATTGTCATCTATTACATCTTTCTTATAACGACATAAAAAAACGGCAAAACGTGTCTTGCTATTAACAATTGATTAAAAAAATTTTTTTCCCACAGTCAAAGAAGAATTTGGTCCTGGAAGAATTAATAATCTATTTTTGCACAAACGCTTTCAATTTTCTCGTTGGTAATAAAATACTGATAGTTTCTAATTTAATCTAATTTATAGTTATTAATTTATCTTAACATATAATGAAGTAAGTAGATAGTACGATTATTCTGTTGTTTTATACATTTCATTTCAACATATCAAACTTCAGATACGAGCTTTGTACGTATTAAATAACAAACTGGGGAATAACAATTTCATGCACAGATATGTAAGAGAGAAAATTAACGATATTTCAGTGAAATATTTTACGGTGTTACAGGTAATTCACATGTTTCTGCTTACTATTTATTTTGAGAAAACAAAGAATTACCATTAGCAACGGAAAATTCTTTTATTTCTCTTTTCACGTTTATTTTTAAAGCAGATATTCCCTATGCTTCGTCTTTTTTATGAAACAAATACCTAAAAAGATTACTCTACCTGGATTTATCATCCGGTACTTATTTTATAAAATCTTATTTACCAAACCTAGATATAATGCATCGCATCAAATATGCACCAAGTCGGATTACCTCTCTGAAGTATCTGAAAACAGGCGATTTAAACCTTAAATACGTTAACCAGAAAAACGCGCAATGAGTATAAAACAAATATTAAAACTGGTCGTTAAATAAGAAAAGCCGATGTTATCGAACAAAAAGCTGATTGTTTCATCGCGTAAGCTGCTATTCACTTAAACGTGTTTCACATCCCTTTAAATGTATCAGCACTTTCAATTGCAATAAAACGTGTTAGAAGCACATGTGTATAAAAATCAACATAGAAGCTACACGTAAGGCGGCTTATGGCGCTGGTCCGTAAAGCTGTCGGTAATCACGATCAAAGCGTAATGAATCAAGAAAGGATGTGCTGATGGTACGCAATTGGCTTAGTTCAATTATAAATAACACGACGGTGAATGGGCGAACGAGGAACTAGAAGACGTAATCACATCCGTTACAAGCGGAGGAGACGCGGGCCGAATTAATTATTATGAGGAAATACCTATGCCGCCTTATCGGCGATCGAGAAATTATGGATGGCTTGATTAAATATCTGCACAACGAATGCATAAGGACAACGAAAAACAACGCAGCGGGTTAGAGAGAGGATTCACGAGACTGGCCGCTGGTTTGCACCAACCACCGGGACAGTAGGGGGGCTGTAGTGGCCGTTCGAGGGTCACGGGTTGTTATTAGCGTTAAAACAAACGGCCGCAACGTAATTATCGGCCCCGTGCCGCAGCAGGTAACAAACGAGGCCGTGCGATAGCGTAAATATTCCCAAAACGAAAAAGCTGAACAAAGAGGGTAAACGAAAGAGATTGGGTTGTATGCACGTGAAGCTTGTGTTGGGTATCGTTCGTTTATGAACGACGGAGAGCAAAGATCGGAGAGAGAGAGAAAGAGAGAGAAAGTGAGAGAGAGAGAGAGAGAAGTGGGAGGAGAGAAACGAACAGGATAATCGGAAAATAGATGAAGAAAGAACAAAGGGAAAGGTTGCTTTTGTCGACGGGTCTGGACATTGCCACAATGCCGTAGAGCCATGTTATAGAGAAGTTTCGGCCGACCACCGTGAACAAAGAGTATTTGCACGGCTACTGTGCTTTGTTTGTCGAATATTTTGCCCATAATCGAGACACGAGGAACCGTTTCGACGGAGAAATACGCGCACGGAGGCCAATAGAATTTGCAGAGGCAAAACCGAACTCGCGCCTCTCGCACGCCGCGAATCGCGCGGCTATGATTCGTGGTTAATGTATCATAGCGCCGATTCGCGAACGGACAACGCCGCCAACAGAACGCGCGCAAGCGCAATTTGATGTTTATTGTTCGTTTTGTAGCTTCGCGGCTAAAAGCGTTTGTTATAACGACAAGGAGGAAATAATCTGGGTGGTGTTGTACAACGATTTTGTCATTAGTCGATGAGCGCAAGTGTTTGTCGGCCATTCTACAATAGCTCCAAACGAAATGGAGCGCAAATTGTAAAGAGAAAATGTTTAATCGTATCGTGTTGTATTGAAAACCGTTCAATAGCTCATTACGGCCTCGAAAAATATTTTGCGAACGACCAGTGCATCGTTTGCTGATTGTTTCAGTTGTGTTAAAAATGTTACATGTATTGATAATACTATAGGCAACAAATGATTAAGAATTGTATGATCGTAAAATTGTGAAGATAGGACTAACAATTAAACGTGTTGTTGTAAGAAATTTATTACTATTTTTATTTTGAAAATAGGATGACGCTTTATTCTTCGCGTTAATTGCGCATTTTTAATTAAAATGTAATTACAAAAGGTTTCATTTTTATGGAAAGGAAATCTAAAACTTACAAGAGTTAATTCTCAATTATTTTCGATTTAATCTTTTAGAAAGATTATTTTTTTTTTAATTTGATGTTGAAACGAGCGCTGAAACGTCGTATAATCCTAACAAAGTTGAAATATAAACGTAAATACTAAAAAATATTTCAAAAACTAACTATTCAATTTCATGGATTACATAGATTTCCAGCATTCAGCAGATTTAAATATTCGCAAATTTAAAATTATTCAATTTTGTCTTTAGATATATACTTGACAAATTATTATGAAATTTCGATAATCATATCCAAACAGATAATTCTTCCATTTCCGTGCAACTATAGTAGCTATACATTAATATAATTTAATTTATCTATAACAGTTCAATTATTGTTAACATAATGATGTATAGTATTAAATGTGTACCTTTCATTTTACTGCCTTTCAAATAATACTATTTGCTTTTTATCGTTCTTCGCTTATCTTTCAAGCCCTACATTAATAGGTTATTACGATCACGTAGAACATAAGCAGTAGATAAAACGCAGCAATTATGTAACACTTTTAAGATATAATTTCAGATAAATATAAATATAGAGATCAAAATGAAAATCTTCTGGAGTCTTAATCACCAGGAAAGAGAATCAAAAAGGGAATAAAATTGTAATGACAATATAAGAAATAAAATATTTCAGTTTCGATTTCTACATAAAACAAGTGGGAAAATTTCGCCGACGACTTAATTCCAGAAATTATTTTTCTATATTTTTAGAATTCATTTTACAGTAACTTGTAAACCAATGTTCGCAAGCTACGCTACAGAAACTATACACGCCCCTTTACTTGAAATTTTTTACCTTAATGAAACGTATTTAATACGCGAATGTAGCTACACTGGCTCCGAAATATTAAATACATGCACGCACCTGTTTCGTATGCATATTTCATGAAACACCAAGGTGAAAGACCATTTATATTTTGAATTGCGCTTTAAACTGAAAAATAATAGAAAATATATTTTTCAGCAGCGCGGTGTATGTATGGTATTGTACAAAAGTCCTAAGCCATTTAGAATGATTTTATAATTACAATTAATTGTATATTTTTATGAAATATGTTTACGGTGGTTACACGGAGACAAATTTTTAGACATTCTCCTTATGATTGTATTTATTCCTAGACCTTTCTGCTTTAAAAATTTTTAAAAAATAATTCAATAAATAAAGTCTTGAATTACATATATAGTTATAAATATTATAACGTTTACTCGTTATATTTATTAAAATTGAATTATACTAATTATATAAAAATTGTTTGAAGTGCTTGAAGCTTGAAATACCAACAATAAGATAGTAGATTCGTCGAATGATTATTTAACTAGAGCTTCTAAGAAATTTTTCCTATCGAAACGATAAATAACCACACATAATATTACACCAAATTAATCAACATCTTTTTAACAAATTACCAATACTTCTTGAATTCAACACTTGTTAAGAGATAACAATAGATTCAAAATACGACCAAGTATTTTTACATTTATTTATGAAATCAAATTCCGTTTCAGCATAGTACGGTATATACCAACTTGCGTGTGATGCTTTAAATAAGAATCTCATTGAATACAATCATAATCGTTCAACTCTATATTGGCAAACAATCAAACTGGTGGAGAAATCGCCAAGATCGGATTCGAGTCGTGTAGCTCGTTAGCAAAGTTAGATGGTTCGAACATTGGGATCCACCGGTTTAAACCGAATAAGGTTCTGATGCCAGATTATTCAATAAAGCATCTTGTATCAATTGTAAACCATACTCTCTGTGGATTAAATTGATCGGTACGTTAGCGCACCTTAATGAATCCGTTCGTGACCATTCTCTGATTTCGCGTAATGAATAATACGAAGCTCTCTCTCTCTCGAGCGGTGACGAATATCGTTGGCTATCGATTCAAGATCTACGCTCGATCACGAAAAGCAGTATACCCTCTGCACTACGTGTGCATGCGGAGGCTCCTCCCGGTTCGAAGATAATGAGGATTTTCAAATTACCTTGGGACATCGTTATGATGTTCGGAGAATTAACGATGGGTGGATATCTTCTCCGCGTGGGGAACCGTGCGAACACACATTCCTCGGTATATTAGGTTTAGGTAAGCATGCGAGTTAATCACGTAGACACAAAATGCAATATGCAAAAGAAGAGACAGAGATATCTAAAGATAGAGAAAGGTGAGAAGGGAGAGGAACGAGAGAGAGAGAGAGAGGGAGATAAAGAGATAAAGGAGATTCTAACTCTCTGTACGATCAACGCTGCGGGAGCAGAGTAGATAGGTGCATCCTCCCGTTCCGAGTAAGAGTCGATAGATTGGACTTACTTCGTCTCTGCCTGTTTATGCTTCTCCTTCTTTTATTTTCTCCTTCTCCTTTCGATTCAGTGATCTTCCCTTTCTCCCGTTCTCGTTCGCCGGGGCAACTGTAGCTCCGTTTTGTGAAGGACTCTCGAAATGAATGGTATAACATTAAGCGTATCGAGGATATAAGGCGGAAATTCTGCGAAGATTCGTTGAATTCTAGCAGAGATTCCCATTGAAAAGTTATAGCTTGGTCTGGGTACCGTGTATATGCGGATGATATAACAAGGATGTAGGGATATAGGATGATATCGTATTTTAATTAGTTATACGAGAAATGAGATTTCTCGTATTTCCTTTATATATTTGTAACATATATTTGTATATACCTATATTTCAAAATGTATTTATACGTACTTTTAATATTTTGTATAATTGCAGATACTTTATATAAAAAGTATTATACTACTAAAGAGTACTACTTATGATAATAAAGCAAACAACCTGTGCTTCATATAGCCAAGGATACAATAGCTGGTAATATGATTTAACATATATAATCATAATATAACTGTTCTTCTATTTTGATATTATCAATCCTAATGCAGGAATTTTTATACAAAAATCGATACTATTAATTTCTAGTATAAGGATTTTCATGGAAAAGCACAATGCACATCTCATAATTCCTTTCCCAACAACCAACTGCTTCATCGCAATGTCCATCATCATTCTAAAATTTCCTATTTCTAGAATCAAAAAAGCATAAAATTGTAAGAAACGCGGAAGAAAGGTCAGAATGATGTGTCAGTTTTCTATTCATGAGCTCTGGAAAGTGAGATCTCGCCACGTGACCGAAATGGCCGATGTCGAATTAGTTACGTAACACGGGTGTGAAAGAAGCGAGTGATTTACGCATCCATGGCAATAGCAGCGCTACGTTTGACTTCACGTTTTACCCCTCAGGCTCCCTTTAGCCCCGCTTCAAGTTCATGGTATCTCTCTCTCGGTATCGTTCTCGTCGAGCGTTCCACAGGAGCGTCACTCCCACTCCGCTACTTCCTCTTCTTCTGGCCGGTTTCTCATAGTTGCGACCTTGCAATGCTGCAGGAAGGCCTGCCGCTCACCGTTCCCCGGGCCTCATAGGTCGGCGTGTTGGACCGTTGCAGCTGCAGCAGAGGAACCAAGACGACGAGTCGATGATAGTATGTAGTGTTGGCCGATGGTGGTAGTGACCGATGGTGGTGGCGGTGGCGGCAGTGGCAACGGCAGCGAGCCACGAGGAGGCAGTTGCAGCAGCGCTGGTTCACCTCGTACTACGAGGACGAGACATTGGCCTACCACGCTCGACCTTGCCAGTTCGTTACTCTTTCCCGCTTCTCTTATGCATTATACGCGGCTATCCGGCTATGTTCGTGCCATCCCTTCCCTTCTGTCCTTCTTTCTACTCGCTCTTCCTTCTTCCCGCTTCGCCGCTTCCATTTAATGCCTCTCCTCTATCTCTTCCCCACTCTATTTCTATCATAGTTGCTTCGCTTCTCTCTAGTCGTCGTACCAACTCTTCTATACCTCGCAACTCTCTCTCTACCATCTTCCCGATCCGGCTTTCTTTTTATATATCCATATAACATACGTACACCTTCCTCCATCTGTCTCTTTCTTCTTTCTTACGTCGGTTGAACTGCTCACCGTGGAAGAAAAGCATGCGTAAGCCGCTTCGTCATCATCGCACGGTCTCATTTATCGTGACTACGTTTCCCTCGAGTCACGAAGCACGGATCAGAAGAAGGAATACGATGGGAGTATTACGTTGTCGACGGTGGTCGAGCTCCGTTGCTCCAGCTTCAAGGGGAATACCCTTCGCGACTCGAATTATAATTAATTAACAACAGTCGTGCGCCGCGCCACGGTCCGTGATAATATGTCGGCTGGCTCCATCAAGCTTCGTTAACGCAGCGATTCTCCCAACAACCACGACCGCCACTCTCAGGGACTATAAATTTCGCAAATTACACCGATCGAGCGTTAAAACCAGTTCGAACAGTGAGAATCGGTTTCTTGTCGGGACAAAGTCCTCCGATGTTCTCTTCGACGAACCACATTTTACCAACTTTTTTTTTCCAACCCTGATCGATTAAAAGGGCCGGCACATCGACGCATTTAATTGGCGATGAACGCTCAGAGTATCCAGAGGACAAACCAGCCGCGAATCAGAAAAAGAAAGATTCTCCTTTTACTGCAAACACTCCGTACGTTTGTCATTTTAATCGAATTTTAGAGACAGGAATTTTAATCGATTTTAACGTAATTTGATTTTAGGTGGTCTTTGACTTTTTGATAATGAAGTTTTCTTAACTTTCAAGAATTTGTAAATAATATTTAAGATATTTTTATTCAATTAATATAAAGATTTTGTTATACCGAATCATACATTAATCGCTAAGTATCTAAATTCGTTTTTTGATATACGGTTGCTTTTGAAATATGAAATTTATAGCCGAGAAAAGAATATTATCAGAAGATTCGCTTCCTTTCATAGTTTAATAAAATGTCACGAATAAGTATAATAAGCGTATAATATTTAAGAAATACAGTGCGTAGATATGTAATTTTCAAATCAATCATTCCCTTAGTGAAAATTTATAACAATAAAATATTGGACTATAGAAACATAAAAAATATAAAATATTTCGGAAGAATATACGAAAAACGAATCTCGATAGTTCAAAATAAATCTCTAAACAATATTGTGTACATCTTCAAAAAACAAGTTTCTCAGAAATACAGATGTTGTTTAGGAGACAAGTATATCCATGTACAACCTTATTTACATTTCCATAAAATATGAGTGTACATACTTTCTCTATACGGTCGTTTAAATGCTCAATAGTGGAAGCTGTTAAAGACTCCACGCTAAATATAGCGTGACAATTACAAGGATGAGAAATGTCGACGTGTTAATCGAGGATTGAGTAACACCGTGAAATTTCCAAATGGCTTACCACCTGCAACGCGATGTATTAATGTAAATTAATGGCCGTTCGATTCGATCTCTTAAGACTTGCGGAGACGTCCCGACTTCTTGCTGGCCGGAAATCAGAGAACCGAGAGGGATATTCGAGGTTCAGACCAGGTGGACCAGGGATAGTATTTCTTGCGCATCGAGTTTGATCTGCACGTTCAAGGCGACAGCCGAGGATAATCGAGACGAATGTTTCGTTTAGAAGCGAGTCGATCGAATTCCTGTGGCTTTGAAACGGGGGATACGGAAAGAGAGACGTGGCCGATATGCGGCGAACGATCGAAATTTTTCTTCGGCTCGGACTTAACGGTGACAGGTACCTAGTCCATGTCAAATTGTAAGTCGATATCCGGCCGGCTAGTCTCTGTTCCTCCTTCTTCTTGCGCCAGAGTAACGTAGCATCTATTTCAGAGATATCTGTTGACTGAGAGGATGGATGTTAAAGCGACTCGCTGACTTGAACCGGGTACATTGAACTCAGCTGCCGCGCGCCGCCGCGCTGTAGTGCAACGTCGAACGCATCCTATGCTTATAAACCGTAACGACACGTGGAACTAACGGACTTTGCCTGCAGCCCATCTACACCCGCGGGAGCTGTTGCAGCTCTCTTCCTGTCTCACTCCACCAATGACTTCCGCCAACTTCATTTGGGAGTACGCGTGTACGCGCGAAATTGTGACCTAACATCGTATGATCTAGCCAGCAAAAGTCATTAACTCTCGATGGATGTTGTTATTACAGTCAGGTGCGAAGATGAAACGGAACGCGCCACAGACATCGGATCCTGTCACGCTTCGAACGACTAGCAATGGGCTTTGGCTTGTCTTCATTGCTATTCGGTAGTTAACGATACTGATGAAATGTCTACTTAGACGGGTAATAAACCAGTTTTACGAACAACTGTGCTCACTGTGTATATTATATTACATAGAAATCTATCTCCTTCCAAATTGCTGAGAATGACAGTAAAATTACGTCTCGTATTTTAAGATGCGCTATTTTGTGAGCTATGTGCACTCGATAAAGACTTTTATGTATTTTTTCGAGCATCAAAGATGAGAGAAATGTATCTGTAGCTTTTAATGTTTTTTATTGCAGTTGGTAATGTTGGTGTGGTAAAAAAGACTTTTGGAGAGGAGTAAATTAGAATTTTCAAAATAGAGTAGTAGTAAATTTTGTAGAGTTTATCTTGGAAAAAAATTAAGATAACGTAAAATAATTATTCTTTCGTTCATATTTCCGGGATATAAATTTCACGTTATGTATGATACAAAATTAAATTCGTCGAATCTTTCTTATCGGTAGACTAAAGTATTAAAAATTGATTTCCTTTCGATAAAGCTATTTTATGACATTCCATGTTCTTTTCCCTCATCCTTCATATTAAAATTAATATACTAATAAGGTAACAAGAAAGGTTGTTAGGTATTTAATATTTTTACCAAAATTATTGAACAACTTATATGTACTTCCATATTTTGTTTCTATCAAAGTATATGCCACTACTTTGGGGTTCCAATTTTATAATAAGTTAATTTAGATATTTACATGAAGCTAATCCATTATGTTGATCCAGACGTCTCAAAACCTTCTATTTTAATATAAGAATAATTGATTGTGAAGGTAACGCACCCAATGTACTCCGGCTCCAGAGCGTCAAACAGAGTTGAACCCGATTTTAATTAAAACTTTCCATCGAGAACGTAAATCTGCGTGGCATTCGCGAAATTAAAACGGACTGTAAATAAACGGTGTAAAGATTTATTCTTCCTTTCAGAAAGCTTGTTTCTTATACCAGGAAACTCGTAAAAGCTTCAATCATTTCAATTGATATCAAAATTTTACAACTTTCTCAATCTAAATTTACATGAATATTTGTTTCGCTGGTACTTGACATTTCTCTATTTTCATCTTCTGAAACATAAACGCAAAAAATCAGACCAATCTGCAGTATCTTAGAGAAAGCGAACAAAGAGGAGAAAAAAGAGAGAAAAGGAATAAAGCAGATCTGATCATTTGACTGGAAAACTTCTGCAGAATGAAAATTTGATCGATTACTACTAAGCAAATACAGCGAAGCAATGCATCATCGTTTCGAAGTGAACACTTTGATCAATCGTGGTGCAGTCGAGTGTTTCCGCACTCCATCCCGTATCCTCTCTCGGTGTTCCCGATGCACAACAAGTTCAAAGTACTTTTCGAACGCTATCTGCAATTCGAATTTCAATTTAAAATCGAAACCCTAGCAGTTAGGTATTGTTAGACGTAGTAACAAGCATGTGCGATGCCAATGAGGACGACAGCTACTTCCTTGCACCTACTCATTTATACTCATTTATTCTCTCTATACTTAGTTATTCGTTCCATTTTTCCTAGTAACCAAGTCAAATCGATCGGACGTATATATCGTAGCGATTAAATTAATAGGCTACTGTTAAATCGTAGTTACATATTGAGTTGATATTTCAGAATTGACACGACAGGTCTCATTAAAACCATTTCAGTCTGAGGTATACTTTCTTCGAAGCTGACCATCTCTGCCCGTAATGGCGGATGTGATGACGAGAGTAAATCTGATATTACAGGGACATTGGCAACCGAGAACACGAAATGTGGAATATTAGAACTATGTTCTAAGTCGACATAGCAAAATTGTAGCGTATAGTGTTCTATGATATACAATTACGTAAATGTTACGAGAAATTTCCTATACTTTTTTTTGGAAAACAAAGGTGGTAAAAAATTTCTTTGCAGTTAGATGTAAAAGTATAGTAGAAAGATGTGCTTTGGAAAATAAGGTTTCGCTACTAGTATACGGCTGTCAAGTATTAAATTATTAACTTTCTTCTTGGAATCTTTTGAAGAAAATCTCTTAGAAACGTAAATTGTACATATTATATACAGTAAGGTTAAAAAAATATATAATTTATTATACAAAAACATAATATCTCAAATATTTAATATATGAAACGAATAAAATTGATAATAGACATTCCTTAAACGAAGAAATAAAAGAAAATAAAGTAATCTCATGAAAAATCTGAAGAAAAATGAGGATGACGGATTAATGAAATTATTTCCTGGGACACAAAATGTGCGTCCATCGCTAGCCGACTGGAATGAAGAGATTCTCAAAGAAACAAGGGAGATATTGGCTTCTGCCTTCTCCCTTTTGTCCTAAGGGCAAGAACATGAAGTAGATTGATAGACGCATCAAAAAACTGTGATGTCTGTTCACAGACTTCCGACGAGCGCACGAAATGCCTCAATTATGAAGACATATTTTAAGAATACAATTTTATGCCTAATAGGATTTCACTTTTGCCACTAAAAACGAACATTATTGAACCGTTACAAGTAAAATACATTCAATAAAATATTGTATTATTATGTTAAATTATTAACAGACTATGGATGTTCATGAAATTTCATATTATTTGTGAATGTAACCAAACAAATAAAACTTAAAGATTTGTTTCACATATTAAATATTATAGTGTGTTTTTTTTTTATTTTTGTGCGTTGTATGCGCCCTGTATATTTTTACGCTTTTAATTTTCCCATAGATGGATGAACTAATAATCCGTGGTTAGGAAATTTAAAAGTTATGCACTACAGACCGAAATTTTCGAAACATTACATGTAAACCCGAAAAGAAATTAACTTTTTATACTTTTCCCTACCGTCTCCCTTCAATATTCCTTATCTATTTGATCCATAGTAATCTCGTCCTTTATGTACTCTTTAGGAAGACGGATCACTACTTCAAGGAGATATTAATGTATGAACAGCAGTTATATCCTAGAACGCAATCGGGGTATGGGGTTGTTTGTAGAAGCTACTGTAACCTCGAAGTGGCCTTTGGCACCATGATTATTCCCTTGCTTAGTATTCCAGTCATGTGCTGTAATAGATAACCAGTAAAAGATCTTTATCGAGTAAATTAAGCGATTGATCATTTGGATGAAATCAAGTTATCGGATATATGGTAGTGGCATATCATGGAAAAATAAGACAAAATTATTACCTATATTCGACGCGTTATATATTAGTTAAATTCGAGTTAAATGCAATGTGAATCTTCTAACGCGATTGTACATATAGCTTAAGATACGACTAATCTCGATAAATTGATAATTATGCACGAGTTACATAGATCATTCACGTGAAAGCTTTAAATATAAGATACTAAATTTGATGAGTTTCCATCCATAATAAATACAAATAACTTTCAGTAAGAATTTCTGTTGATCGGATCATCAGTAAGCTTGATGAATTTGAAATCCTGCAAATCTTTATCCGGATAATCGATATTTTACTGTACCCTCGTTAAGTTTTATAATAGTTATAACATTTACTGCTAGTTCTGATCAAAGCAATTTATCTTTATCCAGTGTTTCTGCTGAGCTTCTCAACTATAATCGGATAGCGAGTGATACGCCAACTACTTCATTACTCGAGTGTCATAACTTTCGTTGTTATTTGTAATGGCAATAAAATAAATTATTCTATCCATATATGAGTCGCAAACACTATCACATCTCACACATGCAGTAAGTCTACTATTGTATATATGATTCTACTATAGTAAGGAACATCAATCGCCACACGGATGTCTTTTGTTCTACTCCAAGATAACCTGTATATAATTAAATTGGCTCTAACGTCATCATGTTATCGCCGGGGGTATATTACGGTACCTACAAGAGCATCTGACATGTATATTTTGACATTCATTAACGAATATGAAAACAGAAGCACTTCTTTATTTAATAAAGAAGAACGAAATTTTGACAAGTTCTATTAGAAGACAATTTAACATATGCAATAATGACAAAACGTATCTGTACACCACTATATTTATTATTAGATTTATATGCACACTAGTTAAGTAAGTTCAGCCATTACAAATTTCGTATCACTTAGTAATACTTTCATATTATTATAGAAATTTGATACTATATATGGAACTGAAACGTAGAATCTAATAAAAATGAAACGCTTCATTAGAAAATAAGAGTGTGTACAAATACTTTTTGCAGCTACTATAAATAATATAATCTAGACAGTATGCTGGTTCACAAAAACAAACAGAAATTTATAAGCAATTAAAAAGAAATAAAAAGGGGAATACCTCAGGAATTTTTATAAATATTTTTGCAAATCATAATACAAGTAAAACTTTTTAGGTTTTAATAAACACTTCATAGGTTTTAATAGTAGCGAATTAGTATCAATTCAGAGGCCAGAAGCCAGAATATACATTCAATAATAAAATTCATCAATTCGTCCATTTTTTCCCATCATAACAATATCCACGATCTACGATATCTTCGACGATAATTTCGAAACGACGCGCTCGATATCATCTAGCGCGTTGTTAGAGTCACGAAGCTACGATGTGATCCAGCAGACAAGAAAGGAAACCGATCTTTCGGACTTGCTTTACCGATTGATTCCCTCTCCATGTCCGCAGCAAAGAGTTACCTGGCCGCCACTTAACGAGTACGTAGACATCACCATCACCGCGCTTTCCGAGGATCACCCAGCTGCTATGACTTATCAAATATATTCGATCGGCCGTCGATTCCCAGACGTTACCCCTGTATTTTCATATACGTGACTCGTTTTGCCCGTGATACTCCCTCTTTTGCATATTCTTCTACACTCGTCGAACGATCTTCTCGTTTTGACGTAATACGCCAACGAGAGGTTAGTATACTACCTATTGAGAAAGTTGATTCCTTCCCGAGAACATTTTCATTTTTCCAAATGATGCTCGAAATTGGTTTAACACTACAGCGCTGAATACGACCATCCACTTGTTGTTTTTTATTTCACGTTACTTTGCCGCCCTTAATCTCACAGTCTACGTCTTTATATTGGTACTCCGTGATTCTTCATACCTTCCTTAGAATATCAGACATACAAAATACCGTTTAAATTCTTTTCTGAGTAGTAATATAAGTATATATAAAATGTAGAAAGAAAGAAATATAATTATTGCTCAATTTCTTAAAAAACGTATTTACTTCTACCACTAGTCTGTTTGTTGAAAAAAGATCGTAGAAATAATCGTAAATCCCAATATGAATTTGAAAGAATAATGTTTATAGTGTTTTCATCCTTTTTGTTGTTTAATTTATGGAGTTGATCAATGTGACTTGTGCTGTGATTAAATATTAATCTGAAGCCTGACAGTTTAATTGTTATTTTATGTGTGTATATGCCTATAAGTAGTAGTATAAATTACAGTAAAGTATAAAATATCTTGGAAGAAGCCATTAAAAGGGAATAATATCACTGCTCTTAATTTTTTAATACACGCAGGTATTACATTATGTCTAAATACCTTCGTTCCAAGGAAATTTTCTTTATATAGGAAAAGCAATTCTTTCATTATTTGTAACTGCTCATAAATCCCTCATAAAATCTCATTACATCTCTAACAGTAGTTTAAAATAATACGAGTTATTGTAACGTGCGTGTTATCCATTGTCAGTGAAAACGAAGCAAAACGGACAAAAGAAAAAAAAATGAAGAACAGGAAGAATCAGGTACAATAATTAAACCCAGTAATTAGTAACAATTATACGATGGTAATTACGACGACTATAAAACTATAGCTCAATAAATTTCTGTTACAAAAGCAGTCGTATCGTATATCTTAAACTTTTAATTGTAGTTTTAATTGTAGTTTTAGCAAAAACACCAAAATTATATTCACCGCGGAGAAACAGATACTGCAATAAATAGTAGAATTATGGAAAACCGCAAATCGCGGTGAACGAACTGCTGGCGAACTTAATTTATTTCGACGCGTGTATGGCAACAGAAATTAAACGTAATATCCTGGATAAACAATAATCGTACGGTCGAACGCATTACGACGTTTTGATCTGTTCACATTGTGGTCGAAAGTAAATATTCCGCGCGCGACGTTCTATCATTAATAAGCGGAATGCGTCGACGAGCGTGCATTCTGTGGAAGTTGGATGCGGTAGACATGGTAAACTATATAATCCGTCGAACGCGGAAATTTCGCGTTCGATCGCCAAAGTGAATTCGATGTGCACAACTACCCGTGAAAATGTCCGGACGCGCGTCTATCCAGGAACATAATAATTGCGAACCTGGAATGTAATATGTCATAGTAATCCTCAGTTTCGTGCACGGAAAACCTGAATTAAATTCGATTCCATATCCATTCACGTTTTCTATGTTCGTTTAATATACAGTTGTTCACGAAGGTATCGAACACTTGTAGATACTTTCTCATGCTGAGATGTTTCTCATGCGAAACATCTTGAGATTTTATTGGCACTATAATGACTATTATGATTATGTTGGTAAACTTTGAATCAAATCTGGAAACACACATAGAAACTACAAGATATTTAGTACAAATATATTACAAATATATATATATATATGCCATAGAGATCATAGCAAGAGTTTAAACAGTTAATTATTCAATATATAAATAAGTTTCAATATTCAATGGGATAAAGAGGGATCTTATACAGAAACGACGTACATTTTAATGGTGTTCTAATTTGATCAGTTGTTGATTCATGTTCTTAAATAATCATTAAATGGAAGATTTAATTGATTTAGATTTTTTAAAATTTAGTTATGACTGATTAAATGATCATGGTAGAATGTCACAGTCATATCATAACATGTGTGGTATAGAATATTCCAAATGATGTAGATAATTTGTGTATATTACAGTATCTACCAGTGTTTAGATATCATGAATATTATTGTGCAATAAAGTACCTTGATATTACGAGTAAATATATCAACAATTCTAATTTTTCTAATAAGGGGTCCTTAAAATCAAGACGAAAATTACTTATTTATTTATTGCACTCAATCTACCGCATCCACTAAAATATTTTGCAAAGTAACAGGACTACGTACAATAACGAATAATATAGATGTATTTACTATTAACATACGTATTATACAAACAGTTTGCATTAACATCGTCCTGTTTCAGCATTTGCATATTTCTAATATTGCACACATTATCAAGCTTAATATATTCCTCGGTGCATCACCACCACATCTTCATTCTTAAAAATAATATCTATAATGTACTGAATCTCTTTATTATCTTTAATTAAAATCTCTTCATAGCAAAAAAGATTTCTTTTTAAATAAACACATTTATATAAAAGTACTTTACAGAACAGCCGGCGGAAGTCGATAATAAAACATAAAACTACCGTCTTACATTTGCCACGAGCCATTTCCTCCCATCTTTACGTTCTGTGGAATATCAGAACACGGATTAACGATGATCTTCCTTAACAGTCGTGTATACAACAGCTATTATCATATCGCATACCGGTACACAGAACGTTAAACATACAAATGATTTTACTTTTGGTTGCTACATTTCTCAGTATCAGGTAATAAACGTTACCCTTTATCGTACTTGTCCTAAACATTTTGCGACCACTCATGACTTGAATACAAATGACACTTTGCTCGTACGATTCGGTATCGCTAGGACGAATAACAAAAGTCGATGTTGCGAAGGGCAGATGTTAAATTCATATTGAAATACATTGAAAAGATGATACCATCTTGGCTATTAATTACGGACAGATGTTAATTCGTGGAGATCTATAAGCTTGGTTTATAAACCACTTTCGATGTTACATTCATGCAACTTATAAATCATCTCAAAATTTTAATTAGCTTCAGATAATAACCATTAGTGATCATTAGTAATTAGACCAGACCATTAGTGACCATTAGTAATTAGATGAACTCGATAGTGATAGCCATAACTCCAACACTGGAATGTGCTTCGAAATGTTGCTCTTATTAACGTTATCGTAGAAATTAGTATCCTCGTTCGAGTTAAAGGAATGTGAGCTCTAAGAACAATCTGAACCATAAGCACCGAACAGATTAGACGTTCTTCCGTTGTAGCGCTTCGATGCAGGAAATTACTTTATGGCAAGAATATTGATAGCGATAGCTAATGCCTAGATACCATGCTTTTAAATGTTAAGTAGGCAATTAAAGAATGCATTTGTAGTATATTCCGTAATTTTAAGTTTTCAGAAATAAATGAAAAAGCAAATTCAAATATTCCAATAAATTTGGTTAGAATTGAATAGAACAAGATAATCTACTTAGCCTATATTGTTTCAATAACTGATTTCATTCGGAATATTTTTCATACATGAGTATGGAGAATATGGAGAGATATAACACGAGTACAGCTCTTGTTATACCTCTATTTCACACATCATGAATTACAAGTACTTATCCATCTTACTTCTGATAGTCCATCTCATTGTCAGTAGAACTTTCCCTACTTTGATAATCATATGTAAAGATTGATGATATCTTCTGCACGAACACGATAGATAATATAACGTTAAGATAAGTGTATTCGGTTTAATACATGTTAATGCACATCGATATGTCATTCGGTATAATAATATTCAATATAAAGCTATTGCTTCGATTTTATATTATACATACAAAGCAGTTGATCATTTAATTAGTAATTCAATATTTAACGATTGATGATGTTTTCATTCAGAGCTCGATATTCTCTTACATTTCTATATCAATAGATTTTTTACTATTAAATAAGTTTAAATAAATAGTTAAAGCGTGTATATATCGGAAAACACTTATCACAATAAATTAGGTTCACGAGATAAATACATCACGAATACATAACAATAATACATTTAGATTTAGAAAGCGTTCGTATAGCATGTGCATTTATTTGTGGAACTGAGCCAATCAAATCCTATATCATGTCGACACGCGTCGGGTTGTAACAAGTGTCGATTCAGCGACGACTGGAACACGTACTACGATAGGTAAATAGTAAATAGATACGGAATCGTGCGCGACGAATTCTACATCAGCGACGCTATTTAGCTTTGTATTACCTGTGTGATTGTACGAACATCCAAATATACCTATTTTATACGTTATTACCAGTTTTCGTGGCCAGAATATACGTCACTAGAAATGCTTCCAATCAAATCAAAATACTCATTAAAATAATGAACTCAAATTGCTGTAAATAAACTCTTAATAGTATTATAAGTTCTATAAACTGCAAAGTTTTTATACAAATTTACACTCTAGATAAATTATATATTTTTTCATATGTACATCCAGCGCATTTTTACACCTGTAAATGTCTCATATAACAATGTCATTATTTCCTGCATTAATAAACAAAATAAAGAGATCGAAAACACTAGAACAAAAATACACAAAGTTTCCTATTTTCTACGAGCACAAAGATGTCTTTTTTTATGAATTCAGACTCTCTTTGTAACTTTCCTTGTTAGTTATCGTAGCTGAATATCGTTCTACGATTGCTATAACCATGACATTCAATTGAATAGGACAATTTATCAAGCCGATTGAAACTTCTGTAAGGATATACGAATAGAAAAACAGAGTGGTTCGTGTTAGCATCGGGACCGAAACTGGAGGGATAATCGAAAATATTTTCCAAGCGTCCTTACTCGCACGTGCGGCCCATTCGATTCACGTTTTTGCACATTCCTTCTCGACACTTTGCAGGCCCGTTGCAACGCAAAAGAAGCAATGATCCAAGACCAAGGGGAACGAAACGTTGGACGGGCGAAGAGCACGTGTCGACGGTGAGACGTGGAAGAAGAAGCATGGTAGATCAGTCACGATCGAAGAACATCGTAACCCGCTCGAGGAAATAATATCGCGAGACTAACGGCGTAAGAAAGGTTATTACGCTGGTAAAAAACCAGGCGGCATTAAATTTAATTTCTCGCCTCAGAGAAACTTTGTGTACGTGGCCTCTCGTGCTTGTGTTTCGCGTTTCTTGTCATTAGACCCGACGAATCTTTTTAAGCTGTTGTCAAGGATAACGTTCTATCCCGTTCTTTTTTAATTCGAATCTTTTTTGTAAGATTATGTAAGGCACCTCAATTGAAAGTTTCATCAAATGCAATGCGACCCGGCTAGAAAAAGATACCGTTATAGGTGGTATAGATTATAATTGATGGGTTTAATCTAGAAATTGAGCTGGAAGTTTGTCGATTTTTTCTACCTTCCTTCTTTTAAAAGTAGGTATAATACCAGTGGAAGTAATCTAGTTTTAAGAAAATTTTTCGTTTTTTGCTTTAAAGTGACTACACTTTATGCTGATAATATCTACACCAGTAAAAGTGATTGACACGATTTTATGTGGATAATGCTAAATAAATAATAGTAGAATTAAAATAGAAAGATTTTGTTTCTAATGTGTGGAGAATGTAATATCTGTAAGAATGTAACATAAGAGTATCTCCTCATATCCCAAGGCATTTATTTCTATAATATCAATATTTTTCCTAGGAAAAATCCATAAGAATGATCTACTTTTCCATGAAAATTCCTCTGTTAAAACGTTTTTAAAATTGTTTGAAGTACTAATGAAAATCAATCTCTTAATTATTTTCCAATCATTATGTTTAACCTCATCATGTAAAGATATAAAATTTGAATTTTAATTCCAAATACCAAAATTCGATTTTCATAATGAGCTATGGAGCGTGTTTGCATCCTGTATGCCCTAGATAAAATATGAAAATTAATAATGCCCGAAATTGGCCAACAGTTAAACCGACTATTCACAAACTTGCAAGTAAGTAATAAATCAGAAGTCACTTTGCACGCTTATAACAAAGTAATGGTTGTTGCATAACGGGCTCGTAATAACGATCGCACCTGATCGTATGACGTCCTCCCAACAAACATTAAATTCAAACTTCAAGTAGTTAAATTTTATTGCGTATACAAATTTAAGCGAGAAATATATATTTTATAATATATGAAATAAAATTTTTTGATGAAAATTGGTTTTCTTTATCTTTGATTTATTGGTTGCAAAATCATTTTACTTCAAGTTGTATAATTTAACAAAACAGTAGCTCGCTGCGTGTACCTTGTAGAATAGTAATTGTTACATTCACTTTAAAGCGTCTGTATTAATACAACGCTTTGTTACAGAACACTCTTGAAGCTCTTGAGAAGGGTCGATTTTAATGGGACAACGTGCATGAAGGAGGGCAACGTGTGAGAAGCTCAAGTTTACCGACCACTGTCATGGAGAATGTGAACTTGTACACGTTCCAAAGCGGATAAAGACATGTTTCCATGCCAGATGTCTATTCTAAAGAAATATATATGTAGAGTTATTTCTGCAGCTTTACGAATTTCTTTTTCTTTATGAGACAGTAACATACACACATACTGCGTTTTATATTCTTCTTTAACTCTGTCGATTTTTTGTCGATATTGATATAGGGCATAAAAACAATTCATATCAAAAGGACCAATTAATTATTGTGCAAAATATAGCATAGAATTTCCTTTTAATGATTGAATGCAGCAAAAATATTCTTTATATAATTCTAGTAGTTCGATTTCCTAAATATTTTTTAATAAAATATAAAATATTGTTGGTTGCTTTTAGCTACAAATGGAAATTTCTTCGTGTTTTTAGAAGATGGAACGATAGAAACGTTTTCATTTTTAGATACATTTAAAAATTATTTGCTGAAGGGAGAATACTATTCGCTTTCATTGAGGCGAATCATGGGTACCTTTAGATATTACTTAAGTTATTCCAAGCGTGTTTACAAACATTTCTTCCGTGTGTTTACTAACATAGTAGCTATTCTGAATATTTTACCATACTATTAGTTCGACAGAACGTTGGCTACTAGAATCCCGTGAGAGTATCATCTTCTGGTCATGATGTTTATCTAATACTACTTCATTTTTTTTATAGGTATGTAATCCTATAGTGAAGACGAAATTAGAAATACTGATAACGAAAACTGTTCAGAAAGAATATACAGGGTGGTTGGTAACTGGTGGTACAAGCGGAAAGGGGGTGATTCTACGCGAAAAAAGATGTCGAAAATATACAATGAAAATTTTTCGTTTGAGGCTTTGTTTTCGAGAAAATCGACTTTGAATTTTCGCTCGGTACGCGTACGGTACGTTATAACGGATCTCACTGTAGATCGTTGTCTCGATGGAAAAATTAAAAAAAAAAATTAAAAAAAAATTTTTATTCTATATTTTCGACTTCTTTTTTCGCGTAGAATCACCCCCTTTCCGATTGTACCACCAGTTACCAACCACCCTGTATAACTATACAAATATCAATCAATGTTAGGAAAAGCATAAAATATAAGAAATATAAATCATTTGACAAGATTGTTAAATGAAAATTTTATGAAAACATTTAAAATTTGATAAAAATTCATACAAAATGTCTCTGGAAGAAGTTATATTTATTCTTGACACTAATTTGTTAAATAATGATAATAAATGATGAACAGTTGCAATTAAACACGTACTATGATCAATCGTCTCTTCTGTATCGAACAATTACTAATTAATTATTCTGTATATTTTACAGCAAGAATAGATCAAATCGAAAACGATTCAGAAGATATCACAAACCAATGGCTGTCACATAATTACTGAATAACATTTCTATCACGTTGTCATATCTCACCTCTGATATCGAGCATTCTCAAATCACTCGTACGTTCTATCGTTGACAGGCGTTCCAATGAAACAATTGCATAAAATAGCATAACGCAACTAAACGACGATAAACGAAGGCAAAGAAGACAAATGTGATTAAAAGTAACAGATTTATCGATAAAATTCAATAACGCGATGATTTATCGAAAATATTGAGGTTGCAAGATGAATCGAAAAGCCTATCAAGGTCACGATAAAAAAGCGAAATTTCATGCTAATATCTGAATACTCTATTATCAGATGAAGGTTGGCAATGTTGTATACTTATAGCTAGGCTGCGGGTATTTATGCATATTTATGTATCAAATAAAATATTTATTTCACTTGCTAAAAGTTATAACAAGCGATATACCTTGGATATTTTATAAAGTTTTACATATTATACATCTGTATATTTTTTCACCTTTAAATTTCGTATAATTGTATACAAATCCGTAGTATATTTATAATTTTTGACTTGATCCAATGCGTTAATTTGGCCTGGAAGCAATCAATTTTATTATATGTATTCGGAAAGTTCGCACGATGAAATTCAGTAAAGACTGACATTGCACGTTTATAGAATTATCACGTCATTGAATCATAATATACACATTTCTTTCATAAACTTTTTATCGAATACCTGCGGATAAATTGGCTTATTGTCAGCTGATTTTAGCATTTGAATACAGATATTTGTTCGTCGACTAACGTCCTTATCTACTTGACTCCCTTGGCTCGGTCAAGCATGCTCTATCCCCACGATTGTGTTACGAAAGAGAAATCTATCACGCAGTAGGAATATGAAATTCTGTTTTATCAGAAATTAAATTTGGCGTGTGAACGTCATTCGTGAAAAGAACAAGGTCGAAGGACAAGCCCAAAACACTATCGAGGTCACGATAAAAAAAGGTTTCATTTTAACGTCGGGATACTCTATTATCTGATGAAGGTTTGCAGTGTTCCGTGCTTATAACTTATGACTTAATCCAGTGTTACGAACGTTATGTACTAAAGCGGGGGACGTAATGATCCCCCCGTACGGATGAACCACTTCCACGGCCGTAGCACGCACATAATGCATGAGAATCGAGCGTAAAGGGGATGCGTTACGTAAAGTGCACGGTCAGACGATATCGATCTCCGTTTCGATCGAATCTCACGGCTAAAACAAGGCTCCCACTCACCTCGAACAGACGCAGGAGTCTTCCGCAAGATAGGAGCATGTCGAGGCTTCGATACTCGCGTGCCCTGTGGCTAAGCGACTCGCTAAACCTCTCTTCGTAATTCGACGATTCACGATAAGGCATCGAGAAAGCTAGCAACCGGCACAGTGTCGGCAAACGATCCTTTCCTTCTTCCATAGAGTATCCATCGGAGGATCCTTATACCACGATACCAACGAGATCTCAGTAAAAACCGAAGAAAAACGTGTTCTTAAGGTTGGATTTCCTATAAGCGACCGATGCTTATACATTGATACAATGGAAAGGAATGCTTCTGGTTTCCTGTAAGCGATTTTCAACTGTTGCGTTCGTGTTGGACATGCTGTAATGCAGGAGGAATGCGGATCTGATTAGATAGCTATACTATCGAAGATAATAACTGATAATTTTTTCTCTCCAATATTTTGTATCTGAATATTTTAACTTTATCGTGCTCTTCGAACTTGTATCTGATTTTCAGTCTAGATTAAAACTGTGCATATCAATAACGACATTTCTCTTCCGTGAAATTTAGCTTTCTAACAGTAGAATGATATGATCTAGTCAGAAAAGAGCACAACAAGTAAACAGTTGTTTCTCGATAAGCAAAGAAGTTTTCATACTTCGTTGAAAATTAGGTGATAAATGTTTGATATTTATCAATATAATCAAACGATTCAATAATCAATACATATTGATATATACAAATAAAACATACATAAAGACAGAATACATATGATCGAGACAACCGATTCAAGTAGATAAGGATCTTACTCGTCAGGCATATAGTGTATCTATAATAAATACCGAAATCAATCAACTAAACCTGGGACCATTGTGTAGTTACGAAACGTTTACTCTTACTCACGGAGGTGTGTATTAACACTATGATCATCCACTCAAACTACATACCTGCACCTGCATACTATAACTATACCACTCTAAGCAGGAATCACGAGATTTATCAAGAATAAAATACGGAATACTTACGTGCGAGCGCGCGAGGAAAGGGTAATAAGGCTAAATACACGTGTGTCAGCGAGCAAAAGAACGTTAGAGAGGTGTACTGAAGTACACTTCAGCATACAAAATAAAGAAAGAAAGAAAATCAGATCAAGGTGTTGTAACGAGAAAATCGCGTGCCGGTGCGTTTTAATGGCATGATTCCTCGTACAATAATATTAATTCATCCGTCCATTCATCACTCAATTAAGAATTTTTCAACCATCACAGTATACGACTGGTTGGCTAACTTGCGTTTCTAGATATATTAAGTCGCGGGTCTGTTAAGAAAATAAATCAATTTCTCTTTACAGCGCGGTACGTCGCGCACCTGTTACCTGACGTCGGCATTACCAGGCATAAAGAAGAGAGGCCGTGGCGATTGCAACGATGACAAAGCTTAGAAACGATATTAGTTCCCGTATCAATAATAGAGCCCCGTAGGCCGGTGGAATGGCGAGCAAGTGGCGCGTAATATAGTCGGTATTTACGGTGTCGCGAATGGCGCGCTGCGTGTCCGAACGACAGCCGAGTGCCCGCAGAGACCGCACGCAGTCGTAAACATTCGGAAACAATTTAGCCACGGCTGATAGTCGCTCTCGAGGCGCTTCAATAGCGCGCGAAGGTGGTACGTGTCCGACACGTATGCATTCTGCGCCATGGGGTGTGAGAGAATGGGAATGAGATGGGCACGGTCATTACGCCACCTAGCGTATAACGATTTATGCGGCTCGTCTTTCAGACTTTTCTCTGTTCCTATAATAGTAATACAATGTGTGCTCTGTTTTCACCTCAACGGACTCATCATTTTTTAAGGTTATAACAATCGAAGAATTTGATCGGAGGAATAAAATATCACTATATGTGTGAATCTTTTATCGAAAATAAGAAAACGCGGTTCGTCTTTCATATTCTTTTTTTTTTGTTTCTATAATAGTAATGCATACAATGTGTCTTCATCTAGAAAAGGCAGAATTCTTTAAGAATATATCGAATGGCATGGAACGATGAAATATCACACATATGTAAGCATTTTATTCAAAATAAAGAGATGACATTTGCTTATATATTTAGATTTAAGATAATTCGTGTCGCTCATAAATAAATGAACACTCAGAATACGCTGTTTTTTTTACAGGCAACGTATCAAATTGATCCAGGTAACCTTTTCACCATATAGGAAGATACATAAATACGAGATAGAGGTTTTTGAAATCTTCTGACAATGAGTTAATGAAACGAAATATCTCAAGCTTTCAATTCCTCGACATAATACCGTAAACGAGTACCGTTCATATCTTAAAAAGCAAAAAGCATAATGAAACCGAATCCGGTTACCTAGGTGGTCCATTCACAAAAACGACTGTGCCTGATCCACCGATAAGATCAACGTACGATAGAAAATGAGATTTCTTAGCCTGAAAATACCATCATCACCACTGTCACTAACGACCACTGTCGCCTTTCATGTTTCGAATTCCTCTACTTTCACGTTTCTATGTAGAAAACTATAATTTTGCACAAGCTACATTCATTCAGAGATTGAACGGGAACACCTTGTACACGTCAATGTCTGATGGTTATACGTTTTCCTAGTGAATTTCACGTGCCACAGGAGAAAAGCTAGATATCGGTAAGTAATCATACGCTAGCTGAAACGCAATGACGTTACTATCAATATCGAGCTTATTGACATACGCTGCGTTATATACGCAGCATATATCGCAGAGGTGTAATCAGTGTGGTCTTTTAAAGGTTCGCGCTGTCATTCCCGCCCGAGATGGATTAGATTATTATGCGATCCAGACGCGTGTTTAAGTCTTTCACACGAAATCTAATAAAATGACAAAGAATTCAGAATAGAGGATTTATAGAATACTTGCCTTTATATCGATAAGATTTTCTGTATTTTTGATATTAGACACGTAAAATTCAAATCTTCAATTTGTTACAGGAAATATATATATTAATCATCGTTATATGAAAAACATACGAAAAGAATATGACGGAGTAAGATTAAGATAGCCGGAAAAGAAACAACTTCTCAGATTTACGAATAAAAGTTTCTTCAGAATTTGTGAGAAATTTTGAAAGCAATCAAATACAGGGTCATTTTTAGATATCTATTATTACATGTCTTTAATCATTTTTAATCTAGTCATTAGCGAATCATTAATATATTTGGTATACAATAATAAAACATAGATTTATCTGCGAGCGAGTAGTATCAAAATTAGGAAATCAACAAAACTGAATTTATCATGTTCGTATAGTCTTTACAATTTACCAATGACAATTTGTCAACGGTTCTCTACTGCTATACAACGAAGGACTTAATCAAATGTTCCATTCCATCATTCAAGAATCCTTCTCTGATTCTCTGATACAAGATTTCGTTTGGATAATTCGACTTTGACATTTCTATTCACTACATCATCCTTTTCTGTGTTACTATTGTCGGTATGTTTACGTTTCATCGTACACTACGGTGATTCAAGCGCCACCAGTAGTTCGAGAATAGAGACGGAATGGGTAAAGTCATTACAGAATTCCGCGCGTAGTGTCGTGTAAGTGCAACGCCACATAATGTCAGGGCACCTCAACAACTATGCATTCTAGGTTGTCCAACCAAGTCGGATGGAATGTATTCACAGGAAAGTTTCCTGTACAGTAACGCACTGTATGTAGACATGTATTCTTACATGTACTTGGACACTATTGGTACTTCTGTCAAATGAGATCTTGCATGAAAATCACTGTGGTAATTTGTGGTTTTTTTTTCAAGATCGATTACTAGAATCTGATTACTACAGTTTTCAATAAAAGCTTCGATTAAAAATAGAGAATAAACATTTTTCTGAATACACGTATAAGCCTTTGTTTTCGATAAAATTGATTTTGGAAATACACCAAGTACGCGTGCATCTAGTTTAAAATATTAATTTGGTGGGTCGTACTGTACACTTTTCTTTCTCGTCGTGTTTACATCTATAAACATCGCTAAGCGGTATAATCTATTACTATCGATTATAAGCTATCTGTATCTATCGGTTTATTGTGTTTGGTCTATAAATATCAGAGATCGTTACACGGATGCTTAATGCATTTTCAGAGTCAATTTTTTAAAAACGAATTATTTGGAAGAGTTTCACTCTTCATTATCAATTTATGTTTGCTCGATAATACTGTACTCCACAAGACACAATATGTCAACAAAATACAATAACCAAAAAAAGACAGGTTTCACATAGATTTTATATGGTAATCAATCTTCCAACAAAATACTAGTACAAATGCAAAGATAAAAACACAAAAGATAGGTGATTAACAAGGATAGATACTAAGGATAGATCTGACGTGGTCATAACAGTGTACTTCCTGAGTACATCAAACCAGGTAGAATCTCGTTTGCCTACACGTAAGTGAAAATCTCGTTTTCACCATAGCAAAAAAAAAAAAAAAAAAGGACTACTGACAGTCGTTCCCATCGTTGATCATTAGGAACAGCCATTAAAGTCGATTTGCGTTGCACGAGTAAAACACTGAACGTTGCCTGGCTCGAAGGTACGTGTCATCATCACGGAGAGTCGTACAAAATCCTCTAGCGAAAGACGAGAAGAAAAAGAAAACACAACAATGTTGATGACGTTACAGTTTGATGACAGATCATATTTTTACCAGCAGCCGGATCGGAATTGCGTACGTTAGTTTCTGCAGTAAATACAAAATTGAAGTGGAGATGTAATTTTATGCGAATGATTTTTCTTGCTACGTGAACTGACTGTCGGTTGGTAACACGAAATAGTTACCGCAGAAACGATTAGGAATAATTAACCACGATATATTATTCAAACGCGTGAGACGCAGTAACTCGGTACAAGGGAATTCTTTATAATGCAGAGCATTTCTTTATCGCGATTTTTGTCACGAGACAAGAAACGTAGAAAGCCATTTTAACGTTCCTCTTTTTTTCTTGCAATAATGGAACTCGTATGATAAAAACTCTTATTAGAGTTTCAAGTGTGATCGCAAGTAAAGTGCAGGGGATGGTTGCTACTTGCATAAGATTCATTTTAATGAAAGGCACAACATGACATATTTCCTTTTATGTCGTAAAAATATCTGTTTTGGGAACAATCTTAATGGCTCATAATCGTTAATCGTTAAAAAAAAATGAAGAAAAATACTTGTGCAATATGTATAAAATATTAAAAATATTTATGTATAAATGTTAATATTAAAAAATTAATGTATAAAATGTTAAAAGTGTTATAATTAATATTCGTCCTGATTGTTCTAAACCAATATTAAAGAATTGCTTCGCGGTTAAGGATCGTTTCCAATATAAATTCTAATTAATCAAAATATAAATACATTATATTCTTTCTAATAATAGCTTTATCTTTTCATGAAAGGAATTTTGTTTGCTACCTTGTTGTTTAGTTTCTAGCTAACTTTTAGTTTCTTACTTTGGTATGAGAATCAAGGAGGAAGATTATAATAGGAGGATTAAAATACTTATAACCAAATTATCTGAGAGCAAATTATTCTGATATGGACATAAAATACGTCGAGAGACTTACAACCAAATAAAATAAACTTTCTAAAAACAGACATAGAATTAAGTAATAACCAAGTCACATGATTTTATCGGAAACCAACAACATGGAATTATATTCGGGATTAATAGATCAAAACCGATATCACGGAAGAGATTTGTGTAACTACGAAATGGTAGAAACGAAGTAGTCTCTGCGCTATCAACTGCGATAATCCAGAAGAATGTAAATCTTAACTGCAACAAACAAACTGCATATAACACGAAGTATATCGTCTTTGAACTGAGAATTCATTGAATTTTGATGAATTATCCTTCGAGAAGGGTTAAAGGAGAAGTACATCGGTTAACGAGGAGGGATTTCGAGTTTCGTGAAAAGGGTGCACTTTAGCGCGTCGTTTGGATCGAAGACATTTTGCTGTTCCGGGAAGTGGCTGCTCCTAACATTTACTTTCCATTGGGAAGTTCGACAATTGGCGACAAAGAGGTCGCCCCGCGTTATTTATTTCACTAAGTGCTCTCGATCGTTCGTTACTTGGCTCCAACTTCCTCGTTCCCTTGTGAAAATTTATGGTTGCAGGCTACGTGTAACTCACGGATCTTGTGAGCACGCGCGCGTACCCATGTTGTCCGACAAACCAATGGACTACGATGGAAACGCGAAAATTCTCGGTAGGCTAGGAAAAGCTGGTGAAAACAGAGAAAAGCGGCGGTGCTGTTTGTCAACTCGCGATTAGACGTGTTGCTCTGCTATTTCGTTAGACGAGTCTTTTAAGTTCGATTTCAGCTGCTTATTTTACCAGACAAGATCACAAGATTTTTGTAACATTACTGATTTTCCTAATGTTATGTTTTGTCTAAATGCTAGGTGGACAAATATTGTTGGTAGGATTTTTGTTAAGTTAGAATGTTTAAGTAGGATCTTGTTGTGTAGCAATTTGCTAATTAATAATGTTACCGAACTATGTGACACGTTATATGCTAATGTAATTTCGCAATATGCCAAATTACGTTTCACCAAACGTTCGTACAGAGAATTGTGTTATTAGGATTTTTGATAGATAAATTTGAGAGGCACTTTCTTGTACGATAATCTATTAATTAATAATATTAATATGTTAGGTAACAAGTGAAAGATCGTAGCGGTTTTCCACTATTGTTGATTTGAATTTCAGTAAAACGCTGTTAGAGTGAAAATCCTATTAAATAGTAGTGAATCAAGTGACAAATTATGAATTGTAGACTTCTATTGTACAAACAATTTATACTACTTTATATTTTCGCATCCAATAGACCAATCAGATGCATTTTTTATCAAAATTATTACTCTCATGTAACCTGTAGTAATATGATAACTTCTAAAATTTTACTAACAATATTGATTCAAATGTGCACGAAAATCAAATAATATCAGTAATTTCATCACAATTGTAGCTTTAACATTTATACGATAATATAAAATGACAGTAATAATATGCTTCAAGTACACAAATTAAATATTTTATAATAATGCTTGAGTGATCAGTATAAATGAATAATATATATAATATGTTTTAAATTGCGACTACGAAGAGAAGCTTGTATCAAATACAATTTTCAATTGAGCAGAACATAAATTGCAGGCATTTCAATGGTCAAAATTCTATTATGCTTGCTGCGTAGGATGTACAACTCGGTTGTGCATATATTACCATCATTGTTACCGCACATAAATTATTATAACTACGGTAGAATTTCTGTTGTGTTCTATACATACAACATTCTTTCACGAGTTATCGCGAAACAGATATATTCCATGTTATATATTTTGCTTCGGACATATACTCTATCAGAGGTTTATTAATATTATTTCGGTCTTGCAAACTAATATTTACAACGTAAAATTTCCAAAGTGATAAGAATAAAAAGATTTTATGAAATTCACGAAATTCCTTTACGAGAATAATATTATAATTTCATTATTACATGAAAAACGCATTCTAGTGTAAATGATTATAAATCAACATACTTAACGTAATGTTAAAAAAGAGCTTTTAATGCCCAGGAGTCTAAAGTGAAACCATAAATCACCTTCCAAATTGTCAAGTCTACTGTATCCTTCATTCGAATACATCTATTGTCCATTATTAGTAAAGCACGCACATTTCCGGATCAATCACAAAGTCACATAACTTTAATTTTAAAAAACCTATAGATGGAATGAGGCTCTACTAACTTGTTTTTTTAAAAAAAGAGCATGAACCACTATCACGCTGAACACTTTATTGAAATTAATTTTTATGCATAACTTGTTAATGTGTAATTTAGTGTGTAAAGTAATTTTCTATCCCGCGCTTTAAGTAATATTGATCTATTCACATTATTCAATAATACGCTGAATTATACAAAACCATTTTGTTTCTTAACGTTTATCAAAAAGTTTATAAGAATTAACACCGCGAAAGCACTTATCAGATTAACTTCATGCAAATGCATTAACTTTATTACTATAACTCATCAACAATCTTCAGAGTTCTGTATTCAAAAAATGATTTTGAATACGAAATGCCATATAATTATATAGTCATTACCAGTAAGAGAAACATATCATCAATCAAGATTCCTTCTACGTTGTCTACAATTATATCTACACGTAGCCACAGAAAAAATATCTTCCACTCACTTATTAACTGTAAATCTGGGAAATATAATTTTATCTTACAGTCTTTTAAAGTGTCTAAAGCACTATGTAGCAAATTACTATCATCTAACCATTTCAATTGGATTTCAATATAAGTATTCGGTCACTTTTCTCCTGTTTTACAAGGATGGGTACAAAGAATCAATTATCACGTCAGCTATACCTAACAATTTTCTACCTAACAATCTTCCACCTCGTAACTACCTGTCATTTTAATTACATCACGTATGCAGACTATAATTGGTGCTAATTTGTTATTGACAAATAACTTTCGTCATTTTTGTGTATAAACTAAAATAAAGCGCAACCTTATAATCAACGAGACAATGAAAAGTGAATTTGAAAACAAACGTAATTATTGACTACACGTTTGAATATATAATACCACACGCGATCAAACTTTTAATTATGTCACAATCAAGTATCATTTACATCTTCTAAAACTCTTGTGTTTTACTTTTTTCAATTGCAAGAACTCTACTGTTCTTAAAATCAATTATATTCTGAAATACATAAAGAGATAGGTCGTTTTGAAATTATCTTTCTCCAAGTTCGTGGTGTTCATTTAAAAATAAAATATCGGCACCATATTTTTTTACTAAACAGAAAATCTTAATCTTAGAAAATTGAAAAGATAAATCATTTTCGAAACATTTTAGCGATAAAACTAGCAACGAAGGTAATTATTAGTCTTCTAACGCTTTTAACAATAAAGAAATACGATTGTGCCAAAGAACTTTAAGTTAAATGAATAGCCCGGAAACTTTGTCCACATTTGATAAAAATCGTACGAACCAAAAAATTCCTCGGTCTAGTAACGAGCTGGTTCACGTGAGTATTGGCCTCCACACACCTGAAGGTACAACTTTAAAATCTCACCGACTACGTAATCGTATGCGAATGATAAATATCAGAATAACTGTACACGGGGGTACGGAAGCCGCGATTCGCAAACTGATATCCATACATGTATCCGCATGTAAATACGGGCGGCAGAGGCAGCGAGAGAATTCTATTAAACGGACCGAAAATTGGATCGCCTCGGGAGCGGAAAATATTACAGGGATGCCATTACAGTTTTCCCCTGGTTCGATGGCGCGATGGGTTCGGCGAGGCTGTGATCATAAAACGCGCGTCGAAATGGCCGCGATCACGCATATCAAATTTAATGGGCATTTTTCACATGTCCAGTTGCCGCGTGCAGATATCTGTGACGATCTTAACGAGAACGCGCCACGGTAAGCTGAGCCATGGGCCGTGAGCGGCACACGCGTGACACATGCGATTAGATCGAGCACGCGTTCTTCTCTGACCTCCGTGCCGGCTATTATCAGACCTGCAATGGCTCGCGTTCGTTCTAATGTGCGAATCGCACGCGCCCAGCTCGCGAACCTCGACTAATGGGCCACAAGTGGCCTTTTAACGGCATCGCAGCCAACCTATTTCACGTAATACTAGGCGCCAAAGTCCTGATCTCTTCGGATGCCTCCTCTTTTCAGTAGCTATATTCGCTAACAATTCGTATGTTATACGAGATGATTTTCACACCATAAATCTTGAATTTTAAATTGGAATAATTGACGATTCTTTATCGTATGACTGTTACAGAAAGATGAGTTACAATTTATAATACGTTTTTACTTTTTTACGGTTTTGAGATTCAGTACATTGTCGATGATTCCTGTACTAGCAATTTTGTCTGTATACTTGGACTTGAGGCTCAATACGGTTTTTCATCTGCTTGCAATTTTGGAAACTTCGAAACAATTTAAAAAATATTGTTCGTCACAATATTAAAATATCGAAATTCTGCTTGCATGTTCTGTAATTTATCGAACGAAACAAAGATATTCGAAGTCATTGAACATTTTCCTACGAAAATTCCTCGCCTTATAACAGTCTTGAAGAAATTTGCATTTATGTTATTTCGCAAGATTCATAACTTCTTACTTTAAGGGATGAATTGGTGCACAGGAGGTATAGTGGCAGCGGAGGAAGAGGGATGATTATACCTCGCAACAACGCGCCACCTCGGAGCGTGAAGATTACAAAGGAAACAATTTTTAATTTTGGTTAGAAAGTCTTGTCACATCAGAAGTATTCTGTAGACTTGGATTCAACCGACTCTTTTTTATCTTGTTTCCTGCGTTATTATTTATGTGATATAGAGTTTCAAATTAATGAAAATAAATTTCACCGAACTGAAATCGTAACTTCCTTCTTTTCGACGAAATTCGGCGTTTAAGCGAAATTGGAAAAAATAATAAACATTGTTTTCCATACATAAAATTTGAAATTTTATTGTTTAAAAAGTACTGAATCAATTTTCACTTGGCACTGATCTTTTGAACTTTAATTTAAAAAGTATAAAGCTTTGTATGTTTAATAGTAATTTATATATTTGTACATTTAATAGTATTATATGGATCGCAAGTTTGATTAAACGAAACATAAATGCCAAAAATCATGTTTTAATTTTAAAAGTGTTTGATTCAATATAATTGTATAAAATCCTATCCTATGGCATAATCTTTACCCTTGTGAATACTCTTCGATCTGTTCTGCTCGTTATTCTATTGAAATAAAAACCGTTGCACAGCCTTTCAATGCAGATTTTAAAAGCATTTATCATATAGAAGATTAATCTACCGATATGCCGGAAATTTCGTGAAAATTTACTGCATCTTCTACGAAAGATTTTGTGCTACATTGGAATTATACAATTTTCGTAATTGTCCTGTTCCTTTCTAAATATTTCTGAATTTCCGTTTCGCTCTTTTTTTATTTTTAACACGCCGTTCATTAAATTTCGTGATATTTTAAATTATTGCTATAGAATTTAGTAGTAGCAATGATTCTCTCTTGAGCTCTTAATACAATATGTCATCTTAGATTATCTCGATATAATATGTTATGACTAAATGCGGATTTTTATGGAAATTGAAATTTTCCTTTATAGAAGAAAAAAAAGATAGAACTTACGGTATAAACGGAAGATAATAATACACTTTGGAACGTTAAAAATATAATAAAAGTGCTAATCGAGTTTAAGAGTGAGATAAGAAAGATGAAAATAATTGGCTACGCGAAAATTGATATTTCCGTTAGAAATATAGCATGCAATGTACTGGGTGTAGATACGGCTAACCGTCATAAAAACTATTACTGGATTTCCACAAAAAAAAAAAACACAGTGAATCAAGCAGAAATGTAACAGCATAGCAGAATAAAAAAAGAAAGACAATATAAAAGGTAGTTCTATGTGATGATATCTCAAAATGCTTCGTCACATCGAACAAATTATTGCAGAAATTATTACTACAAGTAAAAATAATTTGGTTCTGCTAATCATTGTGTTATTATATTATAGAAAATAACTGTACTATAATATACCTTTAAAACCTTGTAGATCAAATATGATTTTACGTATAATGTGGTATATAATATTACTTTCTACAAAAGATAATAAAATTTCATGAAACTTGTGATGCATTAAATCCTCCTATAACTGCAATTTAGGTTTATTTGAGTGAAAATTCCAAATTAACTGACAAGACTAATGTAAGTACTTCCGTATACAACAATAATACTGTGTAAAGTAATTATTTGAAACATTGGTAGAAATATTGCAGAATAATCTCTGTACGGAGATTCCAACTGTTCAATAGAAAATATATATACATAGCTCAGAACAGACACCCAAATTGATTAAACAATTGCAAGGAGTCGGTCTTTCTTTTCGATCATCATTTAGTGTTTTATTCTGTAATTCTACTATAACCTTTGACTTACTTGTTTCATAAAAGTTGCAATATGGTCATATAAGAAGATAATATATCCAAATCGTAATTATTATAATTTCACCTCGTTGCTATAATCTTACTTTTACAAACCGATAATTGTTACGATTCGTTTCAATATTCGCAATTGAAACCTAAAACCCAAATTGTAAAACCGTTATAAAATGTAGATCGTCACTGTGAAAATATCAGACGAACCTCTTGAAAACACCGGCTGGTACAATCGTGTATGCACAAACGGGTTGGTGCAGCCATAGTTCGAATGGCGCTCGATAATTATAACCGTTCGTTAAATTTCCACGCTCCACGCATGTCTATCGTTTCATGGGTTTCCATTCAAGCGTATCGAGTGTGTCTGAGGGTCGGATAAAAAATGCACGACTTAGCAGTTAGGAATCGCGATGTTATTGTATGCACGTCGTGCTCTGCCCTTTCCGATAACTTCTTTTCCCCCTCACCCGGTAATTTAAACCACTTGCAAGTCTGACCCCGGGTACCATTCATCTTCTAGTTCCGAGATTTGCGGCCCGTGGATGCATCCCGCGCGATAAATTTCATCCACTAAAATATCTGTTCAATTCTAGTTACGGTCAATGCAGAAATTAAACGCTTTGAAAAAGGGAAGAAGGTCGAGGTGATATTGCAGTGATGAGATAAATGATCGATACGATACTCGTGTTAATGTATGACTATTTATGCGCGAAATTCATATTCTGCCTGCTGCTCGTGTGCTTCGTATTGTGCCAACAATGTAAGTTAAAGCTCCATAATATTTGTTTCATAGTGGTACTCGTCGAAAGAATTTGGTGATTGATGATAAGTAAAGTTAGGTGTTTGCAGTTTTAATTGATAGATTCGTTCTAATGCAAATTCTAGTTCTATATGTAAAAGTTTATTTATTATAAATGAGGTTTCGAAATTTTGTATGAGAATGTATAACTTGTCTGTATTATTCTTTTTGCGTCGATTTATGACTATCATAAAGTTAGTTCCTCAGAAAGGAAGTTATTACTTGAATCTTACAATTAGATACGGTTTTTATCTGTATTTTCAATTACCTGCATCATTTAGTAAGAAACTTTAAGTTTCTTTTTACCAATTAAAGTATTTTAACGACTACATTATCTTACTACTACTTTTACTATTACCATACTACCGTAGTAAAATCTCATGAAACTTGGAGCATATCAGATCTTTTTGCGATCACAACTTTACAATAAATTTTCTAACACGAACATCCTACATTCTCATGGCGGACGACCATACTCCTTTCCAATTTACCAAAGGATACATACATAACCGAATATTGCCGATATCATCTTAGAATTCTAAAATTCTAAAAAAATAAGTACGTAATACAAAGACCGACATGTATTAACATTCTTAGCAAAACAAGAGACATTTCGATTGATAAAGTGTCGTCCCCTTTCACACATAGAAGCAACAGTATTCGGAATTAATTTACTAAATTTCTAAAAGAAAAATTTTGCTTTTAAAATTGGTGAATTTTTTAATTCTTATATGTTTCGCCCGGATTATTTAAAATAATCGTATACTTTCCATCACGTAGCAGAAATATATCGGGGAATTTATGCACCATTATTCGTAGTGATTTTCCAAGGTGCGGCAAGATGCATCTTGGTATTAATCTGCGTTAATTAATCCGCAGTTGCAAGCCGCAAGTAATGGGCCGCGGTATTTCACGCGGCTCCAACGCAGACGCCTCGCAACGTCGAGGTGGCCTCGTATGAGGCATGGACCAATTTGTAACGCGTGGCCCTCGTACCAGAGAAAGAAAAAACGAGCGCCAACTGCAACGAATGGAGAGAAATCTGGAAAAGCGGAAGCCTGCGGTCCAATCGTGGTCGTACGTAGAAACTTTTACCCTGAAAATTCGCCAACGTGAATCTTGCTAGTCGTTAGTCGCGCGCTTGTGCGCTATTTCTCTCTTTCTTTCTCTTTCTCTCTCTCTCTCTCTCTCTCTATTTTTCCCACTTTCTCCCTTTCTCTCTTCATGGTTTAACGATAAAGTATTCGCAGGACGATTTATAACAATTGTTTGAAAAGGATTGAACGTCCAGGTATGTTGAAAATCGAAGCACTTTTGGAAAGCTGGGAAGGGGGTAGAGGAATTTCCCGTTAAGGAAATTTTCTTGCTTTCTCCCATTCCTTTACTCGGACTTTGTATTTTAAGTAAGAAAAAAGAGATGGAAAAATCTTTGGAAGAATAGAAAGGAAAAAAAGCTCTTTGGAATACGTTCATTAAAAATATAACGTTTCAGAATGTAGAAAACGTGAAGCATTTTTTAAACGCGTAGAATTTTTTGGCGAAAAAATTTTTCGTGAAGGATAATGGAATCCTTGTTATTCAAATTTTTGTCGGTTCGGTCTATTCGTTGAGTGAATATTGTAAATTTCTGTCACTATTAAAAACGAGAACATTTTACTAAATTTTTAATTTGTTTTTAATCCATGTTTAATTCAATAGTATGAAATATAATTCTTTATTTTAAAGTATTACGAATGTCAGGAATAATTGAAAGGTAGTTAAGCCTTTCCCTACTACAAGTGATAAAGTACTCACTACTAAGCATAAAATGAGTATCTCTATCACGAATATTTCTTTCGGAACTATTGTCCTCAATTCTTTATTTTCTTTTTTTTATAGTTTTTTTTAGAAATTTTTTCTATTTTCCTCACAAATCTACTGTTTCGAAAGAAATGCTAAGATTTAATAGCGTAAACACTTCACGCAATACTCAATTAAAGACCTTGTGAATAAAATGCGTACTTTCGTCGATAAATTGATTGAAATAAAGTTCTACCGCGTAACCACATTTCCATATCCCGTATGCAAGTAGGTACTGTCGAGAAGTTAAGCTCAAATAAATGCAAATAGCAGGATCCTTTATCAGACTCTACCGGACGACTCACTTTTCAACCAAATCATAACATCGCATAAATTTATCTGACGTTTGGCTGACTTCGACTCATCTGAATAAACGCTATCATATTACAGATAAAAGAAATATAGAAAAAACGAAAACTAACACGACCTTAATTCTAAAACGTATACCACGAGATAAAAGCATTCAAGAATTCACAAGAGCTGTTTTACGACAAATAAAACGTGAGAATCTGTTTCTTTGTTACTGTAGATAAAATGAAACTTGAAATGTTTCACTATCTCAACTTCATTCATATGTCACTAGATAAACCACGTAAGCAGTTCGTGTTATTGTACATAAATGTATGAGACTGTAGTCTATCGCCGTGAGAGTTAAGATCTTCTCTGCGCATGTATTCATAAAGAACAGTTGTTTGCATAATATAGTTTCTTCTTTTATATCATGCAATTTCTGTGGGGAAATTCTTGGCATCCTTAATTGTTTATGGAATATTACAGTAAGAAATATTGCCGACAAGCTAAACTATGTAGACGGTATTGCATAAAGTGTTATATGTTATTTCCCTCATAAGTAGTTCACATAATAGAAAAATTATTTTGATAATTTTTAGAATTTACTAGAGTCATGTCTCAAAAATGTTGCCAAAGTAGATTATTCCATTTTTTAATTATATGCTACATATGTGTGTACGATTATTAGATTGCGAATTTCTATACGAATTCATATTTTTCTATACAAAATAAATGAAACCTACGTAAAAATTTGCATCGTCATTTAAATATTATAACGAGGAGTTTGCTTTGAAAATTGTATAAAATTGTGAACATTTCAATTTTTCATAAATGCGTAACTATCCGCAGAGAGTTGACGTGAATTTAAAAAATTAATAGCTAAAATAATTTAATCTGAACAATTTGTACCGTAAAACTAAAATATAAAATATAAAAGAATCTTATAAACTACAATTAAAAATATACAATTTATAAAATCGTGATCATCAGCTTACAAAAGCTTCTTTCAATCCTGCAAACAGCAACATTATATATTGTCTATATTTGTAAGTACATTTGAAGTATTATTAAGGATAATAAAGAAATGAAGAATCCTATAAAAATGATAGAATAATGAAACGAACACTGTTCTCGTAAATTTCGCTGTTTCAAGATTATGGAAATATTGAGAGAAAACTTGAAGAATCAAAGAGATTCGCCTCGCTGGAGGAGAAAAATCTACATGTAACGTTTTCAAATCAGTTCTAAAGGAATGCAAATAATTTTTGCTGATTTCGATCCTAGTTTGCCAATCAATAAAACTGTTCGTTTTAGTAGAATTTCAACAATTCTTTCCAGATCTATAAGACAGGAACTGAAAAATAGAAAATACGGGAGGCAGAAAGTTTTTCATTGAAGAAGTGTTTAGTCAAGTTAATAAGTGCTTCGCACTTTTAAGATACTTATATACGGAACGAAGTATAAGGAAAAGTCAACTAGAAGCATCTGGATTGTTATAGTAAGACGTAGATAATAGAAATAAGATGATTACAAAGAGATATCAGCTATAAGCTGAAAATAATTGCAGATATTACGATGCCTTCAGCTTTTGCAAAGTACCTCGCATCAAAATAAATATTTTTGCATAAATTCATATACTATTTTTTATTTATACGTGTCAACGTAACTTCTATAGACAACCGTAGTCTAGTTTAATAATCATAAACAAAATTTAAAAAATGATGGTTTCTTCAAAAACACAAATAAAATATACCAATTTTCAAGGAACTGCGTTAACAAATCCCAATTTGTTATACTCTATTAAAGTATAGTCAAATATCGTAGTGCGAGATTCGAAAATAATGTCGAGCCGACGCCGCATCGTGTGAATTTCAAAGGCATGCAAACACAATAAATTTACTGAACCATATATCATCGGAATGGGCGTACACTTGACGGAACTATCAGGTCACCTTCTCGCGAACACAAAGCTGAGCATGAAGAAACTTTACGATCCAATTTCGATTTACGCTTTCGCGTAGAAATCAAGATTCTCCTGGACGTAGCGCAATTTTCACCACAACTTACAGAAACACGATGTTTTTCCCTTCGCGAAACCCTTTTTTTTTCGAAAGGTAAGACGTTCTTTTACAGTTGCTGACGAAAGTATCCGCACACTTGTAGACACATTTTATGAATATGTTATGTGTATTATAGCGAACGTTTGAAATTTTCATTAGCATTGCTATGAGACTTGTCTATAATAATTATGTTGGTAAGGTTTGAAACAAATCTGAAAATGAAGACAGAATTTACAGCTTTATGTAACACACACAATGTAAAATATTCAAATACTTTCGTGAACAATAGCGGATTATATTTAATAAGATTAGAATGTTGTAAAATTTTAAAGACTCGTACGCACTCATCTCTTGGACATAATAATAATAATTTCTTTATCTAAAGACATCCCATCTTTTCATGTCTCGTTCCAGTTTTATTAGAAATTAATTATATCATATTTACATCCTCAAGCATTAAAATACACCTAACTGAACCTGATTTGTATTTAATTTCATGATTATACAATAGACCTAAGTATCTTCCATATACATTGTCGAATCGCTTTCAAGTTTTACCAGCATATTCATGATACTCGTATCTCATTATATTCTAATAAAATCTCAAATCGTTTTATATCATACACAAAATATATATGTAAATGTTTTCTATATTAAATCTTGAAATACTTTCGTGAACCACTGTACATGTCAAGATCGCGGTGCAATCTTTCATCTATAGCTTTGAAAATGTTCGTTGCGTTGGCATCCCGCGAATTTCTAGGAAGATCCATCGACACCAAGATGCGATCGTTTCCGGAACGTGACCTTTATTCGTCCTTGCCATTGGGAAAATCCTTGGCGCCCTCGAGGATTTCGGCCGCGCGTAAAGAGGCGAGAGGAAAATCCGGAAGAAGCAGCGTCGGAAAAGGATTCCCAATATTATTTCCCAGCAAGCAGGGTTTATAGGTTCGCGTTGATGGGACACGTCGGTGGCGCATCTACTCGCGCTAGTGTCGCTCGTATAAGATCTTCCCTTCCTCCTAAAACTCGCATCGTTCCTTCAGCGAACACGCCCCTGTGCATCGACATCTGTCGCAATCTCAAACGGGCATAGAAATCGCTCACGAGGCTACCAAGACCACGAGAAAAAAAAAATGTCTTCGGTTAGATGACACTGTTCTACAGAAGCGAGGACACTGCTAGTATTACGGTTATGCGGTCAACCACCTTGTAATCCGGAAGTGTTACGCGGCCTGTGACGTTGGTTCGCCTAAAGTCGTGTGTGGCCTAGCGCAACGAATGCCGCGACACATACTTAGGATAATTAAAGCAGGAATTTCTAATCACGATTCCGAATGAATAACCTTGCTACCGGTTAGTGAAATATTATCCTACTATTGAATGGACTTAGGTGGTATGCACAGTTGGTGGTCGTAATATTTATTAAGTAACTGAGGAAGTCCTGTCGTTTCTTTTATGACAAAATGTAATAATGAAGAAATAAATAAAACATATAATCTTATTTCCTTTATTTCGATGGTTCGTATTTTTTGCATTTTTATTTTCTCTTAGAATAAACGACAGAATTTTCTTGGTTCCCTAATATACAATCGAATGCATTAATATGTGTAACAAATTTCAAAGAGAGTGCGGGTTCAGTGGAGAAGTTTTGATTTTCATGGAAAATGTCCCGAAGCATAACTTAACAATAACACACTAAAATTGACAAATAGATCGATAACGCTATCGAATTATTATTTAATGTTGACAAGTTGTTAACGTGTTATATAAAGGTACATAACTAATTAAAAACGTTTCAATATGCGCATGACTGCAGTTTGCGTGGTAAATCCAGTGGAAATGATCGAAAATTGCACGAGAGAAAATATTTAGAATTATTTATTTCGACTGGAATAAAAAATTTACGAACTGCCTGTACAGCAAAAAGTCGCATTACGTTTCAACATGATACGTTCCTCATACGAAATATTTACTGTCACTTTACTTAACTCTAAAAGTAACCTTATGCTATATTTGTCAAAACATGTTGAAAAATACTGGCGTTTCTTTCGAAAGGGAATTCCTCATGAAAAACTTTTTCGGACACAGACGTGTTCTAAAAATATACAAGAAATATCACTTAAATAATAAAATATTTTTTAAAGGGAAGTAGAAAACGTAGAGTTACAAAGAAGCAAAAGGACGAACGGAGTGACGGATATAGCGTAGAGTAATGTTACAACGTGGTCTGTACATAAGGCCACTCTTGCAAGAGACAGAATTTACGCCACATTCTTAAATTAAAATAGGAAAATGGTGCATAATTTATAGCTTGGAAGGTTATGCTTTTTTTACAGCTTCCTTTTTACCCAGTTTCTGTTGCAATATGTCGGAGATCTAATTTATCGCAGGGATATTTAAGTACTTTATTACAGTATACTTAAGCAATTGTATGGCTTTTTATCTTTTTCATAGGGAAAAGAATGAATATTACAAATACTCGAACTGTATTATAAAACTTGTAAGGAGAAATATTAATAAGTATTATAAATATTAAAAAGTATTATATATAATATATTGCCATTTTAATCTTTGACGTTAAACAGACTTTTACATACATACATACAATAGCGAATACAAATAAGGAGCAGCATGAAAAATTGGTCATTTGTTACATGTTGTAAGGACAGCACTTCGGTCTCGAAACACAGTATTATCCACATGTACAGATTTCCATAGCAGCTTGCTTCAAATTTAACTGCATTTCCACGATAAAATTAGTAATGAAACGAGCGCTGAAAGTAAATACTGCGCACAACGCTTCCTTTAAAATCCTCTGGCAGTAAACATAAATTAACCGTGAAACGATTCCTTGCCGTTGTAATCCCAACGACAATGGCTCTAACGATCAGCTAAATTTAACGTTATATCCAAGAGACCGCCACATCCCAACGAAAGATCATCGCTTAGCGATAAACAGAACAGTTTATTTATCCAATCGATCTGTTTTTAAATTAACGAGCTCACTCATTAACTGACCATCGATTGGTTATTTCGCGAAGAAACTTGCCATCACGAAGATTACAAATATGGTGACCGGTCACCACTTCATGCGTAGTTGGTCGAACATACTTGTTCACAATTCATGCAAGCTTAGAGGCGAACGTCGGAGTAGCTATGGAAAAGAACTGTTCCCAAAGGGCGAAGCTGCATCAAGATAGTCGTAAAGGTAGCGTTACGGTTGCTAGGATAAGCAGCTTCCATCCTTGAAATACCTCCTAGATCAACGTCGGTATTTCTTCGCCTCTTTGTTCCGAACGATGAGTCCGGCGTAACAAGAGGAGAAGCCCTGAGATCGCTAACATTGAACGTCGAACGGTTGAACTCACACCAACGTGTAGACGCGATGTTGACACATTCTATGTAGGAGACGAACATGCTCAATTTTGTATAGATAAATGACTTATCGACTGAGATAACATGTTCATCTTAGTCTTAAGTTTAAATATGCTTCATATTTCTATTTGGTGAATTCGTAAAGTTTTTGTAGCCTGAAAGTACTGTATGATCTCGTAAAAATCACTTTAAAAGAAAAAGAGTCTTAAAACAATTTCTGATTACAGGTAGTTTTTAAGTTATTAATCATGCTTTACGGAAAAAGACCGGTTACTACATTCACAAGTTAAAATAATCTATTGAATATTATACTTCAAGGAAATATTAATATGTATGTGATATCTACGTTAATTTCGAACTCTAACAGTAAGTCGATGACATACCTGATGTGCTATTTAATATTTCTCAAAAATAGCCAATTACTATAACCAATTAGCAGATGTATCTTGGAAAAGAGTTTATAACATGTTTTGTATCGTTATAATATATTTGTCGATTTTTTAATAAATCAAAATAACTCGACTGTTCTTTCTAGTGCTAAATGCACTTGCCACGTTATTGAGATAGTCGAACGTTTATCTTCGGCATCGACATACAGTCTAAGGTACTGGCTTCTATTCTCGGTGTACTTTACACTTCGAGCATCGAACCTCTTTCGTTCTCTCTACTCCTTGCGAGTTGTATGGAGGCAGATCGTAAACCACAGTGGGCACCGTAAATACAATCGAGTGTATGGCCACTTTAACAAACATCGTATTAACCGGTTCATTTTATTCTTTTTATAGATTTACCGCAGATCGGGTAAGAACACTTCTGGTATGAGTACAATTTAAATTACAACGGAGATGTTGTCCGAGAACTTGATGTTCTTTGTTACTCGACGGTATGATATGTTTAACAGTGTTTGGGAGACGCTACTTAAGTAAAGATGTTTTCTGTGATTTACTAGATGTACCGGAGGAAATTATGCGATATGAACAGTGGTTGAGGAGATTGATAAAAGATATTCTTTACGTTTTTATAGCTAACATCGTCTGACATCGAAAGAAATGGAAGTCATCCATCCAGTAAAAAATACGTATCTTTATGCAATGATTTTGATATTTATCCTCAAAAGTAAGTTTTTAATACAAGAAAATCACAAGTCCGATCAACCAGTTTTGTTGAAGTCTAGAAGTCATCTAATCCCACTGATTAGTCATTCGCTATTTTTGGTAGATATTAAATAGGATATCTATTTGTTAGAACGAGTTTGAAATTCATTTCTGTCTTGATGTAATAAGACTGTAGCAAACACTTATGTACGTCCCAACTGTAAACACGAAAACACGTATTATCCTTACGAAAATATCCAATTTCCGACAAGAGCTTAACATATCTGCGGTAAATACCCTTTGTGAAAGCCTTTTAGTTTGTGGCAAAAGCCTTCCAGCATGCTATTATCGTTTTGATACGAGATCGAAAATGCAAGTATAACGAGGGTTAGAGGGCACCGTTTCCCAAGTGTGTCATGAGGTGAAAACGTTTGCTCTTGGGTTCACAATCCCGGCAATTATGGCTTTCGTAGAAGACACCCGTAACGAAGTTTGTCCCGCGTTTCGATCTTTGCAGAAACCTTGCGTACAGTCGCCGAAGCAATTTATGTTACCGAACGATCCTTGCAACGCTAAAGTTCAGTTACATTTGAGGTTAAGCGGCGGGCTCTTAACGTGCATACCATCTTGCGACTACCAAGCAACTTTCTCGCCCCGAGGATTAACTCTTTGGACAATTTCTAGCGTGGATAATCGTACGTTTTACAACTATTACGTAACTGCTGCTTCAGCTATAACTTGACGTACAATGCAACGATTGAAGACGCATCGTTTGGAACGCTTAGAAACAGCCAGTCTATGTATAAGTTAATCATTTTTTAAAAATGATTTATGATGTGAAAATGCTCTATCGTCAAAAAACCTTTACAGAACAGTATAATGTAATGATTTTATAATTGGCGGACAAAGATCACAGTACTTTAAGTCGGGACTCGCGAACTTGAACTTTTTAGTTTCACAATTAATTAAGCCATAAATTTATTCTTTACTAGGATACGTTTTCATGAACAAGAACGTGTAATCAATCCCTTGTAATAATACATGTAGAACACTATTTTATATCGCTAAGTCATTTTTAATGAGCAACTAACTTGCACTGATTGGTTTCTTAGTTTACTACGTTATGTGTTGATCAATACATTTTTAACCGCTAACGATTTAACCGCTCGGGTTTATGATACCTGGTACTGCCATTTTAGAGAATTTCTAAAATTGTACTATTTAATCTCAAAACCAGAGGTCAATGTGTAAATAGTACTTCCTCACTGCTGAATTCAACATCTGCGGATCGAATAAGTTGTTGTTGTCTGTTTAATAAATCAAATCAATGGAAATACGATTTGTACCATCGTATAATATCTCGAGATTGTAAATTCGCTTCTGTTTCTCGCAATGTTTGATCATTTGTTTTCATTTACCTTGATTAATTCGACTCGTTCAATAGACAATAAGTTTTTGCTTTAACACCCTCAACCCCTCTTTTTAAGACGCAGTTAGGGCTAATGCAAAACGTTATAATAAAGTTTCGTGAATATATCCTTATTTATTTAATTGACCCGAATGTCTTATAACCCTAAACATACAAAATTTTTACAGACTTTGTACTTTCCTTTATCCCAACTTTCATTTCCAAAGCCAATAAATTCCACATTTTGCCCAATTCTAAAGCTAAAACTCGGGAAAAGACGCTCGTAAAAGATCGAGTGTCTCGTAGAAGCACGATTTTTGTGCGACCTCATTGTAAATGCATTTTCGAAAGAATGCTATCTCGTTGGAATAGTCGAGAACCGAAGTACGTGAACAGGAGCACAGTGTTAGAAAGTAACGCGAATACTTCAGTTTACTGGGACATGATGTAATAAAATCGTACAATCAGTTTCAACGAGCAGAAACTTATGTATTTGCCAGGATACTTCCGCGTAGTAAGAATTACCGTATTATTTTTCCCTTCTGCCGACTTCGTAAACATTTATTCTACTGTGTTTGCTCATATCCAGTTATGAGTTCTGCTTAACACGCTGCACGCTCAACGAGAGAGATTCTTCGTTTACGTTTAAATCTACAAACGTGCAATGTGTTTAAGTGTGCTCGAAAATTTTCTTTTTATACGAAAACAAGCAGATTGCGGTTGCTCGGTTATTTTTTAGCAAACAATCTGCTTTCAACAGGTTCAAAAGTTTAGTTTCAGTCTGTGTTGGTGAAACATAAAAAATACATCACTGAATAGGTGGTAATAAAAGCTGAAGAACTTCGTAATTTTTAGGAGAAACAGTCAGAAAGCTATAAAGTGAAAAATATTCGTGAGCTTTCGGCAAACTTTTTCTTAGATATAACTAAGTAGCAGAGAAAAGCAAAAACTAACATGATATTGATTACTCACATGGTCTTGCTTATGAGATTAAAACTTGCAGAAAATGCATACCAAAATCAACTGACCTGAAACAAAATAAATATATATAGATTAGAAATTTGATAAGTGAAAGAACACAATGCGAAGATCAATAAAATCGATCTCCATGATTCCAAAATAAAAAAAAAAAAAAGAGATGGACACAAATATATTTTTACAGTTACCTGCAACATAAATTTATAAGCTCACGCTATGTTTCACAATATTCCTTTGCAAACAGTTTTACAAATCGATTACACAGTTTTGTCGCAATTGATACGAAAGGGAAATTGCCCATAACTTTCGCAATGGTCGCACGTACACCAGTAAAAATAAATTGTGTCGCTTGAATCACGGTCGTAATAAATACCGTGTGCAAAAGTCAATGTTTAAACGCAAGCAAAAATAATAGGAAGAAGTAATAGTAAAAAAAAAAGTGTTAAAGAGGGAGAAAGAGAAAAGAGAGTCCAAACGTCAAACCTGCAAAAATATCGACCACAATTTTCGCTGGTTTTCAGGGCAAATGGGAGCATTCAGTGGCCTTTTGGCAATTCTAAACTCCAAGAATCGTCATGACGATAGATCATGGTCGGGGAGGGTCATGCGTGGACGCATTGGAGACACATTTAACAAACCACCGGCGGACGATTCGCAGAAAATAAATAGGGAAAGCATACGCGAGGGCAGGCCGCGTGAAAATTATGTGGTCGCCTGATATATTTCCCATTCACCTTGAATTAATGTATCGCCGATATTACCGCGATGCATCAAAAGCCTCCAACCCTTTTCCCACCAAACACTACCTAAAAATTGGCCGGCGTTGATGCATTGAGAGCAGACCGTGGCGTGGGTACGAGTTGCGGATGAAATGTACCGGTTCGTATTGGTGGCCTGTTCATACGCGATCACATATACTTTTTTTTTGTTCTACCCTCAATTTGATGCCAGACTATGGAAAAAGTTGAACGAACATTCTCATCGATGTCGGGTTGACGTGCCTCGTCGCTGCGCTAATAAAACATCGACGACACGATTGATTTCCCAGGGTACGATTATTATTAGTGCTGATCGATGCCCGATACCCGACGTGCTGCTTTCAACGTGATTCGCTTCTATCGAGACGCGTCACGCTACACCAATTGATACACAAATGTTTCAGAATTGCTACATCTCTATGTGTCAGTGCAATAAATTTTATTTAGATATTATTTTAATCTGCGAAGATATTGTAATTGAAGTGCTTTTTAAAATAAGAACCTATAGGTCTATAGCAAATATTTTTTAATCAAATAGTTCAATTATTATGAAAGCATTCGTCTTGTAAATATAACAATAACAAAGTTCTTTCTAGAAGTTATTACGATTATCAATTCAAACCTGGCTAACATTAAAAGACTAGAAGTAAAACTTCAAGAGCAATGTACTGATTTTATCAAGTGAGTTCATTATTTGGTCTGTTGGATCCTTCCTGCAAAAAGATCCTCAATTTCTTTATTCAGACGTCCTCTAATCTTTTCGTACGTTATTCTATTTTTTTCTGTCAAAAATAAATCGTATCATATCTATTTTTACTACGACTAAGGTAGAGATAACTGAAATTAATTTGACCTTATTAATTTTTAATTCCAAATTAATTTTATACTTTTCAGTAATGAAGATAATTTTGATTGATGTAAATAAATAATCGCAATGAACTTTAAGTGGATATAAATTAGTAGACTTCTTAATAATAACACCGAGTAAGAGATGAATATAGCAAGATGAATATATGTTGAAGAGCGAGGGTCGAAACGCGTCCAGCACGCATGCATTCATAAGCCGACATATTTTTTGAAATGCTGCCAATGATAGTGCGAAGAACAATTGCGGCGGTACTATTACATCGGTACCGATGCAATTTCTTTTTCACGGTTTCTGAAGTTGGCATGAACTAGAAAATTCCAGTCGAAATTCTGGCTAGGATTAAAAAAGTAGTTTGATCGAGAGCCCACGATTTTATGGCTTATTGTTCGTCGAGATCACAAATTTCTTTCCAACGAAAAGCGTGCACAGGACATTTATATAAATTTTTTTTACATGATCTATAAATTATTCTGAACATAAAATGTCACTTACACTATAGATCTGTTTCATTTCATGTCACTAGAAAAAAATACTCTTTACAATGATAAGCTCAAATACAAAGACAAATTTAACTTTGATATGATTAATAAATCAAATAAAATGTATTAGTAATATATTATGTACAGTAAGTGATATTTTTCATTTGGAAGAATCTACGGAATTGAAACAATTTTAAAATACCTATATATTTATTACGAAGAATAAAGAAAAGATTTAATGTTGTTGAAGAGAAAGTTCATGAATGAAAATTCACTTCTGTTATGAATCAATCGTTCAATTTTACAGACACTAAGTAGTTTCTTTTTTCTTCAATTATTCTATATAGATATTTTGATTGATCAAAACATCTTTAATATCGTTTCCATTCATTAAACTATTTAACAAAACAAAAAAAAAATTACAAAAGATCCATATAACCTAATAATGCACCTAGAACAAAATTTAACGTGAGGTTTAAGCGAAAGGTCCATATATCTATCGAATCCACAGTCGAAAAGCCAAATTCTTATCTCGATGTAGACGTTGAATGGAAAACATCAAAGGACAATCAAATTTCACTTTAGGAGAAATTCGAATGAATGAGGAAATCTAACACAGAATCGTTTGTGGTACTCATGATAGCTAGCAAATTTGTACGCGTTTGTAGAACATATTTTTTTTCTTTCCTTTTTTTTCTGTGGAACGTTGCCAAATGGAATTCTACAAGACAATTCCGTTATTGGTATCGCGGTAGACGTACAAACCGATTCGTCGATGAATTTGCGATTCCTTTGATCCGTCGCGTTCGCAATACCGGAGCAATTCAAAGCGGAGAGTTCTCTTTCGAGCGTAAAACCATGAAAAACTCGAAAATATTACTCTCTAACGGATCTACGTTCATGGACAGTTACTGCGGTCCCTCTAACTGCCCGAGAAAAACGTATTTGCTCATTCTAGTGGGAGCATGTCGACCCTCTTTTTACCCTTTCGCTCTATTTTCTAGAAATGCATATTTATCAGTTCGGCAAGTAGCTGCGAAAGGGGGTCTTAAGCTGAATGGGATTTTAAGGATATAGCTCGTTCTCTGCTCTTTATTCGTGGAATTTTGAAGCGAAACCTCCTCTTCTCAAAGCTTCCCTCTTTTCTTTACCTTTCCCTATTGATTCACCCTTGCTCGTGCATCTGCTGGTGTTAATCAAGCTAATTGTGGAAATTGTACTGCATTAGGACCGAGGAAAAACATGTAGAAAAACTTACGTTTTATTTGCGTCCTCAATATTATATACGATTTCGTGTAGAAAATACGAAGAATTGTACATGAATGAAAATACTTTTCGAGCTACCTAAATCGTACATTACTTTATCGTAATATTTTCGTCTATGTTGAAATCCTCAAATTTATTGCCTTTTCGGTGTATACCTTACTGTTTTATATTATTAGATTTTTATTTCGTTTTATTCAAATCGATTCCGTAATTGATAAAAAAGACCATTTGATTCACACTTGTGTTATAATTCATGTACTTCCCTAGTACACATCCTCTATTTTAAGTCTATTAATTAAAAAAGAAAGAAATGTTTATTAATCAGTAGGTTTTCTTTTACGATTCGTATTATAATCTAAATTTGCAAGTATCTCTGTGTTAGTAGCACGTACAAAGTTTCCTCTTAGCAATAAACGTGCAAATTAAAAAAATTAGTAACGTAACAATCTCATTCCAGGAAGCTAGATATTTATTCAGATTAGTGTCGTGTTTTTAAAAAGACATAGTTGTTAAGAAAACATTCTCCTCTGAGGGACTGCATACGAAATTTTAAAAGCCACACGTTTCGTTGGAATTAATTAACACATCCCTCGGTCTTTTATTTTAATTACTTAACGACTTAATAAAGTTTATTACATTAATTATAAGTAGTGTATTTGCTTTTTATGATATATAGCAGCTCGTTTCAGAGAAACGGGCAAAACACTCGCAATTTATTACGTAGAACTTCTCATATTTTTACTCGTGTTTGTCCACTTATGTAGAAAGTATTTCACTGCACGTGGACTCTGCCATAACCGACACATGTGCAGAGCATTCAGTGAGTTTTCATTAAAACTTTATGAGGTCAACGTTCGCAAAAAATTCTCATATTACTTCTCTATACATAAATAATAAAGTTATTCTCTCGAGGCCTTCATTTCTTTTGTCCTACACATAAAGATAAACGAAATATAACAGGGATGTATGATGTGTTGTTCGCGGTAATTTCTTCTTTATAAATTTGTTACTCCCAATTCAACCTTTGCGACACATGCATCTAACAAAGGCATTTATGTTTTCTAGCATATGACGATGCAAAAATGATTTTCGTAATGGTAAACGCATAATCTTCGTTTATATGCATTTGAAATAAGATATTAAAGCTAAGAACTTAAAATTATTATAAACGTTGTATGGATAAATGAGAAATAAAATGAAGACACGAAGTTTGCTTCGATAGCTCGGTTTCGACAAATATTACGATGATCTCAAATTCTAGTCCATAACATAAGACATTGGAGGTTAATATTATTGATAACAATCGTATGTCGATTTTGAACTATTATATATCTATATGAAATGTTTAAGGAATTAATTAGAAAAGAAACTGCGATATGAAATTGAGAGAATTTTTTCGATTTGTGGTTGTTTGTAATGTACCCACTAAATACGCCACTACTTTTTAATTTGGACTTCAATATGAAGAAGAGAAGCTAATAACAGAAAATGCCATTGGAACAGTCCATTTTTATAACGATATCAAAAACCACATGTGTGTCTTCATGGTCTCTCGAATTACACAATTTTCAATTGTACACACTCATAAGTAATATTAATAATAACGATAAGTAAAATTAAATTTCGTATTAAATTTATACAATATTAATAAAACAAGTTCATATTCTGCGTAATTCCAAATCATCGTGTATCGAATAGCAATTTGGAACATTACATTTCACCAATTAATGCGGAAAAACGCAACGTGTATATCGTTGAACATCGATTATCCCATTTTCTGCTCGATGGTTAGTAAATCCAATGCGAAAGAGACGCCTGGCCAAATCTGGCAATACATAACATCGCGTGTCATACGCACATATTGAATTATAACTCGGCGTTATCCATGGATCAACTGCAAAACACATTTAATACGCGTCGTTCGCCATTTGCGTAGATGTCGAGTAGAGTCGTACCAATTAAACGGAGCGAACAAGGGAAAAGAAAGAAGACGAAAATTACACGAAAATGAAGAATCGAATGAACGAAGACAAACAAATTCACCGGTAGAAATATACAACACAGGGTATACGTGGAGAAGAGAGATAAAGTGAGAAAACAAAGGGTAAAGGTAGGTTGAATCAGAACGAGTAGTTATATAGAGGCAGCAGAATAATCAGTACGAAGTCAACGCATCTATAGTTCTATGGAATTGACCCCTTCCTGACAGGCACAAATATAAACGATGAAACCTCCATGAAGACCGATCGATTATGGTCCCAACGTTTCGATGGGTGTTAATATTTGCGGCGATGCTTAACGTGCTCCGATATTCCTCAATTATTATTGTCCGATCAATCGTACTTTTCCTCGAGATCCCTCAAGATTCTCCCAATGGGGAAATCGGGATGCTGATCATGAAATAACCTCGAAGGAACTTTGGTCCATTATCCTTTAAACTTTTATGTAATTTGTACTTATAGGTTTTTAACAAGTCAGACTGGTTAAATTGACTGTCAGTGATGTAAGTCAAAATTGCGAATTTGGCACGTAGTGGGATACAATTTATAAACAAGACAACAATTTTTTAGATAAACGAAATGCTTAAGTAGTGTAATGAATATAATACGAAAATACAAATATTTTTAACGATTGACTTTTAAATGTATTATACATATGGAAAAGTTAAATTAGTTTAATATGAAAAAAAGAAAAGCACGAAGATTGTCGTCCATTATTACAAAAACAGAATAATCAGGGAACATGACGTTACACAGTACGGGAAATGTCATTTAGGCGACAGAATGAAAAAATGAATATCATTGCAAAATAATAAGTAATATTATATGTTTTCACTTATATTATCTAATTATTATCTTTTGCAATAAGGTTTCAGTGTCTTTGCTATCTTATAAAATAAGAAATATAAATTATTATTATTGTTAAAAGTGTAAATACATAGTTACTATCAAATATTATTTATCAATCATAGTATATCTCCGAAATGATTTAAGAGACCTAAAATATTCATTTATAGTATATAAATTTTAATACATGCATATATGTAGATATAAAGATAATATAGATCAGTAATATTTAAACATATTTCTCCAAACCTTCTGAATGCATAATATTAACTTGTGTAAATTCAAGTAATTTGTGTGCAAAATTACCATGATAATCGCCATAAAGAGGAATCGAGCAGATTTACCTGAATTACTTGTTAATCACTCATTATTTGCATTACAAGCTATTTAAGCTATGCATGCATTGTCAGCAACGCAGAGAGATCTGATATTCTTCTATTCTCATTTTCAACCAAACTTGCTAGTGTATGCTATTAAATAATTAAAATCAAATATGCAAATATTAGTCGTAGAAGCATAATGGTGTGAAATATTTTTATTCCCCGTTATCATAAATTCTTATGTATCGTCGATCTGAATAGATGATAAAATATACGACAACTTATATTACTGTTTAAGTCAGTATAAAATTATGAAAACAATTGGAAGATACAAATTTTATATTTTTATCACATCTTTATTTCAATAAGCAACAAATTTACTGTTATTTCTAAATAGTATTGCACCTTTATAAGAAAAGAAATACCGATCAGTTTATAAATTGTGAATCGCGGGTTTTATTTAGTTTGCAAGAGTTTTAAATCGAATTTGTATAGTTTTAGTCTAAATGAAATTGTTCGAACAACACTGAAAGTAATCGCTTATTGGAACATTTCTATTTGCAATCGTTTTGTTTGTAAAAACCAGCGATGCAATGTTATACCAAGTTTAGTTTTGTTTATTCAGTCCGGGCGGAATAAAATTGATATGACTGATAGAATGAAAAAGAAACAGGAACGAATATTTTCAATTACCATCAGGAACATGGATAAAAAAAGAGAATAGATTCTCTCTCTGTCTCGAAGAAAGAGAGGTTGATTTGACGCATTGGTTTCCTGTAATTTAATTTCAAGTTCCCGAAGTATTGGATACACAGCGCGTTACAAGGACACTGAAAATCAAAGCTTAGATGGTGGATCGATAGATTATGCTTTCAAAGTTCAGCCAACGAAATGCGAAAAGGACTTTAATAAATGCTACGAAAAGTTTTTTAATGGTAAAACAGGAAGTGGAACTTACGTACTTCACGCAGAAATCATTAGCTGTGCAAAACATCCCAATACAGCGAGATGTAAATCACGTCGAAGCAAACAACCAACAGTGTAAATTTCCACTTTAAATTTATCCACTGACGCTAAATGAAATCGTAACTCCATCCTTCTTCAAATTATGTAAGAAAAATACGAAATACTGTAATCGCGTAAATGAAAATTGGAATAAATATTTTTCACGAACTACAAACAAACTATATTAATTAAAAAACATATAATTTACATTTTAAAAATTAAAGGTATAAAATATTTGTGTTAACATTAAAATACAAAACGCTCCGTTTGTTCAAATAAGTAATTCCATACTTCAATAGCGCGCATAAAAATTATAACCCTGCTTCCTTCATCTGTTTCCTAACAAACAAAATTTCATCACATCACACTCCATTAACCACCAATATCCATCTGAACAAGTTCGACCAATTCAACGCGCAAGGTTTACCTACTTCAAAAGTGCGGACTATAATGAACGCTATATAATCGGGTCATTTGAACATCGGCCCATGAATTATGTAAAGAATCGGATATTCGCGATAGAACGGAGTTAGCCAGGAGCGAACGAACCCGAATCTAATTTTCATTCGCGTAACGTATCTCGATCTCTTTAATCGGGCCGCTGAACAAAATTTAGGATTTTTCGAGCTAGCTGGGTACATCGGTTGCCAGGCAGTGTTTCAACGAATTGCGAATTACCCCGGCATTCGAGGGGTTGGCCGATGAGAGCGACAATTTTCAAACCGGCTGGAACGTTTCGTTTGGTCCGTCGCCCATTTGTTCTCCCTCATACTCCTTCTTTCTTAAGAACGAGGGAAAGGAATTAGAGATTCAAAAATAAGGGAGGGGGTCGTTTTCTCGTTAGCGAGTTTGGATCTCGGTGGAACGAGAACCGAGAAAGAATAGGGGCGAACCTTCCGCGGGCTGGACGCGGTGGAAGAAAGGGGAGCAGAGACTGTGAAATGGAACGAACACGCTGGAATTCAGGCATTCGTAGTTTATTCTCGTACTTTAATTACCTAGTTATCCCGCCGATTTACATAATGTACTTTGCCCGTCGTATCGGGCGTCGACTCCGCAAGCCAGAGTTTCCAATCGGTTCAACTCCCTCGTGGATACCTAATCGAGAGAAGGGTAGTAAGGGATGCTGTTCAGAGGGTATTAATTCCTTTAGGCTCTCGATCGTTATAACCCATTATTCTCTACGGCATTCCCACCCAAGAACATCCCAGCGTTGACTGTAATTGCCCTTTAAAACACGTTCTCTTGCGCCATCACCTCGTGATAACGAAAATGAAGATCAATTCTTTTCGTTTTAAAACAGCTTTCGAAGATTCGTGTATATCTGCTCTTGATTTATCAAGTTCCTGGAACTGTCGTTGGAATGGAAATGTAAAAATCTGATGAATGTTGTAGAACGAATAATATAATATACGTAAATAGGAATAAGTTGATATATACATAGATCAATTTGGAGGAATTTTAAGAAAACGTTTGCTGTAGTATATAGCTTAATATAAAAGAGTGCATTCTTGAAACTGTCTGTAGACTCTACATATATATCTTTGAAGGATGATGAGAATGAGACATGGATTCACCATCAAGAATTAACTCGTCTCGTAGTGGGCTAAATTAATAAATCTTGACTGATATAAAATGAATATTTTTTTCGTTCACGCTGTATTATAGTTTTTCGAATTTTATACTTGTACATATAAATAGGAGAAACTTTGATAATTATATTTTGAACTCGAGTAAACATTCCAAAGATTCGAAAAGTGAAACTATGTAGATTTTGTAAAATATTATTGTAATAATATAAAACAATCAGACCATCTTCCTCCTTTATCTATTCTCCATAACTATCATCTATCCGTCAAACGGTGCGCCAGTAACTGTAGCGTTAGCCTTGAACCTCAACTAGGTTCAAAAATCTATTCTCCCAGGAAAGTTGTTCCTGAGGCAATCGTCGAAGACTCGCGCTCCTTTCACTGCTGTCTGCATCCCCTGGAGAAAGAATCATTATGCACCTTGTACGGTTGCACGTTGATGTTCACAGTCGCGTTTTACGTTTACATCGATGCAAGACAAAACGGCGTACACGCAGCAGTTCTCGCGAAACCGAAGGCACGCGCGTGGGATAGCTCGATGGCAAATCGCAAGATGAAAAAACAGAAAGGGAGAAAGAGGGGTCTAGTCTGTGGGTCTAGCTACATAGTATCCCACGCTGGTCGAAGAAATCGTGACTGGGCGATCATAACTCGAAAGTAGTCGACGAACCCCGCATGGAGCGGGTTAACGAGGCTAGGCTGGTAGGGTTAATGGGTTAACAGGACAGTGAAGCTGGTGTATCGTGGCCGCGTCGCCCTTAATTCACCGCTTGTGGGATCTACTCTAAGGAAAAAGGAGGAAACAGGCATGTACGCTCGTGTACATTCCTCTGTATCGGTCCTTAGCGTGTAGGAGAAGCTTGTTTGTATGGGCGCTTGTAGTTTAAGAAAGCAGGCGAAAAAGGGTCACTGCATAAGGTGAGGTAGTTCCGATTGGATGATCCGGAGGATGAAAGAGCCAATTCAACGAAAAGCGTTACGGAAAGAAAGGGAAAGAGAGGAAACGACGATCAACGAAAGATACACGACGGGGGGTGAAAAACGAAAGGAACGAAATGCTGAACGCTGGAAAACGAAAGGGGTTAGGTTATATATTGTAAATACGAAATGAAGCACGCCGAGCATCTGAGTCTTCTTTCCTCGAATCGAGTCGACGGAAGCTGGCGTAAGAGGTGACACAACTGACACCTCGTAATACCAGGACTTGGGCCGACGCCAGTTTGCATAAGAACTGCACATCCGGTGTGCAGCCGATGCGCTTGTACGTAACCAGTAACCATGTAGCAACCACCGTTTCCTCCGCGTGCAGCTTGCTATCTATTCGATAGTCAATATTACGTGACACAACACGCTGCTACGTGCGCACTCTCGGTGTGACAGCCAGCAGCGTCGTATGCCGGTGCTACGGAGCCAAGGTAATGGAATATTGTCGTGTTGAATCTACGACGGATATCGCCTATGACTTTCCTATGCGCGTCTACTCCCACTGGCGTTGGTAAACGTTACAGAAACCAGAACTATTCCAAAGGAAAATCGAACTACGTTTCACGGGGGAAGAATAATGCTCCGTGACAATACAGGGACTTAGCATGATCGTTTCGCTAACGTGAAAAAGAAATGAGTGGTTAACATGTCTGGAATACGTTACAATGTTTGCGAACGGAAAGAGCGAAACGGAATAAAACTTTGCAAGGAACCTTAACGTTTATCAACTAATTCGAGGTGTTTTTACTTGTAAAAATTGTAGGATGAATGAAATGGATATGAAGGACAAGTCATCAATATCTGTGAATATTGATATTTATACAGTACGTTAAGTTATATTTATACAGGTTATAGTAAGCATTTCGAGATAGACTTTTCTTTTTACAATGAACACAATGACGTAATAGAACAGGTAGTTTGGAAAAATATAAGTTAATTGTAATTTTTAAAATGGTATATTATGTTGCATTTATAAAGAGATATTTTACTTCGATAGATTTCAATGGTGTCAGAAAGATTATATTAATCCTAGAATTCTGCTAACAATTATTTTGAGATTTACATTCAAATATCGATTATTTATTGAATACGTTCTTGGTTACTTTATAAAGACTACGGATAAACAGTGGGTAGAGTAATAAAAGTGTATTACACACAAATATTACAGACACCTTTCGTGACATACATTTACTGGACTATGAAGATATTTATTATTATATTACTTGTTTATTATTGGTTGATATTTTGTTATTATGTTTCAATTAAATACAACTAAATTAACGTTCAAAAAAAAAAGATCGTAAAATTCAATTATTAACTAAAACTAAAGATCGCTGCTGGAATATTTGACACACACCAGAGAAGAGTCGATAGCGGAATTTCAAACAATATTCCCCATTTCTCAAACATGGAAAAATCAATATAGTAGCGATCAATCCGCTAATCCATCGAAAATCTCGGTAGACTGTGTAAAGAAAAAATGGTTTTCCTTCCGGGTAAAGTATCGATAGGGGCTGATATAGCTCCGGTAACCGAACTGCTGGAAGCGTAAAGTGATTTTACCTTGCGTTCTAACACTTAGGACGCGAGGCCGAGATGACGATGGGCGCGAGCAAGATCGTATTTATCTGCTGGTCGTAGCCAGCGCCGACTTCAGGCGGTACTCGGCGTACAAAGTACCGATTACAGAATTCACGGACCGTGTTATTTATCGACTATTGAATTTCAGATCGTAGATTTTGCTCTCTAATTCATATCTAACCGGCGATGCTTATAGCAGAAACAAATCCTTGCAATCACGGGGGCCGATTATCATAAGGGCTCCGGCTCGAGTTATGCTAGCCGAGTAACGGAAGGATCGATCTTATCTTCCACGCCGCTGTTACTCGTCCTGCCGGCCATTCGTTACTCCTGTCAATTGCCACTGTCAGTTGGAATTCTATAGCGACTTCGCTCTCTTCCGTGACTCCAGCAACAGCGCTATGCCGCGCATAGCGTGTTAGAATGGTCGTCTGACCTCGAAAAAGTCGTTGAGCGCTATGTAGACTAATATCGTCCAGCGCTTAACTATTCGAGCTACCGTATATTTATTTTTACACGTAACATAGCTCTCCTACGAGATATACTTTGCATAGTCCATAGATATAGTACAATACAGCGATTGGAATAACTAAACACCAAGTGATATTACCGTGCAGATTGTTTATAGCGTACGCAAGTCTTTAAAATTAGATTACGGAGAAGGTTAGACAATTTTTATACAAATCATTGAATTAAATTAGAATTATAAGATAGTGGTGAAATTTTAAATAATCCGTATCAATCTATGTAGCTTTACCTAAAGAAACAATTTATACACATCAGAAAGATTTACTATTACTACTTAACAAAAATTAAGTAATAGAAAATGATCAAAATTGTGATTTTTTCCAAAACAGACAGTTGTTTTCAAACATTGTATCGCGTTATTCGAGAAAAACGCCCCGGAAGCATACCACGGTGTAATGTGTTTTTCCTGCGAATTGTTTTCAGACCAATTGGAAATTTCAGGCACGCGTCTCATTCCATGGCTAGTCACGATAACGAGAAACGGTCTGTAGTGGTTTTACAACCGTGGAAAAATTTCAATCGTAAACTTACAGCGGTCGAGGATTAAGTTTCGCTTTAGCTTTAGCCGACCCTTATATCTCAGCTTTTCGAATTAATACCCGCAAAATGGAGAACGTGTTCTATGCAGGCTACGCAGGAAATGGACTCTTACAACGAGGATGTAGGAGACTGAAATTTATATGAGATAGTTTAAGGGTGATGTTTTCATGGAATGTTTCTCGACCTATCTAATCGATGGATAAATAGAAAGAATAAGAAATAAATACAATGTAAAAGAAAGATTTTTAATCGACTATGAGGATAACGGAGAAAGTCATTAAACTCGATTTATCAAAACACAGAAGGTATTCAACACTAATGTTTATAAAAACTATTATAATAGCAATAATAATTATTTCATTTATCTATATAGTAATAAAAATAATACCTATATAAATAATAAATATTTATTTTTATTGCTAATATTTATATATTTATAAATATGTATAAAATTAAGAAAATCGTAGACATTCAAAATAATGTATCAGATGTTTTGCCTTGTTCAACTAAAGCATGCAATTGAACATATTTTAAAACGTGATCTCACTTAGGATTCAATTTTCAATGAAACTTTTACCAAAGCAATGATGTCAAGGCGCCAAGTAGAGAGACGATAGAATGATAACAACCACGCGACGCGGCGTAATATACCGTATTGACGATTATCGATGCTGTGAAGATCGTATTACAAGGAATATTTAACGGATCATTAAACCCGAATTGCGCGCACGTCTATAGATTTACGGTAGATCAATGGCTGGGGTTATCTAGTAGAACGAAGGAAAGGCTTGGATGTGCTTAAGGCCGCGAAGTCGAGCCAAGGCGTGGTGATTTTCTTGTATAAAGCAACGGGTAAATGCTTCCTGCTGATCAGTGCGGTACCATCAGTCGCGTCATTCCCGGTAAGATCTGATTTCCAGGGGCAAATCGGTCGCTGTGTGAGTCCAATGTCGACAGGAATGCGAGACGATTTACGTTTAAATAATAGGTATCGTTAAATGGGCGAGCGTGTGGTCGCGTGATCGCGAGCACATTCCCTTTTCTTCGTAATACCATATTTTAGCCGCAATCTTCGTACCAAACGTTGATAAGAGCTCGTTCCGCAACGTAGCTCGATAATATTAATTAACACGTAAACACATTACCTCTTTATGAGTTCATTTATCTCCCTAACATTTTACGATGCCGCATCATTATCCAGTTATAAGAAGAACGTGGATGCACGAAGGCGAGATTTCCATTGCCATGGTGAAATATCTCAATTTCAAAGCGGCTTGCGCGCACGCTATTCCTTCAAAGTGCGGGCCACTTGATTATTTTTGAGAGAATATAATTTTCTTACGGAATTAAAAATGGGAAGGTTCAGGTTGATTTTATCTTTTATTAGAGATAGAGATTTTAAAAGTAACACAACTTAATGGAGTTTTCCAGGAAAGGCGAAGAACTAGTTTGAAGCTTGCAAATAATTATTTATTAAACACATAATGTTGGCAACAAAAATTAGCTTAAGTAAATAATGGTTAAATATTGTCTTCGTAATTTTGCATTCTTAATCTTCGACTGAATGTTACTACTAACTACGGAAAAATGAATTGAATTATGTATCTATAAAGAGATTACTGTACTTGCGAGATATAAAAAGTAATAAATCGAAATTTAACTTTACACTCTTAAATTATACTGCAAGAGATGTTCTTCTTGATATGCAGAATATCTGTACGAGAAATCTGAAACGTTCAAACAGAGTGTTCATATGTTACAAGCTAACACGTATTATACAGTGTTCGCTGAGACTTCATTAATCGCTGAAACTCTGTCGATATCATCGAATCTATCTTTTTGCAGGTTCGAAACGGGGCCAAAAACATTCAGAGACCTTCGTTCGTGTTGTAGGAGGAAAAAGTTAATTACGCCGAATTGAAATTTCCTCGACCCTAAGTTGGATACCATTAAGACCTGATCGTTTTCTACCGGAATTGCACACGTTCTACGATGTTACACGAAAGAATCGATTCCATGTGCCGATCATAAAAAAAGCTACGTGTGCTGAATGTTAGTCAGCTGATTGATTCCAAATGATTCATCAATTTGAGACACTTCGAATTCAGGATATGGCAGAATGTAGTTAACGTACATATATAGTGATTTAATAATATCTTTGAAATTTGGGATTCGGAATATAATTATAAAGTATATATTATATAATGGAGTATAATTTTAACATACTAATGTGTGTATATTCAATTCATTAATAAATAGCCAGTGTATACGTATGTAGGGCAAGTAACAATAATAACACGTATAATGTATGCAACAGTATAATGCTAGTATGAATATAGTAAAATCTTTTAACGTATCTGATATGTTCTGTTATATACTGTTCAGTTGTTCATTAAAATGTGTTGTGATATCAAAAACAAATATTGTTCACGACAATATAATTATTATTCTGGAAATCGATTTTATTAATCCTAGCAGAGGAAGATATTACATGCTCACCCTTAATTGAACATTATTATCAAAGATTTAATATTAGAGAAAGAAAAATCTTTTTTCACTTCTAATTCAAAATTAGTCTAATTTCCAAACAGCATCACACAATTGTTCAATCACGATGATTGAAAAATATTCTAGTTGACAATATTCTATTTTATTAAATTATAATATATTTTGACATAGTTATTAATCAAAAATTCTAACTCAGCACACAAGAAAGCCGAACATCGTACATAAATATTCATGTTCTTTATTCTTTTGTTACAATTTACCACATTGAATCCAACAACGATCAAAATAAAACAATTCATTATTATGACTTCCTAACTATAAAAACACCAATAACTTCTCATTACAAAAGCGAGCCTTTGCAGGGAACAACCACGAAGAGAATGCAGATCCTTTCAGCGGGAAAGGAAAACGGGAAGGAAAGGAGGAAAGGTAGAAAGAACGGGAACTCGTAGCCCCATAGTGCGGTGGCATAATTAATTATAACCGGTTCTCCACGTTTCAACGAAGTTACTCCGTTGCTGTTTTATTAAAATCCTATTAACTGAGATGAATTCGTGGAAATCAACTGAACTTTTTCCCATAGAATCACAGGGGCGGAGAAGCGCAACAGCGCGAGATGGAAGAGGAAGAAGACGAAAAGGAAGAAGTGAGAGTCTCCGGTAATAGCGCAACGTCTCCAGAAGACAAGGAAATTCCACTCGGCGTCTGTCGCAACGTTCTCCGTTTTCTCTGCGGAAATTTTATTATGCATCCGTGAGGGGTTCTTCACCGGTTGCGAAGCAGGATGAACAGTGCTCCATTCGAGCACGCGACACAAAGGAAGGAAAAGCCGAAGGAAAAGCCCTCGAGCTTCTTTTGCACCTTCCGGCAACACACAGCATTAAACTCAGTATGCAGAAACGTATCGTGGCCCTCGTATCGATGGTTCGATCCAATAAACGGGACGCAGGATGGGTTTCGTTCGCTGTTAAGCGAGAAGTATCTGCCGCGCATCTCGAATCCTGCAAAGTTGATTATGCATAAAAGAACAAGAGTTTGGCGTTTATGCGGGGAACACACGGCATTTAACCGCGGAGTCCCGCGAAATTATGAACGGAGATATTAGGTTGCGTAGTAAATTCCTTCGCGTTTAAAAAGCTCTAAGCTTCTTACTTTTACATAAGATGATGTATGGATTAGCTGGTTCTATCGTCTTAAGTAAATGAAATGCGTAATCTTCTACCTCATTACTCAGAAGCTGTCCTCCAGTTAAAAAAATTCAATACGTATACTTTTACATTCTCTAAATTATTGAATTACTACCAGCGAATAAAGTTTTCCAAATATTGAAATAATTTATATCCCAATATTAGTAGTATGGTAAATATTCCAATAATCTCAAACGTCATAAATTACATAAGAAACTATAATAATTTCTGCTATATTATAAAGAAATCTGATTTGCTTTTCGATGTATCAACGCGTGTAATATCTTTACTTCTAGAACGCATTATTATCTGAAAAATTGAAACAATTGTCGAGGTTATTATTACAAACCCCCCAATTGCATAGATATACAGCATAGATTGTTGATTCGTATCAAAGGCATACTTTATGTCTGGTAAATATTCAGTCTCTCTTGAAATATCGGGGAATGCTTGCGATCAAGTTTATGAAAAAAAGGAAAAAAAGGGAAATAAAAACGATTTGGAGGGTAAATGGGCGTTACAAGATCGTTGGCACGCTTCCTACTGTGAACCGCGATATCTCAGAAACTTTTGAAGTTGTCTCGTTCCCTTGGGGCGAAGACGATTTTCCAGCTTTCGCGTAAGCAGTGATGAACATTCAATTCTTCCTTTCGTGAGTTTTCGAGCAGTTTCAGTCGTGTAAAGGATCGAATAGCTTTAAATATTACTCGAGTCTTAAGATGCTTGATAACGTTGAAAATCTCGAGGAACTTAACAGTTTCAATGAATTTAAAGGATTTCAAAGTCCCGTCACCCTTTTTCAATTTCTTGAAACTTTTGCGACTTTGATCTTATACGTAGCTATATGTATAATACTGCTTACGCCAATCTAATACATACTTTAAAAAATATAAATAAAAAAATAAATAAAAAATATAAATAAATATATATATTTATTTATTTATATAATATATAATTTATATTATATATATATATATGTCGGAGAGGACATTAGAATTAGGGTTAGGGGCGTGAAACGAATCTTCGTTTGGGTTACACGTTGTCGTTGTGCAATAGAGAAGACATTGACTAGTGCAAATACGATTATTATAGAGCCGGACAAGTAGCCGTGGTAGTTAGGCACTCGAGAAACTAATGACAATGATCCTAGGTTCAATAACGAATCCGCGGTCGACGGGATGATAGATGAACGTACTCACAAAATCTAAGTCGGATGCGTGATATTCACTGGTCGTAAAGGGTTACTCCTTTCATCAGTGAGATCGCGAACGAGAATGCCTCACCCGTCCCGATGATGCCACAGAGGAAAACTATAATGGAGTGTGTCTAAGGATACGAGATCATCGGATTCGTCGAGAAAAGCCTTCGTTTAGAAAGTAAGGGAAATTGACGTTGCTGCTAATTGGTCAATCTCCATATCGGTGGTTAGAAAAAGATGCTAGCCGCCCTCGAGGGAAAGTTGCTAGTGGGAGACCGCGCTTGTTGAAAAATATGTCTCCCCTATCTTCCCGTAGTTGGGACAAAGACTGTTTGTCTGTTTGAAGGACTTTAGTTAACTAAACCTTAAGATTTATAACGGGCCCTCGGGCTAGCCGAACATGTACTGTGGAGACGCATCGACATCTGGCAATCATCTTACTCGAAGAATAGGGTCTGCGTGTGGCGAGCCACGGGACAGAAACCGTTGGAATGTTTACTGTCGCGTGTCGCCACGAATATTTTCTTTAAGGAGAGCTATAGAATTACTCCATACCTTTGCTAGGCAAATCCCGTGACCGCGGCTACGTTCGGCGACTGACTGTCGCCTCGAGCCCAAGCTCATTATCACAACTCTCGAACAATTACAATCGGATTGAATAACTACAATTGTTCAATTACAGACTCCGGTGTTCTTTCATCTCCGACATATATATATAATATCTCTTCAGATATAGTAGCTATTTTGCTAATTTTTTAAATTCAAAGATACTTTTCATATATGTAAATATATTTCAATTAAGTTTCTATCAGTATATATATATATAGGAATATCTTCAAAGAAAAAGAATATGTCCTACTTAAATGGAATTTCAAATAATTACTGTACAAATTTGTTTAGCTATATCGTTACTTTCCAAATTATTCAGTTTTTGTTCTTCAATCTTTTGTATTTTCACTTCTGTTTACACGAAACATTAAATTAAATTAATTTTATTTCTTGATACGACTGCTTGATTGTTGTATTAACAAATAATGCCTAGAATCATATAACGAAACTTTATCTAGTCTTAAGAACACACACAAAATATATCTTTTGCTAATTATATAATAAAGACCTAAGACCTAATAGAAATTTCTCACAACACACAACCCAGATAGAATTTTAACAACAAATTTTTTAAAGATGTGGAAGCTACAGGTATCGCTTTTGGATATTTTCAAAAATCCATTGCAATCGTAGATCCATTGCATGCAAAACGATAACAAAGCAATATAAAATCTACCAAACAATCTTAGATTTGAATTATATTCGTGAAATGCAAAACACACGTATTGATCCATTCCAGGTTTACGACACGTATTTGTCGACGCGATATCGTTGAAACCAACCGATCACTCCTCGATCGTTTCATCACTTGTCGTGGTCCCCTCATTACGAACCTACGCTCCGTTCTCTCCTGTCCCCTGGCAGATATTACTTCTCAGGATTTCCATAAAAACATTCGACCGAAGACGTTCGTCCGCTTCCTTGCTCCGACATTACCTTCATTCCTTCGATTGTTTGCCCCCTCCACTCGACTCTTAAACATATTTTTCAGTTCTTTTTATCACTTGTCGTTCCGAGTAAGTGCTTCCTTTTTATATTCTGTCAGCCAATGTGAACGTATTCGGAGCTATACCTAATTCAATGTCACTCACCTCGCACGCTGCTTTTTCTCTTTCGGCACAATCCGTGAAAAGGTCTCACGAGAAACTTGCGTTTACGGGAATCTCAACCGATGAACCGAAGCGCGTACTGATGAACCGCGTTTCCTCTACAATAGATACATCATCGATAGACATTCCCTCACGGTAATATAATATACTTTTCACCGAGTAAGGTACACTCGGACCTTTGGTGTGACGCCGAATTATTCGTGATAAAAGGAGAAGGCTGAATGAGCGTGAAAAAAGGGCACGAGAATTAACGAAACTGAGGATAAATGGATAGATAAATAGTGATTTGTTTATTGATTCGTCTATCGCTTGTTTTGAGCTCTTTTCAATTTTTTCACGAAGATTACTACATAAACACCTTAACGACATCGGAAAAAATGGAGAATGGATGGTTTAGTAGAAATAAAAAGTAGAAGATCTAAAAATGTAATATAAAAGTCCTATGAATGCAGTAAAAAATGCAATAATTTTTGAAGATGTGTCGTATGGGTTTTAAAGTAATTTCTTTAGAATGGTTAGAGACATTGATATCATATCATTGTTATAATTTCTTGAAACATAATTGCAGTTGCTTTTCAAATTTTTGTTACAGAAATAATTCAAGTAATCTTTTACTTTTGTAACAGGAAGATATTTATATTAATTTTATTAAAAATGTAAAGAAGAAAATAGAAGAATTCCGTCAGACGGTTCTAAAAGTATCTTCACAAATCATTGAAATTTGATTAACCGGGAGTACATCTTTTTAGAATGGAGAGGAAGTGAAAAGTTGACGTAAGAAACTTCGGAGATAAGAAGCACTTTATGGATCAATTATTAGTTGAAGGAACTACGAAGTTGCATACACTTTGGTAACTTACCATCTTCTTCCGTTTAAACTATGGTCGTGTTGTATAACAAAGATTATAGCTACATATTTCCGGGTACCAACACTGATATGGATCAAACTAGCAAAACGAAGTACACGCTGTTGCAATTTCCACAATTCTGATTTATTTACAAAGTTAGTTTCGTATAACGAAGTAACATATAAACTGTTATATAAATTTCAGTAAATAATTTAAATCTTTTATTCTAATTTCTAATTATAGAATCTTCTGTTTATTTCTAATTATAGAGTCCTATGTAATGCATATTTACATATACAGTATTTATTAAAAAATGAAGAGGGCAAATAAAAATAAGTATTTCTCCTATTAATTAAGAATGAAAAAAAATTCATCACATTTCAACGTATTGTAAACTTATAGCCCACTATATCTAATAATCAGTTTCAACTAAACTTTTTTGCTTGGTTATCAAATAAAGTTTATTAAAATTATTGCATTATCTAAATTATTTGATATTAAATATCCTTATCGTCTCATTTTTCCCTCCAATTTTTTTTAAATAACTCAGCTCCACTAAATGTATGGGATTGCTCATAATGTATATTTAACATAAAACAATAAACGTTGCAATAGAAACTAACGTTGATTAAACCACTATGAAACGAAGAATAACCTGTTAACATTATCGAGATAGAACGAAACGAGACACAGGGGAAGGAAAACGACAGACCGAATGAAGAAGAGTGTGTGATTTGGAAAAAGATCGAGAAAAGTGGGAAGGTCCTCTTCCAACCATTAGAAGTCGCAGGAACACATATACCACACATATTTATCTCCCATCCAGCTCTCGAATGGCCAACGGAAGCGTGAAATTCCCAATTTCTTTTCCCAAGCAACGAGAATATCCAAGGTTCGCCTCCCTGTCTCTACCACTCTTTCACTACTTCAACTACATACTTCTTTCACGCACTCACACATACCTATACATACACACACATCGTTCTCGATTTTAGGAAACACGGATACACACACGCAGGAAACATATACAAATACACATATGAAGCGAACGTGCGCACAGGATGTCCGTTAACTCTCGTCTTCTTCCGATACGAATCACGAATCCCGAATTGGACAGGCAGTGGTAAGAGGAAGAACGAAAGGGCCAAGGAGCGGCCGAGACAGTGGTACCAAGAGGAAATTCCTGCCGTAATTTCTGCTATCCACCCCTAACTCTCAGAAGGATCCTTGTACACGGCCTGCGGTGAACATCTGTTTCTCGAATCTGTTCGAATTCCTAACATAAGGCGGTCTTGTCACGCGAATCGATACATGTCCGTGTTTATCGCGCTTCCAGATAGTCCACGGATGAACGTGGCTTAAGAGATCATTGGATGGATCAGGTGCGATACATTATATACTATGAATATGAAAGACACATCGCTTGCTTTCCCTCAATTTTGCATTTCTCTGCATTACATTTTGCATGCATTTGGTTACTTAATATTGAAGGAAAAAAAATTTATTTAAAGGAAATATATAAAGTTTACAAATCTAATGTTATACGTGAGGGATACAGTTTGTTAGTCCTTGGGATGTAAGAATTTCTTCTTTAGTTGGAAGTTCTACTTTTTCAAGTGTCGTATTTAATAAGTAAGTGATAAATAGATTGTGCTTGAAAGAGCAATGTAGGAATAAGTGGAAAGTAATGGGACCCATTGATACCAATCGAGGTTCAAAAATCTCCCTTTACCTACATTGTTTACTGTTTCATCTTACAAAATAATTGAATTCGTTGATTCAATAATCCGACTATACAGAGAGAAACGCAATGCAATAATTCAAAGAATCCCAGACAACGATAATTACGCTAGAAACTTTCGATTACCGTGTTCGTAACTACTCCCAAGAGTTCCTGACTCGCCAACGGACTACCAGGACCAAGAGATTTCACCGAACTTGGCGAACTTGAATATCGATTTAGATCACGCTCGATGAACCTCTAAGACTCCCGTTGCCTTCGATTGAAACGTTCACCGTGGTGAGCAACCGCTTCAATTTGCGGCTGTCCTCAACTTCCTGCCTCCTGTGCTCTATTCTCTCTTCCACGCACTACCCTATACTTTCTATTTCCCTCTCTCTCTCTTTGTCGTGATTTAACGATCAAGAGATCTACGAGATTAAACTTGAAAGAATTATGTTCGACTGTCCGTTTCGTAATACGATGTGTTCGAAACTACATATTCAAGAGTCAAGATTATAATATCTATAACTATTTATCACAATCGTAATAAAAAAATTGAAAAGCTGTAGAAAAGCGAAAGATACTTTAGTACCTTTAGTTCCTGTTCAATATATCTCAATTTTTCTGGACGATACATTAACATTTGTGATTCTACGTTGCCAATTTTTAATGCAAATTTTTTGTAATGTACAAGAGTAAAAAGTAATGTTTGAAATTTAATATACTCGAACCTAATTAATTAATATAGAAATGTTATAACGATGCGATATAAACAAGTATAATGATGTACGAATGGTTTTCGTAGCCACTGTACATCTTTTTCTTATATCATCGATTCCATCGTACGCTCGAGTCCCTCGTCCACGCACTACCTTATATTCTCTCGATCCAACGATCAAGCCCGTGAGATTTAACCCGAAAGACTTATGCTCAACAACTTATACCCTGTCGGTTCCGCAATACGCACACGTTAACTACCATAGTGTGTATAATCATATGTGTTTGCAAGTATACATCGAAAAGAGCCAAGTGCATCCAGCGAAGATACAGTTGTGGAAAAAGGGGGACCCGCGATGCGCGGAATCAGCGAAGCATGGAACTGGAAGTGTATACCTAAGAGAAACTCAATGCGGTAGCAGAAGCCGAAGGTGAAAGAAGAGAAAACAAGCGATCAGAGGGGACAGCGATAAGGAACAAGGGGGAAAGAGAGGACCCAGAGAGGGCAGAAACGTGGAGAAGATAGGGTCATTGGGGCCATGGGACATCTCACGGTGCCGCGACGCAGGGATGCGGGTGCACTTAGTCCTCTACCTCTCTCTCGTGAAGATGTTATCTATCTCATACAAACACGCCGGGTACACGAGCGTGAAACGTGCAGAAGCTAAGCTGAACGATCTACTACGTCCTCTCGTTGTCAGCGTTTACGACTCCTCTCGTAACATATTAATTTGTCTAATCGGTTTTAAACGTCCGCCTCTGTTCTTCCCAATCTCCAAGTGCAAATCAACGAGGCCGAGCAATGGTCGATGATTCTCGGGGTTGATGAATGGGAAACGCGTGAAACTGAAATAAAAACGAGACACAAGAGGGGTGGACAGGCCGTTGTCACAGATCGAACAATGCTTCCAATAAAAAGAGAATATCGAAACGGCGTTTGGGAATTATTGCTGTTATCTGTTTACGCTCGGTGATTTTTAATCGAATCAATTTTCTATTGGACATATACACGTACAACGGTGATTCCGATATCGGCCATGTGAACGGCTTTGATATCTAATACTCGTATCACGGGGGATAGGATAACCTTTTAAAATAGGGATTCCCGTATTTAGGGAATAGGATATAGGAGAGAAGACAAACAATGTTTGATTGACATAGGTCTGCGTCAATGCCGACAGAGATAAACGTTTTGTTTTAAGTTAAACTATTAGGAAAAATTATCCAACAGATACTCATTCACTCTTATTACTATATATTCAATATGTGATATTATATATATATATTTAGATTTTAGACGTTTAAATCAATTTTCGTTCACTTAGTTGTAAGTAATTATTGGAAAATCAGTGGTAAGTTGTTTGCATTTTACAATAATCTATTAGTCAATTTCGAGCGAAAAATTGGCCATAAATAAGTGTGATCTATATTCATTTTGATTAATATGCTAATGATGACCTGATAAATCTGAACATGTATAAGAAAAACATATAAACCACAAAAATGTATTTTTTTGATAAGAAATCAAATACAATATTTTATATGGACCAATTATTAGTGCATATTAAGTATTTTTTTAAGATTTCGATATTGAAATAAAATATTGAATAAACGTGATTTTTAGCAGTCGATATATCGTATTGTATACTTGGTGAGATCGAAAAAAATCAAATAATCTATCAAATACCAAAATTCTGAATCTGAATAAAAATAACACATGGTTGAATTAATGAGAAAAATCTGGAATTGTCCGATAAGAAGTTTAAATTCTGAGTAATTTGAATAACCGTTATTTAAAATGTTTATTTAACAAAATACTAGTGAAATGTTAATGCTATAAAATTTTGTCCTAAATTTGATTACGAATATTTCAAGCAATCTAGCTTTATATGAAAAAGTTAATCTCTGTCTAGAAGCATTTGCAGAACCAATTTTTAGAAACAAACATATCACAGAAATTTTCAGAAAGTGAATTTACATTCCGCACATCTACGTATATAAAATTTTAATCATGTTCACGCATGTATAGTATAGAAGTTATATTATTAAATCATATTTAAATTACATTCGAAGTAAGTTTGAATCGCAGACATGGAAACCATTAAATTATGACAATTAATGGTGCTCTGTATATTCGGTAAAGTAAGTTGGAATTAAATGTATTAAGTCTGTGCTATGTTTGGTGAAATACGTAAGCTACACTGAATTTATGTATTATTAACAGGAATTTAGTATGTTTGCAAGTTGAATTTCAGTTATATTCATATCAAGCACACAAACGTGAAATTGTTACAATTTATTAAATAAACTAGGGCTTTTATATTGATTTAACGTTGACAATTTGTGACAAATATTCAAAAGTCCGTAAAATATTAACGCTAAATACGTTAGAAACGAATAACAGTAAAAAAAGAATAAAAAAGGAAAGAAGAAATATGATTGATATTAAGAGTAACGTGTAGAATGTAAAAAGTCAGTATACGAAGAATATTTGCAAGCTTCGATTTTCATTACGTTTCCAATTCTCAGTTCCTGAATCGATTTTCTAAGTTCGTATCGTATCGAAGATTTCGTTGCTCGAATCAGAACACGTGCTTTACTAATAGAATTTCAGATGTCCAATCTTACAGAAATATTCAGTTGGAAATAAACGTACATCCTCAGTTAACTTGGAACCACGCCAAAGAATTTATTTCAAAAAAATTTAATGGTGAGCACACTGCAGGCGAGTAGAAGCTCGAAAATTGACCTACTAGTGAAAAAAATCTTAAAAATATACTTACTCTCTACTCCTTTCGATTTCTTTAAATATATTAATTTTTCCTTCATTTTCGCCTGTTTCCAATGCATTAATTGATTCAATAGATTATTGATAATCTAATTGTATTTTCTCAAAGGTTAACATTAAGAACTCTTCGAGCAGAAATAAAACGAAGAAAGTGAATTGACCTGGAAAAAATTGTTAATTCTAAAAAGAAACCACAGTAGCGGAACTGCGGATTTAAACAACATCTCTGTTGGTGAATCTAGAACGAAAATAAACAGTCGAGCGTATGCAAGCATTTTTACGAATGTGTATTACTTGTAAAGAGATTCCACGTTGAAGTTTTCGGTAAACTGAAAACAGGCTTTGATTATGTGAAGTAGAAAATATATCTGGCATACTACGAAGCAAAAGGTGCACTAGAGTCCAGATTTATTTTTTTATATTTCAGTTTCAACTGCTCTTTAACTCTTTTATTATAAATTCTTAACATAACAACCTCCACATAACTATATGTTTATATTTTACAAAAGTCAGATTGTTCCTATAAATTGGAAATAAAATAGAATAATTAAATTTTTCGATCCGAACATTCAAGTGCAACGTATGATGTTTGCGAAATTGGCTTACTTGCATATAGAAAAGTGAAGATTTATTTTATTACATTATTAACAGAATAAATTTTCATAGGTAGTGCACGACACGCTGTTACTTACTTTGTCGCTTTCTCACATTTCCTAAATATTAACTACGTACAAAAAACGTATTAAATGTTTTAATGTCGATCGAAATAGCCTCTTACCAGAGTTAATAAAAAGCGTGTCTCGGATCTGGTTTCCTATGAACTGCACGTCACGCTGAATCAGTTCAAGGGAAGAATGAAAGAAGAAGACAAGGTAGACCACCATCAACGTATTAGGGTCTCGCGATTTAGCAAAGCGTTTACTACTTACATGGTGTGATAGCCGAGACGTGGTTTGCAAGGTAGACGTAATTAAGCATAACGTCATAGTCAAGTGCACGCAGTGGAACACCCTCGTTCCTATATCACCGTATCGCCGTTAAATTATCGTTTTTGCGCCGGTGTAGCCGTTGATGGACTCTACGAGCCGTGTAACGTCGTATCAAATTACCTTTTCTTCGTCGATATCCCAAAGTTCACTGGCAGAGAATTAAGAATTTAGATTTGCGGTTGCACGCTACTCGAATCACTTTCACAATTATCTTAAGTTTATAACACAGACGAAATACTTGCTATCTTTTAGAATTCTTATATCGATTAATATTTATTTTTAATTTGTAAAACATAAAATTGTATTTTACACTTATCATCGTTTATTAATCTTTCAGTTACAATCTGCATTTCTGTATGCAGAAGACGAACAGTTTTCTGAAATTTGAATAATTCTGACATTTCGATCCAGTAAGTATTTAATATCTTGAAACGATAAAATAAAGATGAATGTCATGCACTTTCATCCCATTAGAAGAATTCTAAACATTTGGAATTTCTATAAGTCTAATATCATAATATAGAAAATACCTAGAAATTTGAACCGACAAAAATAATAATTAAAAACGATTGTTTCTTTTATACCATACTTTCGTTCGCTGTGATAATCAACTTTACGAACATTGCTGAAGTCTACAACTCGGTAAGATCGTACAATCAGCAATATTCCATCCTAAGCTGTTTATGGAATTAACCATGCCGTACAATCCATGCCAGTTTTCTTATCGTTTGAACATTCTTTACCTAAGAGCTACATAAGGAAGTTATTTCCTACATTCTGAAGCAAAGGAATTGGAGGTGGTGTACAAAATCGATAAGTTATAATGGATATCTGAGAGAAACGTAATTTTCCAGGCTGTCTGGAATCGCAATGTTGCACAGAGAAGTGTAGTTTAAACTTTCTTGGAGAATTATCCTGAGCCCAGCTGCTACTGAACTAATTTAAAAACAGATAAACCGAAGGAGTATGTTAATTGGGTGGATTGTTTAAACTGCTCTCGATCCGAAAACAGATTCTTGTTGATTAGTAATTGTTCGCTAATTACCCCCGATGCAAAACAATGCCAGGAAGAAATTAGTTGAAACTAATTGAAAACGGAGTTTTAAAGTGACCTGATCTTGTTCTTATTATCTTTCAGATACTCCCTAGATTTAATCAAATATAGAAGAAGGCAGAATTCTAATAATTCAAGATAATAAACCCAAGTCCCCCTAGCCAATCAGTACTTTACAGCTACGGATAAACGGGGTGAACCTTGTAACTGAGCCAACTCATAGCTTTAAAACTGTAAGGGATGAATGAAAATTTCATTAGGCAAACTTAAATCGTCTCAGATTTGTATCTGCTCCAGAAATGGAAATTTCAGTTCTAAAAATTTCAAAATCATCTTTCTTTGGTTAAAGCGAGTTGTGTATCGTTTTATATCCAAACAAAGCGTAATTTAATTCTTCTAAATCCTGTCAAAGACGATCAATTATCAAACGATGATTGCTAAAATATTAAATTTTCAAGCTGAGTAGCCATACAAACCTCACATAGATAGACAACTTTAATAGAGTATAGGAAATAGAAGATACGCGTAAGTAAATCTAGATAATACGATTAGGTAATATTAAAGGCAGCACTAAATCACGAACGACCCGTATCGGTTATTAGAAGGCCTTTTCATCGCGAAACGCACGATTCCGGGGGGAGATGCTATTTATCAGGGAGTAGAAATTTCCGCCGTAGAAACTGACCGAGTAATTTGATAAATTAACAAAAATTACCGGGCAAAATTGTTCTATGCATGGTCCGTAAACGTATTATATATTCCACGATGTTCGGTATGCCATATTATTATCGTGTACAACGTAGAAAAGTATGTATGCCGGATGATAACATAGCATACCGTGCTCTTACCACCTCCCGATGAGTTCCTATAGAGCGAATGGCAACTGGCAAAGCTTGGGATAAGAGGGCAACAAAGTAGAAAAAGCGTGAATGTTGCGTTTATCACTGGGAAAGTGCCTTGCATCTTAAATAATACTGTTTTCTTAAATTGCGCTTATAGCTGTTGGTTACAAATAATGCCGAGTTGTAAAGCAAAAGTACGCAGATTATACTAAGCTTTCTTGTTCGAACATCTTTTTTATTCTTCACGTACAGCGCGCTCAACTGTTTCCTTCGATATTCTCCGAGCACTATCTACCTTCGTGGAAATCATTACTGATGTTACCAATTAACGTGCAAAACTAGTGTGTTAGTTATGATACAATCAATAGCATTACTGATCTTGCGAAATGATTCTAATACTTTCGAGGGAAATTCATTTATAGCTTTTTAATTATATTATAGATCTAAAAACGTACATGATTTGCAAAATATACTCGATTGATTTACATTTAATAAGCTGCGTTTAAAAGCTGTTTATAATAGGAATAAATTTTCAAATTTTCATAATAAATAATATGATGCGACATATTTCTATTAGATTGAATTATAAGACAGAAAAGAATATATTTTATTAAGTTAGAAATACGAAGATTTAAAAGCTATTATAAAACTTCATATATGATATTACAGAAAGAAATATTAACATTGTATCGATAGATTCTGTAATTATTTCAGCGTACAAAATGCTACATCAAGGTAAATTCAATTGATATTAGCTTTTTCAAATATCTACATTTAAAGCTTTTATGGATAGAACCAATTTTCAAGAGCTTTTAGGTAGTTTTTTGTTGAATACGAAACATAATATTTATGGGAAATGATATGCAGCAGCATAGAATATTGTCAAAATGACCATCTCTTATTCGAATACATTCCGCAATACACCGGTCCATTGAATCCTTTCGAGGAAAACGGAAAAATAAGGTTTCCGAATTCACGAACATCTCTTTTGTACGAACGTACTATTCGTTGCTCTCGCGAATCGAATTTATACGCCTGATAAATCTGATTCTTTAACCACAAACGAAAAATATTGTTACTTTCTAACAATATTTCAACATCGTAATATTATGGTTATATTCCTAGAATGAAATATACAAATGTATCTATCACAATTTTACTTGCATAAATATTAATTTCTACTTTAACATTTTTATTGCAATATACTGTTACATTCCAACAGCAAATTTATACAGTAGGAAAAACAATTGCATAGCTCTGAGAATTCGAGTTTTCAACTATTGTTGCAAATGGTAGAAACATGCAATCAAAAATTAATTTTTGGGGTTTTCGCATCTATGCACTTTTTGCTTGGAGTTCAAGAACCCGTACGAAATATGCAGATAGATAATCATTGTTATTTGGAAGCATTCTTTTTCTTTTTTGTAATAAATACAAATAGTACCTATACTACGTAGTTTTCTTTTATTAAATAATTTTATTTCTCTTATATTCCTCTTTTATAATTACATTCTCTCATAATTCATTTCTTTAAATTTCATTTGTTGTTAAAATCTTGATACCTTTCATCAATTAATCAATCAACGAACAAAATTTACTAATTATTATACATATGTTTCGTAAATTATTAAATTACATGTCTAAATACTCGGGCAATCCTTTAAATAGAGAAACATTGCTACAAAACATGGTAATAATGGAAGGATGTGCAATGCAATTTCGAGAGCATCAGAGTCATATTTCATCGATAAAAATGTTTTTTAATCACAGAACAAATGAGAAACGAAATATGAATCCGAGTCACAACAGTTTAAAAATCCGAATGCCAATCAACCATTTATTTCTTATCAACCTAACGTTCCTACGACAATAATTCGTCACGTGAAACATGATCGTATATTCATTTGACGTAAACAGAATTTACGCCTTCACGGGAATGAAAACGAACGGCAATACATGCATCGAAACAGCGGTTTTCTTCTACATTCACTATTGAATCACGTACCATCAATTTTGGCGCGTGACAGCAGAACACTTCGCGTTCCGTAACTCGCTAAAGAATATCACCAGCTGACATTTCTTCTCTCTTTCTTCTAACTGTTGTAACATCATCGAAATAACGCTTCGTGAACATAGAAACTCGTGTTACATCTTTTGTGTCGTTATGCACAGTTACATAAAAAGATATTTTTTAACTCTTTTGCAATTTTCATGTATGTACATATTTGTTATTTATTACGTCACAATAGCGTATTAAATATCTCTATTTCTTGGTTAAAATAACTAATATAAGATTGTTAATTGAAGTAAGTACTATGTCGTTGAAATCGAGTTTCCTATTTTCCATTTCTTTACTGTTCTACTCCCCAAATTTCCTAATTTTTCATTTTTCCATCTTCAATTTCCTAATCTTCTAATATTTTAATCTTCCAACATTGCGTTCCTCTATCCATCTCGTTCTTACTTTTTTAAGCTTCCAATTTTTGCATCTTTCTACTTTTTACTACATACAATAGCCTTGGCAATTATTCGAACAGCACACCTTCGACATTTCACTGCACGTCTACTATAAAAGCTAAATAAGAGTTCTCTGTTGTTATTAACATATACGACTGTTTTATCCGAACAACGAACGCTATGGTCACAACTAGAAATCATACATGATGTACATTTAAAGCTACATTCAAGCAATGTCCAACAACTATCGAAATCATTCGAATAGCTATGAGCGACACTATAGCTTTATAACGGTCCACTTTCGCCTGTGTAGAAGTCGATCCATGCTAATTCTATCCAAATAATAACAGATCCACTCATTCGTTTGATTTCCGAGCACATAGAAAAGCGGATAGATTAGAACGAAAGACGATGCTCGAAAGGAGAAGGACAGAGAAAACGAGTCGCAAGTGTGTAGTTAGTCGGAAACCGAGAGACAGGCGAGGAGAGGCGAGCAGAATTAGAAGCATTGCGAACTATGCGGTAGCGGGCAAACCACGTCTGGTCCATGGCTTGGAACTGGGATAACTCGATACACACCGGCGGGCACATACGTGCAGAGAACGGCCCTCGCACGTACATTGGGATATGCAATTTACCAACCACCGGGTCCGTGCGGTTGGTAAATACACGCATGTCAAAAGTTCCGTAACCAGCGAGCCAGCACGAGTGAAGTCGAGTTGAGTCCTGGGCCTGTATACGATCTCCTATAGAATACACACATAGAGAGAGGGAGAGAGAAAGAGAGAGAGGGAGAGAAACGTAGTTCTTGGCACGCGAATGCGTTAATATAGCGTAAAAACTCGAGGAGCAAGCGTTCCGCAGTTTCTACCCGACCTCACCGGGGCGTCTTTGTGAATTTATCGCGACACAGTCCGTGATAATGACCGTAATTATTGCGTGCATTAATAGGGTATAGCGGTGAAAGTGAAAAGATGAATGCAAAAGCAGCTAGCTGCGCGTGCAAGCGTATCGCCACACTTCGCATAGTTCTTATCCCTCATAGGAAAATATGGAAAATTTTCGCATCTAGGGCGTTGGACGATGTGAAATTAATTGATACCTGTGATGAATGTTGGAGAAATAGGTTACTTTGTGAATAATTGATTATTAGGTAATAACAAGTTTAGGGGAATTTCTTGATCGGTACAGAAATAAAAATATTTAGAGAGTAAAAATGAGAGTAAGAATGTAACAAGTAATAGCGGTGGTATTAAAACAGTACGAAATAGGCAGAGGTAGATAATATACAAATGTAATAAGTTCGAGGAAAATTCAAGGGTAGTAAGAGATTATTATATTTTAGTAGCTTCTTCTTACTTTCTTTTTTGATAAGAAAATTGACATTGTTAGTTAAGCATGTTAAAGATTAAAGATATGCTGTTAAGAGGACGTCTCCAGTTGTCACATTTAATAAAATAAAACATAGTTATAAAAAGTATATTTTGCAATTCCTTGTGTGAATGTCAAATATTTATATATTTGATAAAAAATGTTATTCCATGATTAAATGTAGCTTTAAATCTAAAAATATGTAGTATAATTTACATAAATCAATTTTTTATATTCATGTGCTTCTACTAGTAATTTCAATGGAGGTATTCTGCTCTACATTATCACATTTTGCACTGCAGTTACTAATAATTAAAAACATTTTCATTTAAGTAGTTACACTTTGCAGCGCAAAAAATGCTTAAGGATGAATAAAAGTTTAAAGTTTCGTGTAAGGTCGTAATTTCTGGAATTCGATTTAAATTCAAATTATTCTAATTACAAACAAATATATACGGTGGTATGGACTTTTTGCGTGAAATTTTGCATAATTTTTTACTGTACTTTGCATATCGAAGGAATCGCAAGAGCAAAAATGGCGTATACATATGATATGCATTTGGAGGCTCATCGTACTTTTTAATGTGTGGCACTTTACATACAGAAAGAGATTATTTGCATATGGTCCACAGTGCGATCTGTGTAGTAGTGACGAGTGTTTCCAAACAAAGATATTTCTAAAATTATATATACGGTTTTACAAATATATCAACTCAAATTCTATTTACTGCTAAATAATTTGCATCGTTTTATATTAATTATATACATTAGAATACTTAGTTTTATATCTGTAAAAATCGTTTAGAGCACTCAAGCACAGTGTGCATTTCTAAAACTGTAATAAACATTTCTATACAATCTACGATCACCACGCAAATGTGATACAATTAAGAAAAATTAAATTACAAAGACTTATAATAGAATGGAGTGTTCATAGAAATTTAGGTTAATTGAGCAGGTTAGTTAATAGAAATTATTTGATTTAATAGGCTAAAAATCATTTTTCAAAAATTGTGTCAAAATCTTTTATACAAATTCCAAATCATTTCGCATATTGTACGAGTAGTTCTGGTTTAATATTTACCTGACGAACGTAAATAATTAAAATATAAAAAAACGGATTAAAATTAATAAACAGCCAGTGAAATGAGCTTCTTATATCTAAAAGGAAAGCTCATGAGAGCTAAGCTTAATCGTGCAACGACCGCGAAAATACATGTATTGTACTAAAAGCAGCAAGATGAGGTCGAGGAATAACACAGCGGTCGTGTATGACCTAACGCTAATTTCCTCAGCCAGCAGGATCCGAATAACCACGTAAATCCGACGGGTCAGATTTTGCCCAAGCTTGCTAAGTCGTGGATGGGTACATTAATTCTCCTTAAGCCCGGTGTTTATATTAATACCGGGCAATTAATAACGGTTAAAAGGCGTTCGTCCACGTGAATTGGCTCGTGGTAAAACCGGACTTTGTTCCAAAATTACCATGGTTACGATCTCGTGAACGAAAACCTACAAAGGAGTGAACCTCAAATTGCATGGGATACCGTGTACTTTGATACCATGTACTAGAATGGGTAGGAAAATGGTTTCTTATGGTGAGATAGATGAAAGTTCCAACATAGGTTCTTTCAGGCTTCATACAGATATCCTTTTCTATAGGGATGATATTGAGCTTGTTTGAATATATAAAATTGAATTAAAAATATATGCGTGTATTTGTTGTTTTTATGAATTGAATTTTATAAATTATTTCTGATGTATATTACGTAATTTTGTAATTATGTCATGAAACCGTAAGAACTACTGACAAGCTTATCTCACTCAAGTGATAACATAATATGTTTTATTTATTCTTTGTATGTTAATGTAACATACAATGATTTAATAATCCAATTTCTTATTAATAATAGCTCTATATATTGCCTTAATATTTTTATATTCAAAATGTTAAAAGAGAAAAAACAAAAGACAAGAAGAACAAAAATAAAGTATTACAAAAATAAATATTTTCGGAACCATTGCATCTTTTACTTTATTGCTTTTTGATACCGTTAACTACGTAAAATCCTCGTGTATATTGCATAATTCGCCTTATATAGATTCAAAGATTAATAAAACAAAAATAAAAAACGACTGAAAAATATCAACAAAGACAGGACTATTATAGGAAAGACGAAGACAAAAATTTGAAATGCACGCTAGGGTTGCTACGCAAGTATACATAGACGGTACAAATGGGCCTGCGGATACCGATGTAAGATTAAGTGCACGATACCGACCTCGTAATCCAGTCTGTATCTGATAGCGGGGTTACCGTATAAACAGACGTTCAAGATCGCCTTTGATAGCCATGGCCACTTTAGTCCTAGCTCTATGGGCCTGTACAAATAGACGAATGAATCGTATTACTACTTACTCGGCCAGCCCAAAGCTGCTTAGAATGTGTATAGTTTTGCCAGACATCGGCCAGATATCGAACATTCTGAATTGGATAAATAATAGCGAACAGTGCGGAAGTTAAAGCGTTTATATCCCTATCGAGTTACTGCCCGCGGCCGAAACACCTTGTTGATATTGCGGTCGATTTGTCGTTTTCATCTCTATGCGCAGTATATTATCGATACTATATCACTTATATCCTACGAGCCGCGCAACCTGAAAAGTATCCAGGCCTTCCGGTTGTTGCGTTCCACGATAGTTTTCGCTTCTCTATACCTTGATAGATTAAAGGATTTGAATTATCTGAATTAATTGAAAGATATGCGTGTAACCTACCGATGTATCTCTCGCGATCGTGTTTCTTTGATGTACAGTTATTATCAATGATAATCACTGGAACGCAAAGAGTTTGTTTGATTTGTATTCGCAATGAGAATGTAGACAACTCTATTAGTTAGGGGGAATTAGTTGGAGTGGAATTTTTATGATGTATAATATATGGCGTATGGAAGTACGAAATAAACTTAATAGAAGATCATATAAAGTGATTAAAACATTTTTTTTCGTAAGTTTCTCGAACTTTAAATATTTGTCTATTTCGATTTCTATTTGTAAATTGTTTAAAAATGTTCGATTATAATTGTATTACAAAAATATAATTGCTTATATTTTTTCTCAAAGTAAATATGTACTGTATTATCATATATTTCTTTAAATAACTTTATTTTGCACTTTCGTTTAATTCGAATTTATTGTATACGACATCATCTATAAAAATACTATGTATCATATTAACGACGAATAGTATTTTATAAAAGGACAAATACGAAACGCACGTGTAAATTTTATAGAATAAAAGATGAGAAACTATTTTTCAAGTATGTCTTTGTACATATATGTAATTAATTATATATTTTATCTTGCTGGATCCTCTGACGTAACAAGAATATGTACAGGAAATAGTGACATGTCCAGTAAATCAATAGGCGTGATTTTTGTTACGGAACAATTTTTGTTTTCTGTATTGATATGTTCGCTGGCCTGGTACATGCGAAGCGTAGGTTTGCTATGCGGAAACATCGTTGAAAAATTGGACCCATGAATTACAAATCCGTTAGGGCCACCAAGTGCGCGTGCCGTGTCATGGGTTTACGATACGTCAATCGTAATTGACGAAGATAAAGGAAGAACGATGATCCTGCGGACGCAAACACGTGCAAAATTGTCGAATAACAAATCAATTTCTAGATTCGTCATTTTTTCGTTCGGACTGTGGAAACGTGGTTTGAAAACAGCAGTATTCCCCGTTTTCATATTCTAGGATATTTTATTTAAAAAGATTCTGATATTTACAAATTTTAATACACTTAAATCAACTCCATTCAACATATTCCTACTATTATATACATACTAAGAAACTACAATTCTAATATTGATAATCAAATCAAATATATCGTATAATTTTGTAATTTTTTCCCCAATCAAAGTTCTTATTTGAGAATTAAGAAAGAAATATTCGATGCTTTATCAAATATATCATATCGATGCATTTTTAACAGATGAAAAATCAGAAACGTCGAAGAAGAAAAGTACTCGATGCTTTATCAACCGAACGGTTCTTCCTAATAATAATAATCAAGCATCGCATATGTCATGTAATTTTGTGATTTTTATTGTGAACCAAAATTCTTATTTGAGAATTAAAAAAGAAATATTCGATGCTTGATCGACTACGTTACATCGATGTACCTTTAACCGATGAAAAATCAGAAACGTCAAAGAAGAGAAGTAGTCGATGCTTTATCAACCAAACGGTTCTACCTAATATTAATAATCAAGCATCATATATGTCATATAATTTTGTGATTTTTATTGCGAGGCGAAATTCTTATCTGAGAGATAAAAAAGAAATATTCGATGCTTGATCGACTATGTTACATTGATACATCTTTAACCGATGACAAATCAGGAATGTCGTAAATACTATCGAAACGCAATCGCGTATCGAAGATTTTTCGAGCGGGGATTGAGCTTGATCCTATCAAGGCTCTCCTTTTCTCCATCGAAGACACGATAGAATCGTGAAATCGGTTGGCCCGTAAGGAAGTTCACCGAATTCGATTCTTCGTAATCATTCTATTGAGGGCATGGTATCCCGAACTTTCGAGCTGACCGCGATGGAAAGAGTGAAACTTTTTGAAATAAAAATTGATCTCGTTACCACAACCCATACATGTCGGCTTGAAAAGGTGATGAGAAGAGCGTTCCATTGGCCAGCTGCGCACATCTCCTCCCCATTTCGATGTGGCCAAGCTTGGAATTGACCAAGGATAGGAAACGCACCAAGAACAAAACGAACTCAGCAAGTCCGTTTCCATAGAGGAACTTTCAAAATTCCACCGCCGTCCTTGCCGCTCGCTAAAACTTGTATCGAAACAGATTTTCCTGCACCACAGACTTTCCACCCTTCTATCCGAACCACATGTTTCTGTTTACTTTATTTCCGGCCGTCGTGGAATTTACCGAATTCCGTGAGTCGTTTGTAGCTAAAAGTATCCAGATAGAACGTTAGGAAATAAGGCGGAAAACAGCGAAATCCTTTCCCCATGGAATCCAAAAAGAGGCGAACCACGGATTCTTTCGTACGAGCAATTGGAAACGATTGGTATCTGAATTTTTCGCTGTTCCGATATCTAAGTTATTACTGGAAGTAATTATTAAAGAGAGCGATAAGTAGTGAGAAGAATGAAAAGATATTTAAATTGATAATATTACGAATTTCTTTATTTTATATAAGTTTTAATGGAGAACAGTGTTTCATCAAAAGTGCTGATTCTATGTTATAGAGTTCTGTCACTGTGAACTACTTTGTTTATTTCTTTTTACGTGGAAGTTATAATCTTTTGGCAATTTTAACACAAATGTTCATCAGAAAGCTATTATTTCCCCTACACAATGTCTGCGTGTATGCATGTGAGCAAGAAAATTATAAATTATAATATTAAATATATTATTCTAAAATAATTGTAATCAATTTGAGTTTATTCAGTTTTATATCCACGATACAACCCTCTTTTTGTATTACTATAGTGTATTTTCCTTTACTACTGCATGAAATTTAAATACGAAATTAAGAAGTTAGCTCTAGAAGCGCGATATTCGGAGTTTCAAACAAAGACTCTTCATCGTTCGCGAACACTTTGGAAGTTAAGAATGTGATTCTTTGTCGGTGAGTTGCGATGTTAGCGAAAGTTTGGAAATCTTTCGGATTAGGTGCAAATAACGAGAGTAGCGAAGAAATTTAACGCGTCTGAAATTTGCGATAGGAAGTTCGAGTAATCGGAAACCTTTTTGAATAACTAAGACACTTGAAAATCGATCTTCCATTTTCGCCCTACAGGAAATGAAAACAATAGCGTGATGCAACATTTTTTCCGTGATCCAATTTATTTTCACCAACAATAAGAATAGTAATTGCAAGTAGAGTAAAAGCGTGATTAGTTCAGTAAAAATTAAGGACAGTCTTTTATGGCAAAAATGTCAGTTCTCAAAGAAGAGGAAATGAAATGGGGTAGAAATAGAGTAAAAGAAAGATAGTTGAAATAGAGAAAGGAAACACGAGCACGAGGGAAAACTGGGAGAAAGCGGGTAGAACAATAGAGGATGAAGAAACAAAAGTTTCTCAGGGCTTGGTTACCAAGCAAAGGGTCCAAACGAAATCTTGAACGTTAGGAACGTTAGACGTTGAAAACAGAAAACACAAAGAAAATTCAGTAAAGTCGCTTGAAAAAAAAAGAACAGAAATGATATGTGGGAAATATACGTACATATGAACGGAAATACGGCATATTTATATAAAACCATAAGGAACATATATATAGTTGAAAAATAGAAAAGAATTCCATAAACCTTCAAAACCTAGAACAAGAATTTTAAGAAACGTTTCTTTCGGATATAACAATAAATCATCAGAGATATTTAATTATAGAATTCCGCGCATTTTTCTTCTTTTAAATTTTCTGTGTCTCATTCTTTTCACTTTTCCTACATCTACATTTGAAATATCCTACATTTCATTCATATATTTCGTATATTTCATTTTTACACGTTCAAATTTCCCATAAATGGATAGAGAAGTGCAGTCTAGCAATCAGAAAACATTACAGTGCCTTCGTTCTGTTCATTTACCGCGCTTGGTACCGTGTCAACAAATAGTTAGACTAACTTTTAGCAATTGCGTGGTCATTGGAAAGCAAGAATCGTGAGAACGAGCCAGGCAGAGGCGGGTTTATCGTAGAATGTATACATTGTCGGAAACGCGTAATGAGGCGTCGCATCGTTTGGCTTCGTCGTTAAAGTCTCGGGACACGCAAGTTGTGCCAGCGATTACCGGCAGCGGTCACAAGGTTGACTTGTGTGGTCACCGAGCAATCAGTAAAACCCTACGATATATTTCTCTGCGCGTCTATTTCTGGACGACGACAAATATGCGCGCATCGTTGGTAGTTCGCGTATGCATCGATAAACCACAAGGTATTCGCAACTTCCAAGAAAACGAAAGCGAGAGATAGAGAGAGAGAGAAAGAGAGAGAGAGAGAAAGAAGGAGAACGAGAAGAAGAGGTTCCACCGTGATCTGACCATTCTGGACACGGCACGGCGTGAGAGAAACCTTCGGCTCGAATCAGGAGTTATTCGAATGCATTTTCAATCGAATCATGGCATCCGGAAGAGCACGACGAATATATTTTCCTGATTTCTCTGTGTAACGTGTGACATCCACTGAAACTAGAAATTCGATGCTCATAGCGTAGCGTGACTCTACTGGCGATTTCCAGCAATTCTAGATCGAGCCACGGATGACGTGCTTTCGAGAAGAAGATGTTGTATGGTTATGAAGTCCGAAAAGTTTCTTTCGTTTTATAAGGAAATAATAGACGCACAACGTTTTTTTGTTTTATATTAGTTTATTGAATCATGCACGAACATAATAACAGAAATATGACGAAATGGATCATACCTAATTCAATAAAATAATATAAAACAGAAATTGTTGTTCATCTATTATCACCTTATGAAACGAAAGAAACTTTTCGGACAACCGAATAGATTACGAATATTTATGCTTTTATAGCAAATTTAAGATTGCAGAAATATGTTGAAATTGCAGAATACGCATAATGTGATGTAATGTATGAAATATTTGACGTAAAGTAGTACTTTTTATAATGTTTGATAGTTCAAACAGATTTCTATCTAGGTTCCATTCCCTTAGTTATATTTATGAAAATATGAAATTGCATAAACATTTGCAGTCTAGATGTTAATAATTTGAAAATATATTGGACTGTTGGAGTTTAATCTGTCACGTTGTTTTAGTATTTCCATATATGTCTTTCCAGTATGATCCTCATCTACTTGAAGAATTTACATGAATTTACGTGAAATGAAATTTTAATTTTTGACGACGTTATCTCAGGTGTATTATACAGATATCTTTGTTAAAACTATTAATTAATGGTCTTCTTATTTGAATGTACTTTTTAGTATAGGAGGATTCACAAATAAATTAAACTACAAAAGCGTTTTGTTCAGCGATCAGCAGAAACATCCATATATAGCTGCAAGTTTTTCAAAAGTAACGTTAACCATCAAGCTATTTAAACGTCCCCACTTACAAAAAACGCTTACGCGCACCATGTAATTTTCTCTTTGAAATCATGATACCCGGTATGTATAAAAATTTTTCGTGTAGTCCATAATTTAAGAATTATTCAAAGCATGCAGGTGACGCGGATCATTCTGGTGATATTGAAGCAAAACATAAATAACAGGTGCTGAGAATAGAAGATCCACGTGAAAAAGTCTATTGAAATAGACGAGGCGATGGATAAATCTGTGAAATTGATGTCTATTAAAAGCTGTTGCAACCGGTTAATTACTAGCATCAATGAGGAAGCGTGTTGACAGTGGGCACGCAAAAATATATTCCTACCATTTATACGGTGTAACACGGTGCTTAATGAATAACTCGTCAAATAACTTAAGTGAAAGGCTCGTAAAACACTATCAACAGTTGGCTCTTATAATGAGCTTCTCTCGGCCGTGGAAATTTCGTGATCATTTCTTGTCCGACACTCGTTGAAAGAAGCCAGATGGTATCGTTGGGAATCGTGTGGCGAACGCTTTACGTTCCCTTGGCTTTTATTAATCACAGCACATGCATACCGCGCGATGCTGAACACGTAACGTAGAGAAATGCGAATCACGCAACATGTAGTGTTACGAGTTCATTCAGTCGACAAATATCAGCTGTAATCGTGATTACTATTCGTTGCATTTTTTTCTACGAGGATTGTTTGATTCATATCGCATCGTATTGGTCGTTAACCTCTAGCTTTGTAAATACCGAGACGGGCACGTGACGTAAATTACGATTCAAATGCGATATATGCACGATACTTCATTCGTGATGCAATTTCGCGTGTAATTTTATTTTCCTGATAAAATTACGAGCTGTCAAATAGGTGTATAATATATCAAGGTTCTGCCATCGATTTACCTAGAAATATTTAAATACATTGTGTGATTCGAATTAAAAAGATATTTTATGGTAAATGTGTGTACATAAAATCAAGTAAGGTATCTTTATAACATAATATATTTGTAGTGGAATATTTAAACATAAATAGCGGGGAGTGAAGTAATAGGTATCATTAGGATAATTGTAGGGGCCTTTCAGGGAACTACATAATCAGGTCTTAATCGATAAAACAGCTACAGATAAAAGAGTATTAATGCAGTGTGCAATGAATAATAAATATGTGTTAACGTATGTCGAATACGTAATTAAGAGAAAAATGCGTCTATGGGAAAATTAAATATAAAAGTATGATTTATGATATAACTCGTTACTTAAGAAAAAATTGTAAAATTCCTTAAATAGTTTGGCTCCTTTCTTTTTCTCTTATGGATGAAATCATTCGCGAGCTATATGATTTTAAAACTAATTTAAATTCAACATTTTTACTGAAAGAATGCCTGGTAGTGGAAGAACGTAAATAAAGAAAAATTTTGAAAATGTAGGATTTAAATAAAGGTGAGCTGGGAAACTTATAACTAGTTGACTTACAAAGAATTTTATAAAAGAAAAAAAAAGGAAAGAAAGGAAATAGAGAACAATTGTAGCAAACATTTTCCCTACTTTTTTCCATTTGATTAATTGAAACGTTTTAACATCAAACATATTTTTGAAAAAAATCTCACCGATTGAAATCATTTACGCGAACATAGAATGATAAACGATTAACAACACGACCTTGCGAAATTATCAGAGTAATTCCATGACTTCACGATATTGCAAGAGTTTCCGGGTTTTATAAAATCGTAACAGCGATTTTAACAACATTATCAAATTGTTTTGACTCAAATATAATAAACGTTAACGCATTTATTCGATATTTCACATTCGTCTGATTTTAAAGTTTTCGGCTAGCTTTTTCAAATTGCAATCAATACACGTTCACATGTCGATACGCTTGTCCAATCGAAGGCAATAATTTTCCGATATTCTGGTTGCAAACTTCCTGTTTCCAGTATAATCATTAATTATCGAGGGTTTCGCCCTGGTTTCGAACTTCCCCGGACAAATACGTTCGGAAGTGCGTGTCCGCCGCGCATACACGCAAAATTGACCAAGTAGCACGGAAATTACAACCGCAATACGTATGGGGTGTCCGTAGTATACGAAAACTTGGACCTGGCTTATAGTATATTCAAACTTCAATTACAGTTTCACAATAAAATTTGTGGGAAACAAGCAATAGTCAGGAAAAGGAAATTAAAATGGAAAGATTTATTATACTATCAGTTGCTACCATTGGGTCGTAGTATTATTAAAAATTTGACTTAAAATTAAAGCGAAAACTAAAGCGGAACTATGATTTAAAAAGTTGGATGAAATTATAAAAAGTTCTAAAAATGTAAAAGTGTTGAGAGTTTTGATTATTTCTAATCAAATATTATTAGAGACAAGGATCTTGACAACTAATGTTTTTCTATAAAACCTGCCTGTTTAAACATTTTTACTTTGTTTTGGAACTTTGATTTCATTCGCGCCAATCATTATACCCACGAATTATGTTATTATTCGGTCAGCAATTCTAACGAAATTTGCCAGTTTTTCCAAAAGAGGTCAAATAGCGGAAATCGATCACTTCACTAAGTTCCATCTGAATCGCGATACACTTCAAGTATACACGGTCACTAGTTCGACTATTTCGAAAGACAGCTACAGACAGATGTCTTCCGTAGCACGCTTTCCTTGTAGACGTGCTTCGATGTATTTAGTCTAATACTTTCTATCAGCTTCCTAAATACGAGGATCGTTCGAAAGAAACGTAGGTTTCACATCCAACAAAGAATTATCCGGAAGCTTGGCTGTCACTCGTATTATGTCTTGGATACAAGAAGCTTGGGTATCTGGAAACGATCTATTTGAATGAAAACGGCAGTATAATGGATCGAATAAGAAACTCTTTACGAATAACAATTTTATCATGATGATCGAGGCATCTTCTTCTCTGAAGAAGAAATTTATCAAAAAGGGAAAGGTCGTTGGAAGACGTACATAGAGGAAAATCCAGAGTAGAGAAACAGAGACAAAGAGACAGTAAAAAGGGTGACGGGGAGAAGGGGAAAGGCTGAAGGGAATTAGGGGGCGAATGTGTGGTCCAGTAAGCGGCAGTCTTCAATTCCGCGCTGTGGCGCGGCAGTGTAGCCCGCCATTTGCATATGAATCAGGATCAGAGAAGCGCACCGAGGTCCCAGAGCGTGTACGTAGCGGCCATGATACGGGGACAAACAATCGCTCGCAATTATGCAAATCCCGTTGCAGTTGCACGATGTCTTGAAAAAAGAGGAAGAAAGGAGGAAAGGGATGAAAAAAAAAGGGAAGAATCAGGGAGGAAGAAGACAACGAGCTCGTTCGTTTTACGGTGGATGGGCCGCGGGGACAACGCAACGAGGAAAGAATACGTGAGGTCAGGAAGATAGTCGAAGGTTACGTGATCAAGAGTGGGATTGAGTATGGGTCTGAATATCGATTATCGACTCCTTTCTCGTTTTGATATCATTGTGCGTCTGTCTACGAGCCTCGTATCGACCCGTCCTGCTTGGAAACTGCTCTTCTGCATTACCAGTTCCCACTAAAAACCCTCTGCGTTGCCGAAATCTCACAAGCACACCCGGTCTACTCTCTTCTCTCTTTCTCTCTCCCCCTCTGTCTCTTCCTCACTTCTCTTTCGCATTTGCATATGAATCCGAATTGGGCGTGAGGGATGGTCGGTGGTTGGCCGCCGTTGCGGGAGATGATAGTACTGGACGAAGAGGAAGAGAAGCTCCCCTATAGAGAAATAGGTATACGTGTCGCGTATACACCAGCAGCCGCACTACAAATTAGCGTCACGAACAACTTCCTTATTTTTCATATTACAGAACATTTCGGGAATTGGTGAATTTTTTTTTTTTTTTACCGAGACGAAGAACGGGGGTTTATTCTTCTATGAAATGACGCTGCAGGTGACATGAGGAGGACTTCGGTAATTTACAACGACACGACCTCGAAACATATACGGTACTCAAGGATTAACGTAGTATGTTACTCACTTCTGGCGAGAGTGCGTGTACGAAGTGATGTCCGTTTATCTTGCAACAATTTCTTATACGATGAATGAACAAGCAATGAGCAGCCTTGGGGAGTGATTAATTGCCGCGTATGTAAGAATGATACATTGTTGCAAGCTTTGGAGCTACTGGTCCATCTTCGTATGCAGTACCTTGTATAATGCGGAAGATGAATGCCAGGAATTTCAAGCCTAAACCATGACTTTTCCGAACCGCGTCCAGTTTGTACTCGTATGATAATAAGTAGGACAATAAGTTTAAAATTAGTTCTAGGTTACTATTAATGTTATTGATCATATTACATCAGTGTTGGTTACAATAAGAATAAAATATTTCGTTCTCTATTAATTTAATCATCAATCGTCAAAAACGAAATTACGTTATGTGTTCTTTTGTACGCAATTAAAAAAATATTATTAGAGAAATTTCAGGAACATTACCAGAATTAATAAATATTCTTACGTAGCAACAATTTCGCTACAAAAACAGATAGAATTTTACAAATAAATCTTACAGATAAATCAGCCATTCTTTTATTCGATGAAAAATTAGAAAATCCTAAAAAAATTATAACCTATAACATGTAAAAAACTTACTAATGTTTTTGTAAGAGTAATATAAATTACTAATAACTTGTCAATTAGCTAATGCTATTAGTTGATAAATTATTATGTAAAAGGATCCTGCTAATAGCACTTCACATTTCAATTTTTGCGTTAAATGAAGAACATTTAAGTACTTTTGTTTGAATTATACCTTTACATTGTTCGTATAATAAAATGAATAAATTGATTGATCATTAGTTATAAAACAAACAAGAAATGTGTAAATCTGTTGCACAGTGTCCTATAACAGAAATGCAGTGGTAAGAACCAACGATTTCGGCGTACGCAGATGGAACGGTGCTCAGTGATGGACTTTGGTCCATTTCTCGTCTGTATGGCGAAAGTTCTGAATCACTTTGAGTACTACTGAAAATCAGGAGTTCTCGAGAGCTTCAAAAGACTTAATAGGTTTAACGAAGTCAAATATAGTGGAAACCGCAAACCACTCAGATGTAATCTTTCCTCCGTCTATTTCGTTTATCAAAGGTGAAAGTTGAAAACACATTCTTTGTAATAGTAAAAGTAAACGAAAAATGAACATAAATATTGTCAAGCCTAAAGATGATAAATTAAAGAAAATGAATTTTAAGATATCACACTTGTTGAAGTATCAAAATCGTGAAAGGAATTTACACTTATATATATATAATATATATATATATATATATATATATATATATATATATATGTCGGAGCGGACATTAGAATTAGGGTTAGGGGCGTGAAACGAATCTTCGTTTGGGTTACACGTTGTCGTTATGCAATAGAGAAGACATTGACTAGTACAAATACGATTATTATAGAGCCGGACAAGTAACCGTGGTAGTTAGGCACTCGAGAAACTAATGACAATGATCCTAGGTTCAATAACGAATCCGCGGTCGACGGGATGATAGATGAACGTACTCACAAAATCTAAGTCGCACGCGTAATATTCACTGGTCGTAAAGAGTTACTCCTTTCATCAACGAGATCGCGAGCGAGAATGCCTTTCCCGTCCCGATGATGCCACAGAGGAAAACTATAATGGGGTGTGTCTAAGGACACGAGATCATCGGATTCGTCGAGAAAAGCCTTCGTCCAGAAAGTAAGGGAAATTGGCGTTGCTGCTAATTGGTCAATCTCTATATCGGTGGTTAGAAAAGGATGTTAGCCGCCCTCGAGGGAAAGTTGCTAGTGGGAGACGCCGTTCGTTAAAAAATATGTCTCCCCTATCTTCCCGTAGCTGGGACAAAGACTGTTTGTCTGTTTGAAGGACTTTAGTTAACTAAACCTTAAGATTTATTACGGGCCCTCGGGCTAGCCGAACATGTACTGCGGAGACGCATCGACATCTGGCAATCATCTTACTCGAAGAATAGGGTCTGCATGTGGCGAGCCACGGGACAGAAACCGTTGGAATGTTTACTGTCGCGTGTCGCCAAGAATATTTCCTTTAAGGAGAGCTATAGAATTACTCCATACCTTTGCTAGGCAAAGCGTTCATCCCGTGACCGCGGCTACGTTCGGCGACTGACTGTTGCCTCGAGCCCAAGCTCACTATCACAACTCTCGAACAATTACAATCGGATTGAATAACTACAATTGTTCAATTACAGACTCCGGTGTTCTTTCATCTCCGACATATATATATATATATATATATATATATATATATATATAATAATATATAAAAATATAAATATATATATATATATATATTTTACACAAATATTTACAGACTGAATCGAACAAACTAAATAATTAAATTCTTAAATACCTGCAGATCAATTTTTCTAATTCCACACTTTCACTTTTACTTTTATTTTTACTTTTACTTTTATCGATCGAGTAATTTTCTAAATATTTTCGAAGACTTCGCAATTTAAACATAAAGAATGCACGTGTGAACTGCGGAGCAATAACTCGCAATTTCATAAAATATGCATAACTCTTTCAAAATTAATTTCTACTGAACTCAGCAAACATTTAACGTCTTCCTGTGCGATTTCTTTACTCGACAAAAAAGTATCCGGCTGAAGAATAGTTGCACAACGAGTTTTCAAGAGCAAAGAATTTGCGATAGCTAGAACCTCTCTTCCTGGTTGATAGTAAACTATTATGCAAAGGTTAGTAATGCATTCATTCGTGCTATCCTAGCGCGCAATTTTCAAAGCGTTCTCTAGAGTCAGACGATACATTGCAATTGCTGCATGCGTGTTAAAAGCGAAACTTACGAGATTATTATGCGAATCGTGTACATTAGGGAAACGTACTCTCGATATCGGCTCGATTGGGAACGTCACTGACCATTATCAGTGAAATCTTGCAGCATGAAAATTATTCTTTCCTAGCCATCCGACAAATTGCCATCTTTATTGCCATTATCGGGCTCTGCTTATCGTAGGTGGTAAAATCGTGAGTGAAATCCCAGTACATTTAAGCGCGTTTAAATGCAAATGAGAGCCGTGGTTGCCCCCTTTCATCCTCGTACGATACGTGAATCCCGGGGAGCGATGACGTTTGAATAAAATCCTCAAGCTCTTTGGTGGAAACTTCCTACGTGACCTTGAATTTCATTCTTTTTCGACGGTCACACAGAAAATTAATATTGGCACCAGTTAGTGACAAATCTCAAATGATAAAAAAATATAAAGATTTTTTTAAAGCATTTAATAACTATAACAATGGAGAACATTGGTTTCACTTATAAAACATTTACAGAAAGAAGATAAAAAAACAGATTAAATAAAGCTTCACTTCATTTTTCACCCATCAAGGGTATCAAAATTTGGATTTGAATTCTTCAAAACAAAGTCGGTAATTTAAAAAAGCGATAAAATTTTAATAATTTCACTTCACGCGACTTTCAGGGTTTTGCAGTGCATAAAAGTGTATTAAATTCGTATTTCAATAATATCGTCATATCTATTATACTTCGGAAAATAAGGAGAAAACATTTTAACCTTTAGGTCATGCTTTCAGCCAAAAGGAGCAAGAAGCAGGAGAAAGATTGTCCGATTTTTCTATTGACATCCTACGTAAACCAGAAAAGTTTCAAAAAATCGGAATTTTCGGACAAGCAAAATTCCCTTGTAAGTAATGGTGCAATAGAAAACTTCAACATTGCGGTCGCGTACAAAAACATATTTGAGCTTCTGTATCCGCGAATTTCGCTGATATTGGATAACATCGATATACTATGACGGAAACATCCAATGATATATACGCCACGTAGGTGATACATCAACTATATAATTTCATATAATGGTTTGAGCAACCAGAATCTGAAATGTTTATTTGTTGGTTAGTCACGATGAATTTTCCTGTTAACAAGGATAATCCTTTAACGTTTATGCTATTCTACAGTGAAACGAAATAACTATGTGGACTTCGTTGACGATATTTGAATTTTATCACGCATGTAAAAGTATGATTAAGGTATTTTATATAGTAATTAATTTTAACATAATCTAATTTATACATGAAATTGTATAAATGTCTAGTTTAATTACATATATTATCACATTGAATATATATCATTTTGGAATTACCGAACATGGGAGAAAACTGCTCAATCTTATAGATTTCTAGAATAACGTAGTATGAGATCATTTCCTTTTAATCTTTAATTGATATCATTGAGTCATAACAGGCGACTCACAACAGTTTAAGACAAATTAGTAATTTTAGAATTTTATTCTGTATTTTACACTATCGAAATCACTAATAGTATTTAGATCATGTAATTTAAAAATCTAACTTATGATCGTCTATGACTCAACGATATCGATTTAGGGTTAAGATTGTAAAGTCTACCACTTTAAATTCTATAGTTTATAGCTTAGAGTTTAAAACTAATATATAAGTATTTACTAGATATATATTAATAATATATTTCTGAACACTCATTAAAATTTTCAACAATAATTAAAACACAAGTTGTTATAAGCGAATGGCTTCAAGTCAATTTAGTATAGTAGATTAAAAATACGAACACGTTTCAAAGTTGTAAAATTACATTTAAGCAAAGCAGACTGACAGTGTCACTTATTTCGCAGAACAATTCTTGGAAAACGTGAACCTAATTTGTTAACCAAATAACGAGCTGGCTAGATATGAAGCACAGAATGTTGAAGAATAAACTATTGTATTAAATCATTTCAGAATACAAAGTAAATTTTGTTTCTACAGATTTCGACTAGTATTACAAACATTATCAACGATTCGTTTAATTTTATATTTAACTCGTATCATCGAGAATGAGTCTATTAAACCGCGTATTATCATTAAGATACGAAGTACTTGAAAACTGGTGTTGAGAGAAGGATAATACGTATATCTTTAAGTATAAAACTAAGAAAGAAGTCTTAATGAAGCTCTTACTTTTGGGTAAAGATATACCTGCCTTAAACTTTAGTAGTTTTATATACAAAGTAGCCACTTAAAGTATTAGGGAAGTTTTTACTTTAACTTAGTAAAAACAATAGTAAAATTTTCAATTTCGAATCATTCGTATTTTCAAGTCTACTACTACTACTACTACTACTTTCCGATAGAAAGCAGTTTCTGTAGGATAAACGAAATAAAAACAAAAGATATCGGTACTTTTAAATTAAAAAGATACAATTAACTCAAAATTTGAAATTTATTATTTTTTTTATTAATATTTTGATTACTAGTTATTTTGAATAATCTTAAAATAAAATACATCCAGAAAAGAGCAAAAGACAATTTAATTTCTTAAACAGACGATTGATACTGTGTGAGTGATTTTATTATTATAAGAGTAACTCATTTTCACATCGAAAATTTGAATCCTAACATTCGGGTTAGTAAATATTTCGTTATAACTCCACGAGCATAACCCTGCATATAACTCCGCGATATATCTGAAAATACGATAAGCAGCAGCAACCTGCCATTCGCTGCCAACAGCTGTCCACTAGATTTCATAAAGCTGACGTATGTTTTTCCCCTCTGATTCTCGAGAATTACTAACAGAAACGAGAGGGATAGAACAGCGGACTAGTATTTTTTTTCTGTGTAAAAATTTTTTTTTCCGAAAGCTTCCTACTATTGTGGAAATTCTATCTATTATTTTCGCAAGATGTTTCTTTGCGTAAGAATTATTTGACAACGTGAAATAAAACAAAATGAAATATAAAACGAAATAAAATAAAATAAAGATTCCATTTCGAAACGTGGATTTTGAACGCAAATAGATTAGTAAGAAGACACATTTTTAAAATATTGTAAAATTTCCATACTTTTTAATAACTATGTAGGACTGATTTCTATTTTGGTTGTTGCAACACATAGCAAATGTTTACAGCGTCTGTAATTTAAATTTATGTATAGATTTTTCAAATTTTAGTAGAAAATTTAATGTGCATTCAGGATATGTAAATTCTACACATTAATTTATATGTATAAAATATTCTTGCCATCGGTTTAGACGAATACCATAAAAACTTGTTGGATAGAATCTACTCGAACTTGAATAACAGTTATGTCGCATAGGAATTACTTCAAAAGTAATTTCTTATAAACCTAATTATTAATAGAGATATTATCGATAAAATTTGCATAAACTTGCAAGTAGAATTACATGTATATGTATATACTTACAATTTGTTACAGTCAGAACCTGTTCTTTCTAACTTATTCATATATTTTCTCTTGAGCTGTTAAATATATTCAGCCTTGCTACATTATTTATTTAAATAATTTCCTAGTTGCAATTTGAGGCTTTATTGGCTAGGAAGTACATATTTTGATATATATGAAAGATTCACGACATAGCGGATAACGGATATACAATGGCGGACATATAACTTCCCATACATCAAGTTTTATTGTTTGTTATGTCATATAGGAAGGAGATAAATCAACTTCCACAGTGATTTTTCAACGGGAATTCATACACGATATTTCCTATATCTTAGATGCTTCAATATTGCTAATTATTTTTAAGGGGAGGATTACTTATATTCCTAATTACTTTTTTTTTAATTAAAAAATTTACTTTTCCTAAACAAAAAAATATATAAAATCAATTTCCCTCGAGCTCATTTTCTTTCTGAGTTTTAAAGCCAATTGACATTCTTTTACACCCCGTTTGATGCATTTTGTTATTCTCTCTAAAAGAATATTAAAATATTTGAGTTTGTGTATGAAAATATATTTCTAATTTAATTTTGTAAAATTTGTCGCATGAAAAACAATGAAACAATAAAAATAAAATAATATTTTGTATTTTTTCTTCCCTTAATTAAATATCTCACCTACATAACTGCATGCTTAACTATTACTCTAACCCATTTTAATCTAGAACTATTATTAGTATTAAATTTCATTCTATCCTTTCTACACATTTTTCTATAGAAAATCATCTTCTGTTTTTTTTATAAAGTACTTTGGCTGTATCCTATACTGTATAATTACACACGTAATTATAAACATAACACTATTACCGTCATAGACAAGACATATTGTGTCATAGACACAAGCAAAATTTCTTGTCCAGGAATAGGAAAATTGTCCAGGATATATAGAAATGATGGAACGCAATCATATGATTACACTAGAGATTACTTCTGACTCTACTTCTGTACTCGCGTGTGAGCTTAAATTTGACTTTGCAAGAGATTTCACAGATTCTTTCAATCCTTGTTACCTGTAAAGCAATCACATCGCTTTTGTCTGCTGGAGTAAATTTCTACGCTGGCGAGGCGGATTGTAGCTGTGTCATGTGATTTCCCAGGGGCATGGCGTACCGACATTTTGCAAAACAACCGTATAACAGCTATGACCAAATATGTACTCACGTTTGTACACTACAATAAAAAGAACTGTAAGAAAGCCGCAAACCGGAGCAACAACATCAGATGAAAAATCTGAATCTGTGCCATGATAAATTAATCTTTCTTTTTTTACGACTTCAACAGCTACGGGTTTTGTAATTACCACTCCCACCTTTGTATCTTATTCCTGTAACATGTTATATATGTAATATTTTATATTAACAATAATTTCAATTCAAATGAGTTACATTTACAAATCAATTTTTTAATCAATTCCTTCTTATGGTTATTCTCTAAAGGACTTTAGTTATAGATGAATTTATTATAGATTTCTTTATTAATATATAGAAAATTTATTCTTATTATTTTTGAGTATTTAAGTTCGATTTTATTGTCGCTCATTCTAATATTGATACGTGGATATGTTCTCACTATTTCGAATTTTTAAATCACTGCTTCAAAAAACATGTTTTTTACTTAATTTATGTGTGTTATTCCGTATAAAAACACTGTATAAAATATACACTAGGTGAAAACATACATCTATGAATAAAAATTATTACCGTGGCACAATAAACGAATTGAGAGCTTTTTAAAAAATGTCAACATCGAAAATATGAATGAAAATAAATCAATTCTCGGTATTAAAACTGTTATTTAGAGGAAGCTAAAAATATCGCAAATGGAAAGTAAATCTTGGTGTTTGCTAAAAGAAGACAGAAAGAGAGAGAGAGAGAGACACACACACGCACGCGCACACACATAAAACTATTCGTATTTTAAATGAAGGATTTAAATATATATGAAACTCTGACATTTCCAAAGTTACCTTGTTATCGTCATTTTGTTAATATCTACATCGATATGTCAAAAAGAAAACGCAAGACGAAGATCGAATTGATAAATCGAAACAAGAATATGACGCTTTCCATATATAGGAACATCCCATACTACAGATCACCTTTATAAAGCATTGAATCAACGAAGAAAATTATAGGAATTAGAGCAGAACTAATACGTCATATCACGACATATCTCCCTCTTAAATCAACGAAGGTGTGCATTAAAGTTGGCAAATGTACATCAACTTGTACGCGTACATTTTTCTGAAATAAAAACAGGAAAAAGAGAATTAATGCACGCAAACGTTGTAAAAGGATGACAAATAAAAAGAATCGAGAAGAAAAGAGGGGTTTCGGAAGAGAAGGATGAAGGAAGCGGTGCAAGAACCAGCGGAGAAAAAAAGCGAGGGTCGGAAATCGCTAGAGTACGCGACATTACGCGTAATTATAGCGGCAGCTAGAAGAGAACACGAGTTAAAAGTTATGATAATACGGTACACAGTGGGCAGCTTCTATAAATGTACAGATGTATATAACATTAAGTGTCCTGCTGTCTGTATCGCATCTTGCGCGCACTTGTGTGGTCATGAGTAACCTCTCTTCTCTTCTGCTGTTCTGGACAGAATCTCCTTACTGATCTCTTTGGCTCTTCTTTTTTGGTTTTCTACATCTAGGACAGGGCCATTAATGCTTCTCCAGCCGGTTTGTAAGACACCATATAATACATTGACTGCGACGCATGCAAAAAATTTCGTTATAAATCCTTGAAGAGACACTCTTCGTACAAGCGAACGTGAAGAGATTTTAAAATCGAGTGCGTGATAATGTGAAAGAGTTTGACGCTCAGGATGACTTTATAAAGAAAATTAGCGCGAATTTTGAGGAGTGTAATTTAAATGTATAAATGTTCGACTCGTTTAATAGTCTTGGTTCCCCGAAACCAGTAGAACATAATGTAAACTAAATTTAAGTAATAAAAATTGTATATCTAAGTTCGTTTACTAATTGTAAGTTCCACTTTCTAAAAATTTAAAAACTATTAGTAATACGTTAATGAAGGATATAATTCTATTACACATTGCTAGTTCTATTAGGGCATATAATGTTAGGGCAGGAATGTTAATGCTTTTTAAATCAGTAGATAAGATATTTACATCGTATAATACATTTGAAAGAAAGCTTCTCTATAAATTCTATGGGAGACGTATTTAAAGTAATTATAATATATTTCAAATAAACTTAAACAGTTCTTTAAGTTAATCACATCTCGATGTGAGAAAGTTCGACATTTATGTTGTAATGACTTTAGAAGTGGCAGGGTTTTTGAAGGGTCCCGACGATCTTACTGAAGTCAATTTAAAAGATAAGGAATTTATAGAGTTAATAGAAATTATATATATATAACACCGAAGAATTTATTTGCTATTTGAAAAGCTTCTTCTAATCTTTTTAATTAAGGATGAAAAAGTTCTCTAAATAGGTAGAAAAACTACTGCAATTAATCCAAAGGGTGGTATTTCAAACGGATAATTTTTAAGTACATCAGTGAATATAGTACGTTACGCGTGTGGCAGCGCGATAAGTAATTCACAGATTTCATAAAAATCTAGAAAACTGCTTCTAGTCATCGACACATCATTAATATCTGTCTACACTTTGATAAAATTCCCTTAGCTTTCAAAGAAATGAATCAAGGTATACAAATATTTATGAGCGACAATGTATATTATCAACGAGTCTACTAACAGGTCTAGCAAGGAACAGGCACTCCATACATCTTTCGCCACAATTTTCCCACTCTTCCTTCTCATCCTTTGCTCCTGTCAGATCTCCACGCAATTTCCTATACTCGACGCGAAGTTGAACTTCAGTTCTCATGCGTGATTCCCTGCTTTAACAAGGCCGCATCTTGTTAGCTAAGAGTAGAGACAGTGCAATTAGATCATTTATGTCAGCGCCACATCACCGCGTCTTGACAATCCTCTTCAGACAAAGGGGACTCCACGCTGCCAGAGAACACGTTCTTGTTCCTCACTTTTCTTTTTTCGCTTAGTCACCAGTGTACGGTTCGTTTTCTGATTCGAATTGGTGGACGGATGTCGTAAACAGGTTGCGGAGAAAGCGTTCTGTCGTCAAACCGGATGACACGTTAAAGGGCCGACAGGGTACCGCGAAGGCTGGTCGCTCGGACACTTTGCAGCCCAAGGGCCGTAAAACGACTTGGAGTGCGTGTTAAGGGCACTAAACGGCCGTCTTTTTCGAGAGGGCAGCTGGGAAGAATTGATAGCTCCGCGACTGCTGTTGATGGCGATCGATGCTCGCTCGTTATCGTAAGATTTGTTGCTGGCGCCGCGTACTACATCGCGACCGCTTGTTCGCACCTTGTTCAGTGGTGCGCGCCCTTTATGGCCGGACATAGTCGAGCGTAATAAGATGCTTTATCGGTGAATCACCACGAACGAGTGCGCACAATCAATCAACCCGGACGCAACGCACTTTGGAACGCGAATTAATAGCACCTCGTTATGAACTGACCGAGTGGCTACGCGCGTTCTCTAGCTTTGACATCCAAGCACAATCGAGTACCACTGACGAACCCGCTAACTAACTTCAAAGATACTTCATCGAAGTTTTAGTAGTAGAATTATGAAATCTGATACGAATTCAGGTTATGAATTCTGATATGGTTTCATCTTTTAAATCTTTAGATATCCTTTGTAGGATTTTTAGTTATTTAGTTATTTATCTTTTCAAAGATTATCTTGTAAAAATTTCTTATGTGGCGCGATATCAAACTTTCTGCTTGCAACATAGAAATATTTCTTTTATCTTTAATGATATGTTAAATGTTTGAAATATAGTTTGAATTGCCTCGAAGATAAAGTTTTTACAAATTTTCTTCAAAGCTACTGACGTTGCATCTCTTGAGTATAAAGAAGATAGGCATCTGGCTGTGAGCTTGAGAGGCTGTAAAGTATCGAAACGATAATTGAGTTTATAGTCTACCAATTGCCAAGACCATTTTCCAAAATCATACAGGAAATGAAATTAAGAAGAATTACTTTCTCACAACGAATAAAATTAAACGAATTAAATTAAAGAATTTCTAAAATAGAAATTCTTCTCAAACCTAAAAATCTAATCACGATCAATTTCCACTAAACCTGGTGTAACTTCTAGCCAATCGAATTCTCAACATTTTTAACTCTACCACAGCTCCTCACTAGTAAAAGAAGAAGAAAAAAAAAAGAATGAATACAACAATTCCTCTCTCGCGACAATAGACGATCCAATAATTTTCCCTGTCTCTCTCGGGATCGAATGCATCATTACAGAGCTACGCACGCATCCAGCATTCTAATTTAAATAAAGCACCGTCGATCCAATTAGCGAATTCCTTTACACAAGCATCCTACCGTTTTACGCTAGTCCGTACAATCTTTCGTCTGGGAATCCTTGAACTGGTTGCATCCTTTGTATCCAGAAAAGAAGCAAATGAAGGATAGAACGCAAACAGTCCGATTAGGAATACCTGCTGCTCGGAAACGAAGCTGCACCAGTGAGATAGAGGATCGCACGAAGACTGAAAGCGTCGATGTTTGGAGTTTCATCGAGCAAGTTGCTTCGCTTTCGTGGAATTTAGCGTGAAACCAGCCAGTCTGTGGAGAGAGGGTTGTTAAGGGTTTGCTTTCGAAATTGATGGCCGAACCTCGCTACGACGAACTGGGAGTCAAGTTGATGGACCGAGCGACGATAAGGTTACAGAAGGGTGATCCAGGATGGTTGAACGGAATACAAATTTTCCTCCAGATGAGTGATGTCGAGAAGTTTCCACTTCGTTATTCACTCTGCTGGGTCTCCGACCCTCCCCCCGAGTGTCGCATCGGACCCGCGTCTCGAGACGCGTCGTTACGACGTCCCTCTGCAAAATTGGAATCCGTGCAGCAAATTTGTTTCGTTTACCAGCGTGGCAGCAACGGAGATGCAAAGTAAATCGATACCGGCGAGGAGAAAAAATATCACGGAAGCTTTCGTTTGAGCGATGCGCCACTGGCTTTGATAAGCCCGCGAAATAAATCGCGAGCAGACGAGCCGAATTTGTTTTTACGCTAACGCGTATTTATTTTCGGAGAAGCTTGTGCGAAATTCGAATGAAAATTCGATGTGTAATGCCCCCTTTGAGAATTAAGCGGGTAGTTTCGATAGTAAAAATAACCAGGAAGGGATATATTTACTTCGAATGATGTTTTGTTAAACGTATCGTTTAAATTGTAATAGCGTGGTTATACACGCTGTTTAAAAAAATTAAAGGATTACTCTAAACAATTCCGTTGCATCTACTAAGTGAATAAAATCAGAGATATTCTATAGGTTTGATAAATCGACGTGTTATTCATATAACACGTTATTCTGTGATAAAAATTCGCTTTAAGATAATGATAAATCCGTTGACCAGTCCGAAAATCATCGAGATACGTAACTTCTACTGTATACAACATCTAATAGTCTTCAATCTTATAAACTAAAGTGGACTTTGAAGTTGAAACGAAGATTTATGTTAAATGTAATTTTTATTCGTATGTTCCATAATTTAATAAAATATTAACTGATATATGTTTCTTGCAAATGCGTATTTCAAATGAACGAACGTAAGATTCACATGTTAAGAAATGCTATCATTTCACCTGGCACGAATGCAAAATGAATAATTAGGAGGGCAACGACGACGTAATGAACAGCGTGCATTGTTATCACGACGCTAAATGCACCCTGGATTAATAATCACGTATTTCGTCAGTTAACCAATGAATTGCGGATATGATTTGTAGTGAACTGCGGTATGACTTAATGAAGATCCATGCACGGGACAGAAAACCGCAGCATGATGTGTGTATACAATATACACATTTTGATGGAGTAACATTGGCGTGTAATTGAATCGAACATTGCGTAAATGCACGCTTCAGATACTTCAGATAGTTCGAAATTCCATATCTTCTCGCAGAAAGAGAATATATGCAATATTTAAAGAGTATGCTGAAATATCTATCGGATCTCTATAATAAATATGCTAAAAATTTGATGGTAGATAAAAATAAAGACTGGAAACGTTTTTTAACATCTGTAATAATTATAAAAATATAGTTAATGCGATATTATAAACACAGATAATATTCCCCTGCTTTTTATGCTCCACAAAAGAATAAAATAGAAATCGAATCGTAAAGATTAGAAAGTACAGTCTTCTAGAGAATAGGAACAGAAAAATAGTCAATAACCTACGAGTTGCGTTGTTCAGAAGCTTGCTACAATTTACGACAGGGATACTGAAGCGAATAAAAAAGTACTCCAAGTCCTACTAAGTCTTTCAGTAATAAAAAGAACAACCCTTCGTTCGTTCTTAGTCCTGAAGGCTCGACTATTAACCGACACGTCCCCGGTTTCCTTAATAGCCCAAAGTCCAGTGGCCAACGAAACAGAGGTACTCGTGCCAAGGAAGTTACTTCTCGTACACTTTATTCCATTCAACGTCCGGCTTTTGTCGCGTCTTCCGTTAATTACTCAACTGTTTCCTTTCGTCTGTGAACTTTGGTCAATTGTACGTTAGAGCAAGAAAAAACGTCATAAATATTCATAACTTGTGACAAGAATTTTACCGATCGAATTGAGAAGTTTGTGCCACGTTGTAAAGAACATTCGACTATAATAAAAATGATGATAATTAAAGAACAGGTTATACATTTATTTGTATTAAAAAGATAGATTTTTTAAAAGAAGTACATAATATAAAGGAAAATAAAATTATTAATATTTTTATAAAGCAATGTGAAAAATTTAAAAAATTGACGTTTTATTAGTTTGACACGTTCATTGCATACGTCTTGTATACGAGCCAATATATATAGTTTTATAGCCAAATTTTGGAAACATTAAGTGCTCCATAGAATTAATAAGAAGGCAACTTAGAATTTTATCTGATTAGAAAATGTCTAGAAGAAGTACAAGCTTTTTCATTAATGAAATTGGTATATGATTTAATACAAATGCAATTAGAAAAGTGACTTTAGATCATCGTGACATCGACTTACAATAAGATGAATTACAAATCAAGAATCACGATATTTGGAAAAAAGCTTGCATAATATACATGATTTTATAGTAGACTTTATAGATAGCAAATAGATTTATACCAAATTTTATAGTACAGAAATAGATTTATAAAAGTATTTATTAGCATACAGTCACATAAATTAAAAAATTAAAATTCAGCGAATATCACTCGTATCAGTTATCATTATCCAAGTTTTTTGTTGAGGTAAATAATAATCGATTGAAATTTGCAGATGTTATCTCATCTAATAGCGCTGCTTGAATTTGATGCAGAGCAAAACTTGCACGAATAACTTGCAACAAACAGAAAAACTAGACTTACATATATGCGATAAGATAATATTTTTAAGATGTAAATTTTGCTTATGGAGTAAATGCATTTGCAAGATACAGAGTTACCAGCTGCAACCTACGGTTTCGGAATTAATATCCATTTTACGAGGTATTTCACTTTACTTTGATATCCTTCTTCTTGAAGTTAAACCGGCAAAGGAATGTCACGGTTAATATACTTTTATTACTGGCGGCATTTATACGGCGATTAGCCTAAAATCTTCCTTGAACGGCAAATCCAACGTTCACCGGTGTCGCTTTTCATATTTTGCCCTCGAAACATCTGCAGACATTAATAAACGTTGCCATATGCGCGTTCATAAATTACACCGTAATATCGATTAATTATTAAGAGAGCAATCTTGTTTATTATCATTGCACGAGTTTCCTGGGAAAAGCGCGACGAAGCCAAGCAAGAGCGTTATCCGCGGAAGCGATGGGTCGAGATAGTTTCGTTATTTATAGAATTTAAGTTTTCCGAGGTTCTAAGACAGCGCAATATATTTAAAAGTTCGGCAAACTCTCAAAAAGTGCAAAGCACGATACAACTTATAACTCTAGTTTTTTCAGGAAGGCATTAAACGCTTTACACCTTTATCTTTCTACCTCTGTCTCGTCTACCCTCTCTTCTTCTCATGTACATAAACCACAATGAAACTTTTGGCTCAAGCTCAGAATGAATTTTATTCGACTTATATTCGGTACATTTTTGTTAGTTTGTCAGCCGATTTTCACGAAAAGGAAATCTCGTATGAAAAGATTTATTTATTCGAAAATTTCATCTAATGTTTGTATTTTAACAAGAAATCATACAGTGAGGCGAAAAGTTTCTGGAAAACTTTTATGCGTTGTATAAAACATTTTGAAATTTCACTGACATTAATGAAATATGATCATCATGATTATACATATAACCATAAATAGCCCAGGCTCTTGTCACAATGTTAATAAAATTTCACAACACGTATTGTATAATACATAATACCAATAAAAAAGATTCTATAGTAATCATTCGAATGCTTTCGTTTGTCACTAGATTTACACGGTGTCGGTATTGGTTAATTATTCGCTATTAAGCATAGGAATATGTAATTACTCGACAAATTTCCATCATTTTTGCCGTTTCCTTCAATTCGATACCCGCCATAAACCTAGTTCGGTAAAAAGCTATCTTATCAAATATGGAAGCGATTTAGGAACGAGCGCAACTTTACTTCGGAATGTGCATTTCGCAAACCATCTCTACTTTCTTCCCTTTAATACTTCCGTCGAATGGCCGCTATTTTAAAGTGCATTATCCCATACGGTGGATAAGCTACGAGTTTATTCTTGTCTTTCAGCTCGATCGAACGATTTCACCATCACTTTGCGATTTCATTTCGAAAATAGACATGCAGTGGCTGCACAAACTATTATCACACCAATGTATTTGTTATAGCACTTACAGACTAATTAATTAGATCCAAGTATATTAAATTTCCTACCATTTAGTAGTACTTTTACACAACTATAAAAATTTTACACTACGAAGATGAAATGTAGAATCAAATATAAAAAAACGTTTTGTTGAAATATGAGGGCATTTAGCTATCGTAGAATGTAACACCGATACAGAATGCGTTAAAGGAACTCGACGTTTATATAACTGATAATATCGATTTACCTCTTCATAACAAGGATTCCATCTGCGATAGAAAAGGATACCACTTAATTCGCGTACCTATTAGGTTGTTCGTCGAGGATGCAGTTAGTAAAATCTCTGCTTAAGCGTTCTACTGGCGCTACGTTCCAAGTAATTTTCAGATGTGAAGCACTAGACTGAGTGGAACGTAGAATATGTTTGATATTACTACAGACAGTAATTTTATCTGCTTATTATGGTTTTAATTGTGAACAGATCATTTTGTATTCGTGTATATTTATGTGATTTTAGTTTGGTCACGGTTGCAGGTATGCAATATTAATGAAATTCGTGAATGGTGAATTGTTTAAATTGAATTGTTTTAAACATTACAACAATTATCTTAAAGACACTTTAGAATAAGGATAATTTAGAATAATGGTAATTAAAGTGTGGAATTATCGTTAAAATTGGTAAATCTATCTTTAAATCGCAACAGAATAGAATTATAATGTTTTTCCGACACTTAAGAAATATAATTTGCTGTAATCCTCTAAAATAGGAGCGAAATTACCAGCATACAATATCAAGCATGTGATAAAACGTGTTATAAACGACAAAGCAATCGGTATCAGTTAACTAAAAAACTCATTTGGAACGATAAAGCAAGGGGTTACGGTTAATCGGAAACGCTTAAACGATATTTAAGCGTTAACTCTACAAATTACTCTGCGAAATGCTATTGCGCTTTCCCGATAGACAACTGTTAATTCAACTACCAAACATGTGGATTTTTCGAGCCGAGCAAATAATAAAAACAAATTCATAAAATTCTTTCATTTTACGATATCGGAATTTATATTCTCTTAGAATATAAAAATACGTCGACCATTTTTTTCCCTGTCAATAAAAACGAGTTGAATGGTATGATTTCGAAATTTCGACCAATAAAACGGCCTAGTCGAATAAATAACCAGGATCAAAAACTCGATGCGTGTATACAGTTTTGCAATTAAACTTTGTTACAGCTAATGGTTATGTTGCTTGTAAACCAATTTTTGTTTTAGAGCATAATAATCGCAAATCTATTTTTTTCCTATTTTTATATTATAACTTTTTAATTTAAATGCTTTCAATGGCCTACATGAATTTACATTTTTCTATTATACCTATTACTTTATTTTGGGAAGATATTCTGTTGTTCACTTTATTTGTTCTTGCAGAACACTTCTTCGCTGATTTAAATCAACCTATCATACGATTCTTCGAAATACTTTCTCCATTTTGGTATTATTTTTTGATGGATCCAAAGTATACGATATTCTCGTATTTCCTTTCTCATTCGTTATACTGTGCATGATTTAAACAACATCTACCTTACCATACCGTTTCTCTGTTAAATGCTCACCATAGGATTTTACTATTAAATTCCGGGACGCCCTGTGCAGATCCCGTACAGACAACGGTCGAATAATTTCGTATCGAAACAACACATTCTTGAGGTATGTTGGTCAGCGTTACGTTTATTCGAACTGAAACAAAAAGTAACGCGTCCTCCCCTTCTCGGAAATTTATGAGCATTTTGATATAAGCCCTAGCACGTTTCGAGCCGATAGAAAACTGTATCCAATGTCGAACAAAATTGCGGAAACAATATATTCAGTGAACGACTGGATGAATAAACGGGCACGTGTATCGATTTTCAGATCGATAGGTAGGTACTGTTTCGTTTGCCTTCAATCCTCGTAAGGGGTCGAAGCGCAACCCTCTCACACACCCCGTCTCCGGCAGTCTGCTCGTTTATTGGTTTCAGTCTAAAAACAATGCCCTTACGCAGCCGCGTCGTTTCGCTCGCGATGGATGTAACGTACACTTGGCAAAATTGTGGTTCGATCGTGCGACCTAACGCAGTATTTCATCCGCCGATGACAGCAATATTTGCCCAATGCAAATTCATAAAACGGATATAGAGTGCGCCGTAATTCGTGCCACCGAAACCGAAGGACCGAGTGAAACAAATCGATCTTTCCAAATAAAACGAAGGCGAGCTCCGGTATTTTCTTTGAATTTGCCAGACAAACGAGTAGAAAAAATTATCAAGTGTAGGTATATTCTGGTAAAAAAGGACTAGAATAATTTAGAAATTTGTTAAGTGAAAATGATTAAGATCTCGGTAAAGTAAATAATATGTTTATATCACTGTTAAAACTTTTTATTTCAATACAATTTTCATTACTGTAATGTTGTTATGTTGTGTTGATTATTTTATGAAAACATTGGTAATTCGACTGAAATCGAATGTTTTTACCTCACATGATTTTTATAATATAATGTCCAGTGTATACTTTTTATTACAAGAAAGTTACAATACGAAATATGTGTTGTTGATTATGAAAAATGCCTAGATCAAGAATTTGAAAGAAACGATCTCATCAAGTATTTTGCGTTGCGCCTATTTACAATACAATTACTTTGTAAAGTAGTGGAAATCAAACGGTTGGTTTAAGTTGGTCATTGTGTCGTTAAACAGAATTCAGTTCGCGCGTCAAACGCACAGCTTTAAATATCTCGAAACGAGAAATATGTGACTTAGGCGACTTTCATAATCACCGGCACATATGATATTTGACTGAAACAGTAGGTATTGTCCGTTGAATAAATCGTTAAGCATTTATGTCATATACAGGTACCAGCAACAAATATTCAAAGATCGTTTTTCTGAAAAATAAATCTCGTTGGAAAAAAATTTATGGCGCAGTTTTAACTTATTTTCGAGACAGGAGTCACCGCGTATTACAAATTACGCTATTTCCTATATTCTTTGGAAAATGACAGAAGAATTATTGTTTGCGTAAATATCAACACGTGAATATCGTTAATTTAAAAGAAGAGCTTTTTTTACACTTATTAAGTTTAAATATAATTATAACGTAAGAAGAAAATTTTAAAATGGTATTCGTAACGCTGGTTACGTACCACGAATAAAGCATAATTTTCCTAATTCAAAAACGATGGATGCAGTTTTCAATTAAATTTAAATTAAAAAAGAAAGGAAATGAACGAAAAAAGTTCTCCGTATAAAAAGTGCCGTACATGTAGAGAAGATAAAATATTTTAATATCCGCGGAATCGTTTAAAACGATAAAAAAAGATATTAGAGGGTTTAGTAAAATACTATCAAAGCAATAATTAAATATTAAATATGAATATTCTATAAAACTTCACATATTTTTATCCTTCAAATTATCTTTCATACCTTAAATTCCAAATTACTTTTTATTCAAAATAGCAATTTCATTGAAAAGTAACTATGTACATGCAATTATCGAGTTTCGTTAAATGTGGTTTGCTAGGCGTAACGAAGTATCTGAATTCAACACGAGTGGACAAACTGGAAAGCAATTTAGGGGACGAATAACGTAAAAAGCAGTAGTTACGTGAAATCTCGAAGTGCGTACGTGAATTTGTTTACCATGGTGATCGAAAGAATTTGGATCAAAGAAGAATCTCGACCAGAAGCTGAAATAAATCCAAACTAGAGAAACATCGTGTTCACTGAATCCTCTTTCCATGTATGTACATAGATATAGTGAAGCAGATGGCAGGGCGGAGGAAACGCCGGTGAAACGACGCGACTGAGGTTAGGGTCAAAAAGGCGAAAAAATAGCCTTATTCAGTGTAAACCCACGTATCCCCTTGGACAAGTAAAGCACGGGGAAGGAAGTCAACGACGTGGGTTTTCGTGAATAAACTCAAGAATTGTATCGTAGCCAGAAATATCGCCACAAAGGAAACAAATCCCGGTAGCAAATTTGAATGTTCGAAACCCCTACGCGTTCTACGTATCCCTGTTTACCGTATCAATTTGTAATTCAAATTTTACCACCTTGTTTAATTTTCGATATTACATTAAAGTTAGTATCATATTTTTCGAAAATTATGGTTTGCTTCGAATAATAATTTTACTAATTTTTCTTATGTCGTTCTTTCTTACCGCAATCTTTTCTTTGTTTTATGAACAATTTCCTAAATGTTTTATCTATTTGTATAACACAAACGTATAACATGAGGAATAGAAGGTATTTTTGCCGCGTATATTTTTTTATACAAATGGATATTAGTAATAGTAAGAAATGACTCGCAGGAAACCAGTGGTAATTGACTCAGACCCTTCACAGTACCCAACAGAACACCATCTTTCTTCACAACACCATAATACTTAAACATACGATTCTACGGCTCCGTTTATACCTAGCTTACGTCAGTGAACTAACTCGATAGGCGATTTCAAACGTATCCCTGGCCGTGTAAATTTTCATTAAACGTCATTTCCTTCCCCTTTTCGAAGGTCGACGTAAAGGTATCAACACGCTCCCTAAGTGAAATTTCTCGAGCCGTGTGAGCGGCTGGTTCGACTAGCAGGAAACTTATTACGTCGAAACAATTTGGAGAAACAATATTGTATCGTAGCGGGTCAAAAGGGAGCGAACCGAATGAGCCAGCGCGGCTGTTTGAAATGGAACGTAGAAACGCGAAGTTGGACGACCTGATATCGGGAAACGGAAGTAACAGCAGATAGAAAGGGATCGGTGGATGCCAAGACGCGAACGAGTATAGCTTCCAGACTCCCATGGGATGGTTAGAGAGACGCTATCGGCCACTTCATTGCTCATCATGGCGTACCAGTTCCAGCCTGAACAAAGCTTTCGAGCAATGCTTTTCTTACGGCTCCCTAATCTGGCTTACAGAAGACCGGACGACGCAATGCTATTCTCTTGCTTCCTTCCATCGCATCGCTTCAATTTACGTTGGCAGGGACCATATCATCCTAGTGAACCCGTGATATCTCAAGTAATGTGTGCGATTCTAGGCTACGATTTGTACCATTACGCTCGATTCTAATGATAGTGTAGACACGAAGGAGATTGAGTTTCAGACACAAGAAACTGTAGACCTGAGTTCCCCCAAGGAACTGGACTGGTATTTATAGTGGAATTTTACAAGTTACAAGGTAGAAGTTATCAGTGCTAAAATATAGCCTTGAACGATAAAAAAAGATCTCTTCATTTGTATAAAAATTGTATTAAAAGTAGGAAAGGAGAACTTGAAACTTGACAATTTAGTGATATTGCTGGTAAAATATTTGGTAATCGAACAAGTGGTACAAATTATACTTTAAGAGATTTCATTATTTGGTAGAAAATTATGTGATGGGAAAGGGCAAGATGCTAATCTTCAACTTGTAACTTCTCAATGTACTATTGTTAACTACTATTGTGTTAATTATAAATGTTAAGTACAATTATGATAATTTACTGTGTACAAGAGTGATTCTGAGAGATACTTGGTATTGTGATTCAGATACTACTGTTGAATAATTTGAAAAACACAATTCCAGTTACTCAGTAAATGTAGCTAAAGGCTTGTTAGATATATTATAAGTTAATAAAAGTATTAAAGATGTTTGTCGTGATCGGCCAGATTTAAAGACCAAGGCATAATCTACGTGACTGATAACTCAAAATGAAATTACAAAACTAGTAATCAACCAACTGTAAATGAAGAATTTTTGATATGGAAATGATAAGTTGAGAGATTGTATAAAGGGCTGATTTATTATAGATTTTTCTACTGGCGCGTAAACTTCTACTGCAGAAAGAAAACGGCTTTTATCTTTACGAATATTAGAAGAATACATTTATTGCCAAACAAAAATTATGACAAACATTTAATTCGAAATAAATATTGTTAACTCTTACATGATGAAATTGTTCTTCCAAATTATAGTTTTATTCAGATATTCTACAGTATCAGATATATGTATACTTTTATGACATGTGTACATTTTTCTACAAAATTTTGACGTGTTTTGCAGTCACATGCAATAGTATATCGATAGCAAGTTATTAAATATTCTACAATATTTCTTAATAAAAAAGTCTTTTTAAATGTAATAAGACCAGAAAGCAACAAATTTGGTAAAAATACATTAAAAACGTACCTGTACTGATTGTATAGTGGTTATTTTGCAATAATCGTTAAAATTAAACAAAACACGTACTTGTGAATTTGAATTATAATTTAGAATAAATAATTATTGCATGACATATATAATAAATGATGTGCCTCTGATAACAATTGTGCTGTGTACAATCTTAATTTTACAGTCCAAATTTTACATTATTCCTCACACAAAGTCAAGTTTCTTTCGTATTTAATATATTTTGGAGCCTCAATTTGATTATTTAAAGCTGTTCAAACTAATAATTTGGCATCTTTCAACTGCAAAAAGAAACATTAGTTACTATATTATGATATCCATTACTAGTTATCATTAAAGTTAATAATATTTAAGTTTGTCATTGGTATAATTGGTTAATGATTGTTACTAACTATAGGAGATGGAAAAGATTATGTTTAAAACTTGATATCAAATGTTAGTAAACAAGATGCGGTATAGATGTTGGTGTAATTAAAATACTATCACGGTTGAAAGAAAGCTAACTAAGCGTGAGACGATTCTACCCCTTTGAAGCGGGTGAAAAAAATTTGACGAAATCTACGACTGCGTCAATTATCAGAGCGAGCAAAAGGTATCACAAAGGAAACAGCCAGAGCTGCGTCTCATCACTCGCAATCGCGTTTATACCGGAAAAATTGCAGAGAATCCATTTTACTTGAACCGAAGCACTTTGATGCGGTGGAAATTGCTTGAAATCCGTTTTGCTTGAACCGAGGCGCGCCTACAACCATGATATAATATCGAGAGAAAAATTCTGCTGTACCGATTAAACTGTTGGTACGTCAAAGGGACATTTTTCTATACGTTCATGTCAATCTGACAAAAGAATGGGAAAAAAGTGAACGTTTTCCTAGAGATTTATAGATCGAATCATACAACAAAACACGCATCACGGCAATTCAAATTATATCGAATTTCATGAAAGCCATATAATTTGCACAAATTTATAATATTAACTGAAATTAAGTATTCCTAATTATGGAATTAATTGGAAGGTACGATAATATAGACGTCAAGCGATATCGAATATTATTTGCAAAATAATGGAAGTGATATTAATAACATGATTATGGTATACGAGTGCATATTGTGGAACTAGGATATTTTTGATTAAAATCAAAATATAAAAAAGCTATTTATTATGAACGTATCTATTAAACGTATCAATTATAATAATAATATAATGACTAAACGTATTATTTATAAACATAAAAATAAGTTTATTAACACGAATTGATAACATTTACGAACATATAAAATTAATTAACATAAACGAGGGATGTTTCACTTAATATTGACGCAGTAAATATCTTTTCCAAATAACAACGGATAAAGTTACATTCTTTCACAATAATTTCTTCAAGCTTTTGCCATTGGTCCCGGCACACAGTTGAATGCTTCCCTTCAAAAAATATCGCGGGTGTCCAAAGATATCATACTTCTAAACAATAACTTATAATTCTATATAGTCCCATAGGTAAACATATTTCGAGACAACTTTTCACTCCACAATCTATATATTCATAATAAAACAATAATGACTACTATTTTTACTGATAATAGGATAATATCGGTAAATACAAATCATAATAAAAGACATTAATTCTTCCATAGGTAAACTGGCTCGTTTATTGAAACAAAATTTCACTCTTGTATTTCTTTGCTTCAAGTTTTCATTTGAATTGAAAGAAAAAGTCTCAAACGTTAAAATTAACGAACATATGTAGTAGAACCACAAATAAGTAAGTGGTTATAGAAGGAGACAACGACTGGTTCAAAATTTTTTCCCGAAAATTTATGGATCTAGATTTCTGAAAAGTTACGCTTGGGTATGAACGACCCAGTTTGCTTATTACTCAAATGATAAAAAACAATTTCGGAGGGTTAAAAAAACGGTTTAAAAAGGAGCTTAAAAACGGTGAAAAAGAGGGTTAAACAAATGAAAAAAAAAAAACAAAACAAAAACCACGGTTCGCTTGAATATTTCTATTCCTTCGATAATTTCAATAACTCCCGCTCTACCGATCTACAAAAATCCTGCGTCTCTATGTGCTTGTATATATTCCAACTTTTAATTTCGTACAACATTCGAAACAACCGGTGCGTTTAAAAGACTTGAGGGTAGGAGCGGACAATCCGCGAGCGATTGCAAACAACGGTGAACAGAAGGGTGCAAACGCGAGGGGTGAAAATATTTTTCTAATCGATCCCTGTTCCATTTCCCCTCGCTTAGGCAAAGGCAATTTTAACAAACGTCGACGGTCATCGTGTCTTCCTCCGCCATCGACGTCATTCACAATTTGCAAAATGACTTTAATTAACTCGATTTAATCTGGTGACAACTGGGGACGGCGCGGTGGAGCGAGGCGAAGCAGGTACAGAGAACAACGCAAAAGGGGAACAATAAAAAGCCAGAACGACTGTTCCGCTTCTCCGCGCCGAAATACGCGCGCCAGCGAACCGACGTGTCGGATCGTAATGATTACCCGCCGCACGCCTACCAGGTACAACACGACGACGGCTGGTGACGACATGTTAAACCATCATTCGAATTCGGTGGCCGACCCTTTGTTGTGCGCGTGCGAGTTCAATTACACGCGCCACGCACAGGTATTATCGTCCAGACTGACAACGGAATCACTGCCCGTACTGCCACCATTTTCCAAACAAAAGAAACCAGGAACATTAGCAGGTATTTGCTTGCAGTTTGTGACGAAGATACCGCGACTTTCTTGCTGTTGCGGGATTTCGGTTTTCTAAGGGAATTTTGGTTTTTATTATGCAGCGTTATTAGCAGATATACTATGTTGATTAGGATAATTAACGATAACGATAATAATAACGATCCAGAGTTTCGCTGAACAATGAACTCATTCGGAGTCCTAAGGTTCGCGTTTTGGAGCTCAAGTCGTAAAAACTATGCCCGAAGTGTAGTGGACGATCATAACGATTAAAGGGTCTTTACGTTTACGACCTAACATGAGTGAAGGGTTTGAATGAACGAATACTTGGTCTACATAAATTCTCTAGAGTGCCAGAGCTATGGAAGATGAGTGCTAGGCCAAAGATGGAAGTTACCGCAAAAAACTTACATTTATCAAAAATGTAGCTCTTAGCTATCGTAATTGGACAAATGACTCGATACAACAAGGCAAGGTGTTACGAGAGATACGGTTTGTGGAAAGCTACGGTAAAGTTATAAATGATCGTGTTTACGAAATGTCTACATAATAATAGGACTTTACGAGTGACAAGGTTTAAGAAAGTATGATAAATGAAGTTCGCTGTTATTTCTCTCTCTCTCTCTCTCTCTCTCTCTCTCTCTCATACTATTTCTCTTTCATATAGATTATATTATTTTTCGCTTCATAAATAAAGTCAGTCGTTCATTTTGAAAGAAAAAGAAAATACGAAGGAAATTTCTGCACAAAGTTCTTTTTTTTAAATAATTACCGATGACCATTTTGGTTATTGAAGTTTGTTTTCAGGAAACCCAGAGAAATATACTTTTCTAAAATATTGTACTTTTTACATGGTTTAACTTTATCGTCTAATTTATCTTCAGCTATTAGTCAATCAAGCAAACAAAATATTTCATAACTAATTTGATCCCATCTACATGAAAATTTCGACTGCAATTAATCTTGTTTAAAATTAGTAAAGTAAACAACCTTCATAAATCTAACCCATTTTAAAATATATCTTAAGAATTTGTTTTAACGTTTTGTAAACATTTTCTATTAGACGAGATTTATAATTGCAGTATATTGCAAACATTCATTATTAACAGCTATTTGTATTATTAGCCAAATATCTGTAAAAAGAACTTTTGTGATCCTTGAAGTTCAAATCTATAAACTTCAAAGAACACACAAGGTTGCTTTTGCATAAAAAAGATTCTGAATATCAAAAATTAATATGCTGGAACACAAACTCCTAATATTTAACACTAGAACTACTAGCGTAATCAGTGTAACGAATTCACGATTCTACCAATGATCAATGAAAATTTTATGGATTTACAACGTGTATTTTTGGGAATTTGAATGATTTTCTGTAGAGAACATAAACAAATTTTTTTCCTCGAATTACATATTCTTTTATCCGCCTTCCATTTTAATTCGTTTGATATAAGTTCAATCATTAGCTGGAACATTTAATAATTTATTAAATTGCATTGCAATAATTTCTTAAAATAAGTATCTTGTGTTTGAATCACATACTTACATTTCTAAACTAAAACTTCGCAGGAGACAAATTTATTTTGTAGGAAAACTCTAGTTTTTAAAGAAGCAGTGGCCCGTACTTCTATTCTCGGAAAATTTCGTCGCCATATTGTGCAGGGAAATGGTCGTGCAAATCCATCGCTGGTACACGACTTGCTTAAAATTTACGCAAAGTTTCTTGTCAGTTCTGCGAGAGGTAGGAAATTGAAGTTAGAGAGTGTCAAAGTCGTCACAAAGACCAAAATGCGTTTTCCACTATATGAGACTCGTTGATGCTACGCCATTGGTACGTCACTTGGAATAACTTGACAAGTTACATTAATTAATATCAGGCCAAAGGAACTTTATTGAAAAAGACTTTATTAACTATACTTTCGATACTCGTCTTTCGTCTTACTGAAAAAAGCTCTATAATAAATAAACGTTACCCGAGAAAAGGCACCTTTTTAATTAGTTTGAAGCAATACGTAGAAACCTCGATTCAATAGCAAACCGAATGAAGAAACTTCTACAGACCTGTTACCAGGTAATTCATCGGTTGTGAAACTGAATTGTAAAAGTAGAGGACAAGTAAAAAAGAAAGAAGCATGCTTTTCACAACAGCCTTCGAGACAACCTTACTAACCAAAGTGGAGAGGATTGTCTATTGATTAAACGACTCTTCTGTAATAAAGAGATGTCTCCACCTTTTAACTCATTTTTGCGGGTAAAAATTATCCACAAAAGCCACGGGAAATTGTAGCTTTCTTGATTAATCCTTGAAATATCCATCGTTTAAAGCTGCATTAAAACTTCCAACATCTAGCATATGCTCATTGAGTGAAGCAAGAGAAAAGCGAACAGATGCAGAAGAAGAAATGAAACGAAGACAAGAAACACGAAAGAAGAGAAAAGTAAGAGAAAACATGAACGGAGAAAAATAGTTTACTTTTTTCATGCACGAGAGCATCTTCCGTTTTTTCCAGGTTTCCATCCCTTTCATCAACCAGGCCGGGGAATAGAAAGAGGACGCGGTGGCCAGCAATAGGGAGGAACCGAGGTATCCGTCTGTTTCACTTGAAAAAGGCACTTTCCCGTAGCAGCACAATAACCAGGACCAGTTATGTACGTGCCTGAAATAAAACGGGACCTTCGTTCTTAAAGTGTTCCATCGCGCGCGCGTTGGAACGCGGGCCGAGAGAAAGAGAGACGCCATGTTTGGATAACAAAATCGATGGACCATAACGCACAGATCCCTTCGCAGATTGGATATTTTGCTGTATTTCTCCTCCGGCTTCACTCGGCAGCCGAGACTGTGCCTTCACGATGTTTATTTCATACCTGCCAATATCAGTGTTCGTCAAACGCGTTTGAAAACGGTACAGATAGAAGGATCTTCTCTTTTGTATCGGTTCGCCGTCATAAGACAACGTGTATGAAATTGAATATTTGTAGCAATCCTTCACTTCCCAAAAGGAATCGTCCAAATTGCTCGCTCGATAGTTGGAGACTGCATCGCCAATACGATCAATGACTCTTTTTCCTCTTTCGTACGGTGAATAATTTTGGGAAGCAATGTAGGATACAAATGCGGAAATATCTACTTGGAATAATATAATTGTTTAAAGATATAATATTTTACGTATAAATAGATATAACTACTTAACGAAGTATTGGTACTTCACAGTACTTTGAATACTTTAGATATAGAAAATGAAAATTAGTGTCTGATATTTTGATTTATAATTAAGAACATCGATGTAGAATAATATAAATCTTTTCATTCCGATAAAATAGAGAAAAAGTAAAAAACATTTAGAAAACAAACTTCTACAATGTACATAGCTTGAAATTATGTACGTATATTGAAAAAATCAATATCTATGTTATCAAAAATCGAATAGTAAATTTTTAATTTTAATATATATTCTAACATTTTATTCTTTCCAGTATTTCCTTTAATATCAAATATTGTAATAAAACGTATTTTATTTTCAACAACTCTTAATCTGTGCCAAGTGTGTTTTATAAATAATGTGAACCGTTATTTAATCTGAAATTGTTACACTTATTATTTTTATTACATTACATCACTGCATAAACGTAACATATTCAAATTGAAATATTGCCTACTACTATATATGCAGTAATCATTTTATTCGCCTTTCATTAACAACAGTTTTGCGGTAATGCGCCGTCAATGATATATAATCCTGGAAAACAATGTTATTACAGCGATTACGAAGAATTATGGTATGAACTGCTCGTTCCGACGAAATTCCAAATAAAATTGAATTAACGATCGACGACGATCGTGTTCGAGAAATTCGTTTTGTATGTTCGAAAAGATTATTGATTTATGAAAATTATTTCGGGTCAATCTTTCAAAACGTTCTTACTCAGATCAAATTACTTATATGGATTAATTCACTAATATATTACCGCTTGAATGTCTGAAATCATTTATTTGATGAATAGAGAATCCATACTCTTTATTGGAAAAAATATCAGTGAATTTTTGAGCATTTAGATTGAATTTTAAATTAGTATAATCATTGCGAAGCAGATAGATTACAATTAATTATTAGTTTACATTAACTCAAACTTCCAATTCAAATAATACTTAATCTTATGTCACATATGTCGTTGATCGAGCAGAAAAACAATTTTTCTTTCAACCGTGAATACTAAAAATTGATTCCAAATTTTTAAACTATAACTTTCACAGCTTGTTTCTCAAACCAATTCGTCGATTTTTTTCACGAACGAGTAAATGCTTCATTATTCATCCGTAAGAATCAAATGAGACGAAATATATCGATGGCGTGCTTCAATGCGATAACGTAAGCATCGACAAGAATGCGGCCTCTGACAAATTGGCCGGTGTAGTGGGATTATGATTAGTAATTCGTATCCCTTGAGGAATTAAAACGAAGCTCTGCTGCTTGGCGTTCATGCATACGAGCATTATCATCCTTTATTGTCCACCAAGCAGCAAGGAGAAGTAGAGGAATCGGTCGAGTCAGAACCTTAGACAACCGCGGCTCATTCTATTAAGCTGCTCGTTTCTCGGATTAAATTGAATCGTGCCCACAAACGAATTAATTTCCAGCAACACGGACCAAAGGATGGGTAATGGAATGTAAAGGATAAAAGATCTTTCTCGCGAAAGCATTCGGCGCGAATCATTCCTTGTACCTGATACATAGAATTTCAAATAAGAACCATCATCCAATTCCGAATTCCGCGTGATACATTTTTCACTGTCAACTCACTGGTGTTTTTCTATAATCGTTTGTCTATTCTATCGCGTAATTTTTTGACCATTCAGAAATACAACATTGTACAACAAAATATATTGATAATGTTAAACAAATATGTACAGAAGTGGTATTAATAAAGGAGAATAACTTATAAAAATCTGGATAATATTAAATACAGGGTGGTTGGTAACTGGTGGTACAAGCGGAAAGGGAGTGATTCTACGCGAAAAAAGAAGTCGAGAATATGGAATAAAAATTTTTTTTTTAATTTTTTTTTTAATTTTTCCATCGAGACAACGATCTACAGTGAGATCCGTTAGAACGTACCGCACGCGTACCGAGCGAAAGTTCAAAGTCGATTTTCTCGAAAACAAAGCTTCAAACGAAAAATTTTTATTCTATATTTTCGACTTCTTTTTTCGCGTAGAATCACCTCCTTTCCGCTTGTACCTCCAGTTGTTACCAACCACCCTGTATATCGCTGAAAACTTTAACAGATTAATTAAACAAACAAAGGATCATAGTAGATTAAATTACATATAATAATATCTAGTAAATTTTATAAGAATTTTGTTTCATTTCCTTTATTCTTCTTGGCCGTGTCATGCATAATTTTTTGCAATTCTGGTTTTGGTGCAGTACTTGTTATTTAGTTTAGATTATATCATTTAATAATTGTATAAATTAGTAATATATTATTATTAATATACAACTATTAATATATATTGCTATCTTATAATTTACACATTAAAGTTAAGATATACATTTAAACTACCAATTTATGGAAACTCGCAAACAAAATTGTAAAACTAAAAATAAAACTTTTTAATCGATATAATAATACTACAGATATTCCCAGATAATCCAGATATTTTGAGCATAGTGTATGTATATATAACGTATAGAAGTATTCAGTATGAACAATATAAATTATCAAAATACTTTCGCACGAGGTTTAGAACCTAACTGTCAATATACAGTTCACTGTTATAAATAGAACGACGAGGAGCCACATTGCGATAGGTAGGGGTTAAAATTGCTCTTTCCTCCATTCTCCCTTTTTTGGTACATACACGCGCGAGAAAAAAAAGAACGCACGACACCCTATAGAATCATTTATCTGGTTTCGAAGACAGGAGGGAGCCATTCACATACGCACATTTCGAACGAAAGGGAAACAAAACATTTTTTACTTTTACGTAATTTACTTTCACGCATGGAGCGTGAAGCAACCCTAAGGGGATCGATATTTCACGCTGAAACCCGACTCGACGAAAAGAACAGCGGCAATAGTCCCAGTTGGATGACGAAGTAAACTGCGCCGACGAGAGAATTATGCTTTCTGAGGTTGCTTTGTACCGTGAAAATAAAACGAAGCCAATGACAACCGATAGAAAATGATCATAGACAGCTCATTTGTAACGATTGTACGCTCCAAACAGGATTGTGAATAGCCTTGTGAACTTCTACGAGTGGCTGTAAGCTTCGTTTCACACGCGATGCTAACGCTACGATTAACACAGACTAATGTGGCCAATTTATATAATTCATTACAGAAATTTTACGAAGTTACAACAGTATAATTTTTTGTAAAATATATGACTAAAAGCTTATATTTCTTCTTCTATCATATGTTACCATTGAACCCATTGTTCAATCGTAGAAAATTTGTGTACTATTAAATTCATAACTAAATTGCAAATTAAAATAATAAGTATATAAATCGAATAAGAATCAAATTGATATATTAATGTTTCTCCCGATACGAAAAGCTAAAAAATGATTTTGAAAACTTGATGGTCGATTTGATATTTCGAATTCCTTCTTTATGAAATTACAACTTTCTAATTTCATCCATCTTGCCCAATTCATCTAACTATCCATTAAATAAAACATCTTAAAACAATGTACAAGTAAAAAAAAAAAACTACCATCAACCACTTAAACTACAGTTTATACCATCCTAAAACCCTTTTCCCAACATCATTGACTGCTCACTTGAGATCATCCTCTGGAATATCTCTGTCTGGAAAAAGTCAGTGTCCTGGTTTCTGTATGGGAGCAGTTGGAGATAAAGTCGTAAGGTAAAAAGGCACGCCTAAACGCGAGCCTGGGCGAATTACAATGGAGGCGCAAAAGCAACTCGACGGAGGATTATTCTCGCACGATGTATTCTTGGGATCGCGATGCCGCAGCATCAGTCCGCTCAGAGGAGTGGTTTAAAGGTCGACACAGAGTTTCAGAAGTACCACATAGAAGAAGAAATATAGGTTGAGGAAGAAGACTCCGTTTGGAAGTCGATTCCAGAGTGTGCTGGAAAGTTCGTGTAACTACGTACGAGCTGTGTGTGACCTGTATTACCGTATACTCGCGAAAGAAACCCTTCTGCGGGCAGGTCTGTTCCGGAAGATTCCTCGAGTCACCGCATTTCGCTCGCTCAGGAACTCCACGGTCGAAGAACGTTGGTTGGGGAACGTTCGTACGGACAATTTTCCTTTAAATACAGCTGGCAAGAATGGCGGTCCTTTGGTAACGACCCACCGCCTCCTCATCCCCATTCAGTCAGTCCACCCCTAAAAGACTTTTTCGGAAGACTACGACCACCTCTAACCTTAAAGAGACAAGGGGCGGACGACTTTCCATCTTACTACAAGATTTCTAGATCGTGCATCGATATTTCAACATCTCCCTCTCCCTTTCTCTCTCTCTCTCTCTCTCTCTCCCTCTCTCTTCCTTTCTAGATATTTACCTATTTATTCGTTCATACATTTATTTCTTTACTCTATGCTCATGAGTAGAGAGCAAATTTTTATGCAATTCTTTTTTCTTATTCAAAAGGTGGAATGAAAAAGTGAAATAAAAAAGAGATGATTATTATTAAAGAAAAAAAAATAGAATCGAGATTTGTTTTACACGCTGAATATTATAACAAGTACTTTACTTTGGATATTTTGTGTATTATATGTATTCTGCATGTTTTTAGATCTTCAAACTTTCTTATAAATGTATGAACATTTATAGATACTTGGATACATTGATGAAATTCAACAAAATGTAGAAAATGAATGAATGTAGAAATCTGTAGAAAGTGATATTCTACATAATTAACTTGTTACTGAGTAACTCATATTCATGCAACTATCTATCTACATATCCCATTTTCATTTTCTCTCTAACTTCATCTTACTACCTAGGTTTTTGCTTTTTCACCCTTTAAACTGAGGTGGCTGGTGACGTTTCAGTTCGACCCTTCTAGTGCTCTGCTTTCATCGTCCCTCCTCCGGCCGGGAAAGTCGCCACCCGACGCAAACCTTTGTCCTAAATGATAAACTTTCCCCACAGGGCACCACCGCGAAAACTTTCCTTATAAAACGTCCACCGATAGGGAAAACATTTCAAAACTTCACTTCCTACCTGGTACCGAACGCTCAATACGCTTCCCTCTCACTTCCCTCCGTAGATATTTTTATTTTTACTCTTCCCTCGATCGCGACCGATCGCTCTCTATCAAGTTTCAAAACTGTCGCTGTGGGACTGACCGCGAAACTAAAAAATAAATTCATAGATAAACAATGCGATTATCTATGGAAAAGAACCAAAGATTAATGTACTATGGTAACAACGGTGTCATATTTATATTTGTCAACAAAAGCGATAATAATTTAGAACTGAAGAACTACTGTAATAAAAAGGTAGTAGTACTACTGCGCTTTTTAGTAAACTAATAAATAATAGCCCAAAATCAATCAAAATTGAATTACTTTTTCAAACGCGCTATAAATCCATAGTTAATTAATATTAGAAGTAATAAACTTTTGGACTCTCGAATATGAAACTTATACCTTTCTTCCTCTTCTTGAATACAATTAAATGTCGGAGCTGTCTTCTTATTATCGCAAACCGTTCAATTACAGAGAGCGCCTTGCCTAAGTAGATTAGGAACTGACTAGTCAGCCCGAACGAAATGAGATATCACGAACTTTTTCTTTGATTTCTACGATGATTAATACATCCATCTTCAGCTCAGAACACATTTATTTAGGATTAATTTATATTTTTATAATTTGTAATTTGCATTTATGTAATATCATATTTTATATCTTTTATGAATAAAACTAAAAAGATGGAACTCAATTGAGTTTTGTTTCATCCATTAAATATCATAATAAATACTTCAGATATTTTATACATTTTTGGATATTATGTGCATTCTATCTATTTTTGCACCTTTGAACTTTCCATAAATATATTTTGTTAATTCTTGGCGGAAATAACCGACCACTAATGAATAGACTGTCGATTTTTATACATTTATGGGGAATCTAAAGATCCAAGAATAGACATAATATACGAAAATGTATAATGTTTAATAGATAGAACAAATTTTTGTTTATATGTATCCATAACGATGTGAATTTGTATATGTACCTAAACTGTAATACTGAAAGTTACGCTCGAAACTAGTTACAGTGTTAAGGATAACAAAAACCAAAAACTAAAAACATTCGGCAAATGTTAGTGAAAGTTTCCTAACGTTTCGGATAGTTAATGCAAATAAAACTTGCAGAAGGGATCTGTTATGCAAACGCGATTATGTCGTCTCCATTAAACGATAACAAACTGCATGATATAAGAAAAAAATCTCCTGTAGCGATGGGGAAATAAAGAACAATTTCAGCGAGTTCTCCACAGCAGGTACTCCTTGAATGGTGACGGTTGAAACTCGCTGTGAACTTATGTAATCCGAACTGATGATATTTTACGTTTCTCGCAAATTAAAGGACAACAGCCCGAAAGAAAAATCTGGCTCTAATCTCGTAGACGAGATGGAACGAAAATAGATCTTTGCCGACTTATTTCGAAACCCAAGCACACGTTTTCTTAATTGAGACTACAGAGAAAGAATATAAATGCCCTGTTATTAAGTTAATTTCCGTGCGTAAAAGAAATACTAATTTTATTGTACTGTTCACTGTAAAAGCATTTCGTTTTCCCCATTTCAAAAGTAGAATATAGAGTGTAAGATACAAGTGAGAACTCATAATTAAGTACATGAATACTTTAATAATTTTTTATATAAAATGAAAAATTATATCAATTAATTCATATAAGACAAGATAAAGCTCCATTTTATATGGCGACTTAAATCATAAGTCTATATAATATTAAATAATTATGCTCGTTCATAAATAACAAAAAAATGATATCGTTGAAAATATAAATTAAGAAGTAAAACACTGAAATAGTGCGAGCATATGGAGTTATAAATAATCGTTCCTTGCATGAATGTAAATCCGCTATATAGGACTTGCTAATTATTCTCTTATGTCTGGATTAATTAATTAGATACTACCCCGTTAATTATACTAGACAAGGAGATTAAAAGATTTAAATCAGCTAAACGAAGTCATCGTAGAGGATCATTTTGCCCAAGCAATCTTTTCTCTCTGTAACCATTTCCTGTGCTATATACTATGCAATATCTTAACAACGGTCATTTAGACTATTACTTATTGGACCTTAGCTCTGTGAATAAAGCATAGCTTGCTATTATTCGAATAAGCAAAATAAATAGAAATTCAGAATATTTAACTCGTGTTCTTTGTGTTATTTAGCTATTACAAAAATTTTAATAATTTAATGAATCTTTTATATTGATATCATGGTTATTACAAGCAGGCTTAAATGTAAAAAGAATTGAAAAGTCATAATGTGGTAGATATAAAAATATAAATTTGCACAGCAAGCGTAAATATTTAAAACACTACCATACAAATTATGTTCGAAAGCGTCATAAATATTTTGCTCGTATATGTAATTTTAAAGATAAAAATTTTGTTAAAGTAAATGAAAATTTGTCCGTATTAATTCTACAGAATAAAATGAATGACATATATAATTCGGAATTACACTCCTTTATTCTATCTAATACCATTTTTCCGTGTACGACCTGGTACCGGTACCATGAAATAAAATTCTTTCCTATTCATTAATGCTAATCGTATCTATATTGATATGATATTCTTTGAATTGAAAAACTAAATACAAGATAATATTACATACAGCCACAATAATCTGGTCGAGATTAATGAGAATATTTTAACAGGTCCAAGACAAGCGCGAAACCTAGTCATGTTACGCGACTTTTTTTCATTCTAAATTACTTTTCTCGAGACGATCGAATACACAGAGAATGGGTAGAACATCCTTAATTGAAATCTGGGACTAAAATCCGGCAGCAAGATATACGCGGAGGGCGAGGGAGCATGCGATATAACGCTCCTCTAATTTTCAGGCAGCGCTCGACGGTCTTCAGTAGGGCGCGAAATAAAAAGAGCCTGTGGAAGTAGACCGAATTAGCAGCGGCGCTCCGAGTAGGCGTAAATTGCTCGACGCACATCCGCGCACGTCACGGCCGGTAAAAGTGCGGCCAGAGGCAAGAGGAGAAGCTCGAGGATACACACACTTACGTGTGTGTACACGCGGCCCAGGTTAGAATACTCTTTAAACTTCTGTCCGTATTCGCGGAGAGAGAGCAAATCAATATGGGTGCGGATAGCATGCGCATTGCAACGCTGGACTTCGCAAACTGGCGCGCATGGAATTTATATTCCTGTATTTTTGAGGGAAAACACGTAACCGGCGGGACGCGTCGCGGAAAACGTTTATCGTTGCTCCTTGTATTTAGAGAAGCCGTCGAACCGCGCCGTGCCGGTTGCCCATCGGAACAATTTACTCCACCGACCCGTAAGGGGGTTCGCCTAGAACAAAGAGTTCGTTACATTTCGAAGCGATCGCACTACGTGCGTTCCTGTTTATTTCACCCTATGAAAAGCAAGCCAGTTTTTAGTTTGCCATAGTACGCGATGCGAGAAGAGCTTGGAAAATGTAATCGTAACTTGTACGATTAAAATCGATTGGGGTTCGATGTTGATTAATTGTAATCATGAAAACATTCATGTTTGAAAGGCTGAGAGAGGCATGAATGATTACATTTGTATTATTTGAATATTTCGTTATTAGTCTGCGGTTGTCGATGAATTTATGGAAAATATAAATTAGTAATAATATATGACATTAATGTAAAGTAATGGTTATAGAATTTAAAGGGTGAAATTAACCCTTAAAATTAAATTAATTGTTTAGGTTCCATTTCTCTTTTTTTGTTACGTTTAGAGAAATATAAATTTGGTTAGACACGTCCGTAGTCTGCTTACTATGTCATTCTATAAGTAAAAGAGTTAGATTATAACATATTGGGTTAGATTATAAAAATTTTCAAATATATGAAGTTGTTTTGAACACAGCATTTAGCATGATGTAATTTACAACAGCAAAGATATTTAATGTGGAATTTAATGAAATAGTACGAACGAAAACAGAAGTTCTTGAACTTAAAGAAAGCAGATTGTTACTTTAATCACTGTCAACAAGGTAATAAAGATGGTTGTAAATAAAACTTTAAGATTGCGAGTCCAACACGCTGCTCGTAATACTGCGCACGGAAAACATATTGACGAGGAAACAATAAAACGAGTCTGTGTTTTATGTTATGGCTTAGAAGAATTGTTGCTTGAGACGATCGTAAGCAAATAAAAATGTAAGGAAGACCGATAATTTGTTGTCCAATATGTCTTATATAATAATGCCATAATTCAATCTAAAACGTTTTTAAAAACATAAAACAAATGAAATCTTTATCATTATTCATCCTCGAAAGAGAGAGTAATAAATGTTATTATGAAAATATTATTCGTATTATTTTCATAATGCTTTTTACGATTTAATGCTAGTAATATAATTTAAAGATCAGTCGATGAACCCTTGTTACGAAATAATTGAGTGCAAACGCAGAGTTTTCGCGTATCTTTCAAATTTAAATCAATTAAAAAATTATACGGGTTTAACACAATCACCGCCAAGTTCGATTGAAGTTCACGCCGGACACATTTACATTCGTTTCTGTACTCCCCGGACTCAGTTGGCGAACGCAATTAAAATTGGGAAGCGCATCAAATCAGCGAACCGTTGAATACTGTTTGGAAAGTAATGACAGAATCTGTAATTTTGCCTCGCGATATATCGAGAATATAAACGAATACAGAAAATTTTGTGCGACGACAAGTATTCAGGAGCGTGGAATTTTTCATTTACGTGACTGAACAAAACGAAACACGGTCGGTTCGCAAAAAATGATCATTCATTAACGCGATGTTACGTGCTTTTCTTTGTTCTATAACGAATAAATATACCCAAGCTGAAATAGTATTTAAAGAGTTTCCATTCTATCAATACATGGGTAGAAAATTTATACGTGTATATATAGAAATATTGTTACTATGTTTGATAAATTTAACTTTCGTACATGTATATAAATTGTACTACACACAATCAGATGAATCCTGTACTAGGACAATAACTTTTTAATTTATAAATTAATTGTGTAATCAAAACCGTATTTCACGGGTTTCATATATTTCAGTCAACATGAAATAAAAAAAAATATAATATGGAAGTTTGAATAAACTGCTGAATTTAATAATAGAACGAAACCTCTTTTTTTGCAATTTTACCCCATAGGATAGAAAATATCATATACATTATCGTATTTTAAATTTTTACTCGTCCGTTTTTGCCTTTTAATTATAAAATCTAAACTTAAAAGATTAAATTATAAAGAGTTATCTAAAATTTGGAAATTCAGTTTTTAGGATGTATTGGAGAAGGATTGGAGAAGGTGTATTTGACATGTAGAATTAACAAGAAGAATACCATGTAAGTGTACTAAAATAAGTAATACACAATAATAAATAAAAAGGTAACAACTACAGTATTTCTTTCACTTTTACCGGCGCATGCAGGGAAAAACACTAAAAGTAAAAGAACTTAAATAGAAAAGCCATTATTTTAAGGTGAAATGACTGCAGTGTGACCGCCACTTTCAAGATAACAGTAAAATGATGTTAAGTTCATATGGAAAGGGGAAATGCACCACATATGTAATGAACCAAGAAAAAAATGTTTTCGTTTTTCTTTGAAATTTATCCTTCCTACATACATTATACCCAACGTACATTATACCGAAAAGTTCCACAGGAATAATTTCTATACTAAAAATGTTTCTGACAAAATGTTAATTAAAGAGTCACTTCTCTTTGCTTCTGTTCCTGAGTTACTTATTGCTTATTTTCTTTTGAATAGTTTATAGACTAGAAAAATGGAAAAATGTAATCTTCCTAAACGAACATTTACATATATACCTTCCATACTACAAGCATATGAAGTATATTAATAGATTTGAAATATTTTCAAATTACACGATAAGAAAATATTACCAGAGAAGGCTACGTTGTATAATAAAAATAGTACTGAACTATAACAGCTAAACCAATTTGCGTAGCATTTAGGAAATAAACGGAACGGTCAAGAGAAACAATTCTCTGTAAACATTACGGACTCGAAGAAACAAAAACCGAATGGATGCGTGTTGTTTTCCTATCCAGGGTAATCAGTAAAGAAAACGTTCGAAGATAAAAATCCCATTTCCCCAGGTGATTGCATCTAACGAAATTATTTGCCACTTTCGCCAGCAAAGAACCAATCCTGCGTCCTCAATTACACACTTTCTTACTTTCAAAAAAAGGAGAAAAAGAAAGGAAGAAAAACAGATTGCAAATGAAACCCATAAACATAACCGGATGAGTACAATTAAATTTGGTATATTCAAAGATCTGTGTAATTTCGTCACTAATGGAAAGAAGATTTAATTACACGCAAGAAGTGAATGTAAAACGAAGCAAAAGAAGAGGGGGGGGGGAGGTGTTCTGGCACAAATTTAATTGAAAAGAATATCGAGCCCCGCCCGTGGAGGATTTCAAAGCGAGCAAACGTGTTTGTACATCCGCGCGCACCGCGAGAAACCGAGAACCGAGGGAAATCGATCGAGGAAGCTTTCTGGAGCTTTGCTTTTCCTCTGATTCCAGTTAAGTGTCCAACGTATCGCTCCCTCTACTTCGTCTCGAATTTTGCGGAAGGCTCGCCGTCCGAGCTTTAATTGAATCGGCTGAAATTAATTTCAGCTGTCGTGGCCCCGGAAGGTCGGCCAGCACTGGGAGAAAGCGAGAGCTTCCGGTCCAGAACGCGCGAATTGCTATCAGGATGAATATCGTCCCTTAAACTTTAACACTCCATCGAATGTAACTGCACAACTTCCACACACACGTATGAACATAACATATATACCATGCACTTTATATGTAATCCGGATGGATGTGTGCAGATGGGTGCGCGAATGTGGTTCCCAAGCTAGCAAGTCGTCCCGCCACGAATCACTCGGATGGAACTAAATGTTCGAAACACGAGACGGTGAATATCTGCCGACTTATAATTCGAATATCAATATTCAATGCCACTTCCAATGCGTCGCTATAATTTACTTGCCGTTGAACGTTCCTTCCTACTGTTCCCCCGTTAATTGAGTTATCACGTATATCGTGATCAAAAAAATCTTTCCACCATTCGAGCGTCGGTTTATGAGATGCATACGACTGTGACTTGCAAACGATATGTAGAAAAAATTTGGGTGTATTTAAGTGTATATATGATTGAGATAGAAACGCGTCTCAAATTATACGTTTATCGATTACGTACCCCGTTTAGTTTTCATTTAACGTCATATAATTTACTCGTTTAATGCTTTATTTCATTTATGCCACTTAATTTATTCATACGACTCGATTACGTGCTTTGAATATGGTTTCGTGCGGAAATTAATACGTGTAAAATACGTTGGATCATCACTTTGAAAATTATATGAATATCGCTGTAAAATGCAAATTCCAGGTTAAAATTAAAAGCTGTTTTAAAGTATATGCGTTGTGGTATATACTCTTTTAAATATACATTTTTGTTTGTTCGAGATATTACATAACGAGCGACAAAAATTTATTGAAACTTATTTACTTGTTATTATGAAATTACTTATTACTTATTATGAAACTTTTAATATATTCTACTGAAAAATGGCATATGAAATATAACGTATTTCAGATTTGTTACATGGTATACATAAAACATCATATTTATAATTATCAAAATTAATTATAATATGCTAACACTTACCAACTATCACAATAAACATAGCTATGTATATCTACGTATCTCCAATAGCAACATTAAGTACAGAGAAATATACTCTTCATAGTGTAAACATTATTAAAATAGCACTATAGTTATTAAATAATACGTCTTCTTCATTTATCATTCATATTAAAAAAAATGTGCTGAAAATCACTTTGGAAAATGTATTCGCTTAAATAAATTTATCTAACATCACCTATTAATATAAATCATTGCATCCAATACAAACCAATGCATAAAATAAAAAGATACATAATTTACATTTGCTTCGATGATACATCGATAAAAAAGAGAACCGTTCAGCTATCAGAAGAAAAGAATGAGCGTTATGCGATATGGATATAGCAAGTTGATTCTCATAAAAAGAGGTCAGAGTGACAATTTCTGGACGAAAACCATAGTACGTGAAGAACGACCCGTTTCGTTTTCCGATCGACAGACCGGAAGTTGTCGATGGCCGCGAATCGATTCGGCTTCTCGTTGAACCTCGTCCCCTCTACCATTTCCCCATCCCCACAACCGTTATCCATAGCGCGTGCGGGATTATAGTACAAAGGTTTTCGAGCATTTACGTGGTTCGAATGTAAATCCTCATCCACCGACGTGTTTTGGAAAGGCACGCTATTTTTTGTCTCTCCTTTCTCTTTCTTTTGTTCTCTTGACTATTTATTTATCAAGCTGAAATACTCTTTCTTCCGAATAAAAATAAAGATACTACAGCGACAGATTGTGTGCGAGTTAAACGTTCGGTAGAACAGATACTAAATATTTTCGGAAACGAAAATGGTAATGAGGAAAGTCCAGCTCTATCATCCACTATCAAGCCGGCAATTGAGAGCAATTTATATGTAAAAATGGAGAAATGGAGAAATATGTGCCGTTAGAACATCGTACTCAGTATATACATTCAAATTAAATGCAGTCGATTTGATGGTGAACGAAACTAAATTAATCAAAGAAATACAAAAGTTGAAAGTTTCTTAGAGACTGTAACTTTGGTAATAGTATAAGAAGATAATGTATTGTAACTCTAATTTCTTTGACGATTTATAATGTCTAAAGTAGTGTAAAAAAGTAGTCTTCATACAGGTTAAAATTACTTTCATGAAAAAGAAAAGAATTCTGATAATTATGGGGAATTACGTACTTGAATGTTAATGAAAAACTAAATTGTAATAATATAGATACAATGATAAGTCACTACAGACAATTAAAAATTCATTTAAAATGTTCAATAATTCATAATGAGTTCCTAATAATAAAGATACTAAATCCCACAAGTTATAAGCCGGTTACACGAATTAAACCCGACGCTATCGCCATAAGTTCTCACCATATTCTTATTTTTCCTCTTTAAGACGATCTTAAACTTTTGTGTCACTCTAAAAGTCTCGAGGATTTGAATCAAATAGAGCGAACATAATAGGCATCTATTGCGACTGTTCAAATTTCGGTCTCTGATAATTTCTCACCGACGTATTTTAATTTTTATCTGCCTATTGGAATTTTCACGTTTAATTATAAAAATCCTGTTTCTAGACGTACACAGCTGTATGGTTATCCAATGAATTTCATGATCTAAGCGTTACACCGATAGACTCTCTTTGACGCGTGCTGATCTTCATTTCGTGACATTCACAGATTTTGCTCGTGGTGCTCGCAGCCTTGAAAAGAATCCGCACTACCGCGTTCAATGAAACGCTGTTTTAAAGAAATTCCAATACCGTAAGAGTACGTTTAGTGATTCAAGACGGCACGGCGTGGCTTTTCCTATTTATCCCGTGTATTGGCACAGAGAAACATAAAAAAAAGATACCTACCTGATTCAATGAAAGCATCAGTTCCTCCCTCTTTCTTACCTTCTTATTTTCTTCTTTTCTTTTTTACTTCATTTTGCCTTTCTACATTGGAAGAAGCAACACACGTTGACGTTAGTAAGTGTATTAAACCCAAAGTATTAGATTAGAGATCGCGTGTTTTCCTAGATATGTAGTCAACGTATGAGCAATAAACCCGCAAACTACAGGGTATTTCGTGACAGTTTCACATCGGCGAGAAGTTGCTTTAAAATCACAAGAAGATTACAATCCCTGAGAAATACCACGTGAATAATATGTCTTCTTCCTATATATGCAGTAAAGTTTCTAAGTCACGCTGTGAGCGTATTTTTAGTGCCTTTATAGCGGTTCAATTTACGGGTATATTATGTATGAATATCGTATTTGTAAAGAAAAAATATATTTATAAAGATCTGTTGGCGAATAGAAATAGTATCTATATATAAACGACATATTACTAGCTATTATTGTTTTTTCGTTATAAATCATTACAATATATTTTTAAGAATTCTACTTGTAGTAATTCTTATTTACTGTTGTTATAACAAAAATAATTAATTTGTAGGATATAACATTTATAAAATACCGGAAGGCATTAAACTTATTCGCAGACACTTTATACCTTTTACTACCTTTATACTAAAAAAATACAAAATATCGTTTAACACTTAAGCTAAAAGAAACAGAGTATTATTCATAGCTTTATGGCGATTATACACTCTGTTTCTTTAGCTTCATTGTATGATATATCACAAAGACGAAACAATCATTATTATACGCTTCTTGATGCAATGCATATCCGTACTTTCGAAAATAATTTACACGCTCCTATGCAAATACGATGCATACACTCCATCGCCTGAAATGGAAAACCGAAACACATTTGCCAGAGGATCTGCATATTCACCAGATTTTCAAACTCAAGTTTCCGAAATGGGGACGTCGTCATAGGAAGCGAAAGCACCGTATACCGACATATTTACTGACTTACTTTCGGCCGAAAAAATTATGTTCTGCTCGTGCGGTACACGCGCATCATGCAACGGGTTACATTTTTACCTCCGATTGTTAAAAAAATAATAGAAATCCAGAGACCTTATGGATAGGCGAGGGTGTTATAATTTCACATTCATCGACATAGTTGTTCGCATGTACACCACTGTTCGCTTATTTCAAGTTGTTATACCTCAATGCTTTCTACTTGTTTTGAAATAATACTACTGAAGCTTGACCAAAGTGTATGTACAAATTCACGATGAATAAATAACTAAAAGTAACATTTAACACCAATTACCAACCTTCAACACAAGAAATAAAATCGGTTAAGCTGTCAGTAATTTTATAATTAAAATACATGTGTTATATAAAAGTAAGCAAATGTTGAACGTTGGTGTAATTTACGCGTTTAAAGGGGCGAAAAGGCGTGTTGGTTTCACGTGCATCCGAGGGCAAAGCGACGGACAGTCGCGACGTCGTGAATTTCGCGTGATGCTCGCGATTTTTCTCTGTATTTTTCTGTCGTTCCTTTAGCCAAGCCAGACTCCCCTTTCGCTTTTACAGCGGCCCCACCGCTATTCCCTTTTTGCCTCTTTCTCTCGACAGAGAGAAATCCGACCATGCCGTGTGCAAACCACAGATGACAAACACGAATGCAAACGGGGCGCAAATTTCAGCCGCCACACCGCCTAGATCGCTGAAAGTTAAGGCGACACTGTGAAAAAAATTTTTGAATAGCTCTCACGCTGCCTCGAATTCGTCTGACTTCGTTCCACGGATAATGCGTCCCGGTGAATGCGAGATTTTTTCTCGTCTCGTTTTGTGCTCGCCAGGCCGCAAAATGCGGTTGTAAATGTGCAGCAGAGGCCAAATTGTTTTCCCTAGGCGTTTCAATTCTAATGAAATTCGCGTCACTAGAGTGTGTCAAATGGAGTAATAGTATTTAACAAACACTACTGTCAATTAATAATTTCGCATTTCAATTAAATATGGCATATGTCATATTAGAACATAACAAACGTATAAGGATCGCACGGGAAAAATATAATAATTGTTAGATGTCTAAACATAGTTGGGAAGAAGACTTGTTAAATCCAAAGATAGAAAAATCAGATAAAAAGAGAGATATTGATAACATGAGATTGATTAATAACGTGTTGAATTTCAAAATTGTTTTTCTATAAAGATATGCTTTTCTCCTGTAATCTTCCATAGTTAAAGTTGTACAGCAAATGAAATAAATTGACATATTAGCTATGAGCATCGAATAATCAATCTTCTGAATAAATATTCTTAACAATAGTCGTATTCTAAAATAATCTTCTCTTAACAATGCATACACAAGAATATTGATTCAAAGCGAAATATATTATCTGTTCTACGATTTCAAAATCTCCCTCTGATTGCAACCCAAACGTAAAATAAAGGGTGAACCTCAAAAATTCCCGAATCCGCAGAATGTTCTACTCCGCTCGAGAACTTTAACGGATCGCCATTGTCTGCCTAAGAAACGATTCTTAACCCCCGATTACTCCGTTCCGCCCTAAAGATTCAACGAGGGGTATTCGTTCTAAATTCCCTTTAAACGGTTTTCCAGCCCCGCGGAGAAAATGCTTTCGTCGCATCCAAGCAACAACGATAGCGATAAACCGGCGATAATGATGCCAATTTCGCGTGACATTCTCGCAGGAGAGATCGAGCAAGGTGGTGGCACAGTTTGAAAACCCAGCCGCGATCCGTACAGCTGTTCGTGAGGTAATTACGTTGGTGGCAGTCGTCGGAGCCGAGAAAAGCGTTGTCTTCGAACACTTATCGTTATTACCGCGATAAATCAGCTTAATCCTTCGGTCCCGTGCGAACGGGCCGTGTGTTCACAGAACCAAAGGAAAAGGGGTGCGCCATAATTTAAGCCTAGTCGTCTTCGTTTACTCTCCTTTTTTTTCCCTCTTTTTCTCCCTCCCTTTTTTCAGAGATACCGACCGCGATTTTTTGTCGAGCGGCTTCCTAGGAACGTAAAACGACCACGTGGCGCGGGTAATAGCACCGGAATGTCTCCGGCTAAGAAAATCCATCTTGCGCGAGCAAAGAGCGTCTCGTTCTTTTATCCAATTAGAAGTGAAAGCGTCGGTTCACGGAATGTGTGGCACGTTCGCTTCGCGAAGGAAAAGAAGGAAGAAAGCTGCCGCCACCGGCACAGCTCCAGCTCCACTGTTGCCCTGTGAATCTAGAACGATCGAGTGTCTGTTGCAATTCGAACAATCTAGCATATGTGCCACATACGTGAAACCACCAACGCTCCCGTTAATTAGCATTCTCTTGCGCCACCGCAATCTCTTCTCGTTTCTTCCTCTCGTTCGATCGGCAAATTATACATTCACCTACCTCCGTGTCGAACACTGGCTGCTATTATTAGAATTTCATTGGAGTCTCTTCTGAAGAAAAAAAGTAAGTGGATAGTGAGCGTCGCTGGTGTGTTTGATAGTGGAAGCATACTATATTGAAACGTAACGTTTGATTACAATTTAATTGCGTGTATTTACGCGTTTTGCGGTATCAAGTATAAGTGGTATCGTAAATTTTGTGCTTCGTATAAAATTAAAAGAGATAATAGCGTGATTAGTCGACGAGTAATAGTAATTGTATCGTGTTCGATATTTTTGTCGAATTTCTTACTCAGAAAGCTATATATGTACACGGTGAGGATCTAGAACAAGTCATATCTCTTCTTCCAAGCGCCACGATGCATGTGCATTTTATAGTTGAAGTATTTCTTTCAAATGGAAACATTCTTCTTGTTTATTCAGGACAAATTTGTGTATGATGTAACAATTTTCAATATCTAAATTTTACAGAACTACACTGTTCTTTTTCGCAACCTATATTATTGAATTAGTATTTTAAATCCTTTTGCAAATATTCCTATACATAAAAACAGAGTTTTATTTCGTCCCTTCATAAAACCTGCTGTCCGTGTTAAAGCAAAATCGATAAAGTTACGTACATATATATTGAGAAGTCCTCAATTTATGACTCATGCTACACTTTAAATAAAGCGAAATACCGAAAAACCAAAGATACAATGTAGATTTTAGAACTTTTACGGTTGACATTCGGAAGTTTTTCCGATTTCAAGGCCAATTAAAATTTTTTTATTGAAACGCTGCACGTCTATTTTTATAGTCATGAAAAAATTGTTTGAGTAAAATACTAGAAGGATTGTTATCTTATACATATATACCTTTTTTTTAATATATATATAATTGCGCTTGCGAATATTAAACTACCTCTGAGATTCGACAGATTATTTTATTTAAAATTTAATTATCTTACTTTAGAAGCCACATATTATGTGGTTACGATAAAATCTCCATTAGAGCGGTTTATCGATATCTCGTTTAGTTTAAGAGATATTGACACATCAACCATCCTGTGTTTATTAGTAAAAATCGATACAATGTAACGAGTTATAATATACGTGAAAATTGTTGTAAATAAAGTTGCTGCTTAATATTCTTAGCAAAATAAATATAATACATATTCGACAATGTATATATAGAATACATATTTACTACATAATGGATCTTTTAATTTTTTGTTTACTCCTGTATCTCATTTGAAACATCTAAAACCGAGAAGCTATATTTATTTTTATTCCATTATTTGTAGAAATGCAATATAATTCTCATGTTTTTAAACGGAACTGAATGCGTTTATCAGATGGATTTTATTGAACGATAAAGTAACCACCCTGGACTAAAATGGAGATTATCGTGTGTTATTGGACAAAACAGCACGATACAAAACATTGGCATGCAACGGAAACATAGCTATGTTTCGAAATAACGGCTAAGAATCATTAATCTGTATCGTTTTATGCTAAAACGATGATAAACATAATCCTAATGTTCATGAATATTTCATATATTGTGACACAGACGATATTCAAAAATATTACCAAAATATTCATAGACTATAGCAAATACAAAGTGATAATAAAAGTGCTGCTGCTTATAAATGTGACTATAAAATTCACAATTTGAAAAAATAATATTATAATTACAATACCTACCTACAAAATAAACGAGGAAGGATTTGACATCAAATGGACGATTTTTCAATTGATATTGATAGTTAAAAATAAATGATAAGTGAAAAGATAAATAACTATTTTACGGACAGCAATAAAGTCTAGTCTGCAATGTGTTAAACAGTCGTAAAAAATATTACAGAAATTCTCAAAGAAAATAGAGATTATAATGTTTCGATTCAAATTTAAAAAAACGTACTTTGAATTATTGATTACAATAACAGCCGATACGATAAGTGAATAATAAAGAACTAATGACTGGACATAGTAACAACATAAATTTAGAAGAAAAAGTTGCTTTCCTCTCAAGGCATTAATCGGAAATGTGGAAAGATCAATACCCACAGCATTGACATGTTAGCTCTACCACCAATACTTCCCAAGTAGTTCCTAAACGTCTTGCAGAAAAAGTTCTATGCCAAGATTATATTCAACGTTGATTTTATGCGGCCGATTTTATTAAATTCTTTATTCATTAAACACATTCGCAACGACCATAAAATATCAGGAAAGAATATCGATATCGTATCGATTCTCAATAGCATAATTCTTTAATTTTTCCTAAAGCGCTGTTTTATCGTGAAATATAATGAACGAGAATCCTTATGGAAGGATTTACGAGTAATGAATATTTTTTCTTCAATCATTTATGCAATTAATCAAGTCATAGCATATAAAATCTCTGTCATTGCAACTTAATTGGATTACAAATTAAAAACGAAATGTATTTTTCGTGTCACGTTGAACACGTCAAATAGTCTTGCTGAAAGCAAAGATACTATGAAGAATATACACACGCTATAAAAAGCAAATGTAATAATGTAGAAACCATTTTCTCTTTTTTACAGAAAGTAGTTAATTTTGAAATCATTTGTAATATTAACCAATATCTGTTATATCTTATAAATTCTTGGGATATAAGCTGAAAAATAAACTAACTTGTTTTAATACAATGTAATGTATTGATTCTCCAAGCAGAATTTATTTTTTATTCTTATACGAATATCTACTATTTAATATCGTTAAAACAGAAAATGTTAATTAAGTATCTTTTAAATTAAACGTACACTGGAAATACTACTTTAGACGTTTAATTAACTCGTTACAAGTCTGTATAAATACTAGTTTAGAACTCATGCTTCCTTTTATCGAAGAAGATCCCTTCTGCTAAAAGATGTAATAAATGCAAGAATATATTGAACTTGGAGGAAACGATAATGAAATGTCGGAATCGTTATGCCAACGTATTGCTCTCTGCGTTCTACGAATAGTTACATCTCGAAAGCTCACGAGGATTATTCATTTCACCTCAACAACCCTTAAGGGAGTTCCTTCGACGACGAAGGAGTTGGTGCAAGGTGTATGTAGTTGGTACAAACCGCAAATCCCGTGGCGACCATTTCAACCCTTACGATTTCACAGTGCTAATTCACTATACCCAGGAAATCATCGAAGGTCTAACACGATTCTGAAATAATGGATTATTACATAATGGTTAGGGAACATCGAATACACTGTATCCAAATCATCAAAAGGCAAACTTATCTAAATATTAATATTATCGATATTGAGAAATAAGTAATTAAAATTAAATATAGCATCAAAAATAAAAATGATTAAATATTAAATAAAACTCCATTGAGGTTTCAAATGCTAGAAAAAGAAATTAACAAATAAAAATAACTAGCGTAAGAATACTAATGCAAGGAAGGTTTAGAAACATTTCCTGTGTGAAAATGTTTGTAAAGTGGCTTTGAGCACAGAAACTTTTGTTTCCCAAAGGAGCACTCTTGAACCTCTTAAGAGAAAAAGTTAAAGTATTCCGTCTATTTATGCTGTTCACGATCTTTTAACTCTTGGTCAATGATTTTGGAAGTTTAATTTCTTTGAAAATTTCAGAAATTAGAGGATTTTATTAACTTCACTTTGTCTTGTACGAAAGTTTTGCGAAAAATTTAACTCCGGGCTGAAACAAATTTACATATTTAGGAAAGTAATTAAACACTTTAGAAGTTAATATAAGCTAATAATTAACTTGAATATATACGGCCTAAATTAGTATGACATAATTTTTAAGCGATCGAAGGATAAAATATTGTAAAAGCGGGTCTCATTAAATGTTTTCCGAATTAAACTTGCAAATTAATCCTATGATAATTAGATTTATTTAAGGGAAGAATAAATTGAATGATTAAATAAGTCAGGAACTTTTAACGCGAATAACTTTTTGTTCTAATTACTTATAAGCCTGGAAAGTTTCTGGATCTAATTGATGATCTTGCCTGTTAATTGCTATTTGATTAATGATTTGTTAAAACTCGTAGACTAATTATTTAAAAGGTTTCTTTCAAAAAAGACGTAGAACAACAGCCTGTAAATAAATACGAGCCGCTATTTATCATATAATGCTACGAAGGATATCATAGAAATAAATACAAAAATTTTATTTACAATTTGTATAAAACAAAAATATCTTGACAGTGAACATGATTTTCATACAATATTATTCTTAGTTATTACGAAAAGAATGCAAGTAATTATCTCCCACGGTTGAATGTTTCATTTCTAAGTCACTAGCTTTAGTATCCATTTTATTTAATCATAAATCTGATATAAAAGCTAGATTGTAGAAAAAAGTGGATAAAAATTCCAGAAATGTATTTAAAATGATTTTCTATTAATTTGTAGCTCACTACGAATATTTAGATGTATATATTTATCGACTAGAAGCTTGCATTTTATGGAAAGAAATATATTTATGATGACTGATCTGCATTGGATATGTAAGTATTAAATTGTAAGATCTAATGGAAGTCATTAATTCTACCGGCTAGACATTTTAAATAAGTAAGATATTTATAGAATAAATAAGAGTAAAAAGTTCGATTGGTATTTATAATCTAAAATTTCGGTTTGTCTTTAAAAAACCAGTATTTCCCTACAAATTCGATATTTAAATATTTACTTTCTCCTAAGGTATATATATCATATTTTATTTCAAATTTAAAAATAGTTAAATGTTTGCTATGTTGCTACTGAAAGTGTTTTATAATTTCTATGTGTATAATCTAAAATTCTATAAAAATTTCTTTAATTATTCAATCAACCATTGTCATACTGCGTTCTCACATTATTACATTGCGCTGAAAGTAGTCGAAATCTCCAAAGACCATTTAATTCGAAAAGAGCACGACAGTAAGTTACTCAATCTGAGATTTACCCACTTGTTTGTTCATGGGAATTGAAACGTTGATGCGCGTCACGGTTCGTGCCGTATCGAATGTTCGGCGAGACGTCTTTTCAAACACCATAAACGTCTATCATGATTGTTCCCCGCGGAAAATAAAGTAATGCGCATAGAAGAGGATTCTCCACCTTACGTCACGTAGCATATTTTGTAAAATACAGGTATCTCAGGCGTGTAGAGACGCCAAGCTTTTCGAACCCGAAGAAGCCTCGCAGCTAGATACAGCCATATCGCTTTCAACGATATCTCATGCGCTCACCATGCACCTGCTTTCGAGATAGCAACAGAGTACTTCTCCACTGTCCTCCTGTTTCCCTGCTTTCCCGCGTCACCTCTCGACACCTTACCAATGCATTTCTCACCCTTCTCTCGCTTCCTCCTCTGTTTCTCTCTCTCTCTCTCTCTCTCTCTCTTCTCAATTTATCTCGTTCCACCTTCCTCGTTTCAACCATTTCCCCTCTCTATCTCTTTCTCTCTCTCTACTGGTGCAAAGCAGATTGCCAAATATCCACAGGTTGTTGATTTTAGCGACTATGTGTTGCGAATAGCATATCACCGCACGTGTCAAGACGAATACAGACAAAGCTGAATGGAGTGTAAATGGAGTGTGTGCTGAGGTGAACAGCGGAGATTTCGATGGGCCCTTAAGCTATATTGTAGCTATAGGGGATGAACATCCACGAAATTTTACCGGGTAATAGGCTTTTTGTTTTACTATCGCGGTTGGGGATTGCGTATGAACGTAAGTACTACGTGTTATATGACGTGTTATATCACCTAACTGTTTGGAGTATATCACCTAATTATAGAGGAAGGTAGAATTTGAAGACTATGGAAGAAGATGATATGTTACATTTTCTATCTTTTACAGAAAAGCAGTTTTTAAGTTCACTACGTTGTCATATTGCCATAATCGTATTAATATTTCGTTTTAGAGCTAAACTTTTTAATTTCCTTCATAGTTTTGAAAACATTGCTCGTCATAATAATTGTACATTCTGCTTCCATAAATCTTCGTCAACTTATCAGCTACTTTCAGAAGATATACATGTTTGGATCTAACGGGCCCAGGTTTCTTAAGATTATGTTTCAATATTTCTTATAATCAATATATACATTCAACAAACTCATTATTTAATGTAGCTTGTAATCTACTTTAGTTATACTATTATGCACAATAGCTTTATGTGAAATAATTTTAATTTTGAAAAAATTCTAATTGAATACGCGTTCCTTGATTATTAACATTTTCACGAACTCTTTACGATGTTAATTAACAATATTTGCAATTAAACCAATAAAGCATTCATATACCTATAGCATATCGAAACATAATTTGTAATGAATTTATAGAATGATTGTACAGGATTACATAAAAAAATTTTTAATCATTATTGAAAATTGCTTTTCATATTTATATTCCTTTTTTACAGCAACAAATTTATATAACGAATCGTATTTTTACTTTATTACACTTTATCATACCCTAGTAAAAAATACTTCATAAACACAGATGAAATGGAATCATCTCTACGCAACCAATCCATCATCAACTGGATATTCCAAACGCGATTTTATCTTGTTTTTTCATCGATTGATAATCCGCTGACAGATTAAAATAGATCACCGTGTACACGGGTGACAGGGGCGATCAAAGCGTTAAAAGAACACATTACCGGCTGAGAGCTCGAAATGGAATTTGACGGGCGAAAAGCGTACGGAAAAGCACACAAAAAAAGGAGATAGGGAAAACGGTGGGAAAAAAGTGATCGTCAACACGCTCCAATAATTCGACTCGATTCTGCTCGTTAATTGGTGGCGTACGCGAGGCAAGATTGCGAACGCTTGAGCGTGATAGGCTTTCCCCGGATCCAAACATGATCGCGCTCGATGCGTCCGAGATCATCGACGAAATTCAATCACTTCGATATCGCGATTTCGGTGAATCGGCCAGAGGCAGGAAGTTGGAGGCGTTGGGGCGCCTTACCTTCCATATATAGGTTGCCTGGATCAGCCGCATCTGCTCTCAATGCAGCTCATATCTGAAGCCTTACGACGTCGAAGCTTGAGAAGGCGATAAGCGGTCGAGAGGGAGTTTCACGGGGATTCCATCGAGGATTCGAGTGATGTTCGGCTTGTCGTGCTAACCAAGAGAGCGCGGAACTACCAGTCGAGCGGTTTGCGAGGAAACCAGAGGAAGGTTAGAGGCGGAAGTAGGTACTTGGATATGGAAATGGGATGGCCCCGGTGCAAATGCAAAGCTCGAATCTATCAATTTCACTCTGCAGATAACCGCGATTCTCGGTGATGCTGGAGAAACCAGCCAGCCTAGGTAATCCGCTGATTCGAACAGTAAACACAAAGACCTCCAAACTTGAACGGTTCTATCCATCGAAAGGGGGATGAAAAGTGAGAGAAGGAATACTATAGAGAAAGAGAGTCGGGAGAAAAGAAATTAATAGAAATTTCTTTATGGTAAAATGAAATAGGAAATACAAATTGAATGTTAATTGTATTACAAGATAGAAAATTTATTTACTCTAGTTTTCGCTTCAACGCCAACAAATAGATACATACATATACATATGTAGCTAGCTTCATCCTGCCTTAGATTAATAACAGAGTGGGTTAGCATTAACCCTTGACGATCGTTCGTCACTCGCATACAAGTCCACATAACGATACGCGTTATACGAATGCTTTGATGTCTGTTGTTGGTAACGCGATGCGCAAATGTCATGTTGTTATGTCGTGTATAAGTTTGTCCCTCCTTCTCTTGCACTCTTGCTGTGGTCGGCAACCATACGAACGATAACGAGCTTGTCGCGTGTATTTGATTCGCTGCGTCGCGTCGGCGGATACGAATCCAGTGAATTTCGCTGGGCCCGTGTCAATCGATACACAAAAGGATGCTCTTGATTTACGAGCACGCATGCAGTTGTCTGCGAGCAAGTAATCACATAGTCAACATGCATTTCAAGGAATGCAATAAAGACGTTATTTATACAATCAATTGATAAGGCATTAACGATTAAAACTGAGTCGTGCTTCATATTCCTAACTATACGTACAATTAGAAATATAAAGAAAAAGTATCGAAGAGAAACGAATTGAAAAATCGACAAAGATTTAGCTAACGAAAGTCATACAAAACATAATTATAGGAAGAAGGGAGCTTCGTGCAGATCTGTAGATAGCTCTTTATGGCGAGAGGCTCATCAGTACAAGACTATGCTACGCACGTAATCAGCAATATGTATATGCCGTGATTGATTGTGGAACGCACGGGTAATGTGAATGTTAAACAGGAGAGATATACATAGTACGGTATCTAGCAAAACATATGTCTGCATCGAATTGATTAAGGAGACTATTGCTCAGATCGTAGAATTATTTTTCTACGTTGAAGCTTTTTCTGCGTTGAAGAGTATAAATAGATTGTGAATATTTATACACTTGTAGCAAACTTAAAGGTATAAAAATAGGATTAAGAAAATTTCAAGATACAAATATGGGATATAGAAAATTTAAAGGTACAAGAATGCACATGGTATTGATAAATATGTAAAATATATAACGAATAACATTTAGTGGATGAAACAAATCTCTACTTAGATTCCATCCTTTTATCGTTGTGAAGTGTAAACAATCGCAGTCTAATAATAAATTTTTGAAAGTTATATATTAATGTAGTCACTATTGTATTATTTTATTTTTCATCGAATCAAAGCTTGTGTGCAACCCGACGCAGTTCTGCAGTAGTATTTTAATATACGTTAGCTAAACTATCGCTTTTCTAGAGTATAGTTCTTTTAATTAAGATGTTGGGCACATACCGGGCGCTTTATTGTTACGGAGTTTCCTGATTATTCCTGATACCTCTACGGGAAAGTTAGTTTAGTAGGGTTAACTGGTGGGTTGTGAGGGAAATGCTCGTTAAGGAGCCCGTAGATGGTTACGTTAATTTGTACGATGAAGAAAGGGTTACAGAAAGCCGAGGATAGTATTGTATAAGTTGCTGTAGAACGATGCAAGTATTTCAGCTCTGCGCTTTTCATTTTGAACGGTCGAATTATTACGCTGAAGAGGAGTTGTGGTCTATTAACTTGTGAAGGTTGAAAAATTTACTCAGCTTCCATAGGTTATTTTGACATTTAATTTGTCATTTAATAATAAAACAATTTAAAGCTTATGATAGATTTATGTATCTTTCGCGTGATGTTACGAAAAATATTGACTTTAAAACAATCATTAAAAGAACAATCATTAAATAGGCACAAGGGATACTATAAAAATCAAAATAACAGAAAACAATCCCTATTTTTAACAGGGCAACATTAATCGTTGCATTTTAATATTCCTTTACATCCTGTATTAAATGATTCAATTTATCAATGAAACTAACGGTTATATTTATCATACGGAATTATCTTGCAATTTTACCGAGTTACTGAATGAAACATGTAACATTGTCAGAGTACAATTCAAAATAATTGAGAATGGTCTTTTCTGAATGGAGAAACCGAGAAAGAATTTCGGTAACATTGTATGATAATGTCAGAAAGCTGGAGAGCAGAATGTTGGTCAGTGAGAATCTCATATCCATTATGGTGTCGTTATTTATCACTGCCCTGTTTGTCTCTGGTTTCTGTTGCGGAATACGTGTAGCAGTTATGGTAAACCTGATGCGACGAATGTCTCTTTTTGCTTGTTTCGACGAAAGTAGATGAATTTTGATTCTGGGCACAGTAGGAACTGACTTTCACGTACTGTTCGTGATTTGCAGCACGGGATCTACATCCGTACAAAGTGTAGTATGTTTGATTACTGTCGCGTATGGATCTGTTGTACACGTGAGCGCCGCTAATAACACTGCTAGAGACATTGACCCTAACAAAGTTTATCTATCCCATCTAACCTATGAGTTCAATTCATTTGCAAATTACATGAGTATAATACGACTCTCTGGTTGATAGTAGACACTATAATAGATATGTGGAAGATAATTATTAACTCCACATTCGTTTATAAGTATTATCGTACTTGGCGGTTTCATACAAAACGCGATAATTGATCTAAATCATTACGGAAGCGATTAACCGATCAGAATTTCGAACTTGTGCAAGATAACGATCTGAAATATACAATAAAAGTTCGCAGATACTACTTGTAGGAATTAATATTTTATTTGTATACTATAATATCATAACTTTATCCTATTTAAAAAATTGTAAGTTAATTAGGTAAGAAATTCTGGCTCAAAGTTGAATCTGAGAAGTTTGTTTAGAATTTGAATCTCATCTCAAAATTTTGGTTCTTCCTAATGCAAAATTGTAATGATCAATATTTTTTACATGCAAATAAATATTCATACCTATGAATTCATAGGTAAACATATTTAAATGGAAACTGTAAATAAAAATTGTAAAACATCTGAGATGAAGTTCAAATATTCAAAATAATGTTTTGACTGGTCAAAATATCCTTTCAAAAATTTTTTTATACAATACTGTTATCGATAGACAATAATCCTATGAATTTCAATTATCACGCCCGTTATTTTGTTTACTACGTTTTGATACGTATAATACGTATTTGTTTGATACGTTTTGATCAAAATAACGGGTATACAGAATTTTATGTTGTAATTGGACAGCTCTTGTCTAATAGAAGAACCAGATTGTAGAGTTAAACTAAAAATTTTAAACACAGACTTATCAAATCAATCAAAACATATGATTCTTTTTTCTTTTGTATACATGTCCAATAATCTATGCAATATTTAACAACAAAAAACCTGTTCTACGAACTGACAGCTATCATGCATACATTTCTGAAAGAAAATAATCCAACAACTTTGTAATCATGTGTCAATAGAGTTCTGTATTCATGTGTTGAAATACGCTACATTTTTGTTAAATGTTTCTCTCTTGTTTCTTTCTAAAAACAGCGCTCGCTATTGAAATTTGATTATATCAGCCTTTTCTTGAAAATGCATATAAAAACCAGATATGATAGTATTAACGTAGAATGGTTATCATTCATATTTTGCAAACTATACTCTAAATGTTCAAAAATTTATATTATTTTGTATTTAGAACATTTATATTATTTTGTATTTAGAATATTATATTATTGACAGTATTCTTTTATATTTAGAATATTGCATGTAAAACATTCTAACCAAATGCTGTCGCTATTTCGCCATTTCAGATTTAGTTTAAAGGTAATGGTGCAACTATGATCATCGACGAAAGCAATTTGATAATGGCCGTAAAGCGACCGACAAGAGAGAGAGAGATATGGGACATGAAAAAAATAAATAAATATGCGCGACGTGCATGATTATATGATAGCAATAATCCATTACTAAAGAATCATACGGTTAAGGAAATACGAAAAAGACAAATGAAAAACGAATTATGTCAAATTGAAATATTTCTGGAGAATTTCGAAAATACAAACGGTGTTAATAATATGCTTCACGGAAAATATCAAAACACTGAACGTACGTAGAATTTTTATCAGTAAAAATAGTGAAATTTATATAACAAAAAATGGTAAAACACGATGATTTCGCGTGGAACGTTACAAATGTCCGATCGATTTTATGTTGCACGCTGCATTTGAAACTAATTGCTGCAAATAGGTATTTTCAATATGGCGAATTGATTTACGAGGGACTAATAAAATTGCGCGCGGCATTAATAAATAGAAACATGTCAATGCCGCTACGTGATATTGTATAAAATGGTTGCATAATGCATAAGGGATCGCGTTCCATGCAAAAAGCAAATCAACTGTTCACCTACGTAAAATGCACAAAGGAATGCATACTTTACAAAAGATGAATCCATTTTTCGGTCTATATTGCACACAGAATTGTATATTCTATAAAAAAAAAGAGAGAAAATGGATCAATTGAGTTTTCAAATATTACCATATTTCCTGTGCTTATCCGATCTCTCGTCTGCTGACTATCAATTTTTCAAATGGTTGAAACTTTAACTTCGTAGGCATAAAACGGTTTCCGTTATAAGTCCTTCAAAGTATTTTTAAAAAATTTTTTGGAATTATATTAACGAATTTACCAACTATTAATGCATACGTAAAAATAAAAAGAAATTTATTTTTCATTTTAAACGATTTAAAAGCCCTGAAATTTACCCATGGAATAAATAGAATTTAATTAAAAGTTACATAACTATAAATTTTATGCCACATTTTTACCACTGTACTATCGTGATTTACTTACATATCTACATATTTACTTACATATTTATTATATCATTATATTGGTACTGTGTTATTACAATCAACAACAGTCATAGAAATCTTTTGAAAGTTTATTATGAGTTGCAAATCTTATTGCAGTGATATGATATTCTGGTTACCGTTAAATTTTAAATCTTGACTTTATATCAGAAATGTGAATATATATGTATATATAAATCAGCAGTTTTAATTAAAATTTAAAAGGGACATAATTTTTTCTTACGCAAATTAAACATATCAAATGGAAATGCGATTTACGGATCAGTTTCTTAAATGAAAACCAAATAGCAGAAGTTGCAGAAAATTTTAAAGATTGTACCTATTAGCTTTTTCACAATTTTACCTACATTCGCAGTTATTCAAGAATATTTCAAACGAAAAATTAAAACTCATTAAACATATCATTCTATGTTAACTGAAGAAACGAAAAGTGTTACTTGTAGGATACAGAAATTCTTAAAATTTTCTTCATTTTCGAAATTTCAATAAATTTTCTTTTTCAAAATAATTTTCGTGATATTCAATTGTTTGGTTTTATGTATATTGTCGTCGAGGTTGGATAAAATATGTCGCACAAATATAGGATTAACTGCAGAGGATGGTTACCCATGAAGAGAATGAAATTTCATGTTATTACAATTTAAGTTGACATTTTTCTTTTATTTTCAACAACTTTTAAATAGAAGATTGAAACGACAAATTAAAATAGCGTGAATTAACTGGAAAAGTTTGCATTCGAAATTTAGGTCGTTCTTCAAATCCTACATTCGGCCTGTTTCTTTTCATTTGATAAATGTTATACATATCTTAAAACCTACATTATTTTGAAAAACGCGTATTAAATGCATATTAAAAATTTCAGCACTTAGGATAAGAATATTTTTATCCGGGTATTTATACATGTTTGTTTATTACGCGTATACATATATTTACAAAAAATTACAATATAAATGTAAACTATCAGGCAATAAATAATCTTTAAATTTAACAGTGTGTCCGAGTGTGGAAAATGGTATATTTCAAAACTTTAATTTGCTAAAGCAAAATGGACAATGGAAATACAAAGGGATGAAAAATATATGTACTATCTTAATCTACGTGAAAAAACTTCCGCACAGTTTTTTAAAAAACATTTAAAAAGACAAAAATAAAATGAAAATAAACAAAAATTGCACAGTATTTCTATAAATAAAGGAATAAATTTAAAAAGTTTATAAATTTTCAGAAAAGCCATGTGGCTTTAACGTCGTTTTTATCATAAAAATAATTGCTTTTAATAAAATGATTTTAATGAAACAATTATTTCCTCCATTAAAGATTGCAATTCGCGTAGTAGAAAAAATTAAATAAATAAACGAACTGGTGCCATTAAGCTACTGAAATTTTTCGTGTTACGAGTTCATAACCGGTGGAAATTTCCAGTACCATGAATTTTGCATTGAAATTTGGCTACGTAATCCTCTTCAGTATGCCATTTTCCATCGTACCAGGACACAGAAATGTGTGATTACTGTTATTGCAATCATTATTGTCGCATTTATGCACGGTAAAAGACAGGGGAAATATTTTACACGGCCATTTCAAAATTTTGGCTGAACGCTTGATACCAGAAGCGAGAAACTTTTACAGATATTAAGCAAATAATTGCATAAATGATCTGTAAGCGCGTGCAGCACAAGTTAATGATAAAAAATTTTCAAAGGAAACTGTTCAACGTTACCTCAAAAAAATTTATTTTCCATTCATGCATCATCTTTTCAAGCTCCCAACATTTTTTCCTTGTGTAATGAATTAAAGCTCTATTCAGTTTACTTAGAAAGAGTTAAAGTTATGAAGATTAATGTACGCTGGCGAAGTTACCTAGGCCAATGCTAGCAATGTGTTAAAAAGGCAAAACGACTAACAAAACGTGATTCTATTCACTCGTAAACTGGTACACAAAGAAAGGGTAAATCCTTGTAATCATTTTAATGATAATTAAATTGTATGCTTTGTACCGTATATACCAGAACGCCAAGAAGAATTCTTTCAAATATATAAAGCTATTCAAAGCTATAAAGCTACAAATAAAGCTACGAACAAGAAGCGTAATTAAAAATATCATATATCTGAATACAAATAAACATAAAAATTTAACATTTTGTAATTCTTGAAATAATAAACATTTCATTAATTATAAATCAAAACGTTTCTGAGCTTTGATTAAATTAAAAGGAAATCTAAAATAATTTAATCTTACATTCACTGTTGGATTCAAATGGAAAAATACAGTTCCCAATTAAATTAATTAAAAATGGTATCAGAAATAAGATATTAGTTTCCATCACCGCGTTTGTTACAGACTAAATTCTATATCTCAATGGTGTAATTTGTAATTTGTAATTAATAAAATTCATTAGTCAAATTGTTTAAGAACACGTCTTCGCACAAAAGTTATCAAAAACAGGTATAATACTTGAATTAGCATATTTTGGACGCTGTTATGCGACTGAAAACTAAAATTAATTGTTCTAGTACGCACATAGAGGTTGTATTTTCATCTTTTCATGAAATTTCTTTTTATATTGCAAAAAAAGAGTCCTCTATATTTTTTTCACGCTTAAGTCGTTTACCATTTCAACATTTCAATCGTTCACGATAAAATTCGATTCCGTGCTCATTGAATGAAAAAGAAAGGCGAGCTATTCAAGATCGTGGTAGATAAGCGGAAATAAAAAATAACGCTCATCAAACGAACAAGAACAAAGAGATATACACAGCGTGCAAGTAAAGTCGCACACTCATCACTTCTGGTATTAATCACACATACCATCGTTGAAACGCGTTTAACGTGCGAAGAAATTAACAAGCCGCGATAAAACAAGAGTTAGATGGGAAGAACAACATGTAATGTCGTGTTTCATCGTACAGTGCTCCTCGAAAACTCCGTTGGCAACATATAGAACGGCAAACGAACCTTTCATCGTCGACGCATACACAAAAACGCGCAGATCCACTGTATCGAGATACGCTGCGCGCGTTAATTAGTACTCCATAAATCATGCGAACAGTACGCTTCCACCAGGCTGATCAACCAAGAGCACCTACCTGTGTTAATTTCGTCTAGACTACACCAGGATAATTCCAGCTACATTCGAGAAACTAAAGGATGGTTTGGTGACTTCTCCTGCTGTCGCTAGCTGACGATTATAAAATAATCTAACCATCTGAATGGTTTATTCGAAATTGTCTTAAAGAGCGGCTGTATGAAATACATAATATGTCTTAATTGATGACCGTATAAATATGTAATTTATGTTTTATGTAAATAGAAAACGTGTAAATACACCATTGCTGATAAATGTAAAAAATTATTAAATAATAATTTGTTTCTTTATCTGTTCATTAATATCCAAAAATTTCAAGATAGATGTATGTTGGAGAACTTTTCATGACGTAAAGGAATATTTTATATTTGTAGTAATAACATGAACAGATATCCTACTTTCTTATAAAATGCCCATAACATGGATAATCATAAACCGATTTCATAACTTCAGAAAATTCATAACATAAGAAAACATTGGATTATAGAATGGTAGCTAACGAAAGTTATTTCCTATCCGATTCATGTTCCCTTCTTACGAAGAATTTTTTCTTATAAATAAACTCCTTTAGAAATATTTCAGAATATCATCAGTCAACGATATCTAAAAAAGTCAGCCGTATAAGGGCACAGTAGTAATCAGAGTATTATAAAATGAAACAAAAGGATAAATAAAATGTAATCCATCGATTTATTACACATCTTTTTTTAGATTCTCATCCGAGTATTGAACACAATTCACGACCAAGATCTTTGAACATACACTGTAGAAGTAGTGTGAAGAAGCGAACACTATCTTGCTGCTACTTGCCTGTTAATAAGTAACCAATAAAGAGAATTTTTAAGAGAGAAATCGTGGTCGTTAAGGCGTCGCTTCGAGTATTTTATAGCTAACAACTATCTAAGCATTATATTTCACGTATTAAAATAGAATCAAAATGAAGGCGTACACTATATATCGATCTAGACAACGTATATCTCATAGAGATATAGCACAGATTCGTTCCTCCCCCGTGATTTCTTGCCTCACGGCACCGCGTGAAATAGACTCGATGTCGTCATCAGGAACGAGAACGTTCAGCTCGTACGTTCACGCTCCCATTTAGTCGTCCCCGCAATTAGAATTCCAATTAAAGCGTTATCAAAGCTTTCGTTCTAATTATGCGTGCCTTGACGAGCATTAATAATCCCGCGTTCTGATATCACCGGCGATACACAATTTTCTGCAACGTCTTATTAAATCTCGGCTTTTCGAATCATTACCAACGTGGACAGGTTCCTAAGCGGTTTTATATAAGTGCCTTAAAGATTCTATCGTAATTAAGACTCGATTCAGATTTGTTTCTGTATCAACTTTTCCTTGACCGGGATTAAACCAGCCAGATAGCTATTAAAGAATGTACTTATACGATACCACGAGACCGAAAGATTTTTAATAGAATTTTGTAAAAATTCGAATTACACGAATAAAAGAGAGCAGAAACAGATAATTTTTAATTAGTGGATACGCGTATCAGCTGCGGAGGATTGGAATATTTCGAAAAGATTAGTGAATTCATATCAGACGACGAAGCGACTTTATGATCGTCCATTAAAGTGGAAATGCGTAAACAGAAATATGCAATGATGATATAAAAAGCATAAGAATTATACGCTGCACAAGAACATCAAGAACGAAATGTTTATTATAGGAAAGTTAAGTTGCAGACAGATTATCTCTTTGATTCAAGCATTCTTAGCTTATTCGACAAAAATTCTCTAACTCTTCAACTATGATTTTAAAGAAAGAAATGATAAATGATTAATATGTATTACTTTATAGGTATCTGTAGATCGTCGATATTTCACTGCAGTTTAAGTTAAATTGTATAACTTTACGATATTTTACATCGTACAAACTTTATGTCAAAGACGAAGCATCTACCAGCGAATACCAATCATAGGTTACTGTTCCTTTCCTTTTTTCCAACCATAATGTACGAGTAATAGAATCGTTATCACCCGATTCAGAAATTTTTAGATTAAAAGGATTACAATTTCCGAACAGCTTGTGTTTATACAACTTTGATTATCCTAATAACTTTGACAAGGCGAGACGACAAGAACTGCAGGAAATATCTGAATAACCCAAATGCAGAGAGCGAAGAGACAATACATTCCGCTGATGGGTGTATCGTTATGAACGAAGTTACGATAACTTACGTCAAAGTGATTTTTTTCGGAAAGTTCAATGTATCTCGTGACAAGTAACTACTACCGGCATTAAGTCACGTATATCCAATAGAAAATACAGTTGCGGTGAGGAGAACGCGGAAATGCTTTCTAGGTTCCCTGTCAAAGGCACCTTAACAGAAACCGTGGAATTATTCATGAGCACCTGCGAAAATCGTTATTTGTTTATTACCATTGGCAGAACGACGGCGAGTTATTTTTATAATGAAGGCAATTCCATTTAAAAATGAAAAAAGTAATAATTCATCAAACGGGGTGATCACTGTGCAACGTATCATTTACGGCAAAACAGATACTATGTAGTAACTGGAACCGGTTACGAGGACGAATTATCGCCGGCAGTGCAAATATCGCAATTTTCGAATTCTGAAATAATAAATTATTGTTACACGTATTCCTTTGAAAGTTTTGCTACTCTTAAATTCCTTTGGAAAAAGTTTCAAACTGTATGAATAGTACTGAGCTAAATTTTGAAGTATAAATATAGCATCTATGAAATCAGCTGTCAGTTTATGGTGTTGTTTGTCATTATATGTATATGTGATACAAATGTATATCAAACATAATTTATTACTTGATCAATTATTGGAGATATTTTTGCATTGGTACAAGTTAAATACATTTATTTTCGTAACAGCTAATGAAACTGCATTAACGTTATTTGTGCAGAATGATCATATCTCAATTCGTCCCGAAGAGTAATTCAAATTTTATATCCATTGTACCACTGTAAACAGAATATTGAAGAACTTCCAACTCTTACCTCAAACAAACAAAAGCAAAAATAAAATATTATTTTTATACAAACCATATAGCAATAGTCTAAACAAACTTCTGACATAATCTAAATAAAAAATGTGCAGTATTTAGATAAATATCTTATATCTTACAATCTAATAACTAGAAAAAAATAACTAATTAAATACACATACCATAGATATATGTGAAAATATCACATCAATTTCAGATTCATATATTTCACAAGAGTAACATTTATTACTTTCAATCTAGTAATTACATAAAATATTTGTTAGTTAAATAAACGTATCATAAAACATTGTTTCATGTGGAAAAATATCATATCAACTTTCAATCTATATACCACTTAATTCTCACGAGCATTCAGTATATCCTCAATTCAGTATATTCAAAAGAACGCAACACATTATTAATTTGCAAATGTCTAAATGACATCTCCACTGAACTGTCGGAGACGTCACTACGTCCGGAATGAGTTCATTGTAAGTAGATGTGCCACGCAACCGATCGTTTCTCACGTGGCATATACGGCCCTGTGCGCAACCACATCTACCATTCCATTTTTACAGGCTCTAGGCAACGCTGGTTCAGGTTATGGAAATAGGACGACTAACGATTCGCTTCCTTAGCGACTATGTAGGAAACCACCTTCTACACATTGACAGCAGCAACGTTAGGAATTCGGGAAAAGTTCCGCCGGATAAAATTCCAAATGGTTAGAATACCTATCGTTTTCATCGAAATGTTGGATTATTGCATAGTGAAGACAGGAACGCAGGAAAATCAATATTCCAATTCGTGTAACTTTTCATTATTTTTGCGTTAGTTTATAATTTTATGAAAATTTGCATTTATGTATTAGTGTGTGTTTAACATGAACACAAATTTTATTATATACCCAGATAATATTCTTCGTACCAAATAATTTTTACAGCATATTTTTAAAGTTTTACTTTCTCCCTAAATATTGCAGTTAAAACAAGTACGTTACCTTTACTTCGTTATTAAAATCTATGCTTTCCCATTTCATTACATGTATTGTTGTTAGAATCGTCTTTCAACAGAAATTGGAGATTTTTCATTCAACGTTCTATTATATCCTCCACTGAAATACACACGTATCAGCAATCTTTCCTGGTCTCATTATATTCTCCAATGTTCCATGAGTAATGTTGCAAAACAGTTTTTATTTCTCATTTCGTTATCTGTTATTCTCTGGTTACTTGTTTTAATTGCGTTATTATTATGTTTAATTACACCTGTAATAAAATCGATGGAGTAACAATACTATTATTTTCATCCACTTTATGGATGTAGCGTAAAAAAAGACAAATTAATAATTTAATTTTGGCGTGAGAAATATGATACAGCTCAAATATTTCCTTTTTTAATTTAGAATCGATGCTACAAATATCGGTAATAATTTAATTTATTCTGTTAAACGAATTTATTAAATGTTAAATAATTATTTGGCAATTATTAATTTATTATTTAATCATACTATAAATTATAGATCAAACAATTTACTTCTCAATTCAAAATCAATGTGTCATGGGTATTAATAATAATTGAAATTATTTTACTGTATTCTTGCACTGAGAATCCTATGAAATAATTACGAAATTATACATTTGCTTTGAAGTGATTTCACTGTTTTGAACGTGTAATATCATAATTCGACACATATGGTTAACAACGTAAATATGGAAAACGTGATGATGACAATTATTAGGATTCATAACATATCGATCAGGGCCCTCTATGCGTTATATTTCATGTGGACATCGCATTTTATTTTGTGTCTGTATGATCGATTGCCTACATGACTACCTGGCTGGTTAGCTGATTGGTTGTTTAGTTGGCTAGTTAATTAGCTGGTTCGCCGATTACTCAACTATTTCGATAGCAAACCGGTCAGTTAATTAGTAACGTGATTCAGGGGAATAGATCAGAACAAATGGCTACCGGTGAATCTAATGTGACGAGTTCGGAAGGTTCAAATCTACGGTGTCAATGCGACGTTAAACTAATTGAGGTGAGTCATAAAGAGACACAGAAATAACAGAGAATTCTTGTATACATAAAAAGCATATAATAACCCATTGAAGTGAATTTATAGAAATAACAACTTTCTTATGAACTTCCCGCATTAGAACTTCCCTTTATGAAATATGAAACTACTGGATGATTTTTTACATCTAAAACCATCAAATATTTCAATTAAGAAAATGATTCTGCACAATTAGAAACACTGGTATTTCCATCAATACCTAGATAAATGACAAAAATGAATTTTATATTGCTACTTGTCGGAGTGTTACAGTATCAATATTTTGCGTAAAAATGCTTGGAAACTACTTGTAATACATAACTTGTAACAAATTTTGTTACGGGTTTCTAAAGAAGAGTTTTGCGTTTTGAATTATTCAATACAAAACCCGATGTTATATTCTTCGTATTTGAATCTAGATTTTTGACCCTTTGGATGATTCTCATCTATTTTATTATGAGAAGAAAAGTATAAAATGGAAAATATTACATGATTAAAATCTACTAATTACTAAAGATCATAATGTGAAATGTAATGTAATATAAGAATCGAAACGAGTAAGAATAATAAGAAATTAAACTTCTGATAAAATAATAGTAAACTATTTGAAATTCCATTTGAAATAATACTTGGCTCGTTGAAAAATACATAACTTGTTTTCAAAATGTTCAACTCATAAAATATAGTATATACGTTCCTCCTAAACAAGCAAAATGCTACATTCAAGCTACACTATGTAGCAAATGATACGAAAAAGGCGTATTACACTGCCATTTTGCTCCTCGCTATTCGAAAAGTTGTCGACCAGAATAATCCAAGATTCCAGCTCCTCAACAAGGAAAAAAAGATCCCTATACCTTCATCGGTGTAACAATCATCTTATTAAAGTACCTAACTCACACGAGGATTTCCCTGGATATTGGGAAACTGCAACGACGCTTCAGCAAGATACGCGCAGGGATTTGCCAGGGAGAAAAGCAAACAAAGGTAGCCGTTTTTCCAACGGTTAACGTTTGCCAGTTAGAAACGCAAGAAAGAACGAAAATCCCAACAGTGGAGATAGCTAAACGTTTTCAAAAACGGTGAAAAGGGACGTCATCAGACTGAACAAAACTTGTCCTGGCACAGGAAGATGAATTCTGGCAAGACAACTTAATAACAGGAACGTGCAAACGCTTCGTGAATTATGTACTCGGGGAAACGAAGAAACGTTTCAGCCTGTCGTACGGTTACCCAATGCATTCTGTTAGAACGCGTCGGAACTAAAAACCACTCAATAGAGCTTGCGCACGGTTAGTCACATTCCCCTAGCTGACTAACCGAATTATTTCGTCTAATGGAAGTTACATAAATTTACAAGCAATCAGGGGCTCCGGGACTCGAGTGAAAAATATGCTGGCAAACAGCGCAGCCGACGGGAGAACGCATAGCTTCCAACAAGAAAGAACAAAAATGGGAATGGAATGGAGGTGCGAGAGAACCGCGAACAGGCAAGACAACGATGTGTAACAGGATTTCGACCAATGCAAGAAAAGTATTAAGAACCATTCACCTGATTACCTTTACGCGTAATTTTGGGGAAAATATCGCCGATGATTTAAAATATATTTGATACAAGCTATTTAGAAAACAACATTAAGAGGCAAATATAGGAATGTGTGGTAGTGGAATTTCATCAAATTGTATAAATTAATGATAAAATAATGTTTGTAGAGTCGACAAACTTTATATCTAAATTATTTATTGAAGAATGTATTAATTGTAATTATACAAAAAATTTGCTGTATGATGTAAAACGTGAAAAGAAGGAAGATTTAAATAAACTAGTATTCTATAAATGGCTAATTTATAAAAAGGTAACACAGATCTACCATTTATTTTATAACGTAATGTTTATAGAGAATTCATATTTCACATTTAGCTCATGTGGCTCGACAACTTAAACATTTATTAACTTTCATCTTTAACGAAAATGCCATTGGCAACGCGCAGAGAAAATAAGAAATTGCATTACTCGTTTTTTATAGTTTTATAACGAGATGAATGCACGATGCCAAGGACGGTGGGCTATGAAAAATGATGAGTGAAAAGAAAGAAGCCCATTTTCCTTCCGAGCTGCGAAGACCTCGTCAAAAGAAAGATAGCATCATCAAACGAGAATTGTGTAAAAATACAAAAATACGTCGTCGTTGGAACAAAAGAATTTCGACTAGCGTTTCTCCTTTCGTTTAAGTGATACTCGTCTACAATTTATTATTTTTACAAAGGAGAATATACTATAAAATATGTTAGAAATTGAGAGAGACAGAAATAATTAAAAATTTCGGAAAGATATAGAACTTGTTTTAAGAACTAAAAATATATTAGATATGTAAAATGACAAAGTGTTCAATTGATACAACAAACTACGGCACATAAGAAAGACGTATTATGTGATTGATTAATTCATTTCATTAAGCAATTAAGAAATGAAGACTCCACAGGAAAAAAGGGGGTATGTCAAATTTTTACATTACTGAGAAAACAAGGATTAATTTTATACATAACGCCACAACTTCATACTTACAACAACTCATAGATATTATATCAAAATAAAACATTTTATTCTTCATTTTATTCTGCATCGTCTTCAACTTTTATAATACATTAAACTATAAAAAACTGAGACGCGCGTTGTGCACCTCACTCTCTCGCAACTACTGTAAAACTGAGAAAATTCTAATTCAAATTAAAAGAACATAACCAGTGATAAAGAGCACGCACAGGAGCATACGAAAAAATATTAAACTCAAAATTCGTTCGATATCCCCTCTTTTTCTTGTGGACCCTTTAAATATTCCAAAGTTATTAAAGACTCTTTTACTAAGTTTGTACGTTTATTGGCGCTTTGTAGAAAATAAAGCTAAACGCAAGGAAAAATTAAATCCAAACCAAGTAAGGTTGGTTTTAAGATTCTTTCTCTTCCTTCGAGAAACTCTTACATTTTAAACCAATATTTTGTAGTCTTTTATTCAATGAGATGCAGGAAGAACATGATTATATCTGATGACACAATTCGAAGAAGAGAGGAAACTTTCAGAATTCTATCCAGAGTCAGTCACGTAACGGAAACTTGGCGATGAAAATTGTTTCAGACAAATATTGCATGATTCAAAGGGGAATATACAATGTTCTGCTCAACTTTCGTTTCAACACTAAAATTTTGAAGATTTTAAAACTACCATCAATTCTTTCTCGCTTGAATCATATATTTTCTACAACTTGAAAACATTCTTCTGGAACACTGAAAACGTTCAAAACATAATTATAAGACATTCATAAAATAATTTTATAAAACATTCTAAGATATGAAATAACAAGAAATTATTTTTCTAAGCTCAAAAGCATTTATTTACTTATTTGTTATCCGTGTTCTATAATCCTTGAAAATTTCTTCAGTTTCTTTGAAAATTAATTTGCGTAAATCTGATTCACAGTAGTTTAAATGCTTTGCAGTTAGATACGTACATACATAGATTTTTACATTTCTTCTTTGCTAAGCACTCTTCTTTGTTCGATTTCGATTCTTACACTAACTACTTTAATTAACGCTTTTCGATAAAATCCTGGTACACAGCTATTCGATACAATTTCCAGGGTCAGAATAAGGCAAACAAAGCTTGAAATGAGCTGCTGAATCGTTAAAGCAAACCTGCTCCTTTGAATTTCCAAGTTTCAAGAAAACTGTAAGAAGTCGTTTACAGTTATTGAAGTACAAATATCACCTGCAAAAAGTTTTCCTAATTTTTGTACGAGATGTGGTAAATTAAAAAGCGAAACTTCCTAGTAGCCGTACTATAAAATGATGGCATTCTCAATGAATTTTCTAGCAAACAATTTCTGATCAATAGTTTCGTTATCGTGTCTTTTTCAGTTTAATAGAATTGACCTTAGAATTTAAGATATCTGTACTCTGCCCTTTTTTTTAAATTCAAAGTATTTATCGTCATGTTATTTTTACTATACTGCAAAGCATTTCCTTAAACATCTAGTAATTAGACGGAAAACACTCCTAATTAAAAAATATGGAAAACATCTCCGGCCTCCTCCATTTTAAAAATAACGATGAATTCAACGCTTGAAGCTTTGATTTTAAAAGCTCCAGCACATCATTAATAGGAATTTATTCAAACTTCATATACAACTATTAGCAGATTATAAACATTTATAAAAATTCACATTTTTATGAAACCAATGAAATTGATGGGAGTAAACAGAAATTTCGCATATAATACATTTTCCAGATATCTTTGAATATTTAAATTTTCCATAAATGCAAGAATATTCACAGTCCAATTACTAAATCTTTAAATTATTCACGAAACGTTCAAGTACACAAAACATTTAATATACATTTAATATATGTATATAGCAAAAACCGATAACAGAATATCCATAGCATTTTTCAAATCATTTATAAACATATATACGTAATATATACGATAATATTCTGGTATAGAATCTTGTACAGGTTTTCCAACCTATAAGCAACCAGAAACCACGTCCATTTACCCTGTTGGAATTGCCTTCCCTTGACAACAAAGTCATTTTATGCGTTACGTACGAGGGGGAAGACACCTTAATACGAAGAAGCGGTCGCCACGCGTGTCCGTTCCAAGGCCGACGATTTTATAGGCAGCATTTCATTCGGTGGCGTGTTTCATCCGCGTCGGACAGTATATTCTCAATTCGAAACGATCAATCGGCGATCAACCGGATACCGTGTAACAAGAAAGCGGAGGGGGCGATGTGGCGGCATTAAAGAAAATCGCATCGGCCAGTTCTACCGAGATAAATCAGCGGCGCGAGCAACAGATCGCTGTTTCTTTCGGTGGACACCAGATCCTGACAGATCTTGCCATATAAAGCGTGCTTTACACGTAGTCACTGCCTACGGATACATTGCGATCGCGCGACCGGAAAGTGGGTGATTCCGATGATCGCGGGGAGGACACTGAAAAGAAGCGAATTCAAAGGGGAAGGGGGATGATAAAGCGCCGCGGGTTTATCGTGTTGTGAGTCGCTGCACGAGTCCACACGGACCGCCGCGCCACGCCGCCGAAGTGGTTTTCAACGATAATGCCGCTCAACGCACCGACAGCGTACGAAGTATCGCGCGCGAATCGATGCCTCGGCATTTCCTTCGAACCGCGTTCGATTCGACCGCTACCATTGCATACCTTAACGATACGTCCCCCGGTTTCCGCTCGTTTGCAGAAGAAGACGAGAATATATATTAGCGAATCATCTAGATTCCAGATCCCGAGATATAGGATTTGGTTGAAAGTATTGTGAAGGGGGGGCAGGAAGTGATTCCTTGTGGGAAAATAAATCAGAGGAGTGGAATAAGGGTTTCTCGTTGAAGGTGTAGTCTTTGGGAAAATTGATTTATAGTATTTCGTACGCACGTATGCACTCATACAGGCACATGGAAATATTGGAGCATTTATGTTTGCTACTTTTAGCAGGTGAAATGTTTGAGATAATATTATACGATATTTGTAGTAAAAATAAAATTTCAACATTCTACTAATTATGTTGTGAGAGAATATATACATGCGTAGAAGATGTATAGTGTTTACAGTATATTTATTACAAGTGCGAAACAGTAATAGCCAACAAAAATATTCGAATTTACTAAAATTTCTACACTTTAGAACTTGAGAATGAAGAATTTTCCCGTTTTCAATTTATTTACTACCTTCATGCAGTTCTTCGCACTATTGTTGAAACGGAATGTCTCTGATTGTAATAATATTTCTACCAAACCGATGTTTCATAATAGGACTTAACTTTTTCCTGACATTATACGTGATATAATATGTATGTGCCTAACTTTGACAAACAGACGACTGCATGAGACTTTCATAACATTTCTAGAAGACAAAAGTTCAAGCTTAAAACTTCACGAACTTTTACATTTCCACTTATCAAAACTTTTGTAAGATATAATGAAAAAGATATAATGGATAATTAGAGCAGGAAATCTGGACTTCGGGATTTTTCTTTTGGATCCTTTACGAGTCTAGGAACCTTGAACTTTAACGTTTGAAGTAACTAACGTTTAAACTTCATGTCTGGGCCCACAACTGTGCAAAAAATTATAATATGTAAAAAATAGATCAAATAGTTGCGTTTATTATATCATAGAATATTTATAACACAACAGAGTTTATGTAGATGTAAAACACGAGAACTGAATAATTTAGAAATAAAAAATTTCCTTTCTTGAGCTTATAAAAATTTTCTTAGACCTTTAAAAATTTCCTTCTGAGCCATCAGGGAATGTTATTTTACATTTTCAAGAACTTTCCTTTTAGAGTTTTTTCCATCAATGTTTTTTTTAAGTTTTTAAACATTTCTATTTTAACGTTTAAAAAACCTTTTCGCGAAACCGATAACTTTTTATTCTAATATTGAATAAAATGAACCGATGGTGTATAAAGTAAAACACAAACACATAGTAGATAAGCGGAAAATACTATTTTATCATCGACACCGTTTTAAAATTTTACGAAAGAGGAAAATGCAAAAGAATTGGTCTGCTTTGGTATATTATAGCGAGAAGAGGTTTAATCTTCCTGGTTTCAGATAAAAAACCAAACACAGGAGAGAGGAAGAGGGAAAAAAAAGAGAAGCTTTTGTTCTACTAAAATGTGGAGGATATGGAAGACAAACGTTACTTGAAAGCCTCTTTGAAATAGATCGTTTTTAATCGTTTCACTGAAACCAAGGTTTGCTAACATAACTAGCAGCTTATAATTACGAGATTAAAAAGTTTTGTTACGTTCTACGTTATTTTACATAATACTCACAAAACATTTCAAAATTAGAAAATTTATTTAATCAAAGTATTTGTCGAAAAAAGAAAAAGTAGCTTTATTCTCTTTTCTCTACGAATATCCACCATCAAATTATTTCTACATCTTCATCATCCTTTAAATATCTTCAATTAATTAAAATAATTCTTGCCGTAAATGGGCCATAATATTACTGTACGTTCATCGATTTTATCTACAAAACATAAATACAAATTAAATAACATTATTTAAATCCAAACCATAATAAATCATTCTAATCATTTATCACTTACTGATTCCAATTAAATCACCGGGGATGTATATACGTAGCAAAGCATTTATTAGTGCGTATAGACAATACATCTATAATAAGAATTAATGAAACAATCGCTTTATCTCCTCCACGTACCGAGTAATGAAATAGAACAAAGTTGTATCCTACCAAAATACCAATCGAACACATTTAGAACACTTCTCTCTGTGAATGTACCAGCAATTAATCTATTTATCGAGCAAAGAATAACACGCTGGAGGCGTATAAAACGGGGAATGGTTCGGGGCATTTCCGTGAAAGCAACGAATTAGTTGTTAACGCATCTGAAATTGCAATTAGAGGCCCGGGGGTGAAACAAGAAATCCAAACGCCAGGGGCGTTCGCTTTCTCTAGTCGTACACGTTCACGGTTAAAGCTACCATGCTGGATGCTGATTTTTCCAGCATGAATATTTACGCCGTACCGCGCTGGTAAATCAATATACGCGTAGCTGCCGGCCGATCCGACTGCCAGGGCATATTTAAGAAGCAGACTCCCATTTCGAAGTACCATGAATAAGACTTTAGTCTTTTTTTTTCATTCTTTTCTTTCTTCATTCTTCCCCTTCCGGGGGATCAGGGAGATTGGCCCGTGCATCTGTTCTAGCTAATCCCAGAAGAAAACGCGACGGAAGAATAAGAAAGGAGGGGAATCGTAGCGAAAGCATGACGTAAACGCTCGTTTCTTCGCGTTCTACCACCTGGGTAACACGAGATCGTAATCCCGCGGAAATAATTCCTCGTTGCTTGGAATTCTTGCATTCTTCAAGAAGTCGTACCTCTTAGCCACGCTTGCGTATCGTCGTCGAATGTTTTCCCCAGGAACAAACGAAATTCATTAGCCCTCCAACGATAATCTTCAAGTAAAACACGATACGGATGCCAGTCTAAATTACGAGGAATAAACAGATAGCGAGTAGGAAATAGCGCATTAGGATGGCAACTGTCGCCTCTCAATTAAATAATAGTTAGATAGTTTGTGATCTACAGAATTGTAGACAGATTTTTTAATTGTGATGGGATACGAGAATAAGATATAAGTATCTGAATATAGTACGAAGAAAACGAGGGAAAGGTACAACAAGTTCATTTTTATTAATTTTTTATGTCACATGGAAGGATTCAAAGGTGTATAATGCCTAAAAATAGACGATAAATCTCGAAATTAAATAAATTGACAATTTTGGAATTGATTATTAAGTTAAATTTAAGATTGGTTATCAGTGGATTGGTGAAATTAGTTATCAATTTTTTTCTCTATGATCTTTATATATGAAAACATATGAATTTAAAAGGTCGCACTACCTAACTTCGATACAATTGTAATACTCATTACTTATATTATTGCTAAATGGGCCAGTTAGAAACCACATTGAATCAATTTTATAAATTGAAAAGTAGAAATAAGCGATATTACAAATATTATTCTTTAAAATTTAATCCGTTGTTAGTAATAAATTACATTTTTCGCGTTGTGAGGTAGGTTGCTTCAACGAAAGATCTGAATGTCTGATCTAAGAAATCTTTAGGTGATAATCTGGATAAACTGGCGACTATTCTCTGATTTCTGAAGAAATTTTCATCTATATTCTCAGCATGAGAGAGATGATAAAGGAAGAATAAAGATAAAGTGGACAAACTAAAGATATAGCCGAATTGATCGAATGTTCATTGCCATTAAAAATTTAATGCTAAAACAGCTATCTGCAATTTATTAAAAATTTGGAAGATAAAATTATAGGTAAATGTAATTCTGATTTATCAATAAAACTTCTTCCATTTACCTGCTATCGTGTGTATACTTTGCATGGCCGTGCATGGTGAACAACAATAACAGAGATGTCGACGATATACGATGACGTCAAAAGCGTTCCGTGCGAATTCTATCGATCCCACATAATACATTTTTCCGCCATTATTTTCCATTGTCGATAAATACCCATCGAATATTTTTAGAGAAACTAGCTGGCTGTTGGCTGTTTGCTGTGGGTAGAATGATATTCATTTAAACGAAAAAATGACATAAAAGGGAAAATGATAATCGTACGCAGACTAAACAACCTGCTAGTAAAATTTAAATTATACACGATGATCCCTTTAACTTGTCATTTAAAATATCTATGATGATCGAAAAAATAAAGAACTATCCATGGAATTATTCGTTCCATGCGTTGGATGCTACCTTGCTATTTTGTATAATATATTCAAGTTGAGAGCGACAATCTCAAACCCCTATTATTATAATAAGACAGACAGCAAATGATGTATCTCTGCAAACATATCCAATCATAGATTCTATGTCGTTATATGCAAAGTGAGACTTTTCTGATGATTAAATTAAATGACAGGAGATCTTTTATCCCGAGAAAAATATACGAATAGAAAAAAATATAAATCTATTTGCTGATGGCTGTCCGGAGTTTATAAATTCTCGGGTAACAATTCCTGGAATTTTAAAAATAGTTCCTTGTCCAACACATTAATCAATTTTTAATTTTATTGTGTCATGGTATGATACATTTTACAAACCTATATTACTTATTTAACATGAGTACCCTTTGAGTATACGCATTTAGCAAAAATACGAACATAACACAAAAATACTAATATTTCTATCACTACTGTAACCACCTAAAAAGTAAAGAATCCCGTACGATTTTTATTCCAACGACATCGACGCACTTTTTCTACAAAGATTTTTCCCCACGACTTTCAGTTTAGCCTATGTACAGGGGCGAAAAAAACAGCGAATGAACTCTTAAATATTTCATGGCGGTCGAAAGATGTGAATTACATGATAGAGTGGAGAAAGATGGTGGTATCCGACGGTAGTGAAACGCAGCCGCTGGTCGAGAAATTGACAGAGAAAAGAGAAAAGAGCAGAGAGTGGGGTAGAATCGGGGGAGGAAGAGGATGGTAAGGGCGCGGTTGGATATGTTGGATGTGGATGGTACGAGCATGGTGCGGCATATTATGCCGTTAATACAGTGCATATCGGGATGCGAGCAGCTGGTGAGGAAATCACGACCGCCCCGCTACCCTTGCTTTCCCTCTTCCAACCCCCTTAAACTCCGTCCCATTTTGCCACGAACGAATCTGTACATACACCTTCGTCCTTATTAATATATGCCAGTGCCGCTCTCGGTACAAGTACCACTATTTTAGAATTACCAGGACTGAAAGTTACTCGAGTGTGAACACAGAACCCTTTTCCCACCAATCTCCTCGCCCGCTGACCGCACTTGCGTCTCCCTAGATTTGGAACACGATGAATACTGTTCGCTGAGCGCTACCGATAGCGCTGTGACCGAGCAAATGACGTACAGATACTTCCACCTTTCTCACCTTTGACCACGTAATTTCGACCAAGGCTAATGTAAACAGAGGAGAAATTAATGCTTGTTTCGTGTGGTTCCTGTGGTAGAACGTAATTTAAGTTTTGGTGCTTGGATGGAGACGTTGGTATTTATTTCGTTATATATACTAAGAGAGTGGTTAAATTATTTAGTTAGTACGTATATAGTATGTTATTGTATGACAATTTTCTTTGTAATTGATTTAAGAGAATAAAATTCTGTTGTTCATTCGATTAAAAATTTAATTCATTTATCAAAAGAATATAATGTTGCCTATAAACTGCACTGACATTCGGTGAGAAATTTTTCTCCTTCTGCGGAGCGAACTAAATTGAAGAAAGAAAACCAACGTTTATAAGGATCTCTCACTTCCAGGTCTCATGACTCATCAGAATATTCATGTGATTCTTTGACTTCGTATTTAAAGAAGGTTACATAAACGTTTAAAGTTGATTCGTAGAATTTAAAAAAATGATGTCGAGCTATCAGAAAATAAACGAATGAAAATAGTTAATTATTGAGCAAATTACGTGGAAATTATTTTCTATTAAAATACAATATTTATAAAAGATTTACGTCTGTTTAACCAATTCAATTTATATCAAAAATCAAGTGAAAAAAACTAAAGAATAAAGAATTGAAATTTTTAATAAATTAATTATCTTTTACAGAATATTTACGGAAACTACTTCTTATATAAATTTCGTCAAAATTTATGTCGGTTCGATACATCCTCCTACTAGTGCCGATAAAAAGACTGCTAATTACAGTTATAAATTATAAATTACAAATAGATGTTGCGTTAAATCTATGTCAAATATCTATGTCTTCAATTGAAATGTCTAAAAACAAATGCAGCAATCATCGTACAAATTTCTTTTAGCTATATCAGATATGGTCAGACAATCATATTCTATTTATTGCAGTAAAGTTGATAATTCTATTTAAAGGCGCAAAATGAAAAATTAAATTCTCCTTTAATCTCCTTTAATTTGATTATACAATTTCGACTATTTTTCAATAACTACTATTGAGACTTTTCAATAACTACTATTTCACCACGACAGTAAGTAAAACAAATATCCTATGTTTCACTACAGCTAGCGGTAGGATATACCTACCTATCCCTTAAATTTCCAACTAATAATTTCTACAATCCACCATATATAAGAAACTATAGCTGTAATCGTATAGAAAATCGCGATCCTCTTTTACTCGAGTACTTGTTGAATTTAAGACGATTGAAAACTAAGCTCCCCGATTTCTTGAAATCGAGCGGAGTGCCGAGTGGGCGGATATTCCTCGGATGGAAGAAAAGAGGTTCTCGGGATCGTAATGCATTACATGGAGAAACGAGGTTTCGGCGCGTGAATTCGAGCGTGAAACCAATTATCGGCGGATACCATTGGAGCCTCGTTTACACCAACGCAGCATGCAATCGGACCCGTTCACTGGGAATATCGGAAATAATTGTCTCCGGTGATACGAGAGGAACGTTCGCGTGGCTAGTTCGGCCAATCAAGTTCCCTACGACTCCCAGACGGCTTCTAACATTCGGCTGGTTAATGAGGAACGAGAATTTCTACGATGAAAACGAAGACGAACGCGAATATCTGGGGCGGTGGCAAACTTCGAATAAGCTATGCTTTGGTGTCCAGAGTTTCGTAAAGCCGGCATCCGACAATAAACCGTCAAATGAGAGAAGAAGAGGGAGAGAAACAGAGCCAAGTTTTCCCATTATCCATTAACCTAATTAGGCCGAATTTTGCATTATCGGCTGTTTGCTCGAGCACACCCCGGCAAAATACGCCCTGTTCATTTATTAACCGTATGTCACGTACTTTTATTTACTCGATGAAACTTATTTCACGTAGCAATTCGTTCCGCGTAAAGATCCGGTGAGCTGTTTATTGCCCCGCTTAAATTATCGGTTAATTAACGTGAAATTGTTGCCAGACGGCGCGACCTCGGTGCTCTAAGAACGATCACAATTAATTTTGCTACATAGTCGACAGTGTTACTGGGCTATCTCGTTGGCGTCGTGAAAAAGAAAAGAAATTAAATTCTATTGAATTGATTTGTCAATGAAAATTAGTGATATCAAGACGAATTAAAATATATTATAAATTGAGCACTCTGTACATTATCATTCATTACTCATATTATTTATATATTACGAATTCGTATGGTAACGCTTCCCAATTTACAGCTCGTAAATTCCATAGTGACCAAAGTTACAACCACTTTCAATTTCCTTCCTTCTAAAACAAACTATAACAAGAAGCATAAACCAGGTTCGTTTAAGTATTCATCCACTCTACAAATCATAACTAACGCATTTAATGTGCCACTTCACGAAAAGCAAGGCTTATTTTCATTGTATTACCTCGTTAGGATACTCCGCGCAACTTGCCAGTTATATACAAGGCGATCGTCTTAACTGCTTAATCCCATGTATTATACTATATTTACCAGCCAGAACCTCGTAACTTTCAAAACCATTAATATATAAAGATATTCGTGTCGTGTTTGAAAGGGGACGCAATTAAAATATAATATAATGGATCATACCTAATTCGATAAAATAATATAAAACAGAAATTGTTGTTCATCTATTATCACCTCATGAAACGAAAGAAACTTTTCGGACAACCTAATATATTGTTCCATATCGTAAATATAAAGGATCTGTAGGCAAAGAGCTCGTCAATTTAAAAAACAGTATTATAAGGTTTAACGATTAAAAACGACAATTTTATTATTATATATTGGCTGACTCATAATACGCTATAATACGTGATTACGACGATTACAGAGAATAAAATTGTCGTTGTTCGATATATCAATAATTGTGCAATTAAAATACACGCTGCAAACATGAACAACTGGCCAAATACTCTTAAACGACGGTGCATATCTGTTATGTACGTCAGAATGGTATAGATGATGAAAATTGCTAAGTACGCGCTGAATGAATATGAATGTTCGTCTACGTTAAAATACAAAGACTATATATCCAGCGAGCGAACACGATATCGCTATCTGAAATGCAGGGAACATCCAAAAGTGCTCGTGGAATGACTGTTTCGTCGACTTCTTAATTAACAACTTCCGAAAAGCGATGAGAAGTCCCGCGGCTGAACGAAGGAGCGTCAAAACGTTCCCCCCCGAATCTCCGTCTGTGGATAAAGCTAATTAAATTCTAGCGCCGACCTTTGCTTGTACGAACTACCAAAGCGAACGTGACGAAAGCACGAGGAGGCGTTCACGTTTAAACGCAATTTGCATTTCATTAATTCGCCACGATCCCAGAGATTTTACCCGTCCGTCTTGACAGGATTCGCCCGTCCCTCGCAGGGACGTTCCACGTTTCTGCTTCCTGCTTCTTCCTTCTACCGCTCCCTCGATTCTCGACGTCTTTATCAAACATTCCCGGTCAACTAGGATTAGCTGGTTCTAATGTAATACTCATTGCACAGAACAAGTCTGCCGTGCAGAAATGGATTGGATTTTTAAAAACTTGGTCAGCATCTTATTCGTTAAGAAGTAGATTTTACTCGTAATTTCAGAAGTCTGAGCTATGAGTTGAACATGAATGATATTGATTCATTTACGACACTAGAGACTGTTTTTATGAACATCAAATTTCACAAATATAATAAATGTAAATTGAGTTGTATGAGGAACGACGTATTACCGATGTAAAAGTGAAATGTTTTATAAATTTAAAGGAAAGCTCTGTTAATTAATGTTGTTTTAACTATTGTAAAATTAGTCGGATGTATGCAAGTTGAAATATTGGAAGCTATTTGAAGACGAATCACCATTGATAAATGTTAATATTCTTCAAAGAATACGCAATTAATGTGTTTAAAATTAACAAAAATTACGAACTTCATTTATCGTTTAGAATAATAATTATCTGAAAGGATCATTTAAATACAAATTACCTAAAAAATAGTTACCTCAAACTATTAGTTCTTACACGATACTGCACACGATACTACGATAAGTATACTGCACGAAAATTCAAATCACATCGCACAAAATACCTTGTTAAACATACATACTCTTTAACCCGATTAAATTCATTTGGACAGAAACTGCGGTATTTTGCATAACGCAAAGTGTTATTCCACGTATGCACGGTAGTTATTACGTTTGTTGTCTACATGGATAGGAAGAGGGGGCATTAAAAACATAAAGCAAAGGGTAATACTTGGGCAATGAGTAAGAGAAGATCGGAGCGTGGTCCGCATATTACAGCTCCAAAATCCACGTGGCTGCGTCCTTATCTCCTTTGTGCTCTCACCATCCAGTCGCGAAATTTACTTCCACGAGCCGACTGACCCCGTGCCATTAGTATTTTTCATGGAGTCGGCTAACTATGTTCCCCAGGAAGCGGGCTGCTATTATGCTCAATCCCTTATCGTTACTGGCCGTGCCATATATCGTTGGAAACCGCTTCCTTTCTCCATCGCTTTTACTGACCAGGTTAGAATCGGACGTTACCTACGTACCGAAAATATGGAGGAACTGTACTTGTACATAGCCGATCCCGCCAGGTCTTTTGCCATCGTCTATTCTCGTGGTTGACCAAAGAGCCGCGGGCTAGTCTGTTCCTCGATAAACTTTTCTACGGTGGAACATAGTAGATAGAGGTTTACGGCTCGTTCCCGAGGCATGATCGATGATAAGTCGAGACGAAATTCGCGTTACCGAACACCCCGTCTCCGCCTTTTATTTTACAAGTTTTATCGATGAATAGAGCATACATGTCAAGGACATAATGATATATCCGAGGGGACAAAAAATTGTCTCTCACCGCGAGTCGCAGTGTATACGTAAGCAAGGCATCATCTCTTGATCAAATACCGGAGAGGAATAAGGATTACACCGGGTACGAGCAGGTTTTTTTTATCTCTCTTCTCTACGTCGATATTATAGGCTCGATGTACCTTTATCAAACCTTTCGGTCACGAGATCCATCATAATAGTCAACAATCTACGCTGACATCCATCTTGCCCCCTTTCAAAATCGGCGACACTATTATTAATGCGTTCAAATATCAAAAGTTCACTACGCTCTCACGTTTTTCAGGCATAACGGGGCAAAGGTGATAATTGAATTGCGTTCGAAAGCAAAGTTTCAACGTCATAAACAGAGAAATGGATTTGCGAGGTCGAATCCTAATTATCATTCTATGATAACGAATAAAGAGTCAAAATTGTTTCCGATAACGAATAAACAAACTGACAGGAAATATGGAGTAGAAAGAAAGAAGATAAAATCGTACCTTTAATCAATTTTTCCAGTTTAAATATTTCCAAACAATGAGAACCACAATCTTTTCCAAGAACACGTTCGAAAATGATTCGACCTATCGAAATTTTAATTAACAAGACATAATATTATGCTATTTCTCAGCGAAGATAGAGACATAAGGCAACAGTTGGTAATTATGGACACGTCATGGTTTTCTATTAGTGAAGAGATATACGGAAGGCATTTCTTTGAAACGTCAAGACCCCAAGCTCGTTTCAAACAAACGGGGCACGTAGATAAGTTCCAAGGAAGATCGCACCTCGCCCAAACACCTGCTACGACGATTTGTCATCCATAACAGAGCTTTCGGATCCTGTGTGTTCCGGCTATGCGTCGGAACAGCTTTCAGCGAGCGCTTCAAAGTACAATTTGTCATCCATGCCGGACACCGGACTCTTCCGCGCATTCCAACGGCTTTTTCTAACAACGTTACACGACCTCGAAAAATTGATCCGCCAAATTTTTAATAACGTCTCTGGTCTGGCGTTAAAACTTCTTATACCGTGGCATGTTCATTAAACCTTGGACCTGAAGCTGTTGTCGAGATACACGACATCCTTCATGTTTCACCGGATAACTAATCTTCATTTTCAGGTCTTAAATCATAGTAACGTTTGATTGATAATTTGTTTTGGACAGTTACTTTATGATGCATTCTATAACGCTTGATCATAATGTTTGAAAATTGATATATGGTGAAGTGTATACAGGGTGACGATTAAATATTTCTGAAGTGTATATAAGGTGAGTTATTGTAATATTTCCGTAAAAGCCGTCTTTGAAAATCACACTGGAATATTTTAAAGATTTTATGTACATTTACATATAGACAACTATATAATGCGTATGCATAGATATGACAAAGCTTACTACATTATTGTTTATACTTTAGAATCTACGTACAGATTATTTAAGCTGAAACACTGGACATTGAAGCATTGGGACTATTGAAATTAGTGAAGAATTAGGAGTGTTCCCTAAATTTAACCGACTGCTTAATTCGTACAAACGACTTACAATTAGAATTTAACCTTCCCTTAAATCAAGCACCTTGCCCGCATGCAAAATCTATTATTTCGTTGCGAATAAACTGTATATCCGTACACGCTAGTCAACAAAAGGATTCATTTAATTTCAAAATACAGGTTAAATGTTAAAGTCTATTACCAAACTATGCGTACCAAATTATATGAACTGTTTAACCAATAATATTCATATAACGTGACATAAGTTTTCAGTGTGTTTCAATATAATCCCGTTTCCGATATCATGACATAAAACAAATCATATTCAAATATTGTTTTTCAAGCACAAAGCTGAGCGAAAAATTCTAAAAACCAGCGATTAAACATGTAATTGAACTATGGCATCACGCTGTACACCGTTAGGCATGTGCCATTCAATTTTTCTATTTCTAACGCACATGCCTGGCGAATAGTTGTTAAAGTTCAATCAAGCCTATTCACACAAGGTGAAATTTGCCAAATGGATTGGCGTTGCGCGGCGAACCCGTTGATGTCCAATATTTTTTTTTTTTTTTCTTTATCCCCCTCTAAATGTTCATTTCACCCAGTTCGAAACATAGTTTAATGGGAGAACGAGAATAATGTTAGTGTGTGAAAAAATTTCATTTTTCGTGCAAACGTCTGGAACATCTCGGAACGTGGAATCCTGACAGGGATAATGAATGCAAGCAGATGTCACGGGCAAACGTGGCCCGCGTTAAGAGCGCCGACCGCAGAAAAGAAAAGAGCACGTGCAGGGATATACGAGACCCTTTAGAGGAATATAAATGGAGTTTCGCTAGTTTGGAACATTGTCACAAGAATGACTTAGTGAGAAGCTTGATTCGAAAGAAAGTTACAAAGGCTAAAGCAAAATATTTGTACGTCTGCTTTTTTTATATTCAGCGAAGAATATGTAAGATAGATGATGACAATTGAGTTAATTGAGACGTGTTAAAATTATTAATTAATATTACCCTTTATTTCTCTTACATATAACTTGTATATCAGATATTGTGTAAATAACGAAAAATAGGATGTTTGTTCTTATGATAAAGTTACATTTTTGTAATTTTGTTTACATATTTAAAAAATAAAAAAACTGTAACTGTAATATGCAACCACCTAGATAAAATGTGTTTTGCTAACCTGTTCCATGGTACTGCAAAATCACGTAGAAAATGGACACACGAATACAATTTCGCCTATGATAAAACATAGCAACACAGAATACATGTAGACGTGTACGTGTACGTATTCGTGATTGCCAAAAGAGGCTGAAGCAAATGATGAAGTTGGAAACCCTGCGAGTTTTCCCCAGCCAGCATTTCCTCTGCCAGTGATTCGCTTGCCTTTTGCTGTTTCGCATCGCGAGGCAATGCTGTCAAATCTTCCGTTCGGATGAGAAACGAAGCGGAAGAGCTGGTTTCTTTCTCCCCTTGCTTCCTAACGCCGCCCTTTTCTCTCTCTCTCTCTCTCTCTCTCTCTCTCTCTCTCTCTATTTCCCTTTCTATTCTCCTCATCTCTCGCTTCTCTTCCGTCAAAAGTTAGCGCGCGATGCAAAGTTTCGCGATTTTATTGATCGCAAAGTTTCGCCGGCTCGCTCGTTCCGTAGAATTTTCAAAAAAATTGCACTCTCCGTTCCGGCACGGTTTATACGGACGTGAAATTCGTTGCGTACGTTTCGTATGCGAGCTGCCAACGAACAAGAGGCCGATCTAACTTCGAAAATATATCTCTAATTTCCAATAGCAGCTCTTGGTTTATAATTTTACCTACGATCACGTCAATATTTTGGGCTCGCGGCTTGAAACTCACAGAATGTTTTATTGCCTGCTGATTTTGCTGCCAGGTATCGTTATTTTCCAAATAAAGCGCAGGAATCTCCACGATTTCAAACGTCTCGTTCCTTTCTTTCTTCCTCCTTTCTTTAATTAAATTGATTTATACGAATACGAATATTCTCACATACTTTGAAACAAAAATATATGGATAATTACTTTCTCTTTTTTTCATTTTGAAACAAATGTATCTATTATATGTAATAAATTCTGAGACTCAAGCGTACCACATAACTATGTCAAAAACTTGAATAATGTTCCAAAAAATTCCAAAAAAGAAGTGGGTCAAAGGAAGGGCAGACTTAATATTTTACGAAGCAATGAGCATTCTTGCTTTTTCCAGTCACAAGACCAAACGATTGCAGCAAATGCTCTTTCCATCTGTGGCGTCATAAATAATAAACACGAATAACAATCTCGTGAGGGATGCAGCGCTTTTTCATTCCATATACACAAAACTGAGTGGCAGAACTACCTGTACGACCGGATTCTTTTATTTGCCATAATTAAATTTGTAATTGAAATATAATATCGTTCTCAGAAGTTTCCCAATGAAACAAACTAACCAAAAGCTCCGGTTTAGGGGTAGGGAACATTCATTCGGATTACAAGAGTAGTTTTAATACGGGCTTCAATTCATTCGTTCACGTTAATTTATTTTTCCATATTCAAAGATTCTTGTATAATGAAATGGTGTTTGATTAACGTATTCGTTCGTCGGGATTTAAAATGTAATTAAGTAATGACAATTACCCAACGGTTCCTGCCATTTACAGATTTTTCACTCCAATTTTGTTAACGCCTATATTATTAAATCGTATATTTAATTTTCCCGTATGTGCACGCATATTGTAAAATAATAGACTGAAGAGAACAAGATGAGAGAAATGATTCGTCCTTCTTTATATTTCATATAAAGCGCATATATCGAAAATATGAAATCCTAAAAAAGAGAGGAATTCTATTATCGACATGTAAATGTTCCGAATTTAAAAACTGCAATAAAAGTATTTTGTTGGAATATAATGCATAATTAAAATGATTAGATAGTGATTATTTATAGTTTTAATTAGAATTTCTATAATGCTGTGATTAGATGTTGACATGTGATCATCAAATGTGAAAATAATAATATGTGATATTTATACGGGTATAAATTCCTGGAAAAAGAAGATACGAATGCTTGTTGCAAATATTCAATATTCAATAATATATGTAAAGCGCCCTTTATAAATTTTATAGATTTCCACAGCAACCATAATTTTCAAAACTAATTTTTACAATGTGATATAACTATTTTATATAAGTAGTAATTTCCTCATATAGATATTTTTTTATTTAACGTCGAGTCTATCGCACTAGAGCACCAACATCGAACAGATTTTAAAGAAACGGCGCACCTTTCAAAAAATATTCCATCAACTCGAAATTTATGATTTCATACTCTTCAAATAGTATAAACTATTAGAATCTCTACCGTGGAAGACCTAAAAAATTGTACATGTAGATATCCCTCGATGCGATGCGGAAAGAGTTGAATAGAAAACGTGGAACGCTTCGTTAAATCGAGATTATTTATTTCGAGCTGTGCAGACAACTCGAAAAGCTTGAAAATGATGAGCTAGAACGTTGCTCACAGGAACATCCATAAATAAGACTATTCGCTTCGTAAGGCAGAGGATTCGTCGTCGACATTTTGCATCCCTTTATGCCGACAATGTAATGTGATTTCTGTATTACAACACGACGTAGGCTGCTCAACGTTGAATACTGAATACTGTAAAGATTGTATCGTCATGAAATATCCACATAACTTTCCACATAATCGGTCGTGATCTTATCGCGTACAAACATTTCTACAAGTAAAAATGTTTTATATTACGAAGGTAGATGCTGCGTTATTAAAATGTTATGTCGTCATACGAATGAACGGCAGACTTGAATAAAACACGTACAATAAAACTTCATATACTATTTCCGAGGTAGATTAAATATTAAATAACTAGCCTGTTGAAATTGCTTGCACAAGGTTCATTTAGCAAAGTCATTTACTCAAATTGTGGCTAACGCTTGGAAAAATAAGAGAAATAAGAGTCGATTAAAGATTTAGAATCATTCTTCCATGTTGTTTAAAGTTTTTGGAAATGGCTTAATAAATCGTGTGATAATGTTTTCACGAAAGAACTTCTTCCTGAAGATCGCATTCCCTAGAATAAAAATTTTTATATTTTTCATCTTTTCTATTATTCCTGTACTGATGTCGCAGAAATATAAATTTCATTTCAGAACGATGAAAGCGTAGAAAAGGCAACACGATTCTTTGTTACACAAGAATTATTTCGCTCTGTATTTACTTCAAATCGCATTATACACGAAAGAGAAATACACGAAACAGCAGACATTAAGGATTAATCTTATCAATTAAATAGATTATTTAAATCATCGATTGCATACTAATTAATATCTCTGAGAGATATTATAAGTAAATTCAATAATGGTAAATATAAGTAGATCTTATATTTAAATATTAATAGATTTAAAGGATTTACATAAAATTAAATATTAATCCTACAAACATCAAGTAAAAATATCTTATTTTAATTTCGATAAATCAATTGCTCTATGGATTAGACCATGTTAAACAATATTAAAGCAAAAGATATGTATGGAAGAAGGGTGAACGCATGGCATTAAAGATCAACAGGTTATAAATAAAACCACTCTACCGGAAAAACTGGAAGGATTTGTTATCCTTAACGTTTTCATCGTGTTTTGTACTTGGCAACCGCATCTATAACGGTGCATTTTGTTACCGTTTATTTGCATTTATGAATCCTGCTGGTTGGTAGCAATAATGGTCCGGTCATTTATCTGCATATATGGCAATCTTATTCTATGGCGAATCTTATTCTCGATCATGTTCAGTCTCATGGTAGAAACGACTGTTTCCGCATGCGTTAAGGAATCTGAATTCCAAGTTTCATGCAAGTAACATCAGCTCGTAAAGAAGACGAATAGAGGTGTATATCGTATAGAGAAGCGGTCGGCTTATTACGAAGGTGTATTCGAATGTATGATTTATGAAATCAAATGTTAGTCGAGGAAATTTCCACGTATACAATATATACACAGCGTCCTTGTGGCTATCGTATGATATCTGTTCGACGAGTTAATTCAATCATTGATTAATTATACACGTTTCATCTTAACGATTTGTATTTTGAACAACAACAAACGTTAAACGTTTCTTCGATACATTTAAAAATAAAAGAAACGAAATTTAATACTCTCGTAGAGTACGTTTGTAAAAATTCTATAGAGTTTTTTGTTTAAAATGATAGATCAAACGAAACGCTGGCGAATTATCAATTTTTGCGTTGCTTTGCCGTAAAGTGTAATTAAATGTTTATGGTTCGGGTGCCACTTCCTACTCGTACGATTGTGAAATCTCATTGTGGGAAACAAAATCTCAAAAGAAATTACCGATTTCAAGAGAAACCAAACACAATTTGAATTGCTAAATAAACGGATAGGTATTCGAGTCGTATCCAACATGTAAATCGGCTTTTTCTTCTTTTTTCTTTGTTCCTTCCTTCCTTTCTTAGTTTACGAGTCAGTGTGACAGATCAATTTGTAGGGTAGTCGTAGTATCAGATTAAAACAGAACGAATTTAAGAATGAAAACGGAACAATAATGGGATTCAAAATAAAATCGTTTTGAAACAATCGCTATTATACGTGCAGTTAAATATATTATCCTCGATATCTCCAATTTCGTTCTATTATCAATCTTGAAACGTATGACTTTTTCGATACGTTTTATCTTTATTTCGACTTCGTGCAGTTTACGATTGTCATATTTACTAACTCGATGTGTATACATACGAATACATGTGCACATACATACAGAAACAAATTATTTTGCAATAAGGTTAAGAGTACCTCTTTATTTATTCTCGCTAAAATGTACAATCGGCTACAAAGTTCTATATTAGTGTGAAATATCAAATCGAAGACGATAATTATAATAATTTTTTTTTGACACCAAGAAAAATGTAAAAAGATATAGAACACAATGCGACAAAAATCTACCTGACGAATAAGAAATACATTTTTTAAGTTAACTTCGTCATATTTTAAAAATGTGAATACCGTAGCCTTTATATTAATAATTCTTTTTGGTGTAACAACATAATGACTAAGCGGATACCAGGTAACTAACCAGAAAGATTGAAAAATCATAATGATCGGAAGATGCAAAATTACAAAAAGCGGCAGAAATATAATAATACACAAACTACAAAAGAAAAAGATACTCAGAGGCTCTCTTAAAAAATACTCTTTAACGGATTATGATTAATAGTTTCTCTTTTCCATAATCTCGGATAAAACCCAGTAAACGAGAGGCGATTGTTAATTTACAGGACGTGACGTGTATCTGGAAATTTGTGGAACATCGTCATCGCATAAAACATTGCACGCAGCGTATATACACGGTATATAATGTAAAATGTAAAACGCATCGGTTGACGATAGCTTATCCAATCAGCGCACTGTCAGTTACAATCCGCCGGCTCTATTACTTATCGATTTATCTTAATGGAACGTGATCGTTATTTATCACTATTTTTCAGTCGCAATCGCCGCGACCGGCTCCATTTCGCTCTGGTTCGACCCCGGGTGCTCAGATGGGAATAAAAAACATTTTGTAGAAAGCAGAAAAAGAAAAAAAAACCGAAAAATGCGGGAACGTAGGATGGATGGAAAAAAGAAATGAAAATTTCTACGTTTTACTGGTCGGAGAATGGATTGTAAACGATCCTAGTGTACACGCAGATTGCACCGCTATTAGCTGAAATAGGTTTCGCCTGCGCGGTCTACCTTCGAATCGATGGATCAATTTCAGCTGCAATTCGAATTTCTTTTTCAAGTCGAAAATTTGGTATTCGATAAGCGTTACGCGTAATTACTTTAACGCGCCACGCTGAATTCCAACGATATATAAATCCGACGATCAGGTTCTTTCGGAATCTCATCGAGATAATTCTGTTTCACTGTACTCGATAACTTATTCCGCTCGCCTAACTATTCTACGATCAATACGTCGAATACAATATCGTTCTATCATGAGCTGTTGATCAAACGGATTGATTTCGTTTAGAAATTGAATTGTATACAAGTACGTATTCTTTTGATGCAACGCAAGCAATAAATCGTATTTCTAATTTTTTAATCGAGGAAATTGATAAGAAATGGCAGACGTAGTAGATTAAAATTTAAGTTATGGTAAACGTGGAATAATCTCTATACACTGCTTTCTACAGAGACCTCCACTTAGCCTTCCAGTTAACCTTCAACCTTCAGTTATCTAAGGTCAGCTTATAATAATGGTATAATGTATAGAATCACGCCTAGGAAATGTAAATGTGAGATATAATAGTAACATCGCCGAGTTGGGATTTCGCTTTAATCTACGAGACCTTTTTTTCTAATTTCAATATATAGTGAAATCTCAAGCATTCTATCGACATGAAGAATGGAATACACATGTTCCAAGTTAAATCTTGCTTTCCATAGAAATCTTTCCTCTCTTCCATGTTAGTTTTATATCCCAAACATTGTAAATCTACTAATGGAATTTATAACCTAAGGAGAATTTACAATATGGGATATAAAAGGAATCATGAAATTTTTACCGATTACAGAAACGCGTATTTGCTTGCATCTAAATATCGAATCACGTTCAGCCAATCAGAAAAAGTACTGGTTATATTGTAACGCAATTAATTCATGAGCTGCAACTTGCATTACTATAAACAATGTATCAGTTGCTCCACTTTCTCCAATAATTTCTATTAAAGATTAGGTAATACGATAAAAAGTATTAATAAATAAATTTCATTATTAATAATCTAGGTATAAAAATTGTTTACCCTCGTGCATTTGACATATAAATTATTATACTTTCATAATGCATATTGTTGAAGTGGTCACCACTTCTACGAAAACTCTACATCTGCTCAAGCACTGAAGCCATCGACAGCGTAGACAAAAGACTGCGACGAAGGCAGATCATAAACAGTAGACAGGCGACGTTGGCTTCGGGGTTTTCAGTTATAGGGTAACACAGCTAGAGTGCAGATCTGGGCTAGCTCAAATGGTATTCTTACTTATAATTACACTTCTGTATTAAATATATTTTCTACCTTACAATTTATCCACGAGTTTCTCTGTTTACACATCAAATAACTTCAACAACAGTAATATCAAAAATTTGATATAGAAGACTCTTTTCATTTAAATATTTTAATTGATTCTGACATCACAAGGCAATCGACGTATTAATGAGACCAATAAATAACCAGACACCCGGTACAATCCGAACCAATCTTAATCCTTCCTCCCTAACATCTCACCAATATTCCCCAAGACCTAATTTTCTCATCTAACAGAATCCTACAACGATCGCAGGGACGCAGTTTATCGATGATAATCGATTAATATTCATCAACAGATTAACAGGGAGGTTCACGGTGTGGAAGGTGCGAGCATCTGGTTCATCGTTGCACCGACTACCTATAACGGTAGTTATTACTCTACCAGGAGGGACGCATTAATTTGCCGAGCGTCCCTTATCAGTGACGTTTCATTTGTCACCAGGTTGTACCATAAATGTCACCGAGGGCGACTGCCAGAGGCTTTGCATTCTGTGCGCAAACTTGCGTCTTGCACAAAACCGTTGGTTAGATGGTGACGGTAAGTCTACGCATAGAAGTTTACGTGTAAGAAGAGAAAGAGAGAGAGAGAGAGAGAGATAGAGAGAGATAGGGAAGAAGCACTCTTGTCTACGTGGTAGACGCCTTAAAGCTGGTACAGTGCTTAAACGCAACTGGAGAATCTCTTTTTCATAACCCTACTTTATGCTGTACGCTGTCCTCTCTTCTATCAACCCTGGTTCAACCCTTCGCCTCATCTGGAGAAATTTCAAAGTGTTTGGACACGCGAATGTTGGACTCGTCGACATAATTGTCAGACGTCTGTTAAATTTCGCAGAGAATTGTCTCATTGTCGGAAGAGGGAATACGCGAGTAATGTTTCGGCCTTTCTTTAAAAGATCATGTGTGTGGCGAGAAAATTATTTTCATGCATACTTGCGCTTTATCGAAGACTTTATGTGTGAGTGGTAGATAATAGTAGTTAGATTAATATTTGAATTCAATGTTGGGTAAATTGAATACGAAGGAATTTGTATGAGTGGAATGTGAAGAATCAAAGATTTGCTCCTCTATAAATTAATAGTTGAATTCAATATTTCTCAAATTGTTCCTAAAGGGATTCATATGAATGGAATGTGAGAAATTTAATTAAATTATAAATTAGAGACATGCTCCTCTGTTTCAATTTCCTTCCCTTTTTGTTTTATGACAAATTTTATTCATTTATTTTTAGATTACGGGTATCTATGTACATATGAGGAATTTAAGAATGTAAAAATGTACAGAATGCACATAATGTATAAAATATGTAAAATATTCAAAGTATACCTACAATATTTCTTATAACAAATTTTTTGAGTTTTGTTTCTTCACTTGCGTTCATAAAAATATTTTATATGGTATTTGCACGATAATTCTATAGTTTAACATATGTTTATATTCAAAAATTATAAAATGGAAACGCGTACAAAATCTATTTCTGTAACATGTTGAAACGTAAGAATTTAAACATACCAGCACGAATATTTATTTCTTACTTTGCACTCGAATTAAAATTTCTCCGGGATCATAACCTGCAATACGGAATGCTATAACTGCAACTAATTAAAAACTGAAAGTTTCTAAAGCATGCGTGTCTTTTCTCTGTGCCCTCGTATCAACACAGCAAGAAGCTTAAAATCTAAGATATTCAATTAAAACGTATTGCCCTTTTATTAAACTGAAATTTTTCCTTTCTCCTCGCATACTAACATCGTTCTATACTAAATTCCTTCTAAAATTAGTATCGCGTACGATATAAACGATATTTCTTAAAATATCTTCGAGTCAAAAGCACTCCGGGTAAAGTTTCTACGAAAAAGCAAACGATGCCATCCAAACAACACTATCAGAAATTCCAGAAACGAACAGCCGTAAACACAAGTTTGCATACTTCGAAACAGTGGAATTTACTATGCCGTTTCACGTAACTATTTCAGCAATGCAAACATACGTACTGTCTATCCCTCTTCTCGTTGCTTATCCAAGTGGTTGAAGTAATCTGAACTACGTGTTGCACGCTGCTCCACGCTCATCTCTCTTCCCGGCAAATACCATTAACCGCTACCTTCGCGTAGCAGGATCAAGATTTTCTATTTCCGAAACGAAACGTGCAATAATGTGCACCGTTACTTCATAATCCCTGCGGTCTCGTGCTCGTACAGATAAAAACTATGAGTAAATGCCGCTTATAGATTTTGCAGTTACGTCGAGGCCGGATAATTAACTGATACTCCGATTCGTGGAACCGGAGCCTAGCAGAGTCAGACCCCGGAAACCACTGCCGTCCGTGGCCGGAATCCAAACGCAATTAGTTACACGCGCGCTGGGTTAGCTGCAAGACCTGAGTTCCTATTCCTGTACATCCTCTCGTTACACACACCTACGTAATCCTACGTGGCACCACACGTTCCACGAGCCGATCGTCGAAAGTCTATCTCGGCAGCCTGGAAGCGGATCTTTTCGTATTTCCTCCTTTACGGTGTCTCGACCTTCCAGGCTCTTTCTTCAACCCTCTTAATTTCCTGGGCCAGTTAGGTAACGCAGCAGCGGCATATGATATTGTAAACATCGCGTGAAACACCGTACGCCGATCGTTAATAGCATAATGACGTTTTCCCTTTAATTTGTTTGCACTGCGTCCCTCGTGCCAGCTCGAACGGTTCACGTCGGCAAGTAATAACGTTACTACAATGGGGGTACTATGTAATTATCATTGACAACGTTTAAACGGATGTATACACCGTGGAATCGATTTCCCTCACGTACACGTCGAATTAACCATTTCAAAGGATCGCCACGAATACGTGTGGTAGAACAGTCGGCTGACACGCGAGAGGCTTTATTCTTCCCATTTTCACTCGATTTTCGAGGATCTTGGCACGAACCTGTGCTAAAATAGAACCGAATACAGTATTAAGCAGTTAACTGTATTTGACGAATATACGCGTCAAACGAAAACTTCATTTCGTTGCGTTTGACGCGTATACTCGTCGTCGCTTGTATTTATTTTCGCATTCCACTACTTAACCTCATGAGAGATTTCTAAAACTAAATTCCACAGTTAACTGGTTAATTGGAAAAACTCTGGGGTGGGGTCGTTGATAAATCGTTGATAAATTTCTTTTACTTACTAATTTACTCAAATAAGTTTGATTAAAATATGCGTGATCTCTCATCTCAATTTGAAGCCAGTTGTTATTAAAAAAATTTTAAGTATTCTTATTCGTTGAAACAAGAATGAAATTGGAATATAAAATTTCGAAAGCTATAAAACGGTTTAAATACGAAACTTTATGTGTATTACATCGAAAGGGTTGACTTTAAAACTTACGTCGATTAAATACTTTTTACTGCTACCAACGCTTAATTAAACGCTGTGAAAGGAAATTTAGTAAAAGACCAAACTTCCTGCACTTCATTTGTCAATATATATTTTTATTAGTTTATCACCACGGTTTGTATCTAAGTATTAGTTAGATTCTTTTTCTTTTTAAAACAGTCTACCTGCCGTATCTTTTTCTTGATATTATCGTTGTAATTCAGGAGAATCTTTATTTAAGTCCAAGTCACTTTTATTTAAGACCCTTTCCATCGAACAGTATAAATGTTTCACGATCGCGTGCCAGCAACGGTTCATTTGGTAACATTCTTCGTCGACTAATCGTCGATCGATAATTTGATTTACGACGTTAACGTTATATGTCCCTATGGACTGTGAACGCGGAAATTGTAAAACCATATAGGCACACTATAGCAATCGACTTCCGAGACTATTCAACCGAATCTTACGAGTGAAATTACTTTTCGTTTTAACGTACTACCCACCAAGTCGCGTTCATTCCATTCGTGGCATTCGTGAAGTTCTGTCGCTGTAAGCGATGTCGAGACCTCACCCTATTGGGCGAGGCTACACCCCCGAATGCTTCATGGAGACCGGCAGCCTCGGCTAAGTGAATGCATAAATTTCTCAGCGTTTGTTTTAGGGCTCCACGCACCACCACGGAACGCAATAACCAGGCGTGTTTCTTTGAGCTTTATGGCTCTGACTCGGCTTCTACCATAAATGGGCTAATAAACAGACCGGGCCAATACCGACATAGGCTTTTACTTTTCTCTCCCGCTGAAATTCAAGGTGCCACTAACTGAATGAATGCTTAAAGGAACAAGGCTTGTTTGTTCCTTGGATATGAAACGATCTTCCGCTGTGTAAATTCTATTTGTAATAATTTTATAAATAAAATTTTTATACGGACATTTTAGAAAAATAGATGTAAATAAAAATCTTTTATTTCTTTTCTTTTTTCTTTTTACTTTCACAGTGAAATGTAAAAGTAAATTTCAAGAATTGTAATAAAGTTTCAAACATCTATGTACATCTTACGAATAAACCTCCATTGAGATTTCATATGTATAGTTAATAAAAAAAATAAACAAAATATAAAATAAATAAATAAAATAAATTCAGAAAATGTTTCAGAATATATATACTATAATTAATTGAGAAACAATATAGAAAGAATATTTAAGTGATACCAGTTTGTAAAAATTTGTTTTTCGATTTGCTGTATTTTCAATAGAACTATAAACTGTTTAATTTCATTTTTATAGAACCACCTACAATTTCAGCTATTTTAAATATAATACCTTTGATCTTCCTATTTCACTTTTTAGAAGTTTTTACGTGTGAAGTGTATATAAAAACTGTTATAGACGCAACATATTTGTCACGTAAAAATGAATCAAAGTCAATCCGAATAGTTTCGTACCAAGTTTTACTTTATATTGACAATTCTGAGGTTTGAAATATTTATTCATAGTTTCAACACAGATCCAACGCAGTACGGGTCCACAAATATTGATTTTATTTCTGCTGTTTCTCTACCGAACTTTGTAAATCGGAGAAAACCGTAGAGCAATCAAAAAATAGCTCCCGTAATTTTAATTCTACGAATTTTCGAGATAAATTTATTTGGACACTCTAAATAATCTCATATGAAAATTACGGTGATTTACAATGTTTGCAATTCAATTTCATTATCCGCCTTATTAAATAAACAAACTGGTTCATGACAAATTTATCAAAATGCTTTGTAAACGGCATAAAAGAAATACATATTTTTATCGTATCATTAACCTAATAATTAAAATCTAGAAATCTATTTTATAATATATTGAAGACAGTAATTTAAATTGATTCTAAAATTTATAAATATAGAAGATCGTTACGCGAAGCAAATAACTACATAGAAACATAATTCTCTATTCATACAATTATTATGTTTCATCTATTTACACCTATATTAATCAAAATCCTGAAAAGCCACCATTTACACCTATATTAATCAAAATCCATTTCACGCTAGTATAATCTTTGCATTAAAAAAAAAGAAAAAGAAAAAGAAATGAAAAAAGAAAGAAGGAAAAGAAAGATTCATATTTCTCGTTCCCTTCTCTTTGAATGTATATTTATCTCCCCGTACGAAAAACCCAAATAAAAATTGCTTAAAAGGATAACCCAAGAAACTATATTGTGCATCATTGAATAATTGAAGGAAACACTCCACATAAAGGACATTTTGTTAAACACCGTATACATAAATTCACACTTCTCCCAATAATAATGCGTGAAAGTTTCAGCTTAGAAGTCGAGAAGAAAAGTTCCAATACTATAGAGCGTCGGGTAACCGCCGCTTCTCGTGCCAGCCAACTTCTCGTACAGCCATTTTTCGATCTCTGCCAAGTTTGATATTATTCGCGCCTACGTCGTACATAAATTCAAACACTCTGCATGCATATATATCGGCCAATGCATATATGTATATACCTACGTTCCCAACGCCGAGTGGGTGTTATTAATTCGCCTCGTACATCACACGGTTTCTCGGATTGGTTTGGCCACCGAGTTACCGGTAACTTAGCAGGAGTTAAATGCCACGGCATAACTGATTACGAACTTCCAAGTACGAATGCGATAAAAATTGGCCTGATGTTAGGTAGCAGAAATGGCATGACGGTACTTTGTAAACAAGATAAGAATATGGATTACGTTTTGATTGCGGCGGGATGTATGAACTATCCCACTGAGCGTAATGCTAACGGGCAGACTGCGATTCTTCATGGAAAGATAAATGGATAATGAAGAATAAAACTTGCTTGAATATTTTTTGCTACGGGAAGAATCCATTTTAGAGATCTGAAATATACTTCGCTGGTAAGGTTCCATTTCGAAATAAGAGACGTACTCCCTTTCCTAGAGGTACATATATGTATGAATCATTGACTGGTGTAGCTCCTAAAAGTTTTACATAAATACACCGTATATTAAGCGACGAAATAAATGTACAAGGTATTTACTTAACACTTGCGAGTTTGGCAGAACAACCAGTTTTAAAGTAATTTTTGAGAAAATTTCTGAATTGTTATAATTCTTCTGACATCAGTAACCTATTGGAATAGTGGCGTCAAAACTAACGAAAAGGACTAAATGTTTGAAAAGGAAGGTAAAAGGGAAGTACGTAACCACACAAGATTTTGTAATGTGTCTTAAGAATTTCTGCGTACCTTTCCTTGATCAAATGGAAGAGATTCTCCAATAAAGAAAGACAGAAGTTGTTAAATAATAATCGTAAACTTAGTTTTTGACTAGTTCTTGCAGACATTAAGAGTGAGAATTTTATATTGCACTGAAATTATAATTTTATATGGAACAGTATAGTTCAGGATTACGTTGGGATTCTATTTATTCGAACCAACATCGTCAGAATGCTGAATTTTACCAATTTACCGAACTCGCCGTTAAGCTCCTATTTATGCGAACTAACTGCTCGCGGCATACTGCTTCTCCCAACTCATGACATCCTGATGATCAAACTTATTACCTCACCGTCTATACCGTATTGAAACATGCGAGTATAAATCCAGTTATATGAACATCAGCTCCTATTATACAAACGAAGAAACGATAGTAGAGAGGAGAGTTAGTGGATTCCTATTATCCACATGATCCAGTTATCCGAACCATCTTCTCGAATCCCGAACAGTCCGGACTAATGGAGTCCCACTGTATTTAATATATCTATTTATATTTTTATCACTGTGTAAAACTTGTCCATCTCCTAATAAAAAATCCTACGATACGTTTAAACTTCAACTCTCATCCTCCTAAACGTATTCAAAGCCATGACACTTCACCTTCGCGGTTTTATTTACGTGGAGAGCAAAACCGTGCGGAGGAATTTCTATTTGTTACATCCTAGCACATTCTATTAAGCCAATAGACCAGTGCGCGAACGAGGGTAGCATTTAAAAGCGAGGCGACATCGACTATCGATAGGGAAACTATCCCGTCGAAAACGTGACTTAGCGCGGCCCTTGGTTTTCCGTATGCATCTGGCAACGCGGGGAATTCATTTACGCAGACCTCTAAGTGTTACGATGAAGATTGAGAGTGTCTAGCTGAAAATCGTTCGCGGTCGCCCAGGTATTTTCATCGAAAGACGACTCGTGCCACGGCAGATCTCAAGAGGATTCAACGATCCATCCTCTAAAGACAATTTGCATTTCACTGCTCGATGATGGGATACGACGATCCCCGACGATCGCTAAATTACTTACTGCTCCACGTTCTACCGCGATTACTGCTTTATCCAACACGAAACAACTGAATTATCGAATTAAGATTAATCACTCCTCTCGAGCACGAATAATAACCTTAAAATTGCGGACAAATGGGATCGACTTGCAGAAATTACGTGAAAATACTAGATTATTCGGGTAATTTGTGAAGACATTGTATTTTCACGGAATTATCACCTTGCTGAGCGACATTTCATTGAAATTTTTTTCGATAAGTGTTTGTGATCTACAGGTAACTCTTTTCTTTAGAAAGTTAGTCATCTTTTTTAATAATGCTTCGAAAAGTATTTATACATACCTAGAATATTCCTTTTTTTTCGCAATTAATAATACTTTAAACAGAATATTTTTAAGTCGTTCATACGTATACACGAAGGAAGTAATAACGGTTAGTAAATACAAAGAAGTTTCCAACTTAACTATACGTTTTGTCGCATTTGTCCGCAATAATCCCTAGATTTCGTCCACAGTCATGTACGAGTTTAAAGTAAACTCTCAGAGTTTAACTTTCAGATTAATATGAACTATACCTACTTCAAGTACTTCAGCCAAGTACATTTTTGGGCCAGAAATTGTTTCTACTTAGAGTAGAAATTAAATTTTCTTCAAACAAAAACTAACTTCTTTGAAATATAAATTAAACTGCCGTTTCGTATTAACTGTTAAAACAAGCCAATTCAACGAGATTTCATATTCTTACAAACGTGATTAAAGAAATGAAATCCAAAATAGAAACTTGTTTTATCCATCAAATATTATTGGACGCTTTGCTTCGCATATCTTGTACAATTTTGCATGTTATTTGAATTCTACACATTTGTACATTTTTAAAGTTTCCAAATAAATACATCCAGTTTGTGGTCTACTAATTTCCTTTCAAATAAATTTCATTACTCATCATGATAGGAAAAGCTCAAAGACTTTAGGCATGAAGTATCACGACTACAAAGGATACATGGAAGTTTAAGTGATATTCAGGGCGCTTTCTGAATTCTTAGAAAAGCAGTTTCGAGTGATCCCGTTCTTGAGGAAAATCCTACAAAGTTTTCTTCTAGTCGAAGGTTGCATCATAAATCAGCTATTGAGTTCACACACTTAGGACGTGTATGGATCGATCGAAATTTATCTACATCGAATAGATCTCAAGCGATATTCTCTCTTTTTCTCTCCCTTTCTCTCTCTCTCTCTCTCTCTCTCTCTCTCTTTCGCATTAGATTCGTGCGATTCCAGTAATTCTAGTGATTCGTGCAATTCGAGTACGCGATATGCAAGCACGTTATGCAGTTTCCACGACGCCGAACGAGCAAACGCTGCAAGCCTGGCCTCTTGGAACAATGCACACAAAATATAAAATTCAAATAGAAAGCGCGTTCACGGCGCATGGAAACCTCGTGAAATCGCAATTACTGTCACTGCGAACCGAAATGTTTATCTATCAGCGTTCGTACATTCCTACAATAAATATAATAATGATTCCAATTTTATGCATTTAGACGGAGGATGATATGAAATAGATTAATTTTAATATCAAACAAGTTAAAATGGACTCGGTTAATCTACTTTAACGATGCTCTTAATTCTATGTAACAATGATGGACAAAGATTGATTAAATTATATTGGGTTTTATATTGAATAACATGAATCGAAGTAGATTAAGTTGATTAAGGACATCTGTCATCTTTGTTCTTCGAAAGGAAAAAGTCAATTGTTTTATGTAAAATGTCTATTCATTCGACTTCAGTATACCATTCCTTCCATCTGGCAATTTTTTTTATATTGGGTCATAACATAAATTCGCCTTGTTCCTATATTTTTTATATAATGTCGATTATGTGGCGCGTTTTTCCTTTTCGATGGCAGAAGGACATAACGTGATAAAAAATTCCTGTATTTTTAACATGTTTAAAATTTCATAGAAGACCACTGAAATAATACATATATAACACCTGTAGGTGTGAAATTGGTAGAGGATCAATAAAACGATATAAAACCAGCAGACGAAGAAAATCAAATATTTAAAAGAATAAAATATTCTGGTCTTCATATCATCATTTATCGATTTAAATACTATGTAGCACATTCTGTTTCCCTTTCTGAAAACGTTATTTTTTCCGACATAATAAAAATATACCACGAATTTTCCTTTTCTCTACGAAATATATAAAATATAAGAAGAATGTCTGGATACCGAAATTCAGCTAAAACATTAATATGCAGCTGTTTTTATTCAAGGCTTAAATTTATGCTTGCTTAAAATTATATAGATACAAGAAGACGTTTAACTAACTCCAGTCGATTTACCTGGAAAACTCTATCAGGAATATCAAAAGTTTCTGATTTGAACAAATTGTACAGTCCGAGCGCGTTGTTGACGCCCGAGGCAATCGTGAAACTTCGATCGATGCAGCGACCATCGACGTTCCTCGAGTTTGAAATTTTCAACTTACAGTACAAGGGGAAACGCTGAGAAAAGATAACCACAAAGAAGAAGAGCAAAGAAAATTCGACGTGAGAAATGGGAACGGTGGTAGAGAATGTTAGAGAGAAAGAGAAAGAAGGGAGGAAGTTGATTACAGAACAGATCGTGTCACGCGAAAAAAGAAAGCAACCCTTCTTTCAGAGATGATAAGAGAAACAGGATACGACGAGTGGCAGCTCAATTTACCTCTTGTTGTACGGTTTGATCGAACGATAGCATCACGGGCTACATACTTGTTATCGATCGTGCCGATCCATGAACTTTCGTTTTCGTTCGCCTGGTCATCACTCATAAGTGACTCACTGCCGGTGACTTTAGGTTAAGGTCTGCGCATACCGTTCTATACCTTGAGAGAGCATCAAAAATATTTCTAACTGAGATGATTCGTCAGCTAAGGAAGGAAGGGGGCAAACAAGAATGCTGAGCAAATGTTACATCACTGCAGGATGAAGGGTGGAAGGTGTATTACGTAGAAAAATTCACGATCAGGAAGTCGAAGGGATCAAATTGAAGAGTCAAAGCTGTGGCTGTTGATTAGTATTAGATTGATAGGAAAGTTCGTACCGTTTTTAACAGCTGACATATTAAATTCTACGGAATATTTTGACTAGAGTTTTTTTAGTAGTACATGATGGAATAATGCTTTTTTTTAACGTAATAGAATTTGTTATATTCAACAACTTTCTTTTAATGTTTATTTAAAATATATACAATCAATCGTAAAATGTTTTTATATGCTCTATAAAAACAAATTATTATTTTCTCACTATTTTTATTAAATTAAAATGCTACGAAATTCCATTACAGGGTTAGAGTATTGTTTATATAGGTGTGTATATTAGATGTATTATATCATATAATGCTATATATGCTTCATTTACATAGAAATAGTCTCCTTGTAAGATATACGAAATTTTTTGTAATTAATTGTACATATATGATATTCCTTTCGTAAAATTTGATTATTTTGCTTGTAGACAATTAAATAACATCGATTCTTTAAAATATCGTGTTCTTTTACATATATGTTTTATTTATTTGCTGAAATAAAGTAATTATACGGCGAAGATATGGCCTCTTGCTATTAGCAAATATTCTCTATTATTGAAATTATTCAACTGCTAAAGCACACGCATTATACACAATCATATTGCATGTATATACGTGAATATATGAGTAAAGAATATATCTGTGTTATGTAATACGATTATCGTTTGTTATCGGATTTGCTTCTAATACGGGATTTGAATAAACTATTTATTAATGAAAATACGGAATATATCAGAATATGTATCAAATATCGTATTAGCACTGTATGGTGCAGTTTTAAGGGAAAATTATATTCCTGTTAATCGTTTCAGATAATGATTAGTCAATTACCATTCCAATGAGTTCAAACTATTAGAACTATATAAAACAGGGAAATCAATCATCTATACTAGAAGAGATTTTTTACGCAGATTACAACGAGAATAAATAATAAACTTTATTTACTTGATGATTAAATTTTATTTCGTAATCCTCTATGAATCTCTCTATGAGTCTCTGTGAATATTTAATACTGTGCAAGATACCTCACGTTTTTACAGACAGTATGTTCAACAGTGTGAAATACATCTTTCTCGGCACACTAATTGTGTTTTCGGCAATCATAATCCATTACTTACGTGATATAATCATATGACAAAAAAGTCAACCAATAAAATGTCAATTTACGGAAACGAGCAAAACCCATCGCTGTAGGAGTCAGAGTTCGAAAAAAGATCCATAAATCTAATAGGATTCCCTTTTTTCTCTACTCTCCGTTCACAAAATAACGTAAAGTAAAAAATAAGCTTATATTGGTGTGCGTAACATAGAATCCTTTAAGCCATAGAGCTTTGATCAGACAGCATTGATGCGTACTAAATTACCTTCTATTACGAACCAAATTAAACACCAGCTCACATTAATATCCTCAAATTAGCCGTACCACTTAAAAAAAACACTGCTTATTATTTCCCATATATCGACACGTATACGATTACTGTTTAATAAAATATTAACTAATATATAATAATAATTGTGTCGGAATTACGTTTCTTCGATAGAGATTACTCATTCCAGTTACAACAGCCAGACGTATTTCCCATTTCACATACGCTCAAACATTCGTGATAGAGTTCAGAACGGTAAGACACACCCAAAGACGCATAAATTAACGTCGAGTGGCTGCAAAATTAACGAGCGTTAAATTACAGGCGATACGTGCGCATTATTTATTACCCACAGAGGAAACTTTCGATGCTAAATTAATGTCATTATAGCCTACCGTAACTCCTTTCCTTTAGCTACGTATCTACGGCTACTCAGGCCAGCCATTATATTAATGACATTCTGTAACAGCGCAAAACAAAGATCTCATTCATGATGATGCATGCCAGAGTGCATCGACTTGGCATTCCATCCGATCGAGCATTGTACACTATGAAAACTGATCTCGCTAGGAAAATTAAAGATTATTCCTTCGAGGATTATCTATGAATCTGCGCGGCTGCATCTCTATCTACTAGCAGCAAGACACGGTTCGGACCAGAAATACTTTTCTCCTGTCCGGTACAGACAGAAGTTAATAAACAGAACTGCTCAGCGCGGATGCAAGAAGAAAACGTTTGCTTCTTTCTCCCAAGACCTTTCATCCTCACGGCAGAGTGTACAGTGATTCACGAAAATGGATACTCGAACACTTACCAGAGATTATTTCTATGAATATATTATATATGTTAGACGAAACTTTTTGAAATTTCATTAACGCTATGATGAAACACAACTGGCGTGATTGTATTCGTAAAATGTGAAATCGATGTGAAATCATATATAGAAGTTACAAGATATTTATTGCAAGTATATGCTTCGCAAAAATTACCAAAGTAGTCACATAGTTATTTATTGATTGTGTTAGTACGCCACGATACTTGATCAAGTTGTAATTAACATTAAATTCTGTATAAATTTTCAGACCCGTTTCAAACTGTACCAATATAATCATGACAGTCATGTCTCGTTAAAATACTAATGAAATTCAACAAAATATTTTCTATATATTCATACAAAATTTGTTTTAGTGTCCAAATGCTTTCGTGAGCCACTGTATATATTGTCTACATAAAAAATCTTGAAAGTTCGCATCGCGAGCTACAGTCTTCGCCTTCTCTTCATTCTGTCTGATAGAACTAAGCCATGCCGCGTTTCCTTTCTTAACTTTCGCGAGTTGACATCCAACCACATGACGATTTTATATCACCGAGTTGAGGCTGCGAACACATGACAGAAGTGTTTACGCCGCTGTGAGTTTCTACTCCCACAGAAAGCCGGCACAACCACTAAGATGCACGCCGTCAAAGGAACACGCCTATTTGGAAATCTAACTGACGCTTTGGCCGTGGCGTAGACACGTGCATACGTTCGCATACACGCTCTGTCAGCGGTGGATAGATGGATGCATGCATAATTGATGTGTCTATGTAGTGAACTTGTGTACATACATATGTGTGTACACACGTCTGTCACGTTTGCCCGCTAAATTGCGAGGCTTCCAGCCGAACTTGCCCAGCTTTTCATTCCGCCTAACCGTTTAAACGATTCTTCCAGGCTGAAAACCGCTAATTTATGCTGAATCTCCAAGGAGCGATTTCACCGTTTGTCCGAAGATACGGTAGCTTTCGCGCCGATAAACGGTTCATTCCTGGGAATTCCTATTCATTTTTAGATCATTCGTTCTGTTTTCTTTATACTCGTTAACAGCGATAAATATCTTCGCGAGGCAATTACTGTTAGATGAAGTTTTCGAAGAAACCAATGGTATGAATAGGTTTCTGATATGGTAAATAGATTTAGAAATTCCTATGAATGCATCCGTCGAAGAATACATGATTAATTATCCATGTGATCTTATGATACATAATGTGTTGGTTTGTTTCTAATTTTATCAGTTTATCATCAGACTAAGATCTTATCTTAAGATCTTATAGAGCATTTGAAGCAAAAATCTGCAAAATTCAAAATACATAAAATATCTAAGGTATAATATTCGTTCTAATAACTAGTAGATGAAAGAAATCTTTGCTTGGATTCTATCTCTTGAATTGTATTTATGAAGATATAAGTTTGAATTACAACGCAGTATTACTGTATTTTGTTATCACACCATTGTATCAACATCAAATCATTATTACTTTCCAAGTCTCAGATTAAAGAAAAAAGATTATAGCAAATTCTAATTCCCCTCTTCTATAAGCAGACAACATTTCAATTTGAAAATTGAGAAATAAATTTGGTCAAGTATCACCCTTGGAAGAAAACAAATAAAGCACACCGGCAAAATGATTAATATTACAGAGGAACAGAGCCAAACTGCAGACAAGAAATATATTCCTATCTATTCATTTATCTTAATGTCAAAACAAGATACTCTGTCTCTTTTGATCACAGAGAAGAAATACTAATGGTGAATTCGACAAATACATAAATGAAGAACAATTTGTAAAATACCGTCATGTTTTGCTAAATACGTAAGTCCAGGCAACAGCTTTTTATCTTCTGGATGACATGCAATTTACGTAAAGAAGGAGAAAATTTAAGTGGCATCTGCAAATGACAATGGTATCTTAATTAAATTCTAATTATCTTATTCAAATAACGCTAATCAGATCTCAAAATATGTTTGACTATCTATAATCTTGATAATTACTGTGTCAATTAATTAATATATATTTTGAAATTTTTTAAATCAAATTATTATTATTAATTATTCAATAATATATTCATTGAATATAAAAATTTAAATTACTTTGATATTTTCAGGTTAAATTTCAATCTATAAAATACCACTCTACCGTAATAAGTTCATTTAATTAGACTACAGATGTAAAATTAATTTAATAGAAAAGTGTAATATTTATTTTCATATCTTTAAAAAGCGAAGGTGTAAAGAAATGTCCTAAGAAAAATCTAAATAAATAATTCAAATAATCTTGTGATTATTTTTACTAAAGGATTAATTGCTTGTAAACGTGTTGAAACTCTTACTTTCGTTTCAGCAACGCATCAAATTCATCTGCGTGTCTATAATTAACAATTAGTAGAAAATTGTTAACACAAATGATTATTCGGTATAAAACTCATTTTAATGTCGTAATAAATATGCCAAGCAATCAATTAGAATACATGTATCTAAATATTATTACTTATCTTCATTCAACCCTAGAACCATTGAAAAATATCTAGATCCAAGTCTTACAGCTGTAATTTATTCCTTAATGCGTCTCTAACCCCTGACAAAAGTATTTTTGCGGTGTGACGAAGAGTTTTGAGGTCAGAAACAGGAACAAAGAGCAGAGTTTTCCCTCGGTATTTATTAAAGCATTCTTTATTGTCTCTCTACAAATAGAACCCCATACATGTACATCATATAGAGCTTTAAGAGCTGAAGATAACCAAGGAAACGTGTACGACTACGGCTTGCGAATCACGTGCAGTAAAACTGATATGGGGACCACTTCATTGCACTTTAAGACTTACTCCCCTAAGAATGCTTCTAATAAACTACAATGTTTCTCTTCTGACACAAATACAAACGACTGTACAGTGACGCACGTAGCTTAAGGACTAAAGAAACGATATCGTGGTTACTACAGCTTGAGAAAATATTTTACATTTCTTCTAGCAATCGACTATTTCTGTATTTACCACTAATATTACTCTTGTACTTCTTTAAGAATTTGTTATTTGCTATTGTAGATTTAAAGAAAATCGAAAATATCTCCTTAAGTCGATATTTGAGTGAAAATTGTAAATTCTCGTATTGAACAGCCGAAGTTTTTTGGTTGTCTACATAAGGATTAAAGATTAGAATGAAAGATATATAACACAATATGGTAAATAAAAATAATTAATGAAATATTATTGAAAGCATTAATTTTAAAGTACAAAAAAATTGGATGATTTTGATTCTTGAAGTATTATTTTATGTATAAAACCCAGTGTAAATTATAAAAATTAATCTAATTTAGCTACTTTTCTTAATGAGGCATATATTTGTTTGTTGGTGATTTACAATTGAAATCGAATGAAATTTCTTAAACTCCTCAGTAAATTATAGTAATGGAATAAAATATCGGACTCCTTCCAGATACAAGTTATACATGGTTAAAGCTTGAAGCAAGTTTTGAAGAAAGCAACTTTCACTATACAGCCGCAATAAAAAGTAAGTGCATCAAAAAAATGATCGTTCTATTTAATATGACAATAAGTACAACGTAGAGATCTAGAATTAAAACAAATATCCGCAGTACCCGATTATTACGTACAATCAGCATTATGAAACTTTTCTTTTATCTGTATTGTTGGGAGGTGTAGTAATAATTTGTGTCATAAATTTCAGACCAGAAATGACGGGATACCACATAGACTGCAATAACTTATGTCACACGGCAACTTAATCCTACATGATTAACGAGTACAATATGTGAAGTCTTTGCTGATGACGTTAGATAGCGCAATTACTATTGATGCAGCTTCTCGTGAGTTGTGTCAACGTCAACCGATCATTATCCATCTTATCAAGACAGCTGCCTGTTTTAAGATTTCGTATGAGATATATTAGGATCTTTAGAATGAAGAGTATGAAGGAGAGAAAAATTTATTTAAAGAAAAAGGAGACCAATTTCACTTTTATTTATGTCTTTCTTAATGCGATTCTAATTTATCAAAAACTGTTCATGACAAAAATTCAGTCTATAGTAATGCCAAATGTATATATAATAATAACAAAGTTTTAGAAGAAGCAACTTTCACAATGAAAAGCATAATACAAAACCCCAACTAAGAAAACATTATGAAATATATTATTAGAAAAAGTGATAAGGAAAAATATGTGGATTTCTAACTGCATACAATAGTGAAAAATTAAAAACTGTAGAATGTGAACGGTTCTTGTTTGAGTTGCAGGTTTATTATCCTTTAATTTATTACCTTTATATCGTAACATGAAATATATAAGAGAAAAAGAGATATAACAGAATTAGGAAAATAGGATTGAAATTTATAATATGCTGAATAGACAATACGTAGATTTATTAGATAAAAGGAATATATGAAAAGAGCAGTTTTAGATGAATGGAGTCTAGAAATGACATTTTTTTATGCTGACATACGACAAATTAAAAGATCCTTATGAAAAAGATGAAAAATATTGAACTATGTGATATAAATGAGCTATTATAACGAATAAGTGTCTTCTTAAAACCTGTATTTCTCGAATAAACGTTATGTAGTCATTATTATTAAATCACGGAATAATCAATCACGTGATAGAATTAATTAAAATTAATGCTTCAAATATTTACTTTTTGCGATATTGGAAAATTGTTACATCGCAATATACAAAGCTTATTTAAATCAAACAACTCTTAATTTAATTCATATTTTTGTTACATATTAATTTACGTATATGACATTCATATTGCAAAATAAGTTTTAAAAATCCTGAATTTCGGAGTGAAATATTAATATTCACCTTGAATCTTCAATATTCATTCATTTAAATATTCTTTACACATGGAAGTACATACAGTTTCGAGTTTGCAACGGTAATCAATCAGCATAAATAAATTTTTTTTCGATTTGTGAAGGTGTTCTCCGCGTATGGTCGATGAAGAAGATTTAACTCAAGAAAATTGTTGGAAATATTGCCGGCGGAGACGCACAAATTGCCCGTCACGACTGTAAGCAGTCGTACGTAGTTATGTGCCGTGAAATGGATCGAACTTTATTACGAATGGCACAAATCGTGTTGGTTGCGAGAACTTTTGAAATCGGTTTCCAAGAGAAACCGCTTCAGCAATGCGTGTTCAACGCCCAAGTACCTGATTATTAAGCCGAGTGGATAATCACGATCAACAAACTACCATTAATTACACTGCCAATAATTGTCTCGGAATAACTAAACGCGATTAAGATAAGGTTATTCGCGGAAAGATATTTTCATCGCAGATTGTATTAGTGATATAAGCTTTATAATATGCAGAATATGAAATAATACAAAAAATCTTTTAGCAACAGAAATTAGCATAATATCTCGATAAATAGAAACGTATATTTGCAATGTTGGTAAAAATATTTATTTCCTGTTATTATTATTGTATTTTTCGAAAATTTCATTATTCAAAATTAATGTTCAATTCTTCAGAAACAGGTGATTTATTTCCATAGATTCATTTATCACAAGAAGTTAGAATAAATACCTAATGGTAAACATCAAGAGAAATATTAAAAAATATTTCTAACCTGTCATCATCTTTTTTACTTTCCAATTTATAGAGTTAGTCAATGTGACTTCTGAATTTATATTTGTATCTTAATTTAATATTTCTTGCTCTATCTGTTCCTTGCCTCAGATCGATCTAAACATGACTTTAACTTCACACACTAGATGATTAATTATTTTTTATCTATGTATTTCTGTGCGGAATATTATAAACAAATAATCTTTCATCACCAAATATCTCATTGAATCTACTACCATTCGCAGTAATAATTATCGTATAATTACAAAAAGAAAAATCCTACTTCTCCAATGTGTAATATACTTAATTCATTAGACTATCATGCGATTTAAAGAAAATATATCCACGAATACCGCGATTCATGCTTTTTACTCTAAAACAAATCTCCGTGTACAACAAACACGTAAAAATTCTTTTTAAACGCATTATTTGTTAAAACTGAGGTTCAAAAAGCCTGTTACTCTTCATAGAGGATTTTCCCTGAACAACACTGAATATTAAATTCATAAATAAAACGCGAAAGAAAAGGAAATCCTCTAAAATTTATATCCTTAACGGGATTTAATACGCCTCAAGGACTTATCTTTGTCGAAATTTAAGGATATTCGATAGGAGCACAAACGTGATGCAGTTATAACACGAGGGGAAATTTAATTAGCTGGATTTTCATGGTCACGGAAGACAAAAGAAAAACGAACGTTTTGAAGATGTATAATAGAATGACAAGCGGTGCAATTGTGAGAGAATTCACTTTCACACGATAATTTAGTTACAAGTTATCATCTGTACCGCCACCGCGATGCGCGCAACACACGTTCACACCGAGCAAACGTGATTTCAACGCATAATATTCAACAGAGTTCAAGCCCATTCATCACGACGAATTGTGTTAAGCTACGCGGGTTCAGCAGCGCGAAAATACATAAAGTCCTCATAATGCTTGGACCCGCCTCGTGATTTATCATTTGCATTTCTTGAAGAAAACACCACCCACTTCCAGTTCTATACTTTCGAGGGGTCGAAGTTCGCGACAGTCATCAAAATCTCTCGGTGGAACCAGTTCTCTCTAATTTGAGCTCTGATAAGGCTGGTATTACAGTCGATTCAAGAATCGCCGGTAGTTGCGGAGGACGAAAACGCGGTCGTTCTTGAAGATCAACGCGAAATCTCCACTTAATTATACTTGAGCGAATCAACTAATTATCTTTTTCTCCCTTCTCACCTCCTTCCCTGACGTCGCAACATCGGTGCTGCCCAACCCTCTGGCCTCTCATCCCTCCCCCCCTCCCCTGATTCGCCTTCTTCCTTTCTTTATTCTCCTTGCTCGAACTTAACCGAGCGAATTGAGTGCGTCCGTCTAGTGCAGTTTCTCGGTCGATATTCCTGTCCGCTTTCATCGTAACTATAGCAACGGCGATTCACGAGGAGACCTTCCGAACTGGTCTATTCCGAATAAAGATTCATCTTTAATTATAATCTTTGATCTAGCGAGGATCCTTTTGCCCCACCCTGGCTATCACGGACGCACAGACACGTCTACTTTGGACATTATAATGATTCCTTTGTGTCTTGTAATCAGACGTCCTCCTTTTTACCCAGAGTATGTTCGTCCTTTCATAAGAGGCAGTCCTAATTTGAAACGTCAATTTTTAACGAGTCGTTAAGTCTTTATAGCCGGCGACCGGTTTCCCTAATAGATTGCAGATTGAACAATCATCTCGGTCATTATAGTCGTTTATGCATACAGAATGGATTGTTTTGCATCGCAGATAGTTTATTTTCTTTGGTAGAAGAAGATGTTTGAAAGGAAAAAAAGTCTCGAAGAAAGAGTTACGTGAATAATAGTGTCTTTTTATAAAATACATATTTTATTTGGAGAAGAAACGATAGGGGTTATATTCTTATAAAACTCACACAGGAATCTTATATTGTGTTAGATATTTCTTTAATGAAACTGCAAGTTGGTTATATCTAATCAAATATAAAAACAGATCTTAATATAATGTCAATAAATATGTATGAACATTGATTCTGATTGCGGTTCGATTTGTTGTAAAAAAATGTTTTAATAAATTAAGCACTAGGTACACACTCCTGTGCAAAGAATAGTTAATTAAAAGCTCGCAGATTTATAGATGGAGGTACAAGGGTTTACCAGAAGAACAAGAAAACATACAAAATATATAGAATTCGAAAATAACAAAAACCACAACGATGAAATAACTTAGAAAAAAGTAGATATTTGTATTTACTTTAAGACTTTTTTATTATAAAATATTCTGTAGAACAACGCTATTCATATTTAACTGTACTTTAAACCGTTTACCCTAATAACGACAGCCCGAAATTCTAGAACTCACTTGATATGATAATGACACGTTTTCTCTTTTAACTTTGAAATGAACAATTCAAACGTCATTCTAAACAGTACAGAAAAGAATAAACTGAAACATCGGAGAAGCACAGTTGTGAAGAAACAACCATACAAGCCGGAAGTGTTTGCAGTGCTTTGAAAAATTAATCTCTGCTCCGTAATACAAAGCGTTACATTCGTCACCTGTTAATCGTTGGTAAACTGAGCAAAATCCTCTGAACTGGCGTTATAATCGTCGCGTGTTATGTAAATCATTAGTAACTTATTCTGGAATTTACCGAGGACAAGAGAAGGTGGTTAAGAACATACCGTGTGTTTAGACAGATCCATGTTGCAATTTGAATGCAAATATCAATGAAGTACACTGCAGCTGTAACTTCAATATGCATAAACTTATTCCAATGAAGAGACATTTCTCGATTCGAGCTGTTATTGTCATCTTCGCAGTCATAGCTTTAAAAGAGAGAATAAAGCAAGAAATAAGTGAAAAACAACAGCTGATAACGAAATAAATATTTTTAACACAGTTCTGATTCATTGACAAATGTGACATCTATTGAGATAATAAACTTCGACCAAACGCATTTGCTCATCTGCGTTAATAATTTGTTACTAGAAAAGAAATATTTTGGAGTCATTTTGAAGATTAAAATGTTACTTTAAAAAAGTAATATATTATACGAAAGAGAAGGAAAAAGAAAGAAAGAAAGAATGTTTATAATAAATCGTAAATACCAAGGAGATAGTTTTGGACTGAGAAGGTTGACCAACGTTACTTAACATTAAGTCAATTTGATAGAGAATTAGAAATATAAGAATTTAAAAATACTCGATCCTTAATAGTTTGAGAAAGCATATCAATCTCTTAAACACTATATAGATTCAATATAAAAATCAATATATTAATTATCCAAAATTCAATACATTATTTTTTATCTGGCAATTAAACGTAATTCCATTCTTATACCCTTCTCATATGTATAAAAAATTATTTTACGTGAAAACGTTTGATCCTGTTTTGTCCAGTACCTAACGAACCTCCAGTTTCCATTGAAACACTATTCAGAACCATGCGCATTCATCACTCATTCCACACATGCAGCACACGGGAGCACAATGTGGTTGATCCTAATATATCAACATTTGTTTATACCACCAGAGAGATTGCTAGACTCGTCTAATTGAACCGTCACTGGTTCGCAGATAAGACCTCCGCAGACTCTATTTGAGGATACAATGGAGCTAGAACACTGCGTGCGAAATTATCTGACATTGTGCCATTATAGTCGGTAGTCGTCCCTCGATCTCACGACCCAACAAGGAACATCGTGGTGCTGAAGAGTAGGAGAGGACGCAAGGGGACAATCAGTGGAATAGGACAGGCACTGGCGAGACGCACAAGTTGAAATGATGGTAGGGGATTAGCTGTGTAAAAGCGTCGCAAGAGAAAGGAAGATAGAGATGCAAGGAAAACGAAGGTTTTACATTTATCTGTGGCAAAGATCCATCAACTAATTCCATTAACTTAAGACTTGGGATTAACGAATAACGCGCACGAGGGTCTCGCAAAGACAGTAATTAAATATCCCACTGAGAGAGCGATTTCGTCACGTAGATAGATTCGAACAAGTTTCGAAAACTTCCTGTAACGCGATGTGAGGCATTAATTTACGAACGCAACTGTGAATTAGCGTCTAGGTTAAGATACATGTTGGAAGTTTATATGCGTGTGCGATGAACCTCTCATAAGCCAAACTGGATCAACTCCATTTCTTTATCGATCTCTTAATTTTATTAATATTCAATTCTTAGGAAACAAAAGAGTATGAATCTTTGCTCCTTTGAATAGAAGACCTATGCCTTTTTCTTCCGATAAATACAATTTAAATATTGAAGCTTTGCCCTTGTTGGTGAAAACCGTTCAATTATTGAATTAAAACCCAAAAAACGAAAAGGAAGATATACGAGAATATTTTAGTATTTTAGTTTTTAAATATGAAAATAGTTTTGCTTATAAAAGTGTAGAGAACAGAAAACTGAAAGCACAAAATTTTGTCCACAGCTGGTGAACTATTTATTTCTCCAAATAAAACACCGTATTTGAAAATAATTTGTTGGTTGAATATTTCATTGAAATAACACATAATTTGAATAGTTATTCAAAAAATATTCCATTCAAACACGAGCTTGATCCGTAGCGACACAAATCTAAATCCGTATTAAATTTATATTCAACAAACGACAACCTATAAAATATTCACAGGTACGAAATGATATTTCCGATCGATCACATATTCCCGCTAAAATTCCATCCGGTGAAATTAAAAGTCATCAATAATTATCGGATATTATCATTCACTACGCCACAATTATCGCAGTAATCAGACTGTTCGAGATACAATACCCAAGACCTGCAATAAGCCAAGCTCCAGATTTAATTAGCTCAGAATTCAGGAGTTTGGTCGGGTTGGAATCTCCCCGTTAAAAGTTCTCGACACTTTTAATTTAAATCCGGTTCATATTTGGGGCAAAGGGTGCAGAGAAATGTTCGCGAGTAAGGAAGAGAATAAGTCGGATGGCACTGCGAATAACATCATACAAACCGTGTCCCATTAATTAAATTCCTTCCAAGGAGTTTTGCAACCCTGTCGGGATGGATACCGCGAATGAACGTGGCTGGTTCGTTAGATTCGAATGGCTGCGATATCGAAAATAGTTTCGTGCTCAATTTACGTTTAAAGCATGCCATGGAATGTCGGCTTTGTGTCAGCTGTGGAACATCGACCATAGAAATTGAAGAAAGATATAGAATGAGCGAAAAGCACAAGAGAAAAGAAGGGGTAGCAGTGAAAATAGACGAATTGGAATTACCAGAGCCATATTGGTTTAAGCGTGGTATGCATAATTTTCTCTATAGAAAAAAATCAGATAGATCTCTTTCGATCCATGCTTCAAATAATGCATAGAATGTAAACCTTAACACCTTGTTCATTTAAAATTGGTTGGAATACATTTTTACCTTTATTTCTTCTTTTGCTGATATATTTCGCAAGTTTTGAAAAATTAAACGAGCCATTTTGGAGGAAATATCAGAATGTAATAATTCTGCAATAAATGATGCAATAGTGAAATAAATGAATTTTTGGAGAAAACAATTTCGAAGCTTGAATATCATGAGAAATATCAACAACGGCCAATGAATATCTGAAATAAATTTATTTATAAATTTTAACCAGCATTCTGGCTCAGTAAATGACAACTGTGAAACTTGATCATAATTTAGTTTTATAAATCTACTTGAATGAAAGAGTGACTTTCTTAATTATCTTATTATTTGTCTATGAAATGAAATAAGTTCGTATTTTAATATTTATCTAGATAAATATTTCCTGAAGCAATAATTTCCGATTCCATTGTGTTAATTGTGTCAGAAATACGGATATCCTTGCCTCAAACACGTAGGCTCATACAGTTACTATACAGGTCCTCATTATTAAAATGAGAACAATTTTGAGGGCAAATGCTTTTACATAACATAATACGACTCAAATATATGTGAAATACGTTACAATATTTAAAATTCAAAACATTTTATTTGAAAGTGTTTGAAAGTGATTCGCTTAATTTCGATATAAATTGAAGTTACTTTTCTAAATAAAAGCTAATAAATTAATTCAAATAACTTCAGGTTATTACTTCCTACTTTCATTCCAAATAATCTTGCACTTTTCATATGTCCGTCTTTATAAAAGTAATTTCAAAACTTGTTAATTTCATATACGTATATCTACCATAGTAGAAACGAATCGAAGCTACACAGAGAAAACACGTAGTTCCCGTGGAAAAGAAACCCGGCGCATTCCCCGTCGTTCTTTTATAACGAAAAAAGCAATTCCTCCGGCGGATTACAGGTAACGTCGTTAAGTAAAAAATTTTCGCACGTTGTGTTATTTCGCGATTAATCTCACGCCAATCAAGAAGACGCCCGCAATCACGAGGAAGAGAACAAAGGGTCACGTTGCATGGGAAACAATGGCGTTGTAACGAGAAATGTCAAAGAACGTTCACCTCACTCTCTTGTCGTTCCTTTTCTGCGCGCGCGATCGCGTAGTTTCGCAGAAAAACAGCACACGCCTTCCACATTGTCACGCGATGCGTAATAGCACACGCACGGTGTCGGTTTGAGAATAATGGATACAATAAATGCACAGTGTGCCGGCTCGAAAAGAGACGAGGCCCGTTGACTGAAGTCAAAAGTGTAAAAGCTTGCGCTTTCCAGCCGATTTCACCCTTTCGCTTTTAGCTGCAAATACAGAAGACCTACATACACGGTTCAGAGCACGTTTTAACTTGCAACTCGAGCCGCGCGTACGTGGTCAGAGCACACGAGTACCAAGCATTCGAAGAATGGCGACTTGAATTGAAGCTAAATCCGATTTAGATCGGAGGTAGTCATTGTGCTATATCTATAATCTCTTCTAAAGCTCTGAACACCGTAATTGGAGCGTGTCTAAGAAACTCCTCTTCCCCTTTCGTTCTCATCTTCTCTTTTTTCTTCCGTTTCGTCCCTCCTGCTTCCCCTCCTTTCTTCCTGTCAACCGTTCATTCAATTCTTTTCTGTATGCTTACGCTCCGACAGAAATGGATGGAATTAAATGGCGAGAAAGGTTTGGTCGCTGAATGATCCTCTAATAAAGTACCAGCCAGATCTAATTAAATTATTAAACGATTCCGATGAGATAAAGAAAATGGTTTCCAGTTATGTACGCTTCAATCGAATTATATTTTGCTTTGTAATTGGTAATTATCGATCAACGTCGGCAACACCGACGAAATTATCTCTTTTGATTTTTCAATTATACCCGATGTCGTTGTTGTTCTGTTCGTGCGTAAAAACCCTCCGGTGGATAAATATTTAAACAAGCCGTAGTTTAATTCCTTTATATGAGGCTGATATTTAAGGATAAAATAATTTCGTGTTGTTGACCGAAAGCATGTTAATTAAGAGAAATGTCATTATTAAAAAAGGAAAATATTTGAAATACAGATCACAATAAATAAATGCATGAAACAACGATAAGTGTATTTTGCATTTGCTAATAAAGGGTCAATCCAATATTCTGGACTGATTGAACTCGTGATATGCGCTAATAACATTATACTGAATTTATTGACGAACGACTGTGTATAATCAATTGCACGTTATTCGACTGTAGAATAATTAAGAACTAAATTTAAAATATGAAAATTGTAATATTTATTTTCAAATATTTGTAAAAAAAATACAATACTAACATGTTCGTTGTTAGACTTCTATCGATATACTGTCATACATCAGACAAGAGTAACGAAAGTCAGACGGACTAAGAATTCGAAATAAAAATTTCAATGTCAACCTCCACGACAAGCATGACTCGAAAAAGCGACGAAACTCTCGCAAACCTTATTTTAAGAACACCTAAGCTCTTTTTAGACTTTACCTAACGTGATATAAACGATGAAAGAACCAGTGAAGTCTAACTTAACACTTCGTTATCCTAACGATGAAAACGAGTTGTCGTCTTTAAATCTCGTTATGATTAATATCGACTGACATCTGAAATTCTAATGTGCATAGCAGCTCGATCGCAAAACATGTAACTGGCAATCATGGAGGCAAATTGCAAGCGTTCACAGTTCTCCATTAACGCTATTCAAGACATGTCTGAAGCAGGGCATTAATTTCTAATTAACGGCTAACTGATATAGGACATGACCTCTCTCTCTCTTTCTCTCTCTCTCTCTCTGTTTGTATATGTCCATCAGTGATGCCAGTTCCGTTTCTGTATTCGTGTTGAATTCTGCATGCACACACCACCGCCCGTTATTTGGGCATATGCTTTTATGAATCTTCCGGCGAAGTTCATGCTTCTCTGCATCACACTGGGTTAAAACATGAAAGAAAGGAAGACACCGGCGCTGCTTTTGAAAGTGGCGTAAATACTAATTACTTTCGCAGTCGTGGTTATGCGACTGAGGTCGAGGACATCAATCGAGGTACGTATCAAGGACACAGAGAAGAAACGAATGAAAAAAAGTGAAACGACGGTGGAAAGAACTAGCTTTTGCCTTTTCACGCTATAATATATATATATATATATATATACCTACAAAAGATGTTACAAAAAAGTGGGCGATATTTGTAAGATATGATTCTAGATAATAAAGAAAGTTTGTGTATAAAGATGTCAGTCGAAAAATGTTAGCAGGTGTCGTGGTAATACTTATGGACGTGTATATATGTATATGTATATATGTATATATCTCACCGCAAGTTCCGCCAAGATTCTTATAGAATCCTAACACCAGTTTCGTAAACCAAGGGTTCACTTCGTCTCTTTCTCTACTCCCATTCGAGACATAGTTAGCTGGCCAAATATCTACAGGTTGTTCATTGTCCCGCGTGTGTTGTTCACTACAAACGTGCTGATTTCGTTAGGCGTGTCCCTGGCCAACGGCCAGAACATTTACACCATTCCACGACAGAGAATCTGCAAAAGTTTCCGATTCTGTCGTTTCCAAGTGTTGCACGGAAACACAAACGGTTCCTAAATTGGAATTGGAAATAGACAACGCGGTATACTGATTTACACAAAATGGAGTTTAATAAGTAGCATGAGAACAGAATGTGAATTATTTCTGTTGTGAGCAGAATAGAAGTAATATTTATGGACGAGTGAATAGGAGTATTTTATAAAAGAATAGTAATTGCAATATATTTGTTATAAAATAAAAATTGTCAACCAACCAGAAATTTGTAGCTATACGAAGAAATCTTATATGGATGAAAAATTCCTATGCGACCAAAGGAAAGTAGAAAAGTCCTTCCAGGATAGAAGAAAATATTTCGAATATTTTCCTATACATATAACTTTGAGAGATTCAAACACAACAGAAAATTATTTATGGACCTTCGTATATCGAACTCAAAATATTCTCTATTAGTAGGAAACTGCAAAACGTTAATTTGTAAGTATTAAAAAAAAAAAAATAACGAGAAATACGCAAATTATTAAAATACCAAATAATTTGTAAAAGCTATAAAAGAGCCAAACGTTTGCCATTTCCATTTCATTTAAAATAAAAATATCTAAAATTTACCATAATTTAACAACATATTTAAAGAAAATTCGACAAAGATTTATTATAATTAGAACGAAAATGAACGTGAAATTTAAATCCTTTCCTCGTTGAAAACGCTGTACGATGTCCCAAAAAAATTTTGCGAGTGTACACGTAGAATATATATGTATTTGAAAACATACTCGCGTTGAATTCAGATCTCGTGTTTCGTCCTGCGTGAACTAAATACGCTGTCACTGGCTAAATATAAAAAATATAAAGGGGAAAGTAAAAGGGAAAAATAGTGTAGCATGTAAGGCCAAAGAAAACTGACGTGAGCAAGGGTGCTAATTTTCGTTCCTACTTAACTGTATAACTCGACACGTACACGTACAATGAACACTATTCATAATATATGTGGTTTATATACGCTCAATAATGAGACAGGAAATAGGAAGAACCCGACTTTCACAAGCTATAACGAATATCGATTGTCAGTGCATTCACCTCAAGTACGATGGTAAAATGATAATTTTATATTATAAAACAAAATTCTTGTACCAAATGAAACACGCAGCAAAACTAAACATCAAACATTTCTTGATGATGATATATTTGAGTCAATTTTTTATTTCGCTTTTTTTTATTTGGCCATCAATTGGTTCCTGCAATTTAGCACCAATTGCACCATCTTCTAATATATTACAGTATCAAAAAAGATTATGTAACAATTTCCTAACATGAAAGTGTAACAAACAATTAAGTATTTCATTGCAAACGCACTCATTGTTCATTTATCATGTGCGATGGAAATGACAAAAAACAAAAACTTGAACATACAAATTAATACATAAAAATAAATACATAAAAATTTGCTGTACGAATTATTATCGTCCTTTCTTAATTTCTTAACTATTTGTCAAAAATATTTAATACTATATTATTCCGAAATAATTCAGAATAATATAGTATAAAATAATAAAAATATCGGAGAATAATAAATTGTTTTAAACGAACTGAAAATCCAATGTATATATATCGAAAAACGAATACCTTAAAGCGAGCAACTGGTGCCGAACATTTTTCCAGCCTTTCATAAATGGAATTGCTAGATAAACGAGGCAGAAGGTAAACGTTAATTCCGCTAGAAATTTGCAATCATCTAGAAATAAATCAATAAAAGATGGGAGGCAGCGTCTGGCCACATGGATTCTCCGCATGTACCGTTGGGATTTAATAGGTATTACGTGCAATCCGGCCTTAATTCGATAAAACTGATAGCCACCCGCTCCTTGTAGCTCCATCGATGAGCAACGGAAAATAAAAATACCAGGAGGAAACAACGAGAAACGGTTCGTTCTCTTCAACACGCACGCGGCACAAGGACACCGCAAAGCCAGTGTTTAGATTAATTCCCTGCACTTTTTTTTTCTCCCTCCGTGATATTCCCGCAGCGTACCTGACATTCCTACCTATATCCACCTATTCCTATTAGGGATGTAAATGCGGTAATTTTGCAAGGTAATTACTGAGCTCGGCTTGAAAGTAATGCCTTTGAACGAAGGGGACTACCATCGTGGTACCCAGTGCCCACCGTGTTACCCTGAAATTACTGGATGACGCCTGAGAGCACCTTCGTGTTTCCTGAATTAACGCTTCAGCTTTAGTCGAACCGGTTTACCCATCTTTTTTCTTCTTTTTCTTTTCGACTTGAATATGACCATTTGTCTAATTTCCATCTACCTCTCTAAAATCATTTTTACCTTTTCATCGTGAAGATTAAGAGAAATGAAGTTATTCCATTGCTTCACCTGTCATCTGTATTATTCAGAACTCATTACACTTGTTAAGGTGTTAAAATTTAGTTAAACATATAATGTAAATCCTAAATAATTAGCATAATCTTTCATCTGAAAATTTATCATTGCGTGCAACATTTCTGTTATTCTTCGAGACATGAGAAAGTATTATATTATAGAAATGCATATTATAGTTTCATAAATGTCACAGAATGCCAGTAATAATATTTTTATAGATACAAGTGATCCAATTTTATCTAATTTTGTTAAATATCACGTCATATTCTCTTATTCCTGATACGATAAGTCGTCCGTGGACTTATAGCTTCAAAGATGCAGTGTAAGATCATTACATATAAAAAAAAGAAATAATAATTCTTCTATTGGAAAATATTCTCCAAGTAATTACAAGCGTATTACGCAAAAAGTAGCGAATAGCAAAATCATTGCAGCACATAATACAATCAAACAGACAAAATAAATGCTTCCGAGATTCAATGATTGTAATTTTGCATTGATGGAAGTGAACAGTACTTTCAGCAGCTCTCACAACGTAAAGATCTCTATTTTACTCTTTTCTTTGATATCTAATGACCTTGCGTTATGATTCATTAAAATTTTCTAAATGACAGCCATTGCACCGACATTGGGAAAAGGAGGCATAACGTATTATTTAAGAAAATTGAAGTAACTTTTCTGATACATTTCCGGAGAAAAAAGTTTATTATCAGCGTATTATAGCATCTTAACGCTATGCAACTTCCAAAACGAATACTTCCTTCGTATCTCTAAAGATAGAAGGGAAAATATTTCAAGTGCACGACGTTATAGCTTTACTCTGTACAAGGATATATTTTATATCGGCGATCAGAGGCTAGCAACGATCAAACAAAAAACTCATGTGTTCCAGCCAAAAGGAAATCGAGACATAAAGCAGCAATCAACGAGCCAAGCCTCGTTAGAACTTAGTCATCAGTTAATTGCGGAAGTGTATAGGCAAGTAGTAAAGTATGCCTGTCTTTCGGTTCGTATTAGATACGTGCTTTAAATACCATATTTAAGTGGGATAAAACTCAATAGTAAAGTACGTCTCGAATAATTAAAACCAATTGTAAAGGAGCATGTTCGATGGCATTACTTATTAACTTGATTAGTCTTAATCATTTGTCTGCATCTTTACGTGCTTCCTGTATACATTTCTTCTTAATAGCGTAAATGAAAAACTTAAAATTCGTATGTCGTTATTTTACAGAATTATAAGAAAACTCAACCCACATTTAGTGGAAACTATAAATTAAAACCTCTCCTCAAAGACTATTTGGAAGAAGATAAAATCCAGAATTATATTATAAAACAGAGGATTCATATTTAATATAGCAGAATTTTATACGCATATAGAATTTTATTCAATTTGCTTTATATATATATAATACATTTTATAGCGAGGTATAAAATTTATTACTCTGTACAGTAAAATAGAATTATATTATAAAGTTTGATGGAATCCATATTTAATATAGTAAAATTTCCCATAGGTGTTAAATTTCTTTTATCGAAGAAAACAAATTACTCTATAAATTGATAAATTCCATTGCATCACTAGTAATAATTAATACGAGAAAAAGCTCTTTCGTTTATTAAAAATAATTCACATATTAACACACGAATAAGAATTCCACCCAAACGTACCACTCAATTTTTAACAATGCATGATTTAGGTACAAATGCTTTTATAGTTAGTGGCGATTTGACAATTAAAGGGTATTCGTGTTATTGTTACGTGGCTGTTATTTACAATCCTGAACAAAGAACGGGACATGAAAAGGAACGCGAGAGCTTGCACCTCTATTGGAGAAAAGTGTAAAAGGTATGGCGATTTCACAATGGTGAACGACCAGGAAATCACTGAGGGCTTCGCCAGAGAATCGATACCGTGTCGGGACGTGAGAAATCCAAACGACTGGCGCCCTACTGCCGCGAAATTGAGTCCATTATCGCTCTGACCAGGTACCCTCCAATACCATCGATATTCGTTTAACGCATCGTTTCCCTGCCAGGAGGGTGACAAACAAGGGTTCTAGCGAGAAATATAAAATTTAGGAAGCGAGGTCAGCGACCAAAAAAAGGAAGAGACCATCCAAACCGCCATGAAGATCGGAATAGAGAGGGAAAGAAAGAAATGGATGATAACCCATGGCTTTCAATTCTACCGCTACTGTGAGAAACTCTTTTTCTTTCTTTCTCCATTTCCATCTCTCTTTTCCTTGTTAGAAAAAGCACTGTGAGCAAATAGAAAGAAAAAAAACTGAGAGAAAAGTAAAGGTACTTCTATGATTAAGGGAAAAACTTTATTCATGAATTCCATCGCATCTATTATACCCGCTCGAATAAAATCTATCCGCGAATGATCCTGCGTCTTACAGGAGCAATTCGTTCCTAGAGAAAATACTGAAATTCCGTAATTGCGCCTGCTTTTTCCAACTACTTTTTCACCGACTGACTTTGAATAATCGATGTGAAAGTAAATGTTATGCGTACGCATTTCCTGAACGCGTCGCGTCGCCGAGACGAGAAACTGAATAAAAGGAACTGTAATTTACAGAACGAGAGGCGTACTTACATATGCGTTGATACGAGTCAACTTCACCGAGAATAGCAGTAAGAAATATTGGCTCGCTACGTAAGGAAATTGATCAAGGGTTCCTGTTCCGAGAATAACGTCTGAGAAACATTGTAGACCGTTGGAGACGAAGTAGAGGAGAATAAACATCAAGCGGTCAGTTCTCGCACCTTTCATCGTGAATAGCCGAGAGTGGCTTGGCTACGCCTCGAATCCCTCACAGTTCGCGTGTTTTCTCGTAAGTTTACGCGCCATTGGCCGCCAATCTTTAGAATGAAACTGCCGCTGCTGAGTGGATTCTCAACGCGACTTGCTTCGAGAACAAGACGCCAGGAAAAAGTGCGTCGGGTGAACAGTGAAAAAAGGGGGCTTGAAGGGAAGAGAAACGAGAGGAAGACCTCCGAGCGGATGAAATACCCGTATATAACAGTCACGATCCGAGGGCGACGAATAATCACATTTAACATGTCCAACGATACGCGAACAATACACCGACCGTCCTTCATACAGATATATTACACATTGTATTCCATTGGCAACGCCACAGCTATAAACGGCGATATTACCGCATAGCAAGCAGCCTGAAACCTTACAATGCATTTTAGAAACGCACTATGAAGTATGTCATGGAATTGTAAAGTCACGCTATCGTCCAATCTACCTTTTGTAGATACGCTCGCGCTTGTTGCACGCTTACATATTGTCGACGACTAAGTCCTCCGTATGATTGTTCAACACAGACAAATTTGATTCTTTGCTCAACGCGTTATCCTGGTAAAGAAACGATAGGTTGTGCAAAAGTTCTAGGTTCTTATGAAAATAATTTGCTAGAGAGATAAGTACTTGTCCATGTTTGTTGTACGTACTATAAAGTTTCTGAATTTGTGCTAATTCCTTTCAGACTACTTTTACATATCTTTATAGATAAATAGTTATTTAGAACGTTGTATTTAAACAACTCATAACTTCGATTTATTTATTTTGAAATATAGTACCTCGTATAATAATTGGAAATACTAGGAAGCTTTTGAAGAAAGAATATTTTAGCCTAGAATAAGAATAATATATGCGTTTCTTACGTCATTTTACAATTTATATCGATTCAATTATTCCGATAAGAATATCGTACAAGTAAATATTTTGCCTACAATAACACGTTAACCGGTACCATTTCTGGTATCATACTCCTCCGAGTATGGAAAATAAGAGGACATCAAAGTGTGATAAAAACCTTGAACAATAACACAGCAGCCTCCACGCTAAATCTTTTTCTCCATCTCAAACCAGCTTATAAACTTCACGATAGTCGTCAGAAGTTATTCTACGACGTCACCGTAGACACGCAATCTTCACGATTTCATCAAAATAACAACATATAATAGCAAAAATAGAATTACATATATGGTATCCGAGTCTAAAAGCAATTGATGCTTTTCATAAAAACTACGTATCTACGTGCTCAACGTATACGCATGTCTTTCATCTCAACGCAAGAAGCTCTACTGAACATGTAAAAAACAACAATCATTCAACTGATGACTTCTTTCCTTTTAACGAGATCTGGCGAAGCAAGCACAAAGAGGAAGATAGTACACGCGAGGAAGATAACCACAAAACTTTCAGTTCCTTACCAATATGAAGAGTCGGTAGGGAACGAAACTAGGACAAACTTTAGATGAGAGAATATCGACATCATCGACGAAAGGAGACAGTATTATTCTTTTGTGAAAGATTATGGAAGCATCCCAGAAGTGTAGCCTATTTCAAGGAGACAAGGGTGGCGTTGAAGATCCTTCGAATGATTTCACGGAACGATTCTGTTGGAATAGTTTTTGCGAATCGTCATTAGCTTTACGATCTCTCGACAACAGATTTACATGAAACGCAGCATAATAGGTCGTCCAGAAAGGTGACGATAAATTTCATATTCTAGTGCTGGCAGATTCACAGACCATCTCGCCTTGGAATAGCTCTGTAATTTAATGCGCGTTTTGCTAAGCATCTGTTTATACACTTCCTAGGACACACTACGGAGCCAATCATATTTTCATAAGGAGAACATAGGAACCTCTCATTATCGTGCTTTCTTAGCCATTTACTCCTTTTTCATGGAAATCTTTCTTTATTCCTCAATGTAGCATGATATATATACAACAATAAATAAAAATAAGGTCTGCTGTTTTAATGTATCCGCATTGTCATAATAATTCGGTAATAATTTATGTGCTTTTACGTGATTTTGTGTGATCATTCGTCTATCGCGATATGTTAATTTATAATTAAAATCTGTCGCAGTATGAAACGATATTGACAATCGATTGATGCGATAAACATTTTGCAATGGTAATATTATTGATAGGTATAAGGATTTTATATTCCGCGAACGAGACACCACGCATTATTATTACAGATATAAATATACAATGGAGAATATCAAATTCAATTTACTTTAGACTGTAATATAAACATTTGAAATATAATGATTCAAAGTAAAAGAAATAGATTCTTAAATTTAATATTATAGAAAAGAAAATTGAAAATTACGAACGAACATTTCTCTATTTATATTTTCACCATTCTACTTCTGAAATTATTCATTACCCGACTTCGAACAAATTATATTTAAATAATATTCGAACACATATATAAACATAATCTATGTAGCATACGCTATTTGAATACAAAAATTACCACATGGAAAAGAACGAAGTACGTCAACGATGGTTCGATGAGTAAAATACAAGCTACATATTTTTGCAAGATCAGCTGCATGCAAACTTTTCCACTTACCTTTAGCCGGAAGTCATTGACGGTCCACACCCGGCTGGCGTAGTCGTTCGACGCTGCAAGCATCAGCGTTCCCGTAGAATCGAAATCGACGCACATCACCCCAGCGTTACTGCCAATAAGTACTCCTTTACTCTCTGACATACCTGAAACGTAATATTTATCATAAATCTAAATTTGTAACGAATACAGCTTCAAAATACAACTAATTTGAATTATTTGTAATTTATTGCTTCTACATCGATTGTTTCCGATACCATTCGTTCTTCTATCTGCTATTAATCTCTTTTCAAATCATATCTTTTCCTTCCTAACCGATTGAATCAATCAAACTACGAAATTCAATGGAAACAGTGATGGTCATTGAGTGGAATAAAAGAAACGAAGAAAATCGAAATGAATTAAAAATGAAAGATAAAGCGGTATAGAAATGTGGAGAGAAGCAGAAGTCGAAGATTACGAGAGAAGCCGTCGAAGTGACGGGCTAAGCGGATATAACCCGAACAATAAGGACGGATGTTTCATCCAATTTGCAACATGGCGCAGAGATTACATTTAAGCACGTTATAGCACGTGTGATCGTTCGGCCATAGCAGGGAAACGTTTCTAGCGGCGGACAAGACTTTAATAAACGCCTGGTTGTAGCTCGGCCATCCACTAACGCATCGCAAGTAACCTGTTGATTCGTTAACATACTTCATTCAGACAGTGAAGAGAAAAGAACCTTTTGAGAACATGTCGCGATACGCTTCGCCTTGCGCGTCATCTCCTGTTCCTGTTCGCGTGGCACCTGCCTATTTTTGCTTACTCTTCTAATAGTTAGACCATCTTATTATAATAACCGTCAATAAACTTGATAATAGAGCACGATAGAACTCATCACAGAGTAAAACTGGTATGTAATAGCTGCATATAAATGTCATTCTAAGATGTTTTTGAAATTTTTTAATAAAATTAATTATCGTAATAGCGCATGGCGAACACTGATTACATCCTACAGTTGGCTCTTTGTTGTGTGAAAGGGAAATCTCCAAAGCACGTATTCATGAACAAAAGATGGCAACAAAGTTTTAATTGGCCTATTATAGCAAGTTTTAATGAAATTTTAAAGTCACTTTCGTATCGCTTGATTGGCCTGCGTAGCCTCGTTAAAGTAAGGAAATTTGATAGATATTAAGGTGATGCTAAATTACTGTGACAGAATCGTACAACAGCAGGCATTATGATTGATTATTTAAATTTTCAAAGTTTCCAATTTCACATTGGCTTCGACAGCGGTTAATGCAATCAGGCATCCGTACTGTTTGACATTACCGCGTTTAATTCTGGACTCTTGTGACGTTCAACGAATCCGAGCGATAAACCCAGTGAGACTTGTGACTGAAACGAGAATGGTGTAATAATTTACGCGATCTATTGCAACTCGTTACAAATTTGAATAATAGGGGGACCACTAAATAGATTATACACATGGGGATCTCGATGTTTGGACGCAATATTTGCGTAGCAGGGGCCGTTCAAAGAATCGTTTACCTTGATTAATCGCTCGTTTATCTGTGACGCGCGTACCGTGACGAACATTTAAATAATAGACGACCGTTCTAATAGTACGATTTTGTTTCACTTAATCACCTTTTGAGATATTCCAAAGCTTCACCTTCCTGTCAGCTCCACCGGTGGCAAGCATCCTCTCGGCGGGAGACCATTTTACGGCATAAACTTCTCCGTCGTGTGCAGTCTGTAAGGGTTATTAAACACTTGACGTATAAATTTTGAAAACTTTTAGGTGCATGCATGGGGCAGTAATTAATAATAACAAGCGTATCGGATTGTAATTATGTTGTCAACTTGGATTACAACAAAGTGTTTAAAGTACAAATTTGTTTCGGGAAGATCATTATCGTTTAATATTTCATAAAACCCTGTGTAAAACCTTATTTACATTACCTATACCGTTTACTAAATCGCGAGGACTTTAAAATTTATAAGGCTGCTACTTTTTATAAGAAACTTCTATCTAAAGTAGTTACTAATATATAAAATACACTCTTTTTTCTTTTGAAAATGCTGACAAAATGGCGGAAATACTTAAAAATATTGAACATTTGAAAACTAACGAAGCTAATATTATTTAACTATGAATTTCATTATCATTGCTTTCATTAATAGAAATTTTTCTATCATTAATAGCAATGTCCAATGAATGTAATATTCGATAAACAGGTCGTAGAATATGAAAAAATATAAAATATAATCCTACTAATAGCAAAATGCATTACATTTATAAATATCGAAATAAATGTATAATAGGTTTCATGCACAAATCGCGCATTCTATCAATTTCATTGTATATAAATATAATAATATATTCCATGTAAAATGCTTTAGTATTGAAAATATGTAACTAAATACAACACATTAAACTTCGATGCTATTTATATGATAGACAGTCCATACTCGTTAAAACTAAATGCAAAATGGTTCAAAAATTCATACAATTTTTATTAGAACAAATTGTATTGATAAACTATGATTTGCGAATTACACTGTGTGTTCTCATTTAAAATCGTAGTATAAATGGTATTAAAGTAAAGCATATAGATACATTACAAAACAGTTTTAATATCCACATCATTTTTCCCCTTTTAAATAATATAATAATTCAAATTGTAGTTTTTACTGTACTATATACTAACACCTTGATATATTTTTAAATGGAGAACAAACATACTTAACTAACTTAAATAACATGACATTGTAATATATTTAACCTGTCTATACTATAAATAATACATATTTCTTACATATACCCAAATAGAATATAACAAAAAATAGACTTTACGTGATTGTAAACACCGCTAAAATACATAATCGTATAATAACACGTACATGAATATTCTAGTAACATAACATGCATAAATGAGAAATACAAGTTCCATAAACAGTAATAATATATGTATTCAATAACTAAGTATATTCCCATTAAGTAGCTTATTGTTCTAGACACACGGAACTAACTTAAACCAATCGATATTATCCTGATACCTAATTTTAGTAAATATAGTGATAGATATTCTTTCTATGAAATCACATTGTTATATAGAAAAAACTTATTAACACTGTCAGAATAACTATTTGTAAAAGATCCATATAAATACATATATCTGCTCTACCTATTTTTGAAAGAAATTAGACCTTTTAACAGCTAATCTGCTTATAAAAAGTAATAAAAATAGTGTATTTATTTTTCGTTGATTTGTAGATACATAATATGTGGATAAATTATATCTATATAAGACATGTAAATTCATTAAACGAAAACGAATGTTGCATATGCACGTCAATATGACAGTATTTTCTAATTAAAAAATGGTATGCAATTAATATCAATTTAGTTTCTTTTTTAAGAAAAGAAAAAAACAATTTTTTTTAATAAAAATTTTTTAAATCTTGATAAGGTTGCAAAGAATAAATAACGTAAGTTTGTACTATAAATAATTCTTCTCTCTATAAAAATATATATATTTATATATATATAAATATATGTCATATCTTTTTAAAAAATACTTTAAGTATTCGATTTATAAATGTACCACGTATTCAAATCATTTCTGATGCATTATGTGGTTCCAATTCTTTTTCAATAATCTAAGAATGTTTAATTGGACATTTAAAATCATTGTATGATTATTAATAATATTAATGCAGGAGTAACATGAAAACAGAATGCTCGTGTAATTGTTCGTGACATAAATTTTGCAAATATCAAGCATCGAGTTTGCATCCAACAACTTTCTTATTTTGTCATACAAAACATGCATTTTCGTGTTACAACGAATTAATAAACATTTGTACTAGAATTTCCACAGTAATAGCGTAATATAAAGTATTTCATAAATTAAAGTTTTGTCAACGTACAAACGTGACGGATACTTTTGTTGGAACCGCAGTAGGAAGACCAGAGATTCCTTCTTTTAAACTGGATCTATCGGGACTAACAGGTCGTGTGTCGCGAGCTGCATCTTCCAACTCTTTCTGCACTTTTGCTTGCCTTTTTCTGAAAAAATATATAAACATGCCCACGATTTAATAATGATTCAATAACTATTAGAAATAAAATATTCTTGCATATAAATACCCAAAGATATCGGAAAGTTGCCCTTTCTCTTTGATCACTGTATTGTTATGTTTCATGCAAGGTAAAACAATTAGTAAAACCAACGTTTCGCTGTTGTTATTTCTTCATATTAACAATAAATCTCCCAATTAATTGTTATTTTAAACGTTTATCTTATTACTTTTATTATTTACATTAGTTATATTTATTTGTATTTAATAATTATTAAGTTTACGTATTTATTTAGTAAAACATATGTTTCAGCATAATTGCTTTTTTTTAATTCTCTTCATTTATTTTAAATTTACTCGCTCACTTTACTTTTTTATATTAATTTGTATTATAATAATACATATATAATAAACATGAACACAAAAGCAAAAACAAACGAAAAGTATGGACATATGCGAACGTATGATATGATCAGCTTCCTTTAAGAAACGACCCAAAGCTGTATTGAGCTATAAGCATAATTTTTGTCACGTCACTTGCACAAACTTACCCAAATTTTGATATGGTTTGCATCAAAAAGGCTGTGGGACTGGAAAAACTCTCACTGAAAATAAAATGTCAAGCATTGTGAAGTGCTAATGTAATTGCTACAATGATGGTATCTTGACGTACCCCTTCATTCTCTCGCTCTGTGAAAAGTTTAATATTTTGCATACTATCTTAAATGATTTATAAATATTTGTAACCGACTCAAATGTTAGTTTTAATAAAATTTCATAATTTTTAATTAAACGTATTAAAATGTATTGTATCAAGAAAATATAATCAATTATTCAAACATAATCTACATTAAATTCAAGAAATTAACATATAGTGTATAATAATGTATCAAAAAACATTTCAAAATATCCAAAGTCAAAAGAGATATGTATTTTTACACTTACTGGTCATAAAATCATAGAATTTGAAAATTCAGTTAACTGCAATAATCTTATCAAAAATAAAATTTAAATATAGCAAAAGATTACCCTGTACATATATTTTTCTTGTTCTATTAATTGAAAATACTGCTGTCACAATGTGAATTCTTTTTGTTCCAAATTTAAAGAACTTCTCACTTTAAAAATACATATATGATACAAATGCATTATTTTGAAGTGATAAAAAACAATGTTAAAGAAAATATTCTATGTATCTACAATAGATAGTGAAAATGGAATATGTGAACTGTATTAAACCGTTAATAACAAAATACTTTCAAATTAGTATAGTACCATCATGCTAACAAAATTAATAATTCCAAATTTCGTGCATATGGCATTCGTAAATTTAAAACTATTGATAGAGAACATAATTGCTAAAAGGTATCAAAATTATATGCAAAACTTTCTATGATAATGTAGCAAAATGTAAAATTTGTCTTGATTTATTAGTATAAAATATCTTCTTAGATTATTAATTTAATTTTACTATTATTAATATATATTATGTATGTAATGAAAACAAATGTAAGAAACGATGAAAGAAACTATAATTGTATTACGAAATTCTGCGACAGAATTTTTGTTTCCTTATCATAATATAAAAAATCTGTTTCATTTATATATTTTATATAGTTGTATATTATATAGATGAAGCATACTAATAAAGTTATTTTAAAGCACGAAGTACAAATGTAACTTCATGTATGTACTACACGCTGATAACTGGGCGTATGTATGGGTCTATAAGATTTAAAAATTTAAAAATTATACATATGCATATATAAATGTGTTTTATAAATATTAAATGCTGATTTCTTTTTTTCTATATTCATTTGGATAATTCTTGAAAAGACATAAGTTTATTATATCTAATAGATATTATCTATTCAAAATGTGAGAGTTTTTGCCGACAGACGGTACATAACATCGTATGCGATCGATAGCATATTTGCTATGATTTTTATTCATTGCTACTGCAAGATATGTACAAAATGAAGCCTATGGCATATTAGAATAGTTACAAAAAATTTAAGAATTCTACGATTTATTCCAGATATCTGAAGGATAATGTCTTATTGAATTCTGAATAAAATATTCCCTATTTAGCTTATTTTAAACACAAAAATATGTATGTAGTATAATATGCCAAACACATTACATGTATTTTAGTATCTCCAGAATGTGATTAACATATCGTGCAATTACAGATAAATTATTACAATAATGAAAATATTTTATCACTAAAAAATAAAATGTCAGTAATTCTCAAATGCAAACAAAATCTATCTATAAAAAATATAATTAGCCTAATATTCTTTCTTATTTAATGAAACGACTATACTATTAAAATCCTCTGTATTAGTACGAATCATACGAATTTTGGATGATGAGAATGGATGATGTAAATATATATATATGTTTTTTATGCAATAAAATTTGAAATTTATGGATAGTAATATTTAATTAAAGAACTTCCAATTAAGAAAAGATTATAAATCCTACATATTATATTAAAATACACAAACTGCAGCAATTAGTCAAGCATTTGAGGATAAATTATGAAAGAAAATATACAATAAGCAAGTAGAAGAGATCTAATCTATGCAAAATATAGCAATAAAAGATTAAAGATACAATAAAGATATATTGGAAATGATACAACCTTTGCATGAACATATGGTTTCAGAAAACATATGATACATACAATGAGTTATTATTTACAAAAATATACTAATTGTAATTATGTTACAATTAGGTCAAAAGCCATCACATTTTCTATTTAACAATACAAGATAATAATCTTACACAAAAATTTAAATTACTTGCTTTATATAAACAAAAAATTAATAGAAGGAGAAAGGACAATTAATAAGGACAAAACGCCAGCAAAAAAGAAATAAATATGGTACTTACTTCAGAAAATTGTCGTTTTCTTCATTTACTTTCTCTGCATCTCGTGTTTTGTACTTAATCAAACGTTCTATTAATTGGCGATTTTCTTCCTATAAATATTAAAAATATATTAGCATTTACAAATATAAATATATATTATGATCAAACATAAATCATACAAATTATGATATTAGCGAAAAATATTTTACATTGCATATTATATTATAAATACCTGTGTTTTTCTAAGTTTTTCTTCTAAAGATGCAAAAGCAAGTTGCAAGGCTTGATGCTCATCCTTTAACATTTGATTAATACTTTCTAGCTCTCTTTCTCTGCTAAGAGATTTTGATACTTCTAAACGTAAATTGGCATTGAGCTCCATACTTTCTACCACACTGTAAATTTTACAAATATTATGAGATTAATTATTGAAACGTATAATACATATATGATTGGAAGAATTTGCAATTCTGTTAATGAAAAAAGACATACATACCTTGCTTCCTTGATTTGAAGCTCCTTCAACATTTCCTGCAATTTGTTATTAAGATCTACTATTTGTTGTGTATGTTCTCCTTTTCTTTTATGTAATGTTGCTAATTCTTCTGCTTGCTTTAAAAGACGAGCTTCAAGATCAGCATTTACACTTAAACCAGGAGTTCCACTGGCTGCTTCTCGGCGTAGAGTTTCATTTGCTACGGTTAGTTGTATATTTTCTCCACGTAATGTGTTTGCACTTTCAAACAATCTGTTATCTATAAAATAAAGATAGTATTGCATATCTATTAATTCAAAGAATGATATATGTACATTTCAATGGATATTAAAAAGATTGTAGCGCATCAAGTCAAAATATAATAATAATAACAAGTTGATAATATATCACTTAAATTTTTGTAACTAACTATATTAAGAATTACATGAAAAGAAATCTTACGTAAACTAATAAGATCTAAGAAACAATATGTTTGTTTCTTGTTCCTTTCTTGTAATTGTAAAATTAGATCTTTCCTCCAATTACTATCTTCCCTCGAATGTGATGATACACCTGATTCACTGGCGGCCATTTTCAGTGCATGAAATATCTCTTTACTATTGTTGTGATGTAAATTATTTGTCTTTTCTTATCAAAGTTGTATAAAAAACATTTGACAGCAGAACAGTTGGTAGATATTTTGGCAACCTTCGACATACACTGCTTTATCACAAAAAATTTATCTTAGACCAGTAATGTTTCATTTGAACATTAATCACCATTAACATCGAAAAACGTCTTACTAATCACATGACATTCAAATTTATCACGAATATTTTTAATTATGAAAATAGCTATTCTAACCTAAGTATACCAAACACTACACTGCTACCCTGAAATTGCCGGTTATTCGAAATGTCGATATGGGTGCTCTGCGAGATTTCGATACTTCAGTATTTGAATTTCAAACACAATTTCACTGAAGTCGGTAACAAATGATAAAATATTTTGCTGCAACTTCTATTCAGTAATCAATTACGTCATATATAAGTAGCATAGATAAATTAGAATAAACGCCTATTATTTATTCACAATTAAAATGGGATATATTTGAATATGAACAAAGTAAACTAATGTGCGGCAGATGATGAAGCAGTTCGCTGCATCGCGTTTTGTTCAGCTGATATCACATGCCATTTATCTAGGTTTGATATTTGTCTTCTTAAAAATCTTTCTTAAAAACAAAATTCTTAAAAACAAATTATTCAATTTATTTTAAAACAAAATATTCATTACTCTATGTTTAATTTGCATTTTGGATTCATCATTTTTAAACCAATATTTATATTATATTAATTACTATTGACTAGCATATCTTTTAGTAGAATAGCAATCAAAATTGAAATGTAGAAACAAATATTTTTGGGCTTGTCTTCCACGTTCGAAAAGTTTTGTTACTATGAAATACAGGAAAAGAAACGAACGATGTCACGAAAAAAAGTCAAATAAAGATACGGTTAATAAATTGGAATTAACTAACAGGTATAAATATTTCTTTTAAATTATATGAAATTTTATATTAATTGATTGTTAAGCGCCAAGAATTGTTTAAAAATAAAAGAAAGTTTGGATAACTCAATCATAGAAATAGTAATCAAATAATTAGAAGGCGTCAAAGAAATCATGTCAATAACCGACGTCAACCTGGTCCAATGCAATATGTATTTTATGCCATACTTAATACCGATTTGCATATGAATCGAGGAACAGCCGCGGCAAATGTAAGCGTGATATAAATATAAATTATTTAATAATTGCCACAAAATAACTTTTAAAATATACATACTTAATTTAAATAATGTAAATTATACTAATTAATTTTAGATAGCAGTTGGTTTAATGCTCCTTTATAATATAATAGACACTGACCAGGTGAAATGTCAATATATTGATAGCTGGACAAAGAATGGGTATTATATGCTATACTAATTTTTCTATATTGATAATTGTCTGTAGCAATCTATGATATTGATTTTATATTTAACTTTTAACTTCTCTTGCAAATAAGAAGAAAGGTAAACGTGATACATAATTCATCTAATCTATTATGTAAAAACAGACAAAGAATAGTAATCTTGAAGGGATATGACCACAGACATTTGAAATACCTCCAACAGGAAGTAAAATTTATAGCACTCGGAACGTACGCAGTTCGACAAAGGTGGGGACGGAATAAAGCAACCATAGTATTAACTGTTTTTGGACAAAAAGAAGATTTGGAAGATGTTTTCGAAGGATTAACATATTTACGATAGTAAAAGTTAATAAAAAATAAACCCATTTTTTGAATACCAATAAATAAAGTTCTTCCTTTAACTCGTCATTTGTATGAATGCATGATATTCTACTTTTATCACTGGCAAAGTGGTATGTAATATCAGTTAAACAAAACGTACTTGCAGCTCTATAATCTATATTAATTTATAATCGACAATCTATAATCACATATGTTACGACCGTTCGCGGAGAGACGCGGTCGCGAGGAAAACGCGTCAGCGAGAGGCGTAAATTCTCGCTACGATTCGGTGAATCGACGCCGCGAAGTAGTCGTTCCCCTGTTTCCACGTATAATAGCGATTTGAAATAAAACTAAACTTGTATGAAATTACAAATAAAGTGATAAGGATAAAATATATCTCATAAAGCATTACTTCATTACGCACTAGTGCAATTATTATTTTAATTACTTATGTTGCTTTATTTAGCGACGCGTTACATCTGCTATACAGATATATGTACGTATGTGCATATGTACATATACGTATATATATACTTAACTGTAGTAATGTAGTGTGGAAGAAAAAGAATGATTAAGTGAATTCGATTATCATTCCTACTAATTGGAATAAAAATATAAAAATAATATAATGTTCATGCCATTGATAATTTCGAAAATGAAATTATTTATGTGGTTAGAGCGTTAAAAAGTTAACAGCACATTAGGTTATCTTGAAAATCACTGTTTCAACCGACGTTTATATAGATTATGCATAGACGCGTACTATAGATGCATGGAATTTTTTATTTTCTCTACAATAATAATGTGCAATTTTATAGTTCTACACAAATCTTTATAAATCATGGAACACGAAAAATTATTTCATGTTACATCTAAAATGAGTTATTATTCGCGCTATCTCTTTACATATTATATGCTCCTAATACGAAATCGCAAAATTGTCTGAAAATTCTATCAATATCTAAGAATTTGTAGTAATATCAATGATTTTGTACCAGGAGAATATAATTCATAAAGAAGTGGCAGGATGAAATACCTACTTAAGTTACGTTCCTTATCCTACTAATCTGTTTTACCGATTTCTAGGTTTGCAGAAATTTTGTACTAATGTTTTAAAGCTTTACACTTACTTATGCATACTTACCTCAGAGAATAGGGTGTGGGTATTGGATACAGATTGGGTATCGATTAGGCACGGATTGGACACGGATTGGACACGGACTGAACACGAATTAGGCACGAATTAGACATGAATTAATAGTTTCTTTGATCTTTCACTGACAGGACACAGATGGATCCTGGCAGACTCGAATGCCACTTATTTATATATATATTCCGAAAACAAACCTGCCCCCAGGTCACCATCAACAATGCAACAGTTCCTAGCAGGGACACAGTCCGATACCTGGGCATGACCCTGGACAGGAGACTAACGTGGAAGACACACATCTCAGATAAAACGAAGCAACTAAAGGACAAACTAAAAAAACTCTATTGGCTCACGGGCCGACGCTCCAAACTAAACATACAGAATAAAATTACCCTCTACAAGACCGTAATAAAACCTGTCTGGACCTACGGAATCCAACTATGGGGAACAGCAAGTAACTCCAACATCGAAATACTACAACGATTCCAATCAAAAACGCTAAGAGCCTTAATAGACGCACCTTGGTATGTTACCAACGAAACCATCCATCGCGACCTCAAGATACCTACAGTCAAAGAGGAAATAGCAAAATATAGCGACAGATATAGCAAAAGAGTCAACAAACACCGAAACCCCCTAATCACTGGACTACTCGATACGACGGACCAGATTCGCAGGCTGAAGAGGCACTACCCGCTAGACCTAAACGTTAGATTCATTTAATTATCCAAATTAAGCATATGCACTTACTTATAATACTTATAAATTATACCTATCTATAATAAGTATTAACTTATTGTAAATAAATAGCCATGTCACTGCGCCACGCCAGAAAAATTACTGAAAATTCTCAATGCGAGAATTGATTGTAATTTCAACAAATAAATAAAAAAAAACTTATTTATATTAAAACAAGTGCCTGTTTAAAAAATACATTGTCTACATATGTATGTAACAAGCACATATTTTAACAAGCATATATTATTTAAAAAAAAAGAAAAGAACGAGTCACAGTTCATTTACTTAGCTATTTAATGTAGCGAAGGCAACTGAAGCTTTGGATCTGGTCCTTTCGACATTTGCTCGGAGACTGGCTGAAACCGATCAACGGTTCAATGTCGGGGAATGTTTAGATTATCGGCACATGGTCCGTCGCGATTATTGACAACTGACACGGGTCCTCGAGAAAGGTTTCCACGTTTATCGCGTACAATATAAATAAAATGTGTAATATCTAACTAAAATGTCTTTAGAGATCTAAAAGAACATACCATTCTATTCTTGGAGATTTAATTGCGGATATGTAATATTTTTACATACAATTCACTTGCCAATTAACGTCAAATTGAAAATCACTGTAAGAAACAATTCAGACAAGTGTCAGTCTTCCTCTATCACACCCGCTTTATACCAGCATTAGCTCCGCCCTCAAACGCCCGGTTATTTTAAAAATTGCCTCGCAATAATTCAGGTACGTGAATTAGATTTAATTCGAACATTTTCGTGAACTTCGATACTTTATATTTTGAGTGAACTGAGGTGCCAGACATTCAAATGAAGTTTAAGTCTATCGAAGCCAGTCGATATTCTTTATTCTTTATTGAATTGCGAGTAATTGACGCGTACCTCATGATAATTGAATTGAATATAATTTCTCTATTCGCCATATCAAATCCCAAAGAGCATAAGAAACACTCTGATTTTGTTCTAGTCGGTATTTCAGAATCCGAGAAACAAAGTTCCAATTTGATATCACGTCGAACGTCTGTCCTTAGTCAATGATATAACTGAAGTTCATATAATAACAGCTTAATGATTCTGTTTATTATATACGTTTTCTCGTTCATATAATAATAATTTACATTCAAATAAATTAATTTTGTTCAAATAAACGGAACACATTCAAACGAACTAATCGTACTCGACATAATATTATAAATTGTAGAGGGTGTAATAAAACCTTCAAATGGTCGGTATTACAGAATGTGTGGCGTGGTCACAGATGAGACGTATGTACCGTAGATATGACGCAAAGTACATCTTTATCGCTTTGTACAATTGAGTTATATTATAGACGTATAATTGAACTTTAACCAATTCCCATATAATATCAGCACAGATGTGTATTTAGGCGATGATCCTATATTTTCAAAATTGAATTCCTTCGATGGATTGCAGGATTTATCATTGGAGTAATTTTGGATGTCGGTATCTCATGTGCCTGGTTGAACATCAACGAATATTGCAGATATGCTCGATTGTAGCGTTGCATACGATTGGCGAATATTGCAGTCGAGGGGGAAGAAACAAAAAACAGAACTGTTAAAGCGCCAAAGGTTGCACGCGAAGCGGCGCCACGCCCGCCCCACCATATGGGACTTTTATTCAGAGGGGTCAGAGGGGAGGCAGTTGGTCGGCGCAGTCGCTCGCCGCGTTTTATGCAACCAGTCTTGCTTCGGAGCGAGTGAGTCTACTCCAGCCTTTGACAGACGAGGAAAGTGTGTGTAGTGACATCGGTGTCTGTCTGGTCGCTTCTCGCTGATCGCTCTTGTTAATTGCACGACCGACTGTTCCGTCGAGACAACTGATTCGGCTAGATCCGGTTTTCTTCGTAGTTGAGTCAGGACACGATCGTGTAAACGTCCGTATTACGTATATTTTCGTCAGTTGTGTATACTGTCTTTGCCGGCAACAGCAACGCAAGGTTTAAAGGCGGTGTCGGTTGTGTATTCGGCACCCTTGGCCATCGTGCAAAATTTCACCTACCGTCTACTAATATAGCTGAGAGGTATACGGGTTGCGGACTCGCGTGTACCGATCGGAGTGCCAGTGCGACGACAATCGGGCGTGCTAACACGGGTGTATTATCCACAGCTGTGTACATATATTATGTGTGTATGTGCGTAACGTGCGCGTAGAGGAAAACGAATTGGCCGCTATCGGTGGAAAGAAAGGGATAGAACGCGAGAAGAGGGTGGGAGAACGAAGGCGGCCGTGAATCCACTATACGCGGCTACGTTCACGCCGCCGCGTATTTCACACGGCACGACACGAAACAACAGCACACCGTCGGCCCAGGCCTACTGAGGAGAGAGACGAAGCGCATCTGAATACCGAACGAATTATTACGAATTCGTATAGCATTGACGCGCCTTTTGGCGCGTATAGCCTCCTCATTCGGTCGACTTCTTCGACCTCTCCGTTGCTACTATGGCGGACGACGAAGTTCTCTTCGACGAAGTTTACGAGCTCTGCGAGATTATCGGCAAGTGAGTAACGAATTCGTGAGAAAGAATGAGACAGCTGCGCTAGTACTATGTAGTATGAGTCATGACTAGGGAGAGGGAGCAAGTGTCAAAATGCGAAACAATTCAAAGGTAAGGGTGAAAGAGATATAAGATACTATACTTTGACAGGCGAACGATACGGGAATGCCTATGTTACACGTTAATTCTTTGATATGCGTACCGTGTGTATAGCATAGGTTATGCGTGTTCGTATTGAATCTGGGGACAGTTGCGCGCGCGTAAGCATGTACCGCGTGTAGAAACGATGACGTATATTTGTTGACTCAAAAGGGGCGAATGGGTAAGTAACAATGCAAATGCAAGGAAAAGGTGCGTGTTGAATAAGAAATCTGGTCTACGTGCCTATTCATGCAAGTTTTATTTCAAGTCTTTACAGGTTGTCTCTAGCAACGTGACCCACCCTTTCGATGAAAACCCATGAACCATACTTTTACCTTTAAACTTGAATATCGTATGCGCAAGAAATAAAATGCTGTCCTTATATTTTATTGATGTTCTCACTAGCAGTTAATCGTTCATATAAATATTTTAACAATGCGGTTACATGGTACGCCCAATGTTCTGTTTATAAGTGGATAGTATTTAGCAGTTACGAAGAAAAGCGAATTTTAAACTACATCTAATAATAGGAAACAAGTATTTTATATTGCGTACTTTTGAAAGTTTCATTCTATGAATGGAAAGTAACGTAATAGCATCTTATCATCGTATCAGTTGTATAAGTGCGCACTCTGAAATGCTACTGATAAAAATACCAGTGTAACGATACAACTAATACATGAATATCATACATTAATATTTGTATATGTTTTTTCTAGTGAAAAAACTTAAATGCCTCCATTTTATAACTAATACAGTATTTTTCTAAGAGTGATAAATATAGGATAAAAAATTTAGCAGTTAGTTCTCATTTCTTCAAATTTTATAACTTTTTAAAAACATAAAATTTCGAGATTTGTATAAAACAAAACCTTCAGAAGAATAACTTTTGCAATATCTGTTTATCTTTGTATTCTTTTACGATATAAACTTTTTATTTTATATTGCAGAGTTTATAGTATTCGTTACAAAGTGAAAGTAAAAAATTTATAGATTGTCTGATTTTGTACATTTTGTTTTTTATAATTTACAACATATTGGAAATTAACTTTTTAATGATGAAAAAGTGAAAAACAAAATATTATAGATAGTTATTTCTTTGTATGTAAATAGAGATTCATTGTCGTTAAGTGTGAAAAAGTGATTTTGATATATTTCCTATATTTTTTATTCTAAAAATTAAAGTAGGCTCTTAGTATATTAAACCTTTATTAAAACATTTATGTTAAGAATAAAATCTTAAGGAAAAAAGATGTAAATTGTTTATATAATGAAACAATGAAAAATAGTAAGTTATGTCGGAGGAAAGAAATAGAAACAAATGTGATTCTGATATTTGCAATTCACATTCATCTGTCCGTACATAACAATTTATAATTCACGTACATAGCATCTGTCCCTGCTTTGATAAAATTTTCATTTTGTAATCGACGCTTTGTATTACACAATATCATTCACAATTTTTTATTTCAATGCTTGAAATTACGCAGTTTTGTCTCAATGAAATGTAACAAAAGAAAAAGGGTATAAAACGAGCTCAGTAATAAAATACGAACCTACATAGAACTGCGCATTGCCCTGATACTTTATATTATTTTTCAAATGTGATATACTGAATCATATATAGGCTACGAGCAATACTGTCACATGTTTATAGATAACACGTTAGTTTCAACTTCACTCTCGTTCGATGGAACATTTCAAGAGCTTCAGATCGTGTAAAATCCTGTGACGAACATGCTATTTCGAAATCCTCGTTACATGACCATAAACCCTCTAAGAAGTAAATTCACATTAACTTCCATTAATTCCCTTTGCTTTCTTTTTCTTTTCCGTAGCACATGAATTTTAATGTTGATTAAAAATTCGATTTATCCGAGTGAGCACTTCGACGAAAAAAAATTGGAATTTCAAGAGCTTCAACTGGCGTAAAATTCCGTGATGAACGCGTTATTTTGAATTTCTTGTTGCACGACCACTAGTCTTCTAACGCTAACTATTATAAATTTGAGTGAACTTCCATCTATCGCTTATTATAATTTCATTTCTCATTTCTTCTGACTGTATGCGAATTTTAATGTTTATTAAAAGTCCAATTTATTTGAGTGAATGCATTGACGAGAAGAAATTGGAAATGTGTATCTGAGAGGCAGGGAGAGGGAAAAAAAGCGTGGAAACGTTGCAGCACATACGTTTCCCTGGGCTCGATCGAGCGACCCCGGAAGAGAAGAGTTCCAATAAATACACGAAATTGCAGTAGCAAGCCTTAACGCTGGCACATACCAGGTAAAATGCAACTTGGCCAACACTTCTTTTACGATGCTCGCCCTACTTTTCATCCCCCTCGTAACTCAGTCGTCGAGGGTCGTGCATACAACGGCTCTGTCTACATGTTTTCTGAGAAGTTAGAGTAAATTCTTGATGATGGAATTTGCCCTTGAACTTAATTGCAGCCGGTTGTCCAGCGTGTTGGACTTAGGAAGTAGCGGAAGCAATCGTTATCATACATTTCTCTTGATGCGTTTGATATGGCACGTATGCTTTTTCTTCAATGGATTTGTTGGTTGAGCAAATATCAAGCTCAAACGATCAAGTTCAATGTAATGAGATACTGAACAAGGAAAAGATCGAGGTCGAAGTGGTCGGTACGCGATAGGAATTGTATACGAGAGAACACGCACTCTTGGGAACATTATATTTATATTTCGGAAATTTCTATATTTGTAGTATAATGGAGAGACTGCGCAATGTTGTAGCGTTATTTTTTCAGTTTCATGCGATTTTTAAAAACAGTACCAAATTGTATATCGTCGAAAATATTATTTAGTATTTGCAATATTTTCTAATATTTTAACATACTGGAAGTTTAATTTTCTTTGTAAAAATCAAGAAATATAGTGAAGTTATACGTGGAATACATGGAATATGATTGTTAAATACCATATTTTATCATTATTAATTCCATGAATGCTCCGTTTTATTTAATAAGCTTCTTGTGATATCAAACGATACTCTATATGTAATATTACGTTACATAATTTTTCAGAAATATTTTTTACAATGTCTTTGCACAGAGATATTTCTCTTACGTAAATCTTTCTGTATAGCGATACAATAGGTTGTATTAAAATATTTTCTACGTTACAAGTACATATGTACTTAAAGTTTGTGCATTGTGCATTCATCACAGAGCGCACCTTCGAGCGCTCTATAAATACAAAACCGTTTTAATGGGTTTTCCCTTCTAAAGGATTATTTGTATCAAGCGGTTTCCTCCCCAAAGTGCAAATTTCTCGCTAAAGTTTCTCATCATTTGGGTTATCCGAATAGGTACTCTACATAAGTTCTATAATTATATCTAAAAGCAAAGTAGAACAGCAAAGATTATAGAATTTCGATCCAAAACAATTAATTTTTCCCATTATGTTATCACATATCAAATTATTTATTTTTCTATTGAAAAAAGATTTTTAAAGTTATATCAAAAAATTCGAAAAAATTATTCATTTCGATTTTTAACTTCTATTTCTAGAAATATCTTTTGCTAGTATCAGCTTAAAGCACATCATATTTACAAAAATGTGTTAGATGCTATTTTATGAAAATCTAAGATAAGATATAAGTAATTAATTTTTGTCTACAAAAAATTATTTATTAAGTGTAACTTTTCAAGGAATCTGTCTGGCCTTCTTATTTGTTCTTTTTATGTACATTATACGAGTAATTTATTTAGTACCATAGCAATAGGTGCACTATTCGTTTCTTACATGTATGTAGCTCTTTGGCATATCGCCAATTGTTACCGATGATGTGAAGTTGGATTCTGCTTAATAGAAACGAAGTGTCATCGATCCTAATGAATCGCGTCTAAAATGGAACGATACAAAGTCGACATTAGCTAAATGTTTGCGAAATGTTTTTGTCGCAATATATTTTGTGCTCTACATTTTCTAAATGTATCTTAAATAACAAAATTTATATATACCTTTTTATTTATTACTTTATTAAATATATATTGTTAATATTACATTATTATTACTTCTTTGAAATACAATGTGATTATAGAAAGAAGTAGAGTAAAAACCATAGTTTAACAAACAAGATGCGAAAAACACAAAATTCTTTTAAAACTCTGGTGTTAATATCCAATAAAGTGTCAGAAATGCATCTGAGATCAACTTGCTAGGAAGTTTTTGCTTGATATTGGTCAAGTATTTCCCTTTTAAGCACTCATACCCTTCCTGTTGATATATCGTGAGTCCAATATAGTTCCATTAAAATATCGACCACATCCGACTTCGATAGCCTGGGAATTGATGCTTGAAGATTATAACAGACCAGAACGAGATTTCCCAAGTGATGTCGCATTAATATCATCGCTGTCAATCTGTTCTTGAATGCATGTTTTAAAATAAATAGTCGTCTAAGATAATCGACGGTACAAAATAGTGGTCGAATTTCATGAATTTCTTAAGTACTATGCATCCTACAGAGATTTTCTAAAGAGTTTAAGGATAAATAATCGACTTGCCCTTTGCCATTACCATCTTTGAACAGGATATTGATTGTATGCTGGTTTACCATTATCCGCTGTGGTCATTAGCCCATGAATGACTGTATAAACTTCGATGTCCTAAGAATAGTTTAGAACGAAACTTCTATGTTCACCTCTCTATCTACCTCCATTGACGGTATTCCATTGAGGAACAGCATTTAAGTACGAGCAGCTAGCGTTATATTGGACATTACATAGCTACGTTTGATCGACATGGTCAAAAAAGGAAGAAACTATATTCTAAATTAGTACAACTTCTTATGATATCTGAGAATTAAAAAAAAATGCAGTAATAGTTGCAATTGCTTGAAGTTTAGAATTGCTACATAACTTAGATTTAGTTTAGACAAAATTGTGTTGCATTGTCTTTTTTTCTTTTTTTTTTATTTAGTCGAAACGTATAATTTAATGACACAACGATGGTTGTAGTTATATCTGACCCAGTTTTTTGTGAGAGGATACCTATATTAATGAAAAGTTGCAAATATTTCGTGTATTCGGAGCAACTGTCCGTGAGTGAAACGCTGAAAGTGGTTTTCTTTGTTTCCGTACGTTATAAATAGAGGATATAACGGGTATTTGTGGAAAGCAATCGTATTTATCGCGGATCTCATACATGGTATCAATTCCCCGAGGATTTTTATTCTAAAATATTGATAGGTTCCGATGACTGGTCGGTGTGAACAGTTTTAAATTACCGTAATTCTTATACCTATACTGTGTTTATAACTATTTTTACTAGAGCTACGTGATGAATACGTTTTTAAAAAATATATAAAGTTGTTGATTTATTATTTCCCCAAACAAGCCTGAGATAAAATGTTATTAACGATCAAAATTGAAATGCAAATGACTGTTATCCATCCTTGGAATCATTAAATTTGTCAGAACGTGTCAAATATGTAAATAAATTCAGTACAAATAATTTCAGCAAATGTTTGTTGTTATTGATATATGTAAATGAATTCTGCGATACGTTCTATTCAAATTGATAGATCATATTTTCTTATGAAAACAGATTTATAATCTTTTAAATAGGCTATAAATTAAGAAATATAGGTTGCTGTGAAAAATGTCCAAAAATATAAATAAATATTACATTATTATTTTGTTAGGCAATTAATATGTCTAACAATGTATTTTAGGTAATTCAATAACCTGTAAATAATGTGATCTTTGTATTCATCGATATTATCCCCTTTTTGCTTGAATCGCTTTTTTAATTCGTTCGCCTGTTTATGATGTATTGATGTTCTGTTCACTTCACGATCGAATTAATTTTTTATTCGTAGTAGAATTCAAATCCAGTAGCTACAAAGATACGTCTGTGCATGTATTAAATCGTTCATAAATAATAGTTTTAAACAGCTTGTATTTTGTATATAGGATTAATTTATTTGTCAAATATAAAGCTTCACAAATTTTCATAATTTGCATACTTTAACAAATCATACGCATTTCTCATAAAAATTAGTTTTGCATTAGGAAGAAATTAATTATCCTAGTCGTTCGTAACATCTAAAATACCTACTTTGTAAACTCAGATTCTAGATACAGTTTGATATAGTTTGATAATCGTTCGATTTACAATTCACGTAATCTTTCGATTTTATCAATACTATTCATCATTACTTAGATTCATAGATTTCTAGTAGATTTTATTAATAGAATTACCTACACATTTCAATTCAGCAATAGTACCTATCCTGAATCAATTTTCGCTAATATCTAACGGTAATGATTTCACACTGCTGCTACAGAATCCTCATAATAGAACTACGCATTAATCCTACACTAATTATTTCGTTGAATGTTCGAGACATACGATGGTAACTAGAAATGATAAAGATATTGACGGTTTCAAGGTGTTAACAGCAATAGGAGCTTACTGTACAATGCTTTATTTAATGTACGTCAGTTATTTAATGTATATCAAGGGCAAAATGTATTTTTGTCCTGTACGTGAAGGATGACAGACTTTAGAGCTAGGTCGATGCGAGCGTGTAGTCGAGGATACTGAAGTGAGAAAGTTTGATCCTCTCCAGTTCAGAAGTGGTATTGAATTGCTGAAATCTTCTTGGCAGATCACGGGAAAGATCACTATGGATGCAAACTGACATTCCATTGTACCAAATAAATTTGGAATTTTACACTTTCTATGTCAGGTGTCAAAATTCTCCAGATTTTCAAGTCAGTAAAGTAACTATGTATATTAGTTAGTTATGAGAATTGAAGATTGTGATTTTCATTTTTTTTTTTTTTTTTAATAGAATAATACGGTGAATCATTTCCTTTAATGAGTAACAACAATTAGTACAAAGAATTATTTCAAGGATCTATTTTGCTTTCAAAACTTCCAATATCGTCACGCTGGTTTATATCACACTTGGAAAAAAAATTATGCAAATAAGTATAATGAATTTATGTATCAAAGAATATATTCTTAGAGTTATGTTGATAGTATTTACTATGAATATCTATGATATATTTGAATATATGAACGCAATTGCGGTTCAAATAGGAGCAATTGATATTTCAATATTAAAGGTAAAAAAAACCTCCGCATAATCGTATGGTAATACAAACGTAGATTTCCCATTGGCATTCTAAATTCGAGAGAATAATATAATTCTCCTTTTCAGCGTGTAATATAACAAATTGGCAGAGGATTTATTAAGAACGGGAACAGCATCTAAACTATTTATCGCGTTTTGCATATGCCTTGGATCTGACTTGGCTAATTTTTACGAGATACATATGATACTAATTTAGATATAGAATATATTATAGCGCCGGTTTAGTAGAAGAATCATTAGAAAGTCGTAAATTTGAATATATTTGTAAAAATTAACTTTAACAATTTACTACTTTGTGGATAGTGATGACAGAAGTATCATTATTTTACCCAATAAAGTTATTTGACGAAAGAAATGGCACAATTTATAGAATTGTTTCAACCATCTTGTTAATAGAACAATATTTTATTAGATACTCCGAGAATCTAAGATTATTATTTACATTGCAAAAGAGCATTTTTATATTAATCCTTAAACTGTAAAATGGATATTCCATGCTATTTCGGGCTATTTCGACCGGGTTGTGTTTCTCACAAGGGAGTAGGTAGAAAACCCTTTTTTCTCCCCGTCTAAAAAGTGTTATTTGGCGAAAATTTTGAGATAACTTTAATTTAGAATGTTTGAAGATGTTATATGAATCTTTTGGATTGTCTTAACATATGTTGCCTACTGAAAAATTCATTGAACATGAAAGACCCACGTTTACAGTTTGATGGTACCGTAGAAAACGTTAACAAATGATTGTATTATTAATCGCTCCTTGTTTCAAATCGATATTCCTGAAAAGTTTCCTGTATAGTTCTATATCACTCTTTTACAAGTGTGCTTATGATCTTAGGATCTATAGTTATTTGAAGGAAGAATTGTGCAAATGTTTTTCTATGACGCTTGTGACTCTAATTTAATGTTTTAATGTTATGAACATACAGAGATCTTTTTTATTATATTTTTCTTAGCTAACGTTATGTACTCTTCAACAAGGTCTTGAGCTTTGTACAATGTCTATATATCTGAAATTGCCGTTTCGCTTCTTAAAACATGTAAGCTTTAATGTCTGACCGACTTTATGACTTCACTATACCTTTTCTACCGACGGGTAAGCGTTTCTCAGCTGTCTGCAACATTTATACAAAACTAGATACGCTCACATCCTCGAAGCTTCTTTATAGCTTCTCTATTTCATAATACATAATAAGTTTCACTAATAATTATATTCGTAAATTGCAACTCATTATCTCTACGACTTCTCGATTCTGACCAGCTAACCCGTAATTTATATGAATTCAATAACGCGGAAACAAGTGAGTATGGAGCTAGAGTATCATTGTCGATACGGCGTGGCTTCGACGATGTACTTCATCGAGCATCCTTTCTGTCTTCTCAAATGCGCCTCACCTAATTCTGTTGCAATTCAGTCTGTGGTTTTGCACAATTTCTTGTTTAATTGTGCATCCATTGTTACGTAATATCTATTCTGTTATCAATTTTGTTATAATAAACAGGAACTCTAAATTATGATTCAGGTTTGTCTTATCAATCTTACTATAGTAAATAATTGGTTCTTTATCTGCTTAATAGTGTGGAACTTTCTTTGTTTTTAGAATTTACAAATTTTGAGACATAACTTGGATAAAGAGATCAACTGATAGAAAGGCTGTCAAACTTATCTTAAGCAATAATATGTATTATATAGGCAATAACGTATATTTTATATTATATATTAGGTATATCGATAACTCAATTATTGTAAAAAGAAGTTAGTCTTGGTAAGGTCTTAGTAAGTGATTTAAATTTATAGTCTACTGATTTTGTAAGGAGCTCGGAGATACTACTTTTAATCAATAAGTCTCACCCATCTCTCACTTTTCCAATTTAATTTGTCTCTTGGTGTGCAATTGATATAACGGTAAAAAATTAACATAATGAAAGAATAAATTATTTTATGTAAAACAAAGGATCAAGATTCATATGTAAATTCAAACATAAATTAATATAAGGAACAGATTAGGATTAATTTTCCATTAATATGTATATTTTAATATGCCGAAAAATTTAACGAAATATCCGGAATAATCCGAATATTTATAAGCAATAGTGTAAAGCAGGTTAGAAATTGCTATAGTTACTAAAAGATTTAATGATTTCCGTATAAATTAAGCAAGTATAAATAAAAATTAAATTATAAATAAAAATAAGCGCATATGGTATTGTGCGCTAGATAGTATTGTGTATGTGTATGAAAATGAAATGAACAGCAACGAGGCGATAACTGTTGTCAAAAATTTGTGTGATGCTTCCAGGTAGAATAGTATAACTACCCATACATACCGACAGTATGTAAAATTTCGATCGAGCGGTTGGAGTCCTGCATGGCAATCATGCATTGGATGTTCTACGCATGGTTCCGACAACTAGTGATGAATGTTAAAAAAATGCTTTAAATTGAGCATCTGTCAATACAGAATGTGAGATATATGTGAATGTGAGATGTGGTAACTCTGAATATGTAATATCGGACTTTTGGCTTTATTTTAAAATACGATATATACTATACGTAGTGCATATCTATATGCATATACTATATATGAGAACTATTTTAACCGAGTAACGTAGTATATTTTCGTTTATTTTATTAATAGAATTTGTTTTATAAATAGAATATATCTATCTCATACTTGTTAGATAATTACAATCATTTTGAACATTCACTATATCTGTATTAGGCACGACTACAGTTACTTAACAAAATTCATAACATTTCAACAGTCATTTTTTTAATATAATCTTCTCGTTCCTAAATTTGTTAAGATACAAATTATTCTATTTAATGTAAAATTGTGATATTATATTGTTATAGTTATTGTCCAATTTAATGTAAAAACATAAAATTACAAATCTATAACTTTTATTTTGCCAATTTAACGATGTTTGTGAATTAGTAAATTATTGTATTAAATTAGTTAGTAATTTTTTAGTTAATAATTTATTAGTTTTAGTTAGTAATTAATTAGTTAGTAAATTATTGTACAAGAGGATCCATTGAATCGAATCAATTAATCAAGGTATTGGAAATAGTTATTTCAAAATAAGCTGCCAATAATAATCCACTATTCGGGACGTAAGTCTTTCGAGAACAGTCATACGAAATAGTTCAGTGTATGGGATAACAACGCTAGTAGTCCATCGTTCAGAACGAAGCACACAGTGAATTGTCATCCACTTGCTCTTTATGTCCAACCAGTTGTCCAATATTAATTTAGCGAGCGACCTTTGTGAGAGAATTGTAAACCAGAAAGGTTGTCTCGGGATTTACAATACTGAGAAAGAGATAATCCATGCGATTTAATCGTAACGACATATATACGTTATACACACACACATGTGGTATATAAACGGTATATCGGCATATTCTGCAAAAAAAAGTCAAATGATGGAGATGAAATATTTCACTGTATTATTATATTTCTATTATTGGATTACTGGACATGAAATTCTTTTTTAAATATAGTTGACCACATTTAATTAAAATAATTCCAATGCACTTTGTCAATAATTAACTAATTTCGTTATTCTACTATCACACGAAAATTCTATTTATTTCTGATACAATTAATAATATTTGTATTATAAATCTTTTTACCACTTAGTATATTTACGTAATTTATAGAAAATGTATTGTTCTTTGATGTGATTGACCTGACAAATTCAAAACCAATAATATCGTACATACGTATAATATAAAATAAATTAATTTAATATTATATTCTTTTGCATTTATCGTTTCTTTTATAGCCAATTTGTACAATACGTTCAGATGAAAAATTGTATTTAACTACAATTTTTTCTTGTGAGCTAACAACCATCCAGTTATGAAAGATTAATTCAGTACTCAGGTATGATTAATTGGCAATTTCTGCCAAGAAAGCTGTTATCACGTGTTAAAGATGGTATATAACAGTTCTGAAATGATTTAGATATTGCAATATACCCTGGATATGATTCTACAACGTAACCGTAGATTTCTTTCATTTCACGATTTTTTTTTTAATTAAATTAGGTGTCGAAGATATCCCGTTTATTACTAACAGATCCGGGAAGATTTTCTCGTTTTAATCTACTCATACATAATCGCGATAAAAGTGAGAAATATAATTACTTAATTTTTAGTAGTATTCATTAATGAAAGCTAAAAGTCACTACCGCTAGAATGCCTTAAAAGAATTATTCTTCATTTCTCATGAGAAATACAACATTAGTGCAATTTTGCATGGAAACTACTTTTTAAGGATTTACTTTTTTACGTATTTTTATCTCTCCTTTCGAGAGGTAATTATACTTCTACTCCACAAATTATATTGTAGCATAAGTCGTAGAAGTAAAAAAAATAGACTTAAGAAGCGATTAAAGCTTGAACGTGTGCATATATTACCATTATAATTACCGTAAATTGTTTAAAGCCGTATTCCAGGACGCAAATGTAGATAATATTACCGAATAATATATATTAGAGCGTTACGATTCGAATTAAAAATGTGCCCAGATATACGTTTATTTTTTGAATTCTTATATTACTACTTGTTGTAATTGAAACTTTTGATGAGAGAGGCTACATTTTACTTTTTAAATTTATGTTTTAATTTATTTCCCAAAAGCATCTTTTGTCATTTAATTGACAATAAACGAGGAGTTGTTTTTCAATATTGGAATGATATTGAAATTTAATGTAAATAATTGCAGTCATTTTTGTGCAATAATAGCGAAACAGTAATCGATCGTTGGCCCTATTCTCATATTTTCAAATATTTGTAGCGTTTTTACTAAAGTAATATTATAACATTTTAACGATGCAATTTTTCCAATGATTTTATATTTGAATATAGTACTGGGTCATTTTTAACGTAAAACTATCTATATTAATAACATTTCTCATTTAATATTTCTCATGTTTTAAACGTTTGTACCGTTCTTATTAGATTGTTAGTAGCTGAACATTTCTAAGAATTTACTGTTGAATTTTAAACTAGTTTATTTTGAGCATTGAGTTTTTTCCATTTTCATAATATTTCTCATTGATGTCTCTCGTTATACGCTTTAAATATTCCACCATCTTTATTAAATAAATATAATATTTTAATAACTGAATATTTCATGCGACTTACTGTTGCAATTTTAATTAGGTAACTAGGTTATTTTTAATAACAGATTTTTTATTCATGTTTATCATATTGGTATTCGATATTAAATTTCAGTATCCGGTATGAAATTCTTAGACTAGTTTTTTTTTAATAAATAACAACTGCTAAAATACGGCGTGAAAAATATTTCTAACAGGCATAGTTTCGCCATTAATTGAAAAAAGAGAGACTAAATTGAGTTTGCTGTTAAAAGGTAGCAAATTTAGAAAAGGGTAATTGTTACAGCAAACATACAAAGTAGTTTGAACAAGAATAGAGTATCGAAAGTAGATAACTGATGTTTACGCATACAAAGTATTAAAAACATGCAAAGTCATGTATGTCAAACATCTGTGTTATATGGGCAGAGCTTATGCAGAACATATGCAAAATGTATGTAAAGTTAAAAGGGGTGCAAGCGATTTAAAGACTAAAATTCTTTACAAGCATTCCAGAAGCTTCAAGATAGCTATTTCAGTTGTTAAGGTTAAATTCGCATGGGCACTTAAAATATTGTAGTAGAATAAGTACAAACAAATAATGTAGACGATACATTCTCGGATAATGAATACTGAGTTACGCGATATAGAAGTAATGAAGTCGAAATGCAAATGATTATTTAATGAAAACAGTTACTTTACATAATATGTTATCATTAACGTTATAATTTGTTAATTAGATGATATAACATATTTACGTAAGTATTTGTACAGTATCTACTTAAGTACCTGTATAATTGTACAAATTGTACATTGTATGTTCCATAAAATTCTGCAATTTTATGAAAGATCAAATTAAGGGCGTTTATATGTCCTATTAAAATAATTCTTTGTATGATTAAAGATTTTATTTAAGGAACACTAAATAGGAATGGTACGTTAAAAGCAAAGATGTGTTTCAGTCATGCTTGAATTACTCGGAATGAGCGTGTAACTTGTAGCAGTAAACGTGTGAAGTTCAATTACGATAGCCTGAGCTTTAATTTACAAGTCACGATAGGGTTAAATATGATAATTTCTGCCGTCGATACGAATACTTCAATTGCAATCTGTTTACAAAGTATATAATTTGTTTAACGAGGCAACGAAACATTATTTCTTAAATAAACGTTTCGTGACATTGTAAAATGATGTTCACGAGTCCAGTTTAAATTACATCAAAATATAATTTTTGTTGAAAGACTATATAATGGTTAAATTATTGATCATTATTTCTGCTCCATTAATTTTTGAACTTCATTATTGAATCGTTATCTTAATAGTCACCTCATTAGGTTAATACCCTTAACAATTTATAAGTTAATGTACTTAACACAGTATACATGTATTACATTATGTATTATATTCCATAAAACTATTCTAGTAAAATATATGTTGACATTCTTCTCATAGTAACGAAGATCGACAAAATCACAGCCTCAATAAAGCATCTCCCATAAATGGGATATGGGCGAGGTATAAAGTTTACTGTATAAAGTAATGATATGGATGGAGCTTTTGGGATTTCATTGTTCGCGAAACCGATCTCTGACTGATGCCATATTCATCTGCTGTTTCAGGCTGGGGTATTGTATGCTTTTACTATGCCTATACTTATACCTACATTCACCCCTTGTGATCCCACATCGAATTTAGTCTTCGTGTTCTACTTCGGTCGACATTTTTCAGTTTGCATATATAGAACAAATTTTATCGTGTTATAAAGTTGATTCAATAGAAAAACATTAGTATATTTCTATATATAAAGAAAGTTCCATTTAATTTACCGAGAAAAATTATGTCAGGATTAAGCTGATTAAAGGTTAATAAATCATCACTAAAAGATTATTTCTTCGATTTAGATGATACGTGGAGTACAATCAATATTTTATTATGCCCTCTTTTATACATAATGCATTATAGAATATGTAAGAGAGTCTCATTGACGATTCTGTCTTGATTAATTGACGTTTCCGCCTAGGAAGTTCTGCTATTCTTCTGTTCCTTTTTAAACGGATCCAAGTTTTCTACTCTACGCCCACAGTAACACAATTTAAATTAAAATGCACTTTGATCGAACGTACAATTACTTTGTGCATGTCCTCATTCTATTTTCTCACTTTTTTTTCTCAAGCGTGCAACGAATTTGTAAATCATAAGTACTACATTGTTTCGCATAGATTTCCATAGATATTGGTACTCTTTAGCTTGAGCTCTTTTTCTTGGTTATTTTCTTTTTCATGACTATATAGGTATATTTCGCAATACATTATGTCGAACAATAGCTATGTTTAGAATAAATTAATTGTCAAAGTTCGAACGAAACTTATATGTTAATGTATTATTTTGTTCGGCAAATCTGAATTTTAATTTATGAATTTAAACAAATTTCTCATATCTGCTGCATCTCTTATGTCTGTCACTAATTATTATTATCGAATGTTTGGGAGTCATATAAATATTTAATGTGTCAAGTATCATGGATTTATAAATGTAACACAGAATACTTTGCAAATTAATATATCATTTAATTCTCACGAACAGTATTATTTTTTTTAAATGTTTCACATCCTCCTCAAATTTAGACACTTTATTTATCTATATACATTAATAAGACAAGTTGTGAAATACAAGTTCATCGCAACGCACATTACTCAAAGAACTAATTCCACCCGGTATCTATCTCGTAATTACTTCGTTAATGAGGCTTGTCCCTGTTGTAACAAATGAATAATTTTAGCTATTCAAACATCACGACTGTTATTTTGTATAAAACAAGAACTCTCTTTAATTAATGTATCTGCTTACTTTACCTCATCAACGTGTACTTCTCTAAATACCCACAAATTAGTGACGCTTTACTACTTTATTTTATACATATAAGTAGAATGATCTTTGGCATTAAATCAAGTCGACCGTACTCTAATGATGCAACTAAATAAATCTTCTTTTAATTTTCAAACTGTTGTATTTTAACCACTGAATGAATCCTTCGCAGAAACACGACTAGAATACGGAATATTCATGTTAAAACTCCCCTTACACAATCATTACAGTAGTCTATTTGATATTTACTAAATAAACTCCCAGTATTAATTTGTCATATGACGGGGAGCAGCGAGAACTTCTATCTAGATTCTGAATTGCACAAGGAAATTGGACGTGTATTTATACGTCTACGTATGGTATACATTTTGTGTGGTTCTCTCTCTCTCTCTCTAGATAAATTGCTCCTGAACATTTGATTATGCATTGAAATGTATGAAATTAAAAGATATACAATCAAACTGTTTATGCAATTTTAATGTTTTATTAAATTTTATTAAGTCCGGAGATAGATTATATAAAAATAGAAGAATGTATAAGTTTTCTTATTTTCCGTAATATGTTACTTTAGGACGTAATTTGAATAATTTTCTAATTAAAAAATCGGATAAATCTTCATTTCTGCTTAGAAGGTTAGCCGAAATTTTTTAGGCTAATATAGCATCTGTGTTTTTAGTTTATTAACTTAGTAATTGTTTTTTTAACATAATATGACGTTGTTTTACCTTTCATTATATGTAAGATCATTTTCACGTAAAATCAGTTTCCGTCTTTATAAATATGATCTTTGAAGATGTGTTAATTATAAACATAAGCCACTACTTAAGAAATGTCTCCTCTTATAATCTCTCTTTTTATAGCTCGTTTTCTTACGATGTATTACTTCCACTTATCTTGGTTATACATCTTCAGAGAATGCTATACATCCCTTTCATTAAAAACGATTTCTTCAATACAATCTTCCTTGTTATAATATTACATTCGTTACAAATATATATAATTTATTACTATGATTTTATATCTTGGTATAAATTAATAAATTTTTCAAACAAAACATTTATTACTCAGTTTTTGAATTAAGAAATATTCTTCAGCGTATCTTTTAATTGAAATTTTAAATTGTATATTAAAAATTTGCGAGTACATAATTACATTTCATCGAGAAGCGGCGATAATAAAAGAAGTATTTATCATATGTTGAATATGAAAAAATAAAGAAAGCCGTTCTTTTGTAGAATACAATGCTTTGACTCTCAATAGCAATTGACGTATTATATACCCGGAGTTAAATAAACTTTTGATTAAACCTTTTAATGGGTCACTGTAAAGCAATCGTCGGCTTTTTCTTCTTTTTTATTAGCTTTGTCCATGCATTTCTGGGAGTCGCTGAATTAACCGTTGTATGCAACACAGTGAGCGAAAATTTAAAAATCGGAAAAGGTCACTTCACAAACTCGCGCATCAACTTTTGATTGGCGTTTTAATTACTACCACTTAAACTTCAATTCTCGTGACAAGTCGCGTAGGGAAAAGCCTAGTTTTTTCTTCCACGGTCGAGTCAATGGCTTTAGTTGGCAGATCTACTATATTCTAGAAAATCGCTTTCAGCAAACTCGTTAATCCATCGATCTTAATATTTAAGGGGAAAGGTAAACTTTTAACCAAATATTTTATAAAAAATCATTTAAAAAATGGATCGTTGTAAATTTATAAAATTTTAACTTCGAATTGATTCTTATGAGTAGCCTTGCATATACTTCTATTTGATTTACAAATATTGGAATAGTTTGGAATTTTAGAGCCTACAATCAATCTATTTGGTCTCTCGTTTACTCGAGAATAAAGAAATATTATACATTTATATAATTCTTTGCATTTTTTAGCTTTTTTCCTGTGAAAAGTTTTATACATCTACTGCTGCAATATGCAGAATTGCAGCACAAAGCAAACGAACTACATTTACCTACTTAATGCTATCTGAATACAAAATATTTTTTAAATTTAAATATAAAGTATAATAGGAACGTTTCAGACACAAATCATATAAAATGGTGTATATAAGGCTGACTGTAAAACCTCGGTGACGTGCAATAATACCTTGATATATTAAAGTTGAAGATCTACGAAATTCTTGTCGATAGTTCCAACAAGCAAAAATAAAGCTTCCAATTTGTGTTTGAGCAAAGAGAAGAAGAAGAAGAAGTTGCTATATACGCTCGTTCCCATCGTTCTCTGGTCCTACATTCCTACATGGTATCTTCGGTTAAGACGCTTTCCTTTGATTCCTCTCATTGACCTAATTGACTGTGATCCCAGAGGTCTCACTTTACAATTGGCCGATTGTCGGTTGAAGATACCTTAAAAACCTCTATTTCTCACTTTTTTACATTAAATCTTCTTAGAAACCTGATTTTTGTTCACTACAATTATACAGATCTGCAGGATGAGTCTTCTAAAACTAACATTTGAGATATGTATTGTCAAAATTCTTAATTATGCGGAAGGATGATTTAGACAACAATTAAATGCTTAGTATAATTTCATGTGATTTTTTATTGGTTGACGTGTAGAGATTATATTTAACATTAAAACATTATTAAGCCATTCGTTTATGTGATATTTTCTTTAATGAGGAAACGTTAGTATATAGTATAATTATGTAGAGTGATGTTTTTTTAAATTAAACGTAATTTTTTCCAGAAAATGGTACAATCTAATGAGTCAGATCAAAGTTTTACCTTTCAGGTAATATTTTCTCAATATTTTACTAAAAGATATTTACAGGAATATTTCTCTTATGCTCTTCCATGTATTTAACGAAGATCGGAAAATGACTTTCTGTCTCGTTCCAATGGAACTGGGAAGTAAACACGTAGAAATTAAAATTCTAGCAAATTCTCAAAATCGTAAACGAATGCAGATGAACATAAGTATTAAAGAGATGCGTTCAAACCGAAAAATACGGTCGAGTGCACATCTAAATATTTGATAAATTTCCAGACTCCAATTTATTAAAAATGGAACTTTTAATGAATGAAATTCTATTCTATTTTTTTCAACGTGGGCGCTTTTAGCGAGGATTTCCTTTTATTTAATTGCAAAATGAATTAAAAAGTTATTTCATAAATATTAATTCTACTTGGACTATTTATGAGGAAAATGTACTCACTTTATTAATTCATGTAGTTTACTATAGCAAATTTTTTGTTAAATATTTCTTTTTAGGACAACATCATAAATAGTCTTCTAACAGGCAATTTGCCACGTAAGTTATTGTTATCTCGTTAAATATGTGAAATTTTGTACTATATCATAGCTTTTGAACTATATTCGTATGTTTAAGATAAAAATACTGCATGTAATGTGACACTTATATCCTTAATGTAACAGATTTTACTTTGTCGTAACGGAAAATCTTTATTTATACTCTTTCTGTTTATGCTACTTAATGTTTCATACTTATCTACTTAATAAGTTTTTTTGGTAACACTTTTTTATACTGTAAACAGATTACGATGCTCGAAAGTTAATTTAAAGCGTCACAATGTTTGCCATTAATCGATAGCTGTTAAGTAACAACGAGGTGTCGATAATTTCTTGTAAAAAGTGGGACACGAACAAGCACACCTTCTTATTGGGTTACTGCGGTTGAAGATTGTCGAATTACTGCGCTTTTACCGACGAAAGTTGAAGTATGTCATTTTGCATAATCCATTTAATAACAGAAGGTATGAAAAGAATGGAAAGGTGCCAACTGTTTGAGATTTCCATTCTTAAATATGGAAATGTTTTCATTGCATATCGAGATATTTATAACCACGATACTTAGTCACTTATAGGAAATTTAAGTGTACCAAAACGTACAGAAATCCTTAGCAAATAGCAAGTAAGTTTTACTTGGTTTTACATATTTTTCCAAAGTAAAGGAGCTTTCTAAATGTTTATATTTGGATATCTTTCGTATGATATTGTTTGCAAAGTAAAGCATTTCTTTTATAATATTCTAGTTATATTTATTTATAATATTTCGAGATATTTTCTTATTCATAGAATAGAAGGGAACAGTAACGGAAGAATTTCATTGTACAATTATACACTGTTGTATCGAAGATACAATGGAATGTAAAGCTTGATCCTGTCGATGATATCGTAAGATATGTTAAGGTTGAAGTCGGGTTCTGCTCAGTTATCGTCTCCTTGGTTCTTGACACGAATCTTCGAGTGCCTAGGTATGAACTTTTTCTCGGCGGAGCATTTATGTGAGAATACTTGTTGCTCAATGGAACAATTTATAATCCAGTTAAATGAGACGGACTTTAATCTTTTGTAAACATGCGTGTTTGGATTTTGTTTTACCCGATTTGCTCTGCACGACTACTCACGATCTAGATTGTAGCTACACGTGAAATAAATACCACGTACGATTTCATAAATCTTGATTCAGGATTATATTATGTTACTGTGAAAAGATTTGCAATGCAGGGATAATTAGGTACATGTTGTTATTATTACTTATTGACTTATTTGCATATTCCATTATGGATCAGTGAAAGTAATTAAATTTGATTTGCATTCGCTTGGTATTATAAATGCAAATAGTTGCCAGCATACAATGAAAGCAGAAACAAATTGATTAGATCTTACGAGAATATTAATAGTTGCTGTAACTGTAAAGTTTACACCTATCTATATTTTAATATATATTTTTTTATTTTATTATAGTACAACGTTCTTTCTCTTTCTAAATATTTTTCTATCGGATACTTCTGAAAGATATTTTAACATTAGCTACAATGTGTAATAACAAAAATTCACACTCGAATACCAAATACATAAAACACGAAATTGGAATAAGAAAAAATGTTCTTTGCAACATATTTATTCTTTCCAGAATTCTTCTTGTAAAATTCCTCGTGAAATATTTTTCCTACTTCCAGAGCCGAATCATTTTACGATATCATGTTTTATATGAAACACACTGTGTTATTTACATATACACATATGTATGTATACCTGTAATTCGCACGTTGAATTTAATCAAAATCGGTGACCTAGATATCCGGCAATCCTCTTATAAATGCATGCATACATATTTTGGATGAACCGATTACATAACTTGGTTACTTAGCGAACTTAAAGGGTCAGCGTGCTCGAGACAGATTGCATCGCAGTAATGCGTGGGCAGTTCGATCGCCGGATAGACATCGTTCGATGCATTATGGTTTTCGCGAATTCGATGAATGCGCGCGTGGTTAACATACGGCAAATTAGCCTGATCGATATCGGCACGAATACACCTTATTCGCTGACGTGCGAATGCTAATTCAGTCATCGCGTTTATAACTCCACAATGGACATTAAGCCTTCAACACAATGAATTGAATTAATTGAAAGGTTGGACGTGAAAATTTTCAATACGGAAATGAGTTCCGAAAAATTGTTCACCGTATAACTTCTATATGTGTATTATATTGTCTTTACTTTTATACTTTGACATCGAAACAAAATAACTGTTCTTGTGTCCCATACTTAACAAATATTATTCAGTTTATCGAAATATATTTTCACGATTCGAATAAAATCTACGAATCATTATAACTGATTTAGCATATACTTAGAAATATTAATAATTTTCTAATTTACTATTTTTTAATGTCTGTAACAAGTGACATAAATGACGAATGAATAGTTTTAAGGTTTTTAGATCAATCAATATAATTTGTATCAAACTTGAGAAATTACTTGAACCAGCATATACTTCATATACGAAATAATAATATGTGTCAACAGATTTTTCAGCATACAGCATTGTTAAATTTCGATATTTTTCTATATATCATATTTACTAATGTCTAAAATAAATTAAGCATTTAATCTCAAAAATAACCACAAACGTAACATAATTTAGGACGAGTGAAACGTGAATGACATTTGGCGGTCGTGTTCTTGTTTCAGGGGACCATTCAGCGTGGTTAGGAAATGCATCCACCGGCAGACAGGGCAGACGTTCGCGGTAAAAATCGTGGACGTGGCAAAGTTCACATCCAGTCCTGGTCTAAGCACGAACGGTAAGTTCTCGGAGAATCAGAACGCGTGTATACACTTTGGTATTTCGCCATTAATTTCCGCCGCCTATCCTGCTCGAAACAAACGTATTCTCTGTGCTCGATTTCATGTTTACGCACTGATTCGAAGTCACGAATTCGCCCGATCCATTGTGTCATTCGGTTGAAATTGTATTCGTTCTCCCGAACTTAGTCTCCTGGATTCTAATGTGGAACACGTGCGGCAAATTTGCGAAATTAAGTATAAATCCTGCAGTAGGTATTTGTACGCTTCGCTCTCGAATTATCCGAGTGTAAGTTTTTATTTTGCTTCGATTGAGAACTTATTGTTAGCGAAAAATATGATGCAGCAATTGTTTGAATATTTTTGTTGTCTGTCAATTATTTTTAATTGTTTAATGAATTCCAATAGATGATAAAGCTTATCGCCTTCCACGATATCTTTAATTATTTTAACTATTAACATTGTTCAAGTATTTATGTGAAACACGTTATACTTTAAAAAGATTCTGATTATATGATTCACATATATGCGTATCATACTTATATCGCAAATTGTATATATTTTTAGATATACGTAGACATGCGTATATGTATAGATGCCTTTGGCCACGTGGAGTTGGTTCTCCTGATAGCAAGCAAAAATAACTTCATTCTGGACTGACATATTGTAATGTGGATAAAGATTAGCTGCGTGATTATTTAATAGTATTTAAAGTTTAAGCTTTTGACATTAATATTATTAACCGTGGAAGTTATATATAAGATATGCTGGAAAGGTGATTTCTTTTTTTATAACTAATTGAAAATATATCTTATCATAGTTTTAGAGAGAAACGAGGCCTTTTATTTGGTTCGCTGTCTTCACGTTCCATTCTTCTGAAAGAAAGAAATGTATTATTTGTTTATGAGAAATACGACTATCAGAATACTTCATATAAGTGTATATTTGTTGCATGTCTAATAATAAAAATCATCTTTTTTACATACGTACGTCTAAGAGGTATATAGTTCTAATAATAGGTAAAAAGGAGATGCATCGCTTTAAAGGTTAATAATATTATGAAAATGCGTCATAGTTAGAACGTAATTTCAAGAGAATGCTGGAACGTCACAATAGTGATAAAAATCAATTTTATCAGATCCGGTTCCTATAGCAAGTAATGTTCAACGTGTTTCCAATATTTGTCGTAATGTTTCTTTGTGACCGTTTCATATCGACTTTTTTCAATCCTGCAATAGCATGTCGAATAATAATTTTTAACTATGAAAGAATTTCTATTGGCAATCTCTCTGATTTACTCGTGTCATATAATTAGTAATTGTATAAAGTTTATCAATTCAATGGTGAATGTAAAATAGACTTTTTATGAGGAAAATTAAGATAGTGATGTATATTAAAATAGTCATTAAATCACTTTTTTTAAATATTCTACTAATTTGAAGCTTCTGTGATTTCAAAAAATACAAGCGAGTAAGAAGAACGAATGATTGTGATACTATACGAATATCTTTTAAATTACGAATTATTAAACCGGTCCAATTTTCCTCGAAGTTATTACTTACAGAGTTATCAAAGCGATTCTGGTTACGTGCTCCGTATACAAATGGTTTAATGTTGTAACAGTGCGCATAGTTACAGAGTTAGAATACAGAATTGTGATCAAAATCTGAAGCAGTCGTTGAATTATTTATTCAATTCCCAAGTACTTTACGATACTAACGGAGAAGTTTAGAAATACTTGCAAGCGCTATATATTTTTTAGTTATAGTCGGATGAACACTTAATTACGTTAATTACGAATTGATTTCGATAGGTTTATATGGTTCTTATGATTTTTACAATGAAATTATGTTTCCATCTTGTGCTTAATTTTTTAATTTTAGGAGAAATCTTCTTTCGACATAACAGAATGAGAATAAATTTCTTACACTTTACGATCAGTTTTTCTTTTATCTTTTATCACATTTTCGTATGTATTATTGGAATATGTAAAAAATGAGAAATGTCATAAGTGTACGATTGTTGCAGATTTGAAACGAGAAGCCACGATATGCCACATGTTAAAACATCCCCATATCGTAGAGTTATTGGAAACATACAGCTCGGAGGGTATGCTCTATATGGTATTCGAATAGTAAGTACAACCATATTTAATTTATTTCTTTTTTCGAAGGATTTTGAAGAAGAACTTGTGTTAAACTCAACGAAGTGTGTTTTCAACCGACATCCCGTTTGTTTCGACTTTCGCTTCTTGCGCGTGATTTTAATAATTCATCAACGGGAACAGAAATACGGTTTCGTCATGATTTGATCTTTAGATTCTACTGGAATTCTCGTGATTTCATAAAACGTTCGTTTAGACCGCTATAGAAGCATTTGAAACGCTTTAAACATGGGAAGAAGAGTGGAATGAAATGAGAGCCGAGCGATGCTTTGGTTACGCATTTATCTGAATTTGTTCATAATTCCTTAAAAGACTCCCTTTTGAATATGCTTGTCGGCAACAGCGTTTTTTCACGCACCTCTCTTTCGACCTTTGTTTTTCATTTTTTCAACTTTTCGAGTTAAATGATTTTCTAAGTGGAAGACCACGCTTTTTCAGAGCAATTAGAAGTGTAACGACATGAAAAGATCCATGATGTATCATAACTAAATTTATACCAGATTGCATTGGACTTTTTGAAATGTTCGTAGGAGGAAAAACAAGTAGGAAAAATTTAAAAGTGACGTATCTTTAGAAAAGTAGCATTTTGTTAAATGTGCATTTTGTAAATATGTACCCTCACTTTCTAACTTCTCTAATATAACTTTTTGTTAGTTATTTGGCAGCTTTATGAAGCCTTTCCTGAAAATTTGTCCTTTTTAGTAATGAATTTAGTAGTAAATTTTTGAGATAGCTTTTGTAAGCTTCAAAGGTGCTCAGCTTTTCTATCGCGAGGAAAATGTTTTATAAACATCAAACTAAATGTTGGCAGGATGAGAGAAATTTTTGATGAGCGTTGCACATTTCGAATTTACAAATTACTATTTTTTATATTTTTATATTATTATATTTATTATATTCTTTATAGTGAAAGTTTGTTTCCATTAACGTGAAATTATCGAAGTCAGAATTTTTATCCGTATGGTGTTTAATAGTACGTATGTACCTATGTCAATTTCTGGAGTACCACAATTAGTTTTTCTCGATACTCTAAGCCGCAACTTTGTTGAGCCAGTTACTAACCATGTGTTGTATGTTTCCCTTTCATGCAACATAATTATTGGCACTTATCCTGTAGTATTTATAATAATGTAAATTGAAACCAATTAATTGCTTAAAACAAGTATTAAAGATTTGATGTTTGTAATTTACAATAATCTCTTGAGTATATAATTTTCAATTTGTGGTAAATCGTGAAATCGTTTACATTATAATTTTTACAAATTTGAGAACTTAGTAACCTTCGAATAAAATTTATTTGGTTTATCTAAAATTGCAATGAAGATTACTTGGATTCCTTGAAGACAGGGACTTTTCAATTAATATACTTTCAAACCGTAACTTCCTCGTCACTCTGTAACACACATATTGAGAAATACAGCTGTACTAAAATAAAAAATAAATAAAATGGGATGGCAAATTCATACATGTTTGACGACATACCACTTTATTTAGCTACACATTTCTCGGTACAACATTCGACTTTCGAGAGATCAATTATTTTAAAGTATGTGTATGTACAGAGAAATGAAATGAAAGAAATATCAATGTCGTCTTAATATTAAAAAGCTAAATATTTTTAAAGTTGAATATTTATTTCTAGAACATGTAGTTGAAAGTAAAATAAATGAATTTTAGATATGTACAATATGTATATTGTCGAAAAACAATATATATTTTGTAATACCTGAACGCATATCGCTTGATGTTTGTCAGAGAACAAACAAAAAAATATATTTTATAGAAAGGATTTCAAGATAAAAAATGGGTCCGTTAGAATAATCCTCAGCGAAAAAAAAGGTCGAGAATATGTAGATTCTAAAAAGCCAACCATATCCACGTTCTATTAACATACGTATACATACATACATGAAAACAAGGCTTTAAAACCGAGAAGTGGAACCGTTACTATGGAATGTTATAGCAACGAATTAAATCGTTTGCAGTTAGTTTTAGGCGAGAAAAAGCTGTTTGATAGCTAAACGCCACCATTGCATAGCAATGCTCGGTTTTACACGTTCCTTCAGTAAAGTAAACGATAATAGGACTTAAGATAAAAAGTTTTAATGTATTCAATCTATTTTGCGGTTCAGCTGATTATCCTATATTTAGATTCATGAAGTAGAATGCTCTTACTTGCAAATGCAATTATGAAATGTTGCTAGTAATGAAAAATGGATGGTTTAATTAACTTAAAATTTCAAACCTTTTATGACGTAGTAGAAGAAATATTAAATATTAATTAAATATTAAATCATTAAATATCGAATATTAAATATTATAAAATATAAATATATACTCTTAACATTATGCGATATAATGCGATATATAAAAAAAAAATTGTTGAAGATAAAAATAATAGACGATGCAGAGTATTTTCACTTCTAAATATACGCTGGTTTACTTCATTTAATTAATTTTAAATTATATATCAAGAGTATTGTTTAAGTACATAGTCGCATCTTCGTTTTTTCATTCTGTATCTCCAGAAAATACTGAATTATAAATAAATAACTATTATTTAATCGAAACAAATCAAAGCAACGAAGTTTAGAATAGAGAATCTATATAACATTTGTTTGATTAATTCTCGAATTCAAACACGAAACGTTTATGAACGTGACCGGATATGCTCGAAGTTATTGCTACGCAAACTAAAATCTGTAGAAGATATTTACATAGGTTTGTATGATTGCAATCATCAGTGATTGTGGCAAGGATCCGTACCGATGAAATTTTCGTATTTAATAATGAAAAGCGATATACAATCCTCGTTCATAGCATGTGCAAGGAAAATTCTGTGGCAAAAAAAGTATACGTCATACCTACGTTTAAAAAACGTAGTTAATTTTCAAATTGACAGGCAATATTTTGTGAGTGGTATTTATGTATGAAAAATTATCTAAACGAATTTTTCAGTCATTGCGGCATTTATAATACTATAATAATTATTTATTTAATTTGCAATAATGCTCTTTGGAATAGCAAGATCAATGTTGTATGCCCCGTTTAAATAAATTTAATAGAATAGTAAAGTAGGAGAAAAAACGATTATTCTATGTTAATATTAGAACTATTAACATATGACACGTGATATCTTGTAATGTGTTGTTCACATAACCTACACGAGCTATTTGCATTGTAGAGAAACGTTAAACTAATTGTTTAAGGAAATAATGTATTTGTAATACATGCTTTATCGTGTAACGAAGAATCGAGAAGCTATTGCAAAATAATCTATTCATGGAGATTGAAACTGTATTAATAAAAGAAAATAGAAATAAATAGATAATAAAGTCGTCATCGTAGAATGAAATAAGCTTGTATGTCAGCAGTTGTTCTAATTGGATACTTAGTATTTACGAAGCAGCGTGTGACACATCATATGAGTTAGCCACGCGTTTTAATAGACATACATGTCAAGAAGCATGCAAAGTTCTTAAATGGTAGATTCACGTGACGTGCCGTCGTACTTTACCATTATGTCAAAGTATTATATATTACGAGCAATTCTCTGTAAAATATTATACCATTCATTAAAATTTACGTCATACAAATTTCATTACGTTTCTTTATGTGAAAATATTTTTGTGAGAAAAACTTCTTCAATTACTATTGTTTGAATTTGTCTGTCACGTACTAACCAGTACCCTCATAGAAACTTTACGTCATTATGAATCGACCTAATTAGTGTTGAATGAATCCGCGATAATTGGGACACATCGTGTTATAGCAGGGAACTTCGTTACGATTGTTAACATAATCAAGTCAGACAACGTTGCCGATTACTGATTGTCAATGTGGTTTGTTAATTTAAATTGTATTTATTTCTTATGATCAATACGCACTACGCATACATTTTGTTGGCAGCTTAAAAACGTACACTTAGTACGGACGAAAACCAATAATTCTATACAGGGTGGTTGGTAACTGGTGGTACAAGCGGAAAGGGGGCGATTCTACGCGAAAAAAGAAGTCGAAAATATAGAATAAAAATTTTTTTAAATTTTTTTTTTTTAATTTTTCCATCGGGACAACGATCTACAGGGAGATCCGTTATAACGAGACGTGATAAAGTGCACGCGTACCGAGCGAAAATTCAAAGTCGATTTTCTCGAAAACAATGCCTCAAACGAAAAATTTTTATTCTATATTTTCGACATCTTTTTTCGCGTAGAATCACCCCCTTTCCGCTTGTACCACCAGTTACCAACTACCCTGTATATCTATCTCGTAAATATCGAGATTCGAACAATTTGTTCAATTTTTTGCAGAAAATGCAGTTTGAAATAGCAGGATTCGTACTCTTGTTTATTTCGTAATTTCCATTGTACGAGAAAAGTTATTGAATTGTATTTTCGTATGAAAAGAAGAATGTTATGCTTTTTCATTATCCCGAATAAATAAATAAAATAAAAATTTGTCGATTCGTTACGTGATGTATCTGTGTACAGTACTTTAAAAAAGTATTTGAACATTGGTACAAACATATCGAAATATCATTAACGCTATTCATGTGCATAACATTCATATGCATTTTAAGATTAGTTTCGAATTTTATCAATATAATCTTATCTCACTACAGTAGTAATGAAATTTCAGTGCCGCGTAACATGCACGTTATATACAAAAAGTTTTCTATGTTAACTGTTTAAAAATTCTACGGACCACTGTATATATTTCTTTTAAGATCATTATGTTTTGTTATGCAGTCCTTCGAAATACGTGTCCGTATTGAAGGTCCGTAGCAAAATACGATTTTTTTTCCGATGCTCCCATAAATTGTTACACCTTGTAAATTATGCATTAATGTCGTGCTTCTGTTTCAGTATGGATGGCTCTGATTTATGCTTCGAGGTCGTTCGGAGAGCAACTGCTGGATTCGTGTACAGTGAAGCGGTAGCCAGGTAAGAAGATCTTTACATTGTGCAAAGGTTGTATTTCAGCCATAAAAGATATCCCTTTTGTTTCGAATGTACCATCTGAGCACAGCGCTATCTTTTACAATTTAATAAAAGAAAAAATATTTACCCTAGACCACCTGAATTGCAACAGCTTTTTATTATATGTATCAGTGATGTTGTATCACAGTGACACGAGTTTACGACATAATTTACACGGGAGTTCACTTGATATTATTAAAAGACATGCTATTTATCTCGAAACAATACTGCAGTTATTAATCTCACTATGATCCTTACGTTTTCTTTTCGTCATCCAGTCTTCGTGTTCTCATTTATATAACACCATTTCTCCATTTCGAGAAACGATGAAAACGTCTGTTTTTCGTGAATAATGCTGTTCCATAAGTTTATTCCTATTGGAATTAAACAATCTTTTCCGTTTAAATCAGTATTAAACTACAAAAATCCGAGATTAAATCCTCAGTTAGCTAGTTGTTGGAAAAATATTGTTAGAATCGTAAAGAAGATTTGTAAATTGCAAAATAAAGCCTGTACGATTTGTATTAATCGAACGATTAATATAAAAATCACATTTACGCTTTGCAAATACTACTCATTTCAAATATTAGATTTATGGAAGAAAACATTTCAAAAATTTAAATTTGTAGTTTTGAATAGAAACTTCGTGCAAAAATGTTTCTTCTTAATGTTTCCTATATTCTAAAAGAATAAACTATCAAAGTGAACCGATAAAAGTTATCGCGATAACGAAAGTTTTCGTTTCAATCACGGATTATTGAATATATTTAGAATATTGAATTGTTCTCTGCTTATCTATACACCGTTGTTTAACTGTGTAGTATGGTCATTAAGATTTCGGAAGCAGATGATGTTTACTTATGAAAGTTTTGGTCGCCAGTTTGCTGAATCTATCTACGTCGAGTAGAGGTAGATTAACCAGCAGAATGATGGACAGTGTAGGTACATGTCACGTCCAAAACTGTCTCTGAAATGCGTTTGCTCTCTTCATGGTCATTTGTAAGCTCACGTCGTACCTCATAGCTATCACTTTTGAACGTCTGTAGCGAATACAGTTAGCGAATCATTTTATTCTCTCGATTAAAAATCCGCATATTTTTACGTGTTTTTACTACGGCAAAGTTCCGATTTTAAGGTTACAGGTAAATAGAGAATGAGAAATATCCCGTAGCGATATAAACGTTCATAACTAACTTTAATTTTAATACACTATTAGTAAATTCTCAAAGAAGTAATTGAAATTAATATGAACAATTTGACCACATAAGGACATGATAAATAATATATTTATTTGTATGTGCTTTAATGGTGTATATTAATATATGTATTGTTAGTAACAATTGTTACTAACAAGTAACCACAAATTGATCAAAATGACCGGATATTACAGTACAGTGAGTACTACTAATTCTTTGAATCCTTTCAATTATTTGGAAGTATGTAAATTCAATGATAATTAGTAAACAATTTCAGCGAACTTCTGATGTAATCTATGATATTTAGAAGAGGTAAAAAATTATTTAGATATTTTAGATATCTATGTAGTTCTTCTTAAAATATATGTATGTATATATCCCTTTTTCGGTTGTCCAAACTCAAATATTCTCTTGAGCCGTACTATGTCAGCTACATTGATATTTGATATTTCACGTTGAAAAAAAGAATTTCAATAGTGCACTAAACATAAACCTCTGGGGACGTAACTTATATAAGTTATGGATGTGCAACCTTCTTGACTCACAAGTTCGGAGTTATAGATACGATAGACATGCGAGATGCATTAAACCTAGTTACAAAGTTATTATTCGACACCGTCGAAAATCCACTTTGCTCGGAAACAATAGCAAAAGTCAATCTCCATTTTGACATTAATAAATTATTTGTTACGCTTTCGCTATATCCCGAAAGTAATCAAAAGTTAGGATTACTAGTTAAATACAGGTTAGTAAAATTAGGAACTACATTTAATATCTTAGATATTAAGAGTTCTTAAGAGTACGTACGTTAAGATAGTTTCTAAATTCGGAGAAATTTTGTTATTATAACTACTTACTAAAGTAATCAGAATAATTTTACACATTTAGTACGATGTATTTTTTAAAATTTGAAGAATTTTTTATAATTTTTGCAACTGTTCCATATATGTTTCTTACATTACACATTTTCCTTTCTCCTTCTTTTCTATTTTTAAAATTTTTATTTCTTTCTTATTTTTATTTTCATTTTCATTTTTATTTTTATAGAAAATATAATAAAAAAAAACTTTGTAACATAAAAATGTTTTACATGTTTTCTATAAGATGAACAATCAACTTCACGAATTGTTTGAAACATTCCAATATTTAAAACATATAAATCACGAAAAAAGAGAGAAAGAGGAAATGTACGAATCTATTACATTTAACAAACTTTTATGGGGCAGTAATTCGTATTAGCCAGTGGTTTATATCAACGAAAACAATGTTTCACAGGTGAACTTAATTTATTGATATTACGAAAAGGTCGCGTTATCTTCTAACGGGTGGATAAAATAAATTTTCACATATTGCTGAAGTAAATATGTAAAACATTGGATATGTCGTATCCTTTCTGTTCATCGTTGATATTTAGGATTCCATATATTGTACAAAATGCAGTTATTAAACGCTTATCGTTTCGTTTCCATTCGATATCAATATAAAGTAGTACATGTACATATATATTTTCAGACATTCGATTCGGCTGTTTATATCGTATCGAACACTCGATAGTCGATAACTCGATTGAAATATTTACCTGTTAATCAACTTGGAAATATCTTACAAGTACATGAAAGGGGATAAACTGTTGTATTAACGAATTGTATCCGGCAACCGTTTCGCCCTTAACAGAAAGTCGATTGAACTGACGTTATCTAGACAGTATAACGAATATGCAATAAATACACGAGAGCCGAGCGCTTTGACCATCGTTTTTTATATCTCGGTCAACCTTCAATAATCCCTGTATCTCATTCCTTTAACATTTTCCTTAATCGCCTGACCTATACGGTTAAGAAGCATAGACATTTTTACGCTATTTAAACCCGAGTTAATTTTACTTTGACCATTTTAATCCACAGTCGTTGTGTTTTCAGAATCCACGTGCCTTCTTTGAATTTTATGCTTAAAACGTCGAAAGCTTTTCTGTTTGTTGATACCAGAACGAGATATCATAACGAGAAATTCGAGAATCGTAACAGGATTTTAAAAATCTGTTGAGGTCACAGTGGTAGTATATAATACTATTTTTGTTGTATACTCAATATTAATTTACCAATTCTTTAAATTATACGTCCATAATTCGTTAAATATTGAAAACAATAAATATCTAACAGATTTGAAAGCATTTGTGAATGAAAATCTTTCTTTTTTCTCAAATAATCGCCGCTGCACCGCAATACGCAGACACATATGCATTTCTATTTTAATATAAAACCAGTTCTATTATTCCCATTGCTCATGCTTGCAATTATCTGCGTACATTAAACTGTATCCCGAATAGCGTTCAACTGTTGTAATATAGTGAAAGCCTAAATAACATTGTGCATGATACTTCATAAGGTACAAAGTGCGGGCGTGCATATCAACGTATAAAAGTATCTGACCTCGTTTCGAAGTTACACCGTTTTTCGTTTTTATCATTTGTTCACCTGTCTTGACAGAAAATGTTACTAGGAACTTTCGACATCCATTGCTTTTATCCACAGATAGAACTCGTACGCGGTACGACTCGCAAGATATTTCGGGAACATGTATATGATAACAATTCGTGAGAGAACGCAGGAAACGTTAGACAGTAATTACAAAGATCTAAATGAAGTTGTTTGAGATCAGTTCGTTTGAAATTAATTACTTCGATTTGACATTGATAATAATTTTGGTAAATATTCAATATATTGGAAATATTATTAGACAAAATTACATTCATAGATGATAGTCTTTTTATGTACACACAGAACTTCGAAAGATAAGCAGAAATAGGTAAATAACGTACAAAATATAATGGGTTTCAGTTTTACACTATCAGATCGAGAAAAATTTGCTATAAAGTACATGTTTTTTTTTTTTTTAGTGATCAGTTTTTCTCATAAAATTCTGTTTATGCATCATTAATCTATATTTCTATCTTTTTAATTTTTATCATATTGCAACTCTGTAAAATAACTTTGATTAATGGATCTCACGAGACGGAAATTCGATATTTTTGTCGCAGTAAAAGATATACTGTTCGCAAGAAACGTTACACCATATCATAGTTTGAGATTTATTGTTTAACGATGAAAAATAGAAGTTTCTTATGAAAACTTATAACTGGATCTAATAGCATTATACAATGTTATTTTGAAATGGTCGTGGACGAAACCTGAAAAATATACGCTATTTAGTTGAAGTGAAATAATAGGAAGGACAGTGGTGAAAATGTTCATCTGTTCTTGTATTCTTGAATATAAGATGATTTAATACCGACTGACGTCCTTCTTTATATTTTTGTATATTAACATTTAATACTCGTTGGTTGAGAGAATAAAGATATCTATATTTTATATAAAATTCGGCTCAGTTATTTACCAATTACTTTATCAAGTAGTTAATTTATCAATATATATCTGATTTACCGTTAGTAACAGTAAATAGACTGGTGTTATATATGGATGCACTAATATATGTGCTGTATCGAATTAACATAGATACCTTTTCTTGTATTTACGAGAATACGGAAATGTTTTTCGATGGAAGGGACAAATTTAACTCCAGGACATACTGTAGTAATAAATCAACTGCTATATATACTTGATCGTCCATATATTTAAACATTTGAGCAGCCAAGAACAACTGATCATTGACATAGTTTCATCAATGGCAAGAATAATTTACCATAACATAGTGTTGTAGTTAGAAAATGAAGATGATCCTAATTTGATGATCAAAGACTGTACGAACCACTTACAAATCATAAAATGCTCAATTCCAAAATCGAAAAGTATGAAGGTAGTGACAATGTTACAGACATTATTCTTTAAAATCTATCTTAGAATTTATTATTTATCGTATTTCTGCTGCAAGCTCGCTAAATCTTTGATCATTGTTTCTCACATTCTACTATATATATCGCGATAAGACCGAAGATTTTCATTCATCGAGATGAATAGACAACGCGTGCATATATTTTTCAGCCGCCTCATCTCCCGTAGGATAGCAATATCTATAACAGCAGCTTTCGTTTTCCAGCCATTACATGCGACAGATCCTGGAGGCGTTGCGATACTGCCACGAGAACGACATAATTCATCGTGATCTAAAGCCGCAATGCGCTCTCCTGGCAGGCAAGGAAAATTCCGCACCGGTGAAGCTACGCGGCTTCAGCGTCGCCGTGCAACTTCAGTCGTCCCAGGCAAACGGCGTCGGTATGTTTTAACACTTCCTTCTTCGTTCTCTCACGTTCTATCTGCGTGCATAGCCGTTCTACAGAACGTACTCTTTCCTGCGCATTCTCCAGGGAAACACCGCTACGGCGTTAGCTCTCTTCGCTAACACTTTCGCGTTCGTTTTACTTGTCCTTTCGCCGGTGTCAAACATGTGCACACCACTGCACAACGGTAACAATACAATGATCGCTACCACTGAACCGAATCGACTACTTCTTTTTTCCACGGAAAATCATAATTTATGATTGTATCCACCCGGTCAAAGTGGGGAATTGATGGCGCTGTCGTGTTGTTGCTACTGATACAGTGTATTCTATGCTGCATGATTTTTCAACATTATAAACAATGTCTTTGAATGTTAGGAGTTCTCATAGAGAAGAAGATGTATCGTTGAATGTAAGGAGTTCTGTTAGAGATAAAGACGTATGAAGTAATGTCTTTTGGTAACATTTCAGGAATATTATAGATTAAGTACAACAGAAATTGAAAGGGACGGGTAAACCAATCTTTTGCAAATCATTATTTTGAGCTGTATAAAGTAAAACTCCATTTCGATATACTTCTTGTTATTATCTGTCCATAGTACAATACCTTTGGATTTGTGTTAAATATTCGTAAATACCATAAAAGCTTTAATTAAATATCATTATTTTCATAAATGTTAATGAATGTCGAATTAATATATTTATGTTCTCTTTAATCTTCGTAAATATTAGAACATCGGGAAATAGATATATAAAGTAGATACTATATTTTGTGCGATATTGACGCTCCATTTTTGAGATATTGGCCGATTGTAAAACATATCCAAGATGTCTCGATAGATCAAAACAAAAGAAACGAAAGAATGTTTATGATAACATTACATGCAACATTATATAAGTTCGAAAATTCTTTATGAATTATTACTTTTGATCCTGTAAAATTTACCGTATTCAAAGAATACTTAAAGGTCAAAGTCCAAGTGTTTTCTATAATTTTCATTATCTTTCCATAAAGAAAGACGTATAATCTTATTGTGGATATCCCGAAGCAATTAAACGCTATTCCCAATGCGATGTATTAACGTGAAGCCGTGGAATAGTTAAAACAATGAAAATTTCACTGCTCGGTTGTTCAAGGTATTTCGAAATCGAGCGTTGCTTGCTCAACGATTAATTTTATACGTATGGTGCGGTTTCCACCATGGGCCACCACAAAGGATCCAGTTATCAAAGCAGTTACGTATGTAAATTCATATGTAGTATGCTGATACCGGAAAGGTTTCGTTATAGACGTTCCGTGATGTGTGAATGACAATAAATTACCGACTCCTCTGTGCATAAAGCAAGCAAACTCGTTTATCTAGGGAAGTGTAAAGGTGAAAGGGCACTGTAACGTTTCTTAGGTTTGCTGTTAGTTCTAGAAGAGAGCTAACATCGTTCGGACATTAACATGGTGACCAAAAGTCGCCCTTATTTAAGAATACTAGTATATTAATTTTACAGCAGAATCGTTTTAATATCGAAACACATACGTAATACGCTTCTAATATTTTTTGTAAACATTGGAGAGGCAGCATTCCATGTTAATTTGCACATTATTATATTAAGTTTCTTTTTTTTATATATATTTTTTTAATACTGTTTGGGACGTAGCAAATACCGTGGTAGCTTGTGTCGATTAAACTATATTAAATCGAATTCGATCTTGGTAGTATAATATTTGGTAGCTATATATTAACTCTCGCACGTTCTATTAGTGGGTAAATATAGTTTGCGATAATCAGTTTGCTGTTGCGTTATATAATAATATTGCATACTTCAGCACCGATATCAGATTAGATTAAAAACCGAAAAAATGGAAATATTATTCTGTTGGTATGTTTATTTTTGTGGCGTTCTATTTATTTTCACTTAGTAGGTTTGAAAGTCACTGGCGAAAATGGAAAACTTATTTTCCAATCAATAATATAGAGTTGCGTTACTACCGAAAGCCGTGGGTCGAACAATTTTAGTATACAAAAAGGGTAGAGTAATTAAACGTGAATTTTAGTAGGAGTTGGAAACTTATGAAGTTTCTTAATAGAAAACTTTTACTCGTTTCCGAGAAATGACCGAGTTTCAGCGTTTTTCAGTCAGTGAGAGGTATCCCTGGGAAAGCTGTTTTCCAAAGAGAAATAATTTCTCAAGAGAGAAAAAGAAAGAAGAAAAACAGAAGATTCTACAACTTAAGATATTTAAATATTTGCAAGTAGTAAGTGTAATTGAATATTTTCTTTGTGTTACTCGCGCGTTCTTGTCCAAATTTCGACGCGTTAAGTGATACATATTTATTTACATGTGATATTACAGAAGCTTGCTAATTTTTCATTACACCGTTGAAAGGGATAGTGGTTGAATGTGTGCAGAGTGGAATCCATTATTTACTAGAACGACCTTAACGAATGTCGTTGAGGTACGCGACCTCCTTTTCACTAGACAGCGTTATAGGTACTGCCTTAAAAGATTCAGAGGCAAGGAGATGAGCTTACCCTGAGGGTTAGGACATTATTGCTGCCGGCAGAGTGACATATTTGTAGACAAAGCTGATTAACGTCTTTGCAAATGAAAAGCGCCACTTAATTACTCGAGAAGACGATTCTCTGCTGTTGAATCGACGAGAAAAGGAAGAGACTTTCTTTTCTAGTCACTTGAGTATTACAAAGAATTCGGCCAATTAAAAGATGAGTCGAATATAAAATCATGGATTGAATGCTGCCTCTTCACGATCTCCAACGACACACATATATATATATATTATAAATATATATATATGTATATTTCTTTTTCTTTCCTACATACACCGAAACAAAGTGTGTTTTTTGAACATTCGTTAAGAATACTTTTAAAAAGACACTTGGTATTTTTGTATCGTCTCTCTGCTGAATGCCCTATTCTTCACTATTGGCTGGCTTGGTCGATGATTGGCAGTCGTATTCGAAATTTCTCGATGTTCAATGTGCAGAATGCAACGGCTTTTATCGGTTCTTTTTCTTCCAAAGAATATCTCCTCGTTACTTTCTCAACGATTATCTTCGTTGGTGTCCGTTTTACTTATGACGATCCTCTCTGTTGCTTCGATATCGCATGATCTGACGGTAAGTAGAGTTTTATACCTGATCAAGGCTTCGATGTATATCACGACGATAAAATTTATATACACCCGATCGGGTTTCTAGTTTATACGATCTGAACCTCTTGTTACTTTTTACGTACGGTAGAACCTCGATTATTCGAAGCAGTTAATATTCATGAACGCTTTCTTGTATGAAAAGCGGATATTATGCGACAGTATGTAATCATGTTAATTTATCGACTAAATCTGTGGTTAGGCATATTGTTTATAAAGCAACTTATTTCAAAAATTTGTATGGATTTTATCGTTTTTTCATTCTTTGAATGAATATTTTGAACAGTAAATGTTTCAAGACTACGCGGATAATGATATTTTTGATATCATATTTTTCGTATCTCGTTTAATTCATTCTATTACATTCGACCCATAATTCAGAATACAGTTGAATGAATGTATAGGTTAAAAAGGTAATTTATTGTAGAGATAAGCGGAGAAAATATATGAAGCAAGCAGTATTTCATAATTTTATTTTGTTTCATACATCAAACAGTAGTCATATGCCACAAATATTAATCAGTTTTTAATTTTATATGAAAGATGTAATTTTATCTTTTTATAATGTTATTTTCTATCAACAACTCTTTCCTCTAAAAACATTTTACAAATTAAATTAAAAGTATAATTGCTTTTTAAATATCAGTAAACAAAAGAGAGTTTAAAAATTAAAAATTAATCGTTTGAGAATTTTCTTTTTATTAATCCAAGTGCCTTAAGCTCATTCTACCTGCTAACCATTACTCGATACATAACATACAGTTTTTATTAACATGTATTAATATAATATTTAGCAAAAATAGTTAACTGTCTATACTTGTTTCCAATAATTTTATGAAAAAATTTATTTACGACAATTTTATAAACCAATTTGGACGAAACCAAAGAGAAAGATATCGGATCCATTTTCAACAATTTATAAAATATACTAGGACAACAATTCTCCGGTAATAGCTATCGTCATAACTCTGAAACTAATCTGTTACTGTATTTCTGTTACATCATGCACATACTTCTCCCACTAAATTTTATTTTATCATTCAAAATAAATTTGTTTACTCATGGCAAAAAAATTTATTTTCTCGGAATAAAAACCATTGTAAATTGTAAACACAGCAAGGGCGACGAAACATTATCTCAGTAGGTACTTTTAGTTTTGGAAAAATTGTAAAAATACAATAAATACGATACTAGATTTCTCAACTAAGATTTAATATATCCTTCCGGTTATTAAACTTTCAATAAGAAGCTTTGTCTTCTTGAACTGCAGAAAATACAATTTGAAATGATATTTAGTTTTTGTCACTTCTACACTTAGATACGTTCCTTCGTAATTAGTATGAAAGTAATAAGGCCTAGTCAGTCTTCCGTAGACAGTTCTATTTTTGAGGAAGGAAGTAGCATCTAATGAAGAAAAGTATACCTTGATGAGACTAGGTCTTGGATTATACGATTACGAACTTACGACTACTACAGCTCGGTTATTATCTTCTTCGAAAAAAGTACAGCATCGTGGATCTATTGACACGGCAGTGTATGAAACTCGATTCCTGTTCTTAAATATTTCATGAACTTACGAGTGTCTACACAAGTGTAGAAATATGGTGTACAAATGATTAATAATAGGCAGCTAAACTTTTGAATATAATGTTTCGTTTTAATTGATATAAAATATCTGTGTGCAGCTCTTTCAGTAATTTTCCGAGTCCTGCGGTGATGCGGTTCACATAATTTCTCGAAATATCGCATATTAGTGTACATTAGTAGCGTATGTTATGTTAATTTAATAATATTATTAATTAGTACATTGTTGAGAATATACTTCCCAGATGTTGTAACTACACAAACAAATTTAGTCATAAATGAGGCCAGTATATTGTTATAAATATATATATTTCTTTTTCTTTTTAAGCAAATGACTTTTCGTTGGATTACTTCATTATTTAGCCATCAAATGAAATAATTTTATAATTCATTCTATATCTCAAAATCTCGATTCCTGTTGTTAAATATTCATTTGTCTTCATTCAAATATTTATTATTCTATTAACTATTATTGATTCAAATCATGAAATGAAAGGAAATAATGTATTCTTTGAAGCATTTTTGCTTCTGAAAACTTTTTGTTCTCCTCAGAAAAAAATGTCCTTTTCAGAGGTGTTGGAGCTAGAGCCAGCTTCATCAGAGATTTGATGATGCGCCGATGTCAATTCGCACGCTTGAACACTATTTGAAAAAGACATGATTTACAGGACGGAACCCTGAGGCAGGATTAACTCAGTTCTGTGAAGGTGTCAAAGGTTTCAATATTCACACAGATTAAGGACTTTCTACGCATCGTCGAAGAAACAACCTGTAATCCACTGGCAATTGCGCTACTTCGTTTCGACGAATTCAATTTGCTATAAGCCAACGAGCATTTATATAAATAACAAAAATAAATGAAATAGATTTTACTAATCGAAATTATGTCAGAAGAAAGCTTTCGAGGGGGAAAGGGAAATTTCTATGAAAAGATTATCATTCACAATAAACTTAATTTCTCTTACGAAAAGTCATCCATTTCTAAATTCTTGAAATCCACAATTTACGTATTATATTCCTGTCATCAGTATTGTATGATGTAAATTTATACAGGAAATGCGTTTTGTAATTCCGCTTAAGCTCAGGTATTGAGATTGTTTGGTAATTGAACGCTCGGATAATCGGATACGTGAATAATCGAGGTTCGATCGTAGTATTAATTTCAGCCTCTTCGTTGCTGCCGCAACCAATACACATTAACGAATTATGAACATGATTTTTTGTATATTCATTACTTAGGAAAATCTCCTCTGTTTCTTTACTATTTTTCCACCCCTTTTATTGTCCTAAATCTATTTTTATGATAATCGTAGGACGAATCGTCGCGCCACATTTGATTGTATCGCCGTTAAGAGCCGTTGATAAAATGCACTTTATTATAGCAATCGATCCACTTCACTCGATGCTCATGCGTAAGTGGTCGGACCTTCATTCATGCTCTGTGATTCGTTTAAAATCAATGAATCATTCCATAAGATCAATGATTCTGCACCCCTCTCCTGTTCCTGTCTGACTAGTAGTGAAATTTATTTTTAATGCAGCCGGCATTATATTATTCTTCGCCGTTGAAAACTGACTGAAACGCAGAAACAGATACCACGATACATTTTTCCTAGAAGATGTGGAGTATTGATCCGGTTGTTTGTGAAAGAATGTTACCGAGAATCTAAACAAGCACACTACATCTCGTAACTTAGACTTGGGCACATCATACAATTTAAGAATCGAATACCTGTTAAAATCATCGTTAAAAAAGGATTTGCCTGAGAACAACGTGGATGAACAAATATTTTCTCTTTAAATAATAGCTTTCCAACCTTCACATAATTTGTTCATTTTCTGAAATCTTCGTTTTTTCTACTTCCATGTCTTATCCCATATAAAATCGTAAATTTTTATATAACTTATTTTTATATTCTTTCCAACGAGTTTTTCTTAATAATTTGTATCTTTCTGGTATCTTATTTTAATCTTACAATAATAGTTTAATTAGACAAGTTCTTTCGATGCTTTTCATAAGATAGACGAAATATATTGAAATAGAAGTTAGAAAATTCTGATGAGGATTTATATATTTCAAACGGTAAATATTTCAAACTTTTTTTAATAAACGCACATTTTAGCGGACAGCGCAACTTTGTCGGGACTCTACATAGTAACCGTGTATGTAGTAATAATTTAAAAATGGAGGAAAACGATTTTTCGTATTATCATTGAGAAAAGTTAAGAGCCCTGAAGCAGATGTTAAATCCGTTGCAAAATGTATCCATTATTTAATCTTCTAACTGTCGGAACTAATTTTAGCTATCGAATAATAAGAAGAACGCAAATTTTAAAGAGAAAAGTACATCTAAAAGTGGAGCAGCAAACTTTGTATCTTCGAAAACTGAATCTTCTTGGATTCATGAGCTTCTGGGTGAACTCGGTTTAACGAATATCAGAAAACTCCAAGTTATACGTCTCGTGTCTTTCGCGCGAGTGCAGTTCAGATTTCCCAATATTACAATTAATAACTTTTATGTATTCATATTGCTTCGACGAAAACCAATAACGATGTGTGATTAAAAGTATTGTTATCGTGTCGATCAAATAATAGAGAAAAGGAGAGAGTTCGGTGTTGTTACCTGGAACAGCCTTTCTGTTTAATTTTCCGCTTCTCACGTACTGAACATAAATTTTTAGCATCTCCCGCAATTATTTTACAGTTACTTTCTAGTTTCTTTTGCAATTGTTTACGTTTGAAAATATAATGATACGCTGGTAGTACCAAATAAATTATTATTATTTCAAGAAGCTCGTAATAATAATTATTAAAAGCGTTAAAATGCAGCGGAATTTAAAACTTTGATTATAGAAAGAAATTCAGAGTATGAAATTAAGATTCTATAAACATTTCAATTCGAATGATTAAAATTTCACAAAATCTCGGGCATAGATTCAAAATTTTCTCCGCTGCGCTATTGAAAATGCTTGGAAACATTTCATGTTACATTAGAACGCGTGGAAATATTGAGCACGGTCTGCTTGAAAACGTTCCAAAAAAGAGAAAAAGAAAGATTTATTACACACGTTTAATGGCTACGCGAGGAAAGAGCATCGCATAATTACAAAATTTGATAACTTGAAATTTGGTTTGAATGAATACAGAATGTTACACGACCGAGTATCGGCAGTGTCTGAGCCCAAAGGGGCAGCTCTACTTGAAGGCCGACAACGAGGGTAAGCCTGACCTAACCTTTAATCATCACTTCCGCAGGAGCCTTGTATCATCATGCCATATGTATCACACAACTCACACACACGTCCAGAACACATTCACATATACACCACACATTATGCTACCATCTTAACCCGATCCGTGTGTCCCTCTCACGTTACTGTACTTCTAGAAGCTGCCACTGCTTGCTTGCTTGCTTTTTCCGCGTTCAGATTTCGACCACGAGTCTCAAACGAGTCGTTTCGATGCGCGCCGAGCTCGAACATTTTCGTGTTGGAAATCCATTCGGTGTTTTATCGAACCTACGCCAGGAAACGAATTCGTGTTGAAAGAAAGTCCCTTGATGAAAATTCCATTTTACCATTCCCTCACATCGTTCAGTCATCCCTCTACCTTTCATCATTGTTATATTGTTCGATGTGATTTTCAGTGTAAATGATTATATAGGGTGTTCCGTGATTCTGTATAGATGAATAGATCTTACACGTGAGTTAGTGTTTCTCTGCACGAAGCTTCGTTCCTTCCATTCCTTTATTTAGAAGATTAATCTCGTCAAGGTACATTCATCTCTTTTCGTCGATTAACTTATATTTTATTTTTGAGATATGGATGTATGAAAGAGATACGTAAAATTGAGAAAGCAGCCTTCGGCTTATTTTTCTTAAAAACGAAGCTTCGTACCTCGTACTGATTATAAGAGATTACACTCTATATTTTCAACTTATTTGTTACGATGCACTTGAATTTAACGATTCCATTATATTAGTGTTATTAATGTATCGTAGATTCCATTGCTGTACCATATGTACTACATCTATATTTTTATTCATAAATGGAGTAGCTACATATTTCAGTGTTACTTAGCCCATTGTTAGATCAGAGAACGAGAGAGATAGTACAACTGCGTAGCAATAAATTGAAATCCGGATCTCACGATAAATTTTTAGTAGCTACTATGCAAAGACCTAATTAAACTTCACTTTTTTTATCGTCTATAACAAGACACCACAATGTTCAAAGGAAGTCGTTCGAAAGCAAACGAGGGACAACAAACTTATTGCCAATGGTAGTGAATAGAGAAAGAGGGAGGAAGAGAGAGAGAGAGGAGATAGAAAACTCCCTTTATCTTCAATGACCAAACGAGTCAACGAGGTTAACATTCGATTGTTCCGACAGAGGCACACTTTTGCTAAAGAATCGCTTAGAAAATCGTTTTCCCCGGGCCTCGACCTCAACTCTGGCCCGTACTAAAACTCGATTCTTTGATACAATGACACAAACACAGGTCTGTCTTCCTCTACGAATAACGGCGATGACGATAAGGTTCTTATCGTCGATGATGGCAGATGCTGCACACCCTGACATTACTCCGCCGATAACGATCCTTGTCCTATTTGTCTGTGTTCTTTCGATAGGGCTGACGTCTCCGAGCTGCAATTTCCCTTTCGAGGACCTGACCGACGCCGAGGATTCGCTAGTGAGCGATACGGAGGACAATATCGGTACTCGTATGCCTGCCACATCCGCATAATAACGAGAACCGGGGGTAGACACGACAGGCAAAAAAAAAAAAAAAAAGAAAAGAAAAAATAGAAGAAAGGAATAAAATTTTGAATAGAAAGAACCTTCGATTTCCTCTTTAAAAAATGTCGTCGATCCCATATGTCCAATCATTTAGTTCGAATTAGAACACGAGAAACTAACATACCGATGGCTCGATGGGTTACGGATAAAAAAGACTGTTCGATTTCTGTCTCGACTCGTCGCGATATCCTATCGACAAGTACTATCGTTATGCTTTCGAATTAACATGGGGCTCAATTAAAATGTTCCTCGGTTGCTTGTTTTCGATGCAATGACACGCATATTCGTTCTACCCCCGTGTCGTTCAATTATGTCAGCTTCAGAACAACACGTAGTGTCTGCGTAGACACTCCACTTGACCTACGTGCGGTAGTTTGTTCCTGTAAAATCGTTGTGCAGGCTCGCGTAGTGACAGATACACGTTGTGTCGTCGAGCTGCCTAATATCTCAAGAACAAGACAGAAAGACCCGTTCTTTCTTTTTTTTCTCGTTCCTTTTTTTTTTTTTATCTCTTTCCTTTAGTTTGTTTCCCGTTCGTCGACGTGTCCCGTTTTTTTGTAGCGTGTACGAATGAATCGACTTCTGCTTCATCGTTATAGGGATCCCACGATTGAAGAGTTCATTACGATTTTTTGTTATCTTGTTTACAATCGCAAGTAATTTCTTCCGTGAATATTTTTAAAATTCAAATGTCTAAATGTCGAACTTGATAATATTCAAATACTAATGTTAAATTCCCTTTCGTCCATTACTATAAACAGAAGATAACGGAGAAGAATAAGAAGAAAACTAATTATCTGGTTTAACATAAACACATTCTCTTGTTTGCTACATTTCTATTTGTACAGGTATTTGTAAGTGCATACGTGTCACGTACGTACGTGTATATTTTATAATAAGTATCAGAAATATTTAAGAAAATGATTTTTTAATTGTCACCTGTCATACGTAATAAACTCTTCAATGTTTTCCTTGTTTGTTGGTCTGATGCGTTCAAAAATTGCCCGATTTTTTGGGCTTGTTTGTGTCGTCATTGTTCGTAGCGGTAGACTAGCCTATCTTTATGTGTCTGTTTATATGTATGCCTTTGTGTATGTCGTATCGTATGTTATCTGTGGTGAACTGTCGTACGTTACATCATGAATATTTTCTAGCAGTTTTTAAGAATTTATCGTGCAAGTGATATTCGAACGTAAGTAAGTGTCTAGATCTAAATGCAGATGAACGTTCTACACATAGATGCAATTCATCATCATGCTATGTTTCTAACAACGTATCACTGTCATAATAATCTCATATATTTAAAAATGTCATCAACGTTGAATGTTATAAATAATATTTAAGAAATCGTCTCCATAACAATCATTATTGTCATAAATCATGTCTAACACTGAGAAATCAATTTCAATATTTTTATTTATAGGAACTAATCTTTTCTTGAAAGTAACGTAAACAGACAGCTTAAAGTAAACATACGAAATAAAATTCTAGTTACTTCGAATATAATTGATTAAGCAATTGAAATAAGTAAAAAAAAAAAAAGATCGAGTAAACAAAGTCAAGTGGTACGTTTCAGTACAGTTTGTAAGATTTTCATCGTCGAGAGTTAGATCAAGCGAATAGCTCTGCGTGAAAGTGATTGTCGCGTAACACCCTCCGTTCGTGATAAAAATTTTAACGTATCAGTAAAGGTAAAAATTTACGAACGCGATAAAATTATGCTGTAGAAAGTGCTACGTTCGTTTCGAACGATGCTATCTTATTTCTAGTGTCGATTTCAGATTAAATATAATTTATGTTATTTGTTTAATCTGCAATTTGCGAGCGAGGATAAAACTGCTCTATACTTTTTTCTAGCCTTACGGGTGACACGAAAATACCCAAAAGCAACAGTAAAAATTCACTTTCAGCTACTGCACAGCTTCACGGACATGTAATTTTGCATTCGTATTTATTCACATACACTCGCTAAAATTTAATGCACTAACACACAATCATATGCACGTGATTTATGTCCGTGATGAGCTATTTGTTATTTTTTGCTATTTATATCGCTGATATATATTTATAGAAAACACGATATTTATTTTATTTATTTATGCTTTCGAACGATAAAAATAAAGAAGATACGTTGAATATTAATTATACTTGCAATAATGCTATCGGATCCCTATCTCTAGTTTCACTTGTTTATTTGTTTAAAAAGAAAACGTTAAAACTAAAGAATATGAACAAAATGCTACCCGTCAAATAATGCAATTGAATTTCAATAGAATTTCGATCGATAACATTTCATTCCATGATTACTCGCAGAATTCATAAAGAGGAACATATTCGATATTACGCATGCACGTTTCATATTGCATAATTCTTATTCCCTTTGATATCGACAATTACACGCATAAACGTAATATCCTTTTTATATTACTTTGATGCTCAATTTAAAACTTTAAGCTCTATATTATCATCTCCATTTCGTTGTACACTTTCTTTTTTCTCTACTTGTTAATGTATGACTCGTATGATAGTTTAATGTATTTTCCCTTCATACATTTTTTCATGTTTTCGTATTTCGCGCTAGATATATATATATAAATATATATATATATATATATATATATATATATATATATATATATATATTGTATATTTCACACTTTCTGTGTATTCTAATTTTGACCTACTTTGAGGCATTTTCGCATAATTCCGGTAGATGTAATTCGAAGAGATGGACGAAATCTCCTTTAGCTAATATATATGCTAATTAGCTTTTTCTCTTGCCTTTCTTTTACGTAAACAACATTTACCTTTTACTAAAAGATTTTCGCAAATAGCATATGCTGATTTGCAAATTTGCTTCTAAAACTTTCGTCATATCAAAAGCATTGTGCATATTACTCTTTATGTCATTTGCAAAGAAAGTAAATATCTCACTACACGTACACTGAATTGTCAATGTGAATGACCTTCGAATTAAACATTCTGCTTATATGAATGTATGTTTTTCTATATATGTATGCCATTTATATCACATGTAGGTATATCATATTTTTTAAGAGGTGATTTGTTAGAAACAGAAACCTAATTACCTGTTTTTGTCTCGGCAGATACTGAAATTGATAAAATTGTTATATCACTACCGTGATTAAGAGCACATTAAATAATTGTAAATGGAGCACAAGCATTTATTTAGTTGTTTCAATTAAATGAAACGTTCATTAATTTTAATACTATAAAACCTATAATAATCTTTTAACTTAAATTCTTCATTACCTTATCTTATAATATCAAGTATCACGTAAATTAATACAAAGATATTTAAAGTATGGTATAATCAAACAGTTAATTAGTAAATTACAGCGTAGCTTCATAAACCTATTTAACGTCTTAAAAAAATAAGAAACCCGAATTTTATTCTTTTGAAATCCCCGAAATACAGATTTGAATTTCTAATAAGAAATAGGATAGTTAGGTATTCTGTTTCAAACCGAACGTATTTAAAATGTTATGATAATGATACAAACAGTTGTAATAAACATGTTTCCCGCGTTTGTCTTGATGTTTGCTTTGTCTTAACAAGTGTATTGTCTGTCGTTCTTGTAAACATGAATGTTGACTTCTTAATGGTCTACATATTTGCAGCACGATATCTCGTTTCTGCAACTTCCATCAATCCTAGATATTATTGATGTTTATACGTCTATACGTTTGACTAGCACGATGCCATTTGCAAAATATGCATACCGTGCTTGTAAGTACTGTGCGTTAAACGCGGCAATGCGTTTCTCTCGTCTCACCGAATGTTTCATTTATTTCGCATTTAATATACTACACATTCGTTTGTCGGCATTATCTACACATACTCAGCTCCGGTCCAGTCGATCTAACATTCACGGGATAACGAGCGGTTCTTTTTTCTTTCTTTTTGTTCATCGAGCCTCGATCGTTAACGCTTTCTTAGCGTCGCAATAAAATTCCCGAAAGCTCTTAACCCTCAAACGCCGAACCGCAGACGGCAATGACTCGGTCATTTCCAAACCATATAATATGTATAGAATTTTAATTTTGCACGAAATTTCACTGCCGCATACGGAGGGAAATTATACATCATAAAATTTCGGCAATTTTAAAATTATAGAGATTACATATTATACTGAAATTATATATGGAACCGTAAAATTATGCTGGTTATATCATATAACAAAAATTATGTACTCTCTTCTTTGAGAAATATTATAATCTATTACACTAGAAATGTATCCCTTTGTTTCATTCAGTGCTTGAATTCCAAAAGGCCGAATCATAGCCCAAAGAGGGTTAAATTAATTATTCAGAATACAGATTACCCGCTTTTTATTCGTCATCGCAGCTTCCCTTTTTCTCCGTTTCTTTTCTTTTTTTTCTTTTCCAATATCAAACGACCGGGCGCGTACCTCTTTTCTCAAGATGTTATTAGTTTCCGATAAAAATCGTCGATCGACGTTGATCATATACGCGGCATTGAACGTGTTCTTAACAGAAGCTGCAGTTAATCGACGTGAGAAAAGTATTCGTGGAACGCGATACGAGAAGCGGGTCGTTGTTTACGAATCGTTGATGACCGAGAGGTGAGAAGTTTGCGGGAAATGTTGAAACTTCTCATTTGGAACTTACCGATGAAGTTTCGGTCGGTTCTAAAAGTTTCTTCGAACGTGTAACGATCGACTGTGGACTCTCGAAGCAATCACTGCCGGCTCGCTTCCACCATGCCGAATATGTCGGTTATTTTACATGTTTCTGATGGTGTTCTTGGTCGTGCAGGTCGTGTTGGATGCCCACACTTCATGGCACCGGAAGTGGTACAGCGCAGACAGTACGGAAAGCCTGGTGACGTCTGGTCAGCCGGAGTACTACTTCATGTCCTATTAACTGGTACACTTCCATTCGTCGGCTCTCGAGATAGACTGCGAGAAGCAATTTGCAGAGGACGAGTACAGGTAGAAATTGACCAGACATTACATTTTCTCTGTTTTTACAAAGCGCGCAAGAAAGATAATCATGTTTTGATGTGCATTTAGCTCTGACGAGCACGCTTCCATGTCTGTCATAAGTATAATAAATGCGTAAGGTATTCGTAAAACTTGCAGATGGGATCGCCATTATGGGACAATATCAGCGAGTCAGCCAAGGATCTCATACAAAGAATGCTCACAACGGATGTAAATCACAGGATTACCATACAGGAAGTGCTGAACCACAAATGGCTCAGAGTAAGTCGTCTTTCATTCAATCTGTTTTAACGTCATTTCCATATTTAACGTCATGTTCAAAATGTTTTTTTTTTTTCATGTTTTAAAGGAAATCAGAGTTTTCGAGCGTTTAGAAGTCTAATCGATACATATGGAGTAAACTCTAGGGAGCTTAAAGCTTCCATCGCGAAAATCTGAAAGAACTTTCGAAAGATAATCGTGTCATCTTTGCGAGATAGATATTTAGAATTCAGGTATTAAAGTACTTAGATATAGTTGGTACTAAATTAATGAAGTTCGAAGTGGTGAAATCGTGAAATTTTTAAGAGGAGAGGCATCTTGGGATTTTGAAGCAGTACATACGTTTAGTAGAGATGGGTTCGAATACTTGTATAATGTAATTTTACACTAGTTCAAATTTGATTGAGAAAACTTACGTGTACTACTAAAAATGGTAGAAAACGATATTTTTAGATCATATAGCTTTGGGATTCTTTATCTGCACTTTGGGAAATGTAAGTGGAACTTTAATATAATCGAACCTAGGCCAAGTGGTTTGGAATCGAGAACCTTCTATTCTCTGTGTAAATCTTTCAAACGATAGCTTTTTGTTTGCAATACGAAATTCGATTGAAGTCGGAGTATACGCTGTGTAATATTTATACCTAGTAACGTAGTTTCTTGCCTTGTAAAGTTTGAATATAATTTTCGCGACTCTATATTTCATGCAAATATCAAAATAAAATCTACAAGGGTCCATTCTGAAGTTCGATACTAACTTAGTCAATATAGAGAATGAAAAATTCTCTTTTAAAGTAAATTTAATAGAAATCGACTCTTACGAAGTGAGATTTTTGCATCAAAATCGATTTGAATTCGTGAGTGCGTATTGAAGCTGATTCTATCCTTAGTGTTGAGCCATTTGTGTTAACAACTTCTATTTAATAGATGCTGCGAGCGCATCTGGTTCTTTTTATATCGTATCAGGTTTTCGATAAACGGCCTCATTTTCTGTTATTATATCCGGTGAATGTACGTGCGCATGTCCATGGCATATGGTGTAATAAAGTAAGAATATACTTATATGATACGACAGTTAGCCAGTGACCTAAGGTAGCGAAGCTTGGAGTCACCCCATATATCGATGCAATACACGTGCAACTGGGCTATCGATCGCTATAGCAGGGGCAAAGTTCCACCGGTTAATGAAAATAACTGTAGCGGTGTATATTTTTCCCTGTACTAGTTACAGTTTTTTGAACGTGACTGCACATTCGCTGAAGTCCTAAGAACTTCATAGAAACGCGCGTTAATGATCGTCCTTTTTTCGTTAAGAAGAAATTGCCCGACACAGGAGTTTTTTCAAAGCGAACATTTTTCTACTCGAACGTGTAGATTGTTTCCTACAGTATATAAAAATACATGTGCATATATTTGTTTACTTTTACTGATTTATTTTATTTTAAATAATGAATATTTATCTTTGTTAAGTATATACTCGCTAAATAAAAAGGATATTGATATTTCTGTGATTGATAAATATGGGAAATTTGATTCGTTCTTGGCCGATGAAATTAATGAGAAGTAATTAATACGAGGCGTTCGTTCGATGCTCTAATTTCACTAAGAACTTTCTCAAGTGATTTATCATACATATCATGGCGTAGCATTAATATTAAGTTCATTATTCATTATGACAATATTGAAGTTGCATAATCTCTAAACAAACTATATTTGTAGGATCGTGATAAGGGCGTGGCTCGAATACATTTAGGCGAAACTATAGAAGAGCTTAAGAAATTCAATGCTAGACGAAAATTGAAGGAATCTGTAAAAGTGGCGATCTCGTCGTCGAAATGGCACATCCCGTATTCGGAAATTAACGGCGACAGTTTTTTCGACATAGGCGATGATGAAGTTATAACCACAGGTATAAATATTTTTAATATCTATTTGTAATGTATATATTGGTTAGCTAATTATGAATAAGTAGGAAGGAAACAAATAATTTAACCATTAATCTTTATATAAAACTGAACGAATTAAGAAAGTAAGTGTCATTAAATAAATTCCTTAAAAGTTTTCAATTTTAATTACCATTAAAACATCATAATTTGTTGATGTTTTCACTTGGTTATTGTTATTATCTTTTGCTTGTTTCAACGTTGCTTAGAGTTGCAAATAATACGTGATATGATCTAATATTAAATCAGTTGTTTAAGTTAGTTCCAATTCTAATTAAGTGAGTGGTCATTTTCTACTTTAATATCGTTTAAATTGTTGAGATTTATAAATTCGTTTCATCAGTATATTCTTTTTATTACACTTCTGAAATTTTGCATTAATTAGAATTATAGGAACTAGTACGTATTATCGAGAATGATTCAATGTATCAATTGTGTATTACTTATTACGTACTATCATGTGTATCTTCTAAAGACAAAATTAATTTCTAGGTGCTGTAGCTGAAATTTTAGACTCTCTGGATGATATTGAAGTACTTCAAGAGAGTGGAAGACTGACACGTGCTGAGATACTTAATGCAGTTGACGATTATCGTCTTCGTGCCATTTTAGAGGTAAGAATATGTATATTAAAGATACCGTAAAAATGATTTATATATCAACTTTTCTGATTATATGCATACATATATTTCATATTTCGTAAGATAGTATATGAAATGCAGTTCCCACATTATCTTAAAATGTTCCATATACGTAATTCGTTTCCTCTGTTAAAAGGTATGTTGTACATCAGAAAAGAAATTTAATGAAAATTTTTATTTCTTACTCATAAATAACTCTAATTTATTCATTTACTGAGTGTCGATAATATAACGACTAGAATGATAAAGAATATCATTTGAAGTCAATTATTACGAATTTATACGACTATATACTTATATGTTCTTTTCCAACGTAATTTTTATTGATATAAATTTTCATTACTGGGTATATCTGAAAATATAAACACACACACACACACATACTCATATGCACTTCTAGAGTTCCTACTTTACCAATACGCAGAACGGCAGTTTCCGTCATTCGTGGCGCCACCGTTAGTTTCTGTCGGTTTATATTTACGCCAGTTACGCGTCCTCATTTGACGTGGGAAAGAGCGCAAGCGCTCGAAGTCCGTTTATTAAGATGGCTGACGTGCTGGTCTGATAAACAAAATGCTATACAGGATTGAAATGGCGCCGTATTTCGTCTTCCATCGCATAGATGTTTACGTGCATCTCTTTTGTGTTATATAAACGATCGCGTGGGATCGAATAGCCCACGTGTTAAAACTGGAAACGAAAGTAAACAAGAATGCGGCTTTGTCAATTAATATACGTCGGCGAGGTCGAATTGGTCGGTGACCTGCTCGAATTTGCCTACCTCTTGGTGAGTAAATCGATTTTGAACAAAAACGCGGGTAATCGTTCCTCCGTTGGTTTTCTCTTTTTCTTTCGTCGGTAATGTAAACAATATCGTCGCTCCATCCACACACGAACCAATCGCTGTAACGTGATGAGACATCTAAAGGTTTCGTGATGAACTAGAGTATTTTGCCGCGAATACGATTAGTACATGGCTGACAGACGTGATAAGCGGATGTGTAGGAAATAAGCACGTTTTATTCTAAGTTTATTTAAACGTTTGGACGAAATTGATCTTATATTTGTTCAAGTATTATTGTTTCTATTTCCTCTATGTCTATGTTCTCGATTTGTTAATGATTATTAACGATTTCAAGTCATATTTATGGGAATTGTATTTCACGATATACAAGACGAAATAACTTGAAACGTATTTATGAGATATGTAACATTCTGTAATATTATACATATATAAGCGGTACTATTGATAATTAGATCATAAGCGTGTAATTGTTATTTGTAGTTGAAGTATTGTTATATCTTTAGTTTGGAAAGTTAAATAGAATGACTAATATGGTTATTGTTCTTTAGCTTTACGATAGAATCTCGACCCGAGTTCCAACGCCATGTCGAGCGCCGCAGACAGATGCAGTTCAGCGTGCGCGAGAAGTCGAGGAACTACTTCGAGAAATAGAGCATTCAGCGATACGAAATATCGATAGGGCGGATCTTCGGGAGCTCCATGAACTTCTCGTCCAGCCGCACATGAGGGTAAGTTTTCGAGAAATTTATTTAAATTTCGATCGATTTGTCGATACTGATTTTGGCGCGAACTGCAATTCAAACAAAGCTTACTGTATGTACGTATAATCTCGTGGCACTATACTAATCAAACAATAAATTGATTCTTGAAATTTTATGTAATTAAATATACATAATAATATATAAATATATATTATATATATTTTATTATATTTTATATATATTATACATATAATATGGAAAAGTAAAGAATATAGAACGAATATAATTTTTGGAGGAGGTATAAATTGTATTTGAGTATAAAATATATAGGGATATAAATTATATTCGTGTTTATGAGGAGGACAAATTAAGATAAATGATACACCCTCTCACACAAAGAAATATTTCATTTTTAAATAACTTAGATTGTATTAGAAACAAAATGCAGCTAAATCAATTTAAGATTGTAAACGTTATACATTAGAAAAAAGACTAGACTCTTTATAAAATATATTTCTCAATTAATTGTAATGAATATGAGGTTTACGGCGTGTTTATTGGATATAAACTATATATAGTCAATAATATATATAAATTTATTTGTATATCAATCTAAATAACGATGGGAAGAAACTATTAAATTAGATCTTTCTATTGAAATCTAAATAGTTATTGGAAAAATATTTATTGATAGTTTCTAGAAAGAAGATCTGTTCATATTCTGTTTTTTTTACTTTTTCTGTTAGAATTGCATACAATTATTATGTACTCACTGTTTATCGATACAGAGTTTCAATTCCAATCGCATATCTCACTATTAATTATACGAAATAGGATTTCTGACTAATTCTAGATAAATTTATCTTATTTCAACGCGGACATATGGTTGACACGACTTTGTTCCAGGTGGAAGCATTTTCGAGATTTTAAGGTCCTCTCCGCTTCTTATGCGACGACACGTCCAACGACCTATAATCTATCGTTTACTTAAATTCACTTTGGGTCATTTGCTATCGCTTAATGTTACATTTTATATATACAATTATTAAATGCCTCCATGTGGAACCAATTCGTTCGTACACTATATTCTTCTCTCGAAACTTGTTACATTTCATATAAAATATCTCTTATATTATTACAATGAATTAGCTATATATATTTAAAAAGTAAAGTATATAAGATATCATAAGACAACATAAAACACCCTAAAAACTCCTGCGTCTATCTACTCTATCACAAAGACTGTGTAATCTCGGAAAAAGCAAAAATGTATTGAAACTGGGTCGACAAATTGCTAATCATTACAATACCGTTTCCTTTCTCTCTTGTTTCCCGTTTTTGGTAGAGGCATCAATGCGAAGGGGTCTTGCGGCGTACTCGCAATTACATCGTTCTTCCTTTCCGCCGTGGCAGTCGTCGCTGGTGGTAGTATATTTATCGCGGTGTTTGACATTGCATGCGATACACCGTAAATAGGGCACAGAAATGTAGGTCGATCGTTAAAATTCTCATTTAAAAATCCCGTAGCTGTAGTGAGAGAAACACGTAAAGAGGGGAAAAAGATAGTACGAAAGAGCAGGACAAATATGGAGGAAGAAGAGAAAAAGACAAATAGAGCTGGACTAAAAGAACGATAGGACTGTTACTGTGAAAAGAACAAGTTCTGATAGTCGGCTGGATCTACGTACCATCGTGAGCGACGACTTATTAATTATTCCTTTCACGCTGAATGTTACACACGTTCGTTATACTCTTACTTTTCTGGAAAATTGGGTTGTCCGATTCTGGTTCGATTAGCGTTATGGAAATTTATTACTAGCCCGAAGCGTTTGGGGGTTCGTCATTTGGAAGGCTCAGGAAAAATTTTGCGTGTCATTTTGAGCCTGAGGAAAATTCATTACCCATTTTTGATGATATCGAATAGTATAATTATGTATTCGTTGGCCAATAATTAGAATATCCGTAGATAATAAAATGCTTTTATTTTGTTCGACTGTCGCTTTTTACTGAAAGTGCATATGCCAGGTTTCATAGAATTTCTACGTTCCTATATTCATATAATAAAGGAAGCTTTTTTTTTTAAAGAAGTGATTAGTATTTATTATTAAGATAGTTAATTCTGTGATAATAGATGTGTACTTCTGACAATTCATAAAAAGGAAGATTAAATGTTCTCTTATAGGTTCCACCATAAGTTGTATAATAATTACTTAAATTCACTTTGGGTCATTTGCTATCGCTTAATGTTACATTTTATATGTACAATTATTAAATGCCTCCATGTGGAACCAATTCGTTCGTACACTATATTCTTCTCTCGAAACTTGTTACATTTCATATAAAATATCTCTTGTATTATTACAATGAATTAGCTATATATATTTAAAAAGTAAAGTATATAAGATAATTTATATGCAAGTTAATTTGTAAAATGATCCACAAACTTGTTATATTTTATATTAAATATTGTGCAGACTAACACACCCTGCAAAGATCAAATATTTTTGTAACGAGGTCTTGTTATTCTATTTATATTTAACGAAATTTAAATTACTATAAGTTGAAAATTAAGTACAATTAGGTTAATTTTGATAATTTTACATTTCGTTTTGATAATATATAGAAGTCATATTGGACATAAAATTCCACGTATTATGCTGTAAAATAATGAGGGGAGGTCGATTATTTCAGTATATGAAAATGGCATTGTTTGTACAAATATAGCGTTCTTTTCTGAAAGATATATATCTAGTTTAAATATATACATTGTCTTAGCTATCATACATCATCTTAGCTATCATTATTGCTAATGCTACTACTCTTATAATTAACACATTAAATGCAGTTATTTATATTATAAATAATCCATATTTGTAAATACAGAGTATTTTTGTATATCCATTTGAAACAAATATTAATTATAAATGAATGTAAAATGTCAGACTTTTGTTGGTACCTTCAGTTATAGAATTTATACATATGTATTTCGTTTTCAAGAGACCATGTTATTTTAAATGAAATTGATAGTTCAGAAAAGGTTTAGTATGTTCCGAATAATTTTAAGAAGTTGTCGTTTGTAAAAAGTGCATGTTAGAAGATGCGAATAATGGATCCTTTCCAGGACTGTATTAACGCTTCCTGGTAGAGTTTGAAAATATCCAGAGTGAAGTTGCAGTTGCAGAAATGATAAAATATAACTACTGTTCGAGCGTTCAAGAGTTACGATACGAGTTTCAATACGATTTCGTCCGTACGAGTCAGTTAGAGAAGCGAAGCCGGCTTGATATACCTGTCGCAGTAAAAAAAAAAAAAGAAAAACAAATCAGCCTCGACTAAAGTTCGCCACTTGTTTGCGTATCAACTTTCAATCTATTGTGCTTTACGTACCTATTGTTTCAAATTTGTTTTTTACATGAATCTTTTATTTTCGAATATATTCACTTTCGTGTTATCTCACATTTTACATTTTAATTTTACACTATTTTAAATAATCAAATAATAATTTTGTTCTATGAAATATCAATATCTATAATAAAAATTAACAGAGATACTGGGACAAATTTTTATTGTAGTTTTTTCGGTGTACTAGGAACAAAAATTTTATGCAGTTTTCATATCACATCTTTTGTATTGTGTCATATATGTATTTATACATTTAAGTATTTTATTATCAACAAATATATGGTAAATAATGATCATAATACGAAGTAAAAGATACTATAATTACAAAATAGGAATAGTATATCTTACTGAGGTATGATGATTATTTTATTAATAGGGAAATTAAGCTAATATCAAATGAGTCATGCAAAGGTATTCTATGTTATGCTTTTATAGTGAATAGTTCTTTTATTCTCTTTTCATGTGAAAAATATCCAGTTTCAAATATTGAAAAACACAGAAAGGGGAAAGTATCATGTTTAAAGCTTCATGAATAATATCGAATTTCAAGATATTTCATTCAAGAAATCGAATAGGTAAATATTTGCGCGTGAAATATCTCGTCCATGGATGTCAAAGGTATAACAATGCCAAACATAAGATACGTTATTTTTTTCACATTAATGTTTTTTCTAGTTTTCCTTTACATGTAAATACCAAACGATAAGGAAAATTGTGAAATATCTTGTTCAAAATATACGAACGACATCGAATGTCGAGAAATCTTGTTGGAATAGGTATTTGTACCTTGGATATCTCCTTTGCGAATACCAAGTCTAATGTTGCATCATCGAGTAGGTTCGTCGAAGCGACTTGCCTACAGCTCGTTCTGGAAGCAATACTTCAAAGAAAATGTTTGTCAACAGCCTTTTAACTGTTGCATCAGACGTGTTCTGAATGTCTCATAGTGTTTACAATCGATCAATCGCACTCAAGACTATTCAGAGGAAGAGAGAGAATGGTGGAAAGGAAGGAATTTGGTAAAAAGCTGACTTCTCTTTTGATATTCGTTCGATAGAGAACGAAGTGGTTGACGAATTTAAAGCGAACATTTTGACAAATATATGCGCATGAATATTCGATCGACTTCGAGATCGTGCAGGTCGACAGGTCGACAGAACAGTACTTGCAAATAGAACAGGCAGTTAGTTATTCAGATCTTTTTACTCGAATATCGTCCTGTCGAGCCATCGAAGTGACCACGATCAAAGTTGAATAACGTGCAGTTTATTATCGTAACGAATGTATGTATAATTTATTGACTAGTTAAACATTGATAGACGTGCAGATTAAATAATTGAAATGTTAGAAATGGCTTTTATCTTCTATAAAAGAATTTAATTCTCTTCTTGAAAAAAGCTTTCTCTAAAGAAACTGTTCGTAAGTTGAATGTAATGTTGTAATTGATATGCATAAAATTTGTTTGAAATATATTTTTATTAGTAAGCTAGGAAAATTGTCTACAAATAATTGCGATATTATTTTTGAGGAAAATTTTTTCCCTTTCCACTATTAGAATATTTTGAAATGTAATTCTGTTTTATAATATTTTCGTTCATCTTTTTTATTTTACCATCTTGGTATCTATTTTATGTCCTTATACATATATCGCGATATTCGCTGTTTGACGCGAATGTCGTGTTATTTCAAAGCAATTTGTTGCTTGTGTATTTAGTAGGACAACTGCAACTGGCTATTTCGGGCTTGTGTATACGTACTGCCTATTCAGCTGGTTTATATATAGGTAGAAACTATTCAAGAGGGTTGAGGATTGATCAATTAGCTCGTGTTATACTTTCTCTGGTACATTTTGATCCCTACTATTTTTTAGCATTCAATGGATTAGTTGGCTAACACGCATCGGGATCAACTAGAAACTTCGGGCAAGGTAGAAAAGATCAACCATGTCCAATTTCGTACTATGAAACAAATTCACTCTACTACACATAATCAAATGTTTTTTAAGGGACAGAACGAATTTTTTAATTCAATTTCCGTGACACTTCTCACGCCATTTATATACAACGATGAATTGAATTAGTATCAGTTAGAGAGTTATATATTATTTTCGAAATTGTATATATAGAGATATTAATAAAAAAAGCTAATAAAAGTAGCAAAAGGAATCAAGATTAAAAATGCGCCATAAAAAATATCTATACTTCATAAAATATAAAGTTTACAATAAATGAAAGACAAAGTTGTTCATTCCTTGTTTCACATATTACATTACTATCCAGATCTTTTTATTCCACTTTTACTAAATTTCTGGGTACAAGATGTCTTTTTTGAAACGATGTTTTTTATATTTTGCTAACAGTAATATTTGATCTTATCTATCGTAATGAATTTGATAAGCTCTGGATTATAAAAAAGCTAGTAACAAAACGATATGCTATTCTGGTTTCAACCACTGAATATTCTATATTATATTATACAAAACATAATATATTTTAGATTATAAGAAAAATCTGATTAATTACAAATAACAAATTAAATTTCTTTAATTCTAACATTCATATTATTATACTGTATTTTGCATTTCTCACTCATTGGTTCCGTGCATCTTATGACATAAATGAGACGCGATTCTTGTAGTAAACTCTCTACACTATTTTATCTTTTCCTTTAATGCGACAAACCTATTACATTCCTAATACGCCCCTAATACCTTCTAAAAGCATTAGAACAATTTCAGTCAGCTCATCTCGTATAGCGCGTTTCGCATTTCAGCACTCAAACAACAGTCGCCGTAGCTAAAATTTTTCCAACAATCACTTGAAATATATTATTCTTCTAGCAAACCAATAATATTATCTTCCATTAATTACACAGTCTCGTTACAGCTAAAATCAAGAAGCTTGTTACATTCCTAATACATTCTTAGCAGCACTAGAACAATGTTAGTCAGCTTATCCTCTTATTACATTCCTAATACAATCCTAGCAACATTGGAATAATGCCGGTCAGCTTATTCTCTTTCTCACACGCCTATCAATGGCCTCTACTATTTCCAAAAAGAGCAAATACCTCGACTCGAACGTGCCAACATAGCCAGCCTCGTCAAGCATCGATACGCGCGCGAAACAGAAGAAACGATTCTTAAAGTTGGGTCACGATTGATTCACGTTCTATCTTTCAGTAGCACCGGGACGATGGTCGAGACTGCTCTAGACCAATCGGCAGTTGCTGGCGTTGGCGGTACTGCGAAAACGTCGGTTCTTCGACGCGGGGGTTGCTGGTCGCGTCGCGCGTTAGACCAGGGAAGCCGAGGGTGAGACGGCTGGCAAGAGCTGAAGGGTATGAGGGTGGGGGATGCTCGTTGGAGAAAGGGGAGTTGATGCCGGCCGAGGGTGGTGGGCGTCAGGCTACGAAAGCTAGTATGTCGCAGAACGTAGATCGCGAGCGACGCGTTCCGCTTCCCCTAATTCACGGTTTCGTCGACAACTGTACTTCCCCTGGGGTCGATCGTGTTGCTGGAACACGTGGAGATGATTACCGTTCGGTGACAGTTCGCGTACGATCGGTCCACAATTTCCCTTCTCATTGGTGAGACGTGCTACGAAACCATCCACCGGCGAAGAGCGCTAATTTCTGGCAACATTTTCTCGCGCTGCCTGTAAACACCCGGCAGTCCACACTGTTCGAGACGACCTCTCGCGAGCGTCACGTATTTCTACCTCTTGCGTTCTTCGATATTGTGTTTTATCATTGTGATCAACACGGCGTGCTTCGCTGATGGAAGTGTGTTGTTACACTGGAGTTTCCTGATTCGGTAAATCCACCAGTAGATCATCCAAAACGGCAGATATCCTACTGACCGCTGACCAAGCGTTTCCTTCTCATCCTCTATTCACGTTTCGCCCGTTCATTCACGAATAGCCCACTTCGAGCTCGAACGTTTGATTATATGGAGAACGCAATTGGTTCGAGCTCGATAGTAATGGAATTCGCGTTTTGTCGCTCAAATGTTTTTATTTTGATCTAGTTGTTACGAACGTTTTCTTGAACTAAACACTTCGCCAAGAAATAAACATGAACCTCGAGAAAGGAGACAGGGTAAATAAAGCATTTGTTTACGTACTTTCGATCGCGCGACTAAAGTTCGAGACTAGTCCGTTGTTGAACTACTTGGATCGCAGCTGTACGTCTCATGTTTTCTCGTATTTCCCTAGCGATTTGTTACTTTTACGTGGGTGTATCTAATTTCCAGAAGTATCTACAAATACTAACTTCGGTTTTCAAGGGAGGAGCGCTGAGCTCTGGCTCGTTGAATGAAATAGAGCGAAGCTTTCGACGTATCGGTTATTTGGATCGTTCGAATTTACGAAAAAGATGGGTCGCGTTTCCTGCCAGTGTGAAAGAATCTCGTGTAGTGTGTCGCAGGGCGTTGATCTCTCGGGCGGTCACCGCGTGCAAAAAGCCGTCGAATGTCTTTCGTCGTGAATAAGCACACGTTTCTTATGTAAGCTTAACCCGATGGATACAAAGAAGCACGAAAGAGTAATGCGGAGGAGTAATATTCTCGAGTATCGTTTACACAGTACTCTACAGTGACGCAAATATTGGCTGGTCTGGATGAAAACAGAAACGGCTGATTAGGCAGGGGATACATTAATATACGAGCTGATATTTTAGGATCATCGGTAGTTTTCGAAAGACCTTGACTTCCCTAAATTTCTTGATAATTTTCCTATTAAATGTCACCGGCAACTCCTTCGTTTTTTATTCTTTAACGATGCTTATTTACTATCGCCAAGTTCCTCTCAACTCTTCTTCTTTTTTTTCTAATTCAGGAAATTTCTATCTGTTTAAAATGCGAAATATTTAAATATACGACAAATTGATTTATTTATACGTAAAATGGAATTATGTACAAGGATGTATTTATACATTAGCGAATTCGTATTTCGTATGGTAATTTATTCCTTTAGTTGGCATTAAAATATTTTATTCATCGAGACGGCCGAGTTATCAGCTAATTCGAATAGGATTAATTAATTTTGTTATACGAAATAAACCTATCGATATTTCGTTAAATGCGGTACGCTGTGAGCGATAATGATTTTAATTCTCGATCGATCGAAAGCCAATAATTTTGCGGTTTTCCTTGGATAATTTAGCAACGTTCTCCGATCGGTGCGATAGATTCCGCCGGTTACTACCATATTTCACACTGGATCCTATTCCTGTCATAATCGGTTCATCTTACCACCAAGAAGTGGCTCTTTTCTATCATCTGATCTTTGCTCCTAGGGTATACGGGGTGAACCTCGTATCTCAGACAGGTTGTCTGACTCAGCTGTTAAGAACTTGTGGCATCGATGAAAGCCGGTTTCGGAAGCTGAAAAGCTAGATATATCGGACACTTGCCGCAATCGTCTTGTATTTTAAAATGCCATACCAGTGTCTTATCGGATTTTTATCGGCTTTTCTATCGGTGCAATCGATAATCCTTCAGGGATTTCTTGAAAACTTACAAAGAATATTTCAGGGATTCCTGTGTTTCCCCTTGAATCGTTTCGATGTAAACGCTTACGCTTTACTCTTACCAATACTACGATGTTTCATCGAACGTATCTCGATGAAATACATACATATTCTTTTTATTGAAGAGCCTCGGAGCAATTTGTTACATTGTCTACTGTGTATGTGCGCGCGCGCGCGTGTGGGTCCTTATATTAGATTAAAAAAATATATTTCGAGCTTTAGTATGGTACTTCATTTCGCTGTAGGCGTTATTTTATTTCACTTTGCGGTTCTTTACATCCTGTGCGGCCCTATTTTTTTCTCAGGGAAACATGAAATTGTTCTTTAAATATAGCGTTTTCTATTGGTCATAATCTAATTAGAAAGTTGCTGCCGAAAGAGTTGTTCTCATTTCCATGCTCGTTAAAACTTTTCCGTGGTACAACTACGAATACCATCTAACAGTATCTACTGCTATGTATTCGTGATCCATATTGAATTATATTGAATGATAAAATTGATGCCAGATCAGAAGGTAAACAAATGAATAGTTCGTATTAAGCATTTTTCCAATATGAATTGTGTACGTTTGATATATTTAAAATAGATATTTGAAATAGAAGTGGTTCGTCACATGGCAATCAAATTCGCTGAATGAACTAATCGTAATAGCAGAATTATCGTTTAATAGCGTCTACAAATTTAACGTGTATGTTTCGTTCAATGTGAATTTTAAACTGTGTATGCGCTTGATAAGATTTTGAGATTGATATTTATTAAAGTTTCACTTATCTTTTCCGATTACAAGTTACTTTGCTTAAGTTGTCTGATTGATTTTATGGAGGTTAAGAAAAATCTATGTACAATGTGTGTGTACATTCGAATCTAAATTTGAAGTTAATTAAGTAGCCATGTGGCCGGTAGAAACGAAAGTACATTTTGTTTAAAAATTAATCAGAATTATGATAAATTTCATTACAGGCAGAGTTACTTATTTGATGAAGTTTGTAATTCGAAAGTTCATCATTCTCTATCCTTTTTTCATTGAATACGCCTATCCCGCGAAAATTTGTCTCGCCCGAGATTACACTTGATTCCGTCTTGAAAATTCCGTGAATACTTTGGTAATAAGGTTTTACATAGTTCCGTCCCAGAAATTCCGTACATAGTCTAGGTAGTTTTAAAAGCGCAAGTGTAGTTTATACATACCTGTTTCGATACACATATTCCATTGTATAGTACTACCACAGCGGTGCTGTAAAACAAAGTGTCTGTGTAAAGAGAGATATTCGAGAAGCAGTAAAATTCATGTAGCTGTTGTAGCTTCCGTAAAAAAATAGGTGTTTTAAAATCACAAACAATGAGTTTATAACGTCATCATTTTTTACGTGTTTCATGCAATTTCATAATCTTCTTTAGCCTACTTTGTCTTTTTAATAAATGTTTCGATAATGTGAAAAGTTGTTCTTATTTTCAAGTATTAGTACTTTAAGTATCAGTACAGTTTCAAGTATCAAGTAATTGAAACGAAAATTCTCTTTCAACAAGAATGTGTTCAAATCAGGGAAATAAAAGTACAATTTCCCGTGTAAAATAATTAATAGAATTATTTTTAATAATTGCTTGAAGTTCTAATGCTTCTATATCGTATTTGAAATTAACTGCTATTATAAATTCTCATTAAAATTATGAATATTTTGTGTATTTTTTTTGTGTATTATAAATATTTTGTGTATTATACATATAATAAAAGTTGTCGTACATTTATTGAGAATCTATATATTTATACATTCAGGAATGAGAGAAAAATATCTTTTCAGGGAATTTTGTATTTACGCTAGATTGAACAAAAATTTGAACTCTATTGTAAAAGTCGACATCAAGTTAATTACACATTAATATTATTGTCCTTTATGTATTATCAATATTTTGCAAACGTATCGACGCATCATTCCATAGAATATACGTGGCTATCGAGTATGCAAATAACGATAAACACATTTAATAACGATACATACCATTGTAAAAGGAAATTAACATGTCCTCACATAGAAGTATGTTAAATTTCGCGCTGATTTTCGACCGTTCCAAGATATTTTCGTGCAAGTTATCGCGTCATAAATCGATTCTTTTATTTATTTGGCACAGCGTCCCCGTAAGTTCGATGTTCAATAAAGTCTAAATTATTGGAGCATCCTCAATTACAATTTTGGTAAAACGCATGTATGTAAAACCTTGGGTCAGTTCCACGTGTGCGTGGTTGAGCTTCCGCGGTTAGCTCAATAAGTTCCACAATAGTGCAACGTACATCTGGCAAGCCTCTGATTTTTTACTTGTTGCGAAATTAATGAGTGGTCGATAGCGATTTGGCACTGTACAGTATAGCTTTCTCGTGGATCTCTCGGCTCGTAATTCAATGGAAACGAATTTTTCGTAATTCGTTAGCGGTACGATTTTCGAGGATGGTCGTTTCTACAAAATTCCTTCAGCCGAATAATTATCCGAACAAAAGATCGCGTACCTTTAAAATTCAATACGTGTATCCCATTTTCTCCTTTTAAACCTGATTTTGATTCTTTCGTTACGTTCCTTTTAATGAAACTAGAATTATGCAAATACGAAATCATTTTTATTATATATTTCTCTGTTCAAACTTAATTTTCTATAACATTAGACAATTTAAAAATTACATATTCCTTAGCTATTTCTGTATTATGTTAAAGATATGTCAATAACAAATTTTTATTAAATTAATTTTTATTAAAATGTTTATTTATCAAATTAAAATGATAAAATATAATCAATTGCAATCTATCTTCGATTAGATAAATAAAATCCTGGTTATAAAATATCATAAAAGAAAAGAAGCTACAAACATATAAACGTATTTGAACTAAAGGCGTAATATCATCGTCGTGGACGAGACATATCATGTCACAGTATCACGTGTCTTTTCATTAAAACATCGTTCACATATTCCGGTAAAAGACATTTTGCTAACAATCGTAAATGAACTTACGTTCTTTTTCATAAAATATATATAAATCTTACACGAGAAACATTAATCGTTGTACAATACGTAGTGCATACCGAAAGATAAACGCGTTCATTCATAGGGTCACGTGAACGCGCATAAATACGAGAAAGTTAAAAAGAACCTCAACAAAAAGTGTCTGATGGTACCTACCCTTCTATGACGATAACAACACATATTACTGTAACACAATGAAACAAAATTACTATCCCATACCACTACATCCAGTCTCCAACTTCTTGTGTCAAAGAGGAGCAATGAACGCCATCGATGAACAAGCATAACCAACCACCTCGTTGCTTCGAAAAAAGCCCACGGCAGTTTACACAACCCCATAGCGTACGTTTACAATCTCTTTCTTCGAATGTTCGCGCGATAAGCACACGTTGATTTCCTTCAGATGAAACGGAGCAAAAAGCAGAGAAAAAAAAGAAAAGGAAAAAGAAAGAAGAAAGAAAGAAAGAAAAGGGATGCAAAGCAGCGAAGTCTGCACAGTCGTAGGAGACCTGCGCGTTAGCGCATTGATTGAATTTTGTACGGGCAGGCTGACGGGGGAGAGGGAAACCATGGAACGACAGAGGGATGGGCTGGCGGAGGGTTGCTAGATTTTTGAGGGTGGGGAAGGATCGAGCGGGGATTCGAAGCGACGGGTCGTCGGGTCGGCGGGTCGACGAAATTGTCGAGGGTGGGAGGACGCGGCGAAGCTAACGGCGCGACCCGTCTTACCGAATCTCTTCACTACCTCTTCGCTTTAAATCTCGTCGTCGCGTCGCCAAAGTTGCGGTGAAACCTTCTTCCCGTCTCCCTTCTACACGGTGTCCAAGTAATAACACGATAATCTTACAAGGGGTAATTGTATGTGAAGGAATAAGCCGATAATATAAAATAAGATTTTTTTTATATAACGCTCCGTTTTCGAGAAAATAGAGTTCGAATATGTTGAGATAAGAACTGGTCTGTTACACGCGCACTTGATAAATTTTTCAATTTAATTTTCTCGAAAACGATGCGTTCTACGAACAAATTTTATTGTCGATTTATTTTCACATGTGGGATAACCTCCTGGCGATTATTCGCTTCTATTCGGTCATCAACTTCAATTCGGAATCAAGTAAAGTTTAAGCATTAGGTTCAGTATTTGTCAAATATATTTGACAAGTGTTCGAACTCGATTTTCTCGAAAACAAAGCGTTTTGTATGAAAACATCTTGTTCTTTATTTCCGACCTATCTTTTCACGTAGAATCATCAGCTAACCGATTATTGTACTATGATCGCCGTGACACCCTGTATATCCTTCTTCCCTATTCCTCTCGTGTTTTCTTTTCCTCTCGTCTGATTCGGCCCCACTTGTCATTTCGTTCTACCTCCGTGTCTCTGGTCCACGCGCTCGCCTATCTTGACATTGTCAACAGTTAAAACTCGAATGTTCGTCGAGATTGCCGAGATCGGCTGAAACTTTCAGATACGATCCATGAACTTTAACATTACGGACGATTTGTGGCGCGTTCGACGGAAACAATTCGAAGAAATGGATCGGTGCGCGAGAGAGTGAAAGATTATTACCCTGGTCTTATCGATGATGAACGTTATTTGGACGACTCTTTTTCCGAGAATGTCGTATATCGTTACGTTTTATGTTGCAATCGTTGGAACGCGAAAGAGAAATATAGGTTATGCAGGGTTAAATGTGGTACTTGGAGAGGGAAATATTTTTGCTGCAAATACGGAAGAACGATTATAAAGATAACTGTAATCTTTATATTTCAATTCATGTAATCGTTTTATATCTGCGTTAAATTTTATCTTTTTTTAATTTAAATGTACAATTCTTTTAGATTTATAATTCTAAATATTTAATAAAAAATGGTTATTTTTTGCAGAAGATTATCGTAAAGTACATAGACAGCATTTTACAGATGTTTAAAACCCTCGATTAAATGTACGTTTGTATCCTTCTCTAAAATTGACGAATGGACAGATCGATACCAGTAATCAGACATATTCATTCTTATTATCACGTTTAAATCTCTCTTTCATACACATGTCCAATTATTTTCTACGAATGAGAGAGATGCACAGGTTTATGTATATTATATTTTCAGTTCATTTTGAATTCACAAGTATGGAATTTAATACGATTCTTAATCGTACGACCAAATAATATTTAAATAATTGATATTCTTGAATGGAATTTGATGTTTGATTACCTTTTCCCCGTAATAATTATGATTAATTACGAGGATTTGGTGAATCCATGGAAATGACTTACTTTTGTTCTCTTTTTCTGATGGAAGTTTACGATAATAGCCGTGGAAAGGAATTCTTATTTCGGCCGAAATAACAGAAAGAGCAACGAAAAAATCTTAACCGCTAGAGAGTATGACAGACTTAAAGAAAAGTGATGGTCCCCAGGTATTCACCATCTGCCTTGAAATTAGTATCAACATAATAAAAAAAGAGTAGAACAACTTCACCATCAGATAGGGATTTATCATCGTGAAAAACAGTAGACGGCACATGAGAATGTTATGTAAGAATGTATTTTTCGTGGCGACTAAGTCCTCCTCGTTGAAGCTTGGGAATTGTCTTGGCAGAACGAAAGGCCATTTTTTCAAGTTAAATGATCTCGTAGGAAAAACAGCTTCAGACATTTTATTACAATTTCATATTATTTGTATATACAGGGTGGTTGGTAACTGGTGGTACAAGCGGAAAGGGGGCGATTCTACGCGAAAAAGAAGTCGAAAATATAGAATGAACATTTTTCGTTTGAGGCTTTGTTTTCGAGAAAATCGACTTTGAATTTGAACCCTGTATAAGCAAATTTATGATACGATTAAAAAATCAGAGAATAGACTCTTTAAAGTAAAATAAATAAAAATGGCGAAGTTTCTTCAGTCTTGTCCTCAATTGTAGGAGTAATATTTTTCTCCGAATGCTTTTTATATGACGCTCTTGATTTTTTCTATATTTCCATTTTTATGTTATCTCGTGTTTGAAATAGCCCATAAAAAGAAGATATATTAGTTTAACCAGCGAAACACTATGGCTTTGGTGGAAACCAGTAAAAAGTATCGGAAGAAAACAAGGTAGCTGATTGTTCGGAGTCAAACGCGCATATATCAATGGCTTCGCAATTTCTCGGCCACAGTAGCCTGTAAAAATCAATTAGCAGAGTCGGGTCTTGCACTAAACAAGAAGAATGAGACTGGTTAGCCAGAAAATTACAAGCCTGAATACATAATGGGGTCCGTATTTCTCTCCACCTAAACTGCTATTCGACTGAATTTCCAAGGATTCTTGATATATATGTACCAATGTTTTCCTGTTTTCATTATAGAGAAGACACGCGTTCGCAATCTCATCTGTGTGCTGACACTTTGTCAATTGAATCCTCTACAAATCGGGTATTTTTCCGATAAATCGTAGAGCTAGTGGGGAATTTAAGATTCCTTCGTATCACGTGATCAGTCCCCTGAGGGAATTCGGTGATATTACTAGTTCTTGTGTTTCCTACGGACGAGCATTCAGGCTATGCTGGTTTTGTCATCGAGTCTCTTTGTTTGCGTTCGAGCATGAAAACGCGCTCATTCCACGCTCATCTCTCTCTCCTAACTTTCACAGCATGATACTGTTTTTGATTTAGTACTGGTGCAACGTGTGTACGTGCATATTCTTCCTTCATCGTCATTCCTCGCGCCCATTGACAATACCGAATGAGGATTTTTTTCTTTCATGGGTTTCTGTATTGTGTTTGCACAGGGACTTTGTCTTTGGCATTCACACCCCTCGTTACGTCTAATATTCTCCGAATAATATTCGAATTAGAAACAAGATTCTTTACCGGCAATTCTAAGCTATTGATCGATAATTAGATGCGCGATAAGAAAGATCACATTGTGTTAGTTGATTTCAATGAAGTCTATAGAATTGAATTAATAATCGAGACAAATGTGCACGGGTAGATTTTTATCATTATAGTGATTATTCACAGAATTATATTCAAATCCGAAAAGAAGGGTCATTTTTTTGATGATTAGTTAGGTATCTGCAGAGAAAAGTTGCGATACTAAAATTGGTTTAAATCAAATTCGTAGTGTATCATATGTAATTATGTATTATATAATAATATATAATTTTTATTATTAAAAATATTTATTATATGTAATAATGAGGTGATATATACATATCTATATGAGTGAATTTAACTTGTTTAAAACTAAATATTTTTCTACAAATAGAACGTATATTTGATATTACATTTGAGAGGATGTGACTTCGTTTAATTTAAATTTTTTAATGGCGTCATTACTAGTATCGTTTTATAGTTTTTTTCTCTTATTGAATAGAAATGCAAGGATTCGAGTAATTCCGATGGATTCGATGCCAAGCAAATGTAGGACGATTTTCTAGTACACGTAGAAACTTCTTTTTTTTTATAAGAGGGATGTATTTCAACGCTGCAATACGATCCTCAAACATATTTTTCCATCTACCCTTGGATAATACGATCAGTTAGCGACCTCGCTTGGATCGAGCTCGGATTAAAATTATCTTTGAATGAGCGCCAAGATATTCTTCTAGCGTTGAACATTTTATCATGTCAGATATCGAACATCTACCCAATGGATCCGATGGTTCGTACGATTTTACGACTTTATGGTTTCTTTTCATTTATATCAGACGCCTGCAGTAAATCGGTGCTGATACTCTACGAAATTAAGATATTTGTTCCAACGTCAAGATATTTAATATCGTACTGTTACGATGAGAATCATTTACATTGATTTTACGAAATTCAGCAGAGGATCGTAGTGTTATAAAATTCATTGGAAAATAATACCTATATTTCGTAACTGTTTAATAATGAAAAATGTTTTTTAAACCTTTCCTCGATTATATAATTGTAGAACTACACAGTTAGATATTCAATTAATAGTGTTTATGTACATTTAAACTCATGTGCCTATACAATTCATATAACTACATCGACGCGACATGTATCGATCATATCGACTAGATAGGCGCATTTGTTTCGCAGATTGCCAGAAATTAATAACTAAATAACAAGCTTACGAATATTTCAGACAGTAGTACCCACATATGTTTGTCGGTTACATCATTTACTACTTTGAAATATTTGTGCAGAATATTACAAATATTTTACAAATATCGATTACTTTCTTCTTTAGTCTTTACGTTAATTAATGTATCTTACGATGGAACAGATGGATTTTATATACACGTGGCAAAGATATTTTACGCGTTATCAGTAATTTCGGTTTCGCATGTTTATTCGCAGTTTATGATCATATGAAGGGAGTCATCAAGTTACTCATTAAAGTGAAAAAACATAGAAATAAGTAGAGTAAAAAATCAATGTAAATTTTAATTCTCATCTTGTTTTATTGAGTCATAGGTAAATTTCAGTTAGATTATATAAGTTTTCTTTTACATGACGAGCGCTATGTATGGTTTTTATCGTTTACAAAACACAATATATGAACGAACACGAAATACCTTAAAATATCCGAATAGAAACTTATCTAACATAGCATATTACTAAAAGGTATCTACAAGTGTTCGAATATTTATGTGAGCTCATATATATCTATATATATTATTCGTGTCTTTCTATAACACGAATGGTAAAGGAGAAAAGTCGTGATGCTGGAAGGAGACGTTATTTCTCAAAGACACAGTCTAAGCGCCGTCTAGACGCAAGTGCATTAGCCGGTACCATTATTTGTGCAATTATTTCGTGTTTCCTTGGTTATCTCGGTGCAGTCAGGCGTTCGCTTGCGTACAAAGACGAAGATGGAAGGGAAAGGATAACGTTTTTGAAATATTGCCAATCCTCTCAGGGGGCTGCAGATCGAAGTTACACACCCCTCCACTGACTCCTTCGGGGCGGAAAGCCTGTCGTAGAAATAAGAGTTTAAGGAAATGGAAATGCAGAGGGACGTACATGCGAGTGCATAGAAAAGGAGGAAGAGAGGACGAGGTTGAGAAAATGTGCGCCGTAGGGAAAGTTTCGACGCCGGTTGAAAGAGGAAAGAAGAACAGGGACAGAAAGACTGCGAAAGTATGACTTTTAGACGAAAGCGCTTCACGCACGTGTTACTCGTTTTATAACGTTCTGCCTCATCTCCTATCTCCTATTTCGGACGGAGAGCTTACGTAAACAGAAAATATTTGGAAAAATCAGAATACGTTTTGGAACATGTATTAGACACATTTATAACCGCGGTGCCAGACCGAGAGGCGCCCTTTGATTTACGCTCACCGCTTTCCGTCTCTTTCCTCTCGGGTTCTCCCTGTAGTTCGATTTAATTGTGTATATAGGTCTTTAGCCAATACATTGATCTTTAGGTTAAAACATATCAATATGATAATCGAAAGCTGTAAGAAACGATTAGTCGATGTAGAACGTAAAATTTATTTGTTGAAGTCTGAATTTCATATACGTGCGAGGCCACCTGTTTCTAATAAATTTCAAGTCAAAAGAGCTTCATATTTGCATAAACAACACTGATTGCGTTTCTACTAGTTGGATTCCAAGGGAACGATGTAGGTCGTATTTTCAAAGCAGTTGCCCTCTGCACTTGCATTCTTTCATCACAAAGGTAAACTACGTCGAACAAAAGCAACCTTAATACGTTTAATCGGCACGAAGTTTCCTCCGCTTCTTCTTGACGTTCTATTTCTCCAGCAGAAACTCGAAGGAAGCTAGCACAGCTGCTAGAAATCAGATTTCCTCTCTTCTCACGGACGGTTCTGGTTGATCGACACAGATTTAATAGTTTGGCCAAGCTTTGATTGATTTATTTTCCAGAAAATAAGAGAGATCCTTCAAGAATAGCGAATCTTTGAAGTTTTCAAATTTCTGAACGAAAGACGACGCATTTTATGGACTGTGAAAGAATGCATCGTCTGTTGTATCATCCTGTATTATATTCATGACCACGAACCGCTTCGTTTGCCATACTTTACTTACAAAGAACTTCAATCACACGCGATGTCGATAGTCTTGCATGTCGCTATTCGGAAAAAATTGGTGGGCCCTAATAAACCTTTGCTCTGGCAAAATTTACTGCGTGATATGCGTTATAAAGTATATTTTGATGAGGTTTGAATAATCGGGGAGAATTACATTGCATGTATATGTATAGAGCAAATTATATAACCTTATGTATATAAATAAGTAACGTAATAAAATTGAGAAAATTGTGGCTCAGAAGTATAAAATTGTATATAGGTTATCGAATTTTATCAAATTTACTTTATATGATAAATTATTCTAAGCTATACGCCTAGATATATTTCTAAGGTATATTTCTAAGTAATATTTTTAAGGTAGAAGGTATAAGGTATATGAGGTAATATATGAATTATAGTATTTGAAAGTAAAGAATAAAAATTTTTTATTGAAGATTTAAAGATAGAAGGGTTATATTATTTTTATAATTCGCGAAGTCTTAAATGATTTTAATTCATTTAATCTTCATAACATTTTGAATATAATTTCAATAAACGTAGGATGAATTATATCGTATTTGTTTTATACATCGTTTCATTATATTAGAAATATATTTTATCATAATTAATGTAAGTTCAAAAACACGATAGGAATTTTTGAAGAAATTTTCGAAGGTAACTGAGAGCTTTGAGCTTGCATTAGGAAGTTAACTTTAGTATTTAAAATCCTTTCGTATGTCTGACCAATACTATATTATTTTACTTCATTTAGACATTTTCGCGTTAAATCGACGCATCGTTTTGCTAATTATGCAATAGCATTATATATGAGAAATTAATTTTAGTAATTATCGATATGACTAGCTTGTCATTTCCATTTTATTAAAATTGTTCGCTTTGAATGCCTCATTTTATGTAATATTCAATTATAATGCATAAGACAAACAACCTTTTCTTTACATGTTTCGTCTTATGTATGCTATGGTATAATATGACAGAAAAAATTAATTACTTCTGAATAGTGTCTTATTCGTATCGATATCGTTGTCCATACCTTCCTTTAATAAAAGGAACTGGTTCTTTACGTAAGCTTCAAATTGCAATGCAAAAGGTTCTCAAACACTTCTCGTTCTTTGTCTCGGCTTCTTCTGTGTATTCTTTGTGTCTTTGATAAGGTGTTGTTTCCTAGATTTTTCTATCTTCTGTATAAGGTACCCTTGGGTATGGGATTATTCCGTTTAATCATTTGATTCAATTTTCTTTGACATCACTGAGATATACGTATTTACGGCAGTGCTACGAAAATTCCGTTTACAGGCACGAATATCCTCGGCGCGTTTCTTTGTCGATGAACAGTTTCACAAGTCACTGATGTCGCCAGAAAAATTAATTTTTCTATGACAACTCCTTTTCGATATTGAGATGTAGCGAAAGTGATAAGTGATTCATTTTAACGATTCTAGAGCGGTACGAATGAATATCATAGTCTTTTTGTAGAATTGAAGTAGAATTTTGCAAATCGTAAGTTAAGCTAAGTGTAAAAATCTCGAGACTTAATAATCTGTTATAATTTTAACAATTTCACATTGTCACATTAAGTGTGACAAAACGTCGCACAAAATTCACGCAGTTTCTTGAAAGCCACACTTAGTTCCGTGTCAAGTATGAATCACGTTTACAACTTTCCACAGAATTATCTTCTTTGTACTGTCCTTATTCATACTCATATGAGCTTCAAATCTTTCTTTTCCTCGAGGTGACACGATCTCCTCCTACCGCAAATCCTCTGTGGACGTGAACACGTGAGGAATATTACAAGTTGCTGCGTGCCACCTGGTGCTCACTTTATTAACGCCAGGTTGAAACACGACGTTCAAAACGAGGCAGACCACAATGACACAAAACCAACAAATTTTCATCTCTTTCAATCTCACAGATTCTAAATAATTAAGGGATTCAATTCACGTTTCAAATAATAAGGTTTACCCAATCCCTTCCTATAGCGAGACACGAAAGTATATGTACCCTGGTGATACATTGAATTCGTACGATTGATAATCTTAAACTTGAACATCATCTAGATGTCTGTCAATGTATTTTCTGAACGATTCAATTAAGCATTTGCTCGGCATATCGTTTATTGAAAAACACTAATCCATCATAATATAAATGAAAACTTAAACAAATCATCTTTGACACGACAAAAGTATTCTTTCTCGTGCGTGTGGTTTAGCTCAAGGTGAATCAAATCTTCTTTTCCAATTCCAAACCCTTCGCCTAAACCTTTTCATCGAATCGGACGTAACCCCATAGGGTTTCTTTGAATGAAAACCAATCTCCTCTCCACCGTATTCTCAACTAATCAGTGCACGAGCGATGTAAGTGAATACTTGGATGAAAAACCTGGACATTTAGTGAATCGCGTTCGCGTGTGACGATCGTCGAAAGCGAAAAGAAAAAAAAGAAAGAAATGATGTAGCCGTGAATGTAAAGAGAAGGTGGCGCATAGGTGTGGTTACTGGAAGAGGAAAGCCAGGATTCTTGATGCAATGTGAAGTTCGTCATGAACCACCCTGCGACCAGGGATCCGCTTGGCTCCAGGTCGCCGGGATGCTGCTACCACTCGTGGAACCCGCAGGTGTATCCACCGTGCAGGGTGTGTCAGAGGCCGGTATTAACGCTGCAGCAGTGCACTGTACGTCATCCTGCGTCCTATGTACGCCCTTCTTATCCAGAACCAGGACAGCAAGAGGAACGCCCGCGACGTCAGCGATCTGCCGAGACACCGTCGCCACGGAGGCACGTCGATATCATCGACAGGCGGCCACCCTCTAACCCGTATTATCACACACATCCACCGCCAAGCTCGTCCTCTGGACATCATCTGAGTAAGTCGGTTAGCGCGGCTAGGCTCGGGTCGCCGGGTGGATCGCTCGGTCAACGTTCTCCGGGTACTCGAGCACAGAAACCACCGGCACTCGAAACGCCACACAGATGGATCGGAGAGGAGACCAAGAAGTCATTACCATCACACGTTTATAAATACTACCTCGCTCATACCAAGGAATATCGTCGTCAGAATATCAAGGTAATTCTTTGGGAGCTTTATGTACTGCGAAGAATCGAAAAGAATTCTTCTGAGACAGGGAAGGAACAAGCAATGCATTCCCCTCTCTTGTCACGTTATGCTATCTTATTTGTACGTAATCTTATTTGTAGGTGTGAAATTTCTAGCTAATAGGGGTGCTTATTTTTATGATTGCAAATATCGGATTTATCTATGATTTCAAGTGTCTTCTTCTCTGAGCAGCATGAAAACAGGAGATCACTTTTTTGAAATATTGAAAATATAACGAGAGAAAGAGCACAAAATATAAATTGTTTCGAGTCAAACATTTGTTACTAATCATTAATTCTCGGATGAAATACTTCTTAAGAAATAACGTCCTAATAAAAGTCCTAATAAAATGTACTATTATAAATACTTTTATCACTTTTTCGTAATACCATATTTTTTAGAATTGCTGTAAAAAATGCAGAGTAATTAATTACCGTAAATCTTGATTACGGGTATTAAAATTATATTAATAGTGGAGGATATTTGCTGAGAAAGGTGTTTAGTCCGCATTAATATGTCTCAGCCGGAACAGAATTATTGTATAACATTTACATTTTACAGGCATACATTACTCATAATTAAGAGTGTATAATGCTGTGTTATCGTACGGCTATTACACATGGTTGTGTTTAATAAACATATTTCACGATGGCTTATGTGTAGAAAGGTGGAAGGATCGTAGCATGAAGCACGTAAGCAGATATACGTACACCATTAATAAAAATAAAAGTGTGCAAAGCTTCCGTTAGTTTATAAAGACGTATGGCAACAGAATACAGCATATTTGGATATTCTGTGCGAGATACCGGAACGTGTCTTGCTGTACAACAAGGATTGCTTCCATAAATGTGTGCGTCAGTAACGTTTTGATAAAAAATGCACTGTAGCCAGAGATTTGTGAAATAGCAGAGCGTTCCACATAAGTGTAAGCGTGATACAATGTTATTTCCATAACATTGCCAACGTCCAAATAATTTTACATTGTACTTCGCACGAAATTTATGCGTGCTTTATAAAATTTTAGGCATCGTTCTTGATACATGACAATAATTATATTATTATTATATAATAAAAGGATATAAATGCAATTATAATAATTTATAAATGAAAGAAATATAATTTTTAGAAAGCTAATTATGCAACAAATTTCGTTTAAATTGTATAGAAAAATTACTTTGTTTTCTAGCATTGTTCTTTTATGATTTTTAATTATTTTCAATTATAATATTTTAATACTTAAATATTTTAATACTTAAAAAATTAAATATTTTTAATTAGGGTAATATTAGTAAAACGATTAACATGTTATGTATATAAAAAGAACTGTCAGTTATAGAAGGTAAAATGTTTGCAGCGTAGATTGCATCGCAGGTTCTAACGAATCTGTTAATATAGTTATATACAGGTTTTGAACGCAATTAGCTCTTTCAAGAATTCCAAACTTCTCGCGTTAACTCAGTGAACTGCCTAAGTTTAGTAAATTTCTACACGGAAATCATCATTTCGCTTAAACTTTCGAATTTTATTAGCTTTTACGAAAACTGAGAAAAGGAGGGACATTTGTCTCTTAATGTTTCGGTTAAAAAACTAGTAAACTTTTATCATATATTTACGTTGGACTTGAGTAAATTTTTTATATATTTTTTAGTCGACAAGAATTTAAATCACATTTCAAGAAAGAGAAATTGTATGCGTAATTGTTTTACATTAAAATTTAAACTACTTTTCGTTACTTTTCGGTAGACCTCCAACTATGTAATTGCACAAAAATTACACTTAATAGCTCCATGCATAATTAAAAATAAGTATAATATGCGCGACGACAATTAACGTTATTTCTTAGGCTGCCGTAAATTATTAGTGTACTTATGAAATTGTGCATTTTTATAGCTCACGAGAAATTCTATTTTGATTATTTGCAACGAATGAATGAAATACCAACAAGCATTGCAAAAAGCACCGGTTTGTACTGAAATATCGACGAACGCATATACCGTATAGTTTTAATTCGATTTTGCTGAATTACAGGGAAATGAAAAAGTCGATTAAGTTAATTAATTGGCATCGATCGAATATCGAGTAGTGTGCGTAATTTGATTCAGATATATTAATCGGTTTGATGGTTTCAAGTATAAAAACGCAATTTACGTTGTATCTCCAAGAATGCACATTGCAACTGCAACTGCGATTGATTGTCGATAGTTGACGACAGATGGCAGCATTCGTTTCCTGTGTCTTTTCATTTATGTTTAGGATATATATAGATTTCTTTCGTCAAGTTATTATATTGCAATTTTTTTTTATCTTTTATAAATTTGAAGTATTCATATACGAATTAATTAAAACATTAAATTATAATGATTAATTTGATTTAGAAATTCAAAATTAAGTTTGCTGAAGGATCAGAAGACTTTCCTTACGTTTATTAGTACGACGACAAGTATTGCAATAAACATTAAAGCAATTATTGAATTCTTATAGTTTATAAGTATTGTAATTTCCAAGGGACAGAGCTGTTATTCAGAAATAAAATTAATCAGTATCGGGACATTTTTTAATTAAGTTAAATAAAGAAAAGTTCCCTGACCAATCTGCAGAGATAAACGTCAGATCATTTTGGATGACCTGAGGAAACCCATATGTCGTAGGTTAATGAACTCGTGTCAAGTTGTCTCAAGACAAGAGGAATATATATACATAGATGTGGGGTGAACAGCATACGCAGTCAAAAGAAAATACGCGGTTCCATTAAAAAAAAAACTTCCTTTGAAGTCTCAAAAGCGCCTTCGTGTAAAAAGAAACTATCCTCTTCATATGAATTTCCTCTTTAAATTGGAACAAATTTTATCTAACGCATTTTTTGTTTTTGTTTATTATAATTGTACGATATCCGCGTATCGTCGATTAAAACGAAAGATTCTGTACATCAATAAAGATCATCCCTTACGACTTCATATATTTTTATCATTCTCGTTCAACCTAATGTATGTAATTACATATACATGTATGCGTGACATTATAACAAAACTGGTTCTTTTAAAACATGGTTTTTCATTTGTATTCGCGAAGATTAAACTACGTATACGGTATAAATTTACCCAATAATTGCAGTTACGATAAAACATCTCTTCGATCTCGATAATAAATGCAGTTTCTTTCTAAAATGCCTCTTCGATAAAAATAAAGCGATTGAATCAACGTTCGCTCGACGCTAACGAAAAAGTTCTCATCGAGATGATATTATCATACGCTCTTTTTGCAGTAAATATTATGAAAATGAAATCCCAATAATTTCCCGGGCGAAGCGCTTCTTCTTTTACATTCAAGTGACAGCCAGAAAACTGGGTCAATTAACCTGATTCGCGCTAGCATACGAGTACGATGAAAATAAGACGAAAATAATCTTCTTCTGCCATGTATCGTATTATTATTCGTGTTTCGCAGAAAGCATGATTTCATTCATAGGGAATACCTGGTAACGAGGGGATTGTTAAAAGGCGAATAGAATGTGATTTCCTGGAATCGATTAGATGTTAGTTGCATTTATTGACGCCATTTCATCGAACGGTTGATATTCACGTTGCTCACATGCGCTCGCACAGGAACTCGCGAAAATGCGCGACTAATTACGCGCGTGCGACGATAACGGCACCCGTTGTTATGAATGTATGTAAGTAATTACCGTGCAGGTAAAAATTAATTAAGGGTCAGACTGAAAAGCTATAGGACCACTATACACCAGCATCGTATGCAAACTGTATTGTAAATATAAAATGTCCGAACCTCCGGCTGCGTTACGAATGCCGATTTCAATCAATATTGACGCACAACCCTCTACGTGAACGTAAATAAGCCATAATGTTCTTCTTGCACACAAAACACTATTCCCAATTATTGATTCGCGAATATTTGACGATATGGGGGTAACGAGTGATATAATTAGAGGATTTGGCGATATGAATATCACCATATGCTTTTTCAACGCCACTTTCTGTGAATTTTTCAATTTCAATAATGAATATTGAATACTTCGATACTGAATTATATAATTACTATTTAGCGTTTCAAGAAACGATTGATTTGATAATACTAAATTTCAGAGTAAATTTAGAAAAATGATCGTAACTGTTATTTTTCCAAAATAATTCAAGCATAATTTTTAAACCGGATATATTCCCATTTATCGTGGAGTTGTATATCCTAATAGGTTACATTGATATCATAAAATTATAGTAATTTTGAGGTTTTTTAAAGAGTTACTTTGGTACATATAAACCAATTAACTTCGAAACAGACAACTTCTGTGCGAGTACGACGTAAAAAGAATTTTTTTTGATAGAGATCTTTCCGAGGATATAGGATTTGAAGATTCACCAGATACGCAGGTACCGACATTTTTGGTGCATGATCCATTTTTTCCATTTATCGATAAAATCGGAAGAATAACGCATTGCTTGTTATCGATTGTGCCACTTTATCACGCCACAGGATATATGGATTCTTTAATCCGATATTTTCTTTTGCAAACGAAGGTGCGTATGAAAGAATATTGGCCTTCTGTATTTTCGATTTTTTCACTTGAAGCTGGGTCGTAACTGGTCCACTTGGTTGTAGCATTTGCAACGTATGACGCGTGATACAGCATAATGTGAATCAACCAGAATTTTTCTCTTTGAACCTGTAATTATGAAAGATGAATATGCAGATACGCTCTTAAAAAATCGTGCATTTATCATGACTGTATGCACATGGCTAGTAAATTTTGTTGAATATAATATATTTCTTTTGAAACTCGCATAATTTTAAAGAAATGTACTAGCAACTGTTCCGTGATCCTGCAAAAATGATTTGTACTAAAGAAGATTATAAAGCTTAAGAAGATTACGCATTTTGGAAAGCACAGCATGAAAGTGTGTACGTACATTTTTTAAACGATTAACAAAATTTCTTAATCTGGCACGAGACATCAAGATTAAGGCATCTATATTAGTTAAAAATACAGAGATAGATGTAGCACGATCGATATGAATTTGTGCAAACTATTCTTTTTATCTTTGTAATATTATCGTGCATATATTTGTGAATGTATATTTATTTGTCGATATATTAATATTAAAGAAATAATTTTCAATACAATGTAGATTCAGAAATATTTATATGAAGAAATTGATGAGTTTGGTTAAAGTCATTATGTATTCGGAATTTTAAATAGAACAATCATGGACTTTAATTAATACAAACATTGGTATTAATTAATTTCTTCGCTGATATTACTTGCCATATGTATTATGTAATATGTATATTCAACATGTACCCAACATTACAAATTTAAGAAATATAAACTTTTCCAATGAATTTATTCAGCTCTTTTAAACAAGTTATACTAATATAACATGTTATCTGAAAATTTGATAACTAAAGAACGGTAAATATACTTCAACGTCCGTTTCTTCGTTTCTCTTTTTCGTAGCTATGTTTCACCAAAAATATATAGGAAAATAAATCCATTCTACTCGGCAATAAACGGCAAACGATATTAATCATTCTCCAAATTTACAACGTGAACTTTCCACGATTATTACAATCTTGGTTACAACAGTATCGTAGATTTCATGCTTAACTAGAATATTATGATTTACTATACGATCAGTTATTCATGATTCATTTAACGTGATCTACGACACGATATATTTTAATTCGTTTAATGCATTAAGAAATTCTAATGTCCCAATGTTCCAGAACCTTAGATTTAGTGGTTCGTTTAGTATGGTTTAACAAGAATATTATCTGAACCCACCGGCGAATATAAGCAGGATGGTATCTGGGTCATTTTGTGGCAAAGAAAACTATTTAACTATGATTAATTTTGCCCGTTATCCCTTGTATATATAATACATTTTTAACACATCTTTTCTCTTTGTATTAAATAGCATTCATGTTATAATTTAACTCCCAAACCGTTCATATTCGTGTTCAACCTTTGTCATTTTCCAATAGAATATTTCAGCACCCTCAATTTTTGTCGAATACATTTCAAGTCTTATTATATCAAATATTCATCATATTAATTCTCACACACGTATTTGTATTTACATTGCAGAAGATCTATGTCTAATTAAATTATGAAGTTATTTTTAAAGTTGTTACGAAACCAGTTAATTTTCATTTGTAATTGTGTTATTTTCATTTTAATGTGTCAAAATATAAATCACTTTTTATAATACGTATCTAGCATGTTAGATATTAAGGACAAGGCTCGACCCTCAATTTTACAATATGTAAAAAAGGATGCAATTAATGATACCAAAACTTGACTGCCTCTATCGTATAGCAGCTACTTCATACATTTCAAAATTTCCATCCAACGCTACCACATTGTTACTATATTGTGTTAATATACATTCGCAAATCATTATATTAATAAAAATACGATACATACCGATGATCGAAAGAAACATCAGATAGAATAATGTAGTATCACGAATAAACAATAAGATTTTTTAAAACCGTTCTCGTTTTAAAACTCTCAAATTCAGTGAAAGCTATCAGGAGCTCACAAAGGGATTCAATGTCTCGAACGAAGCTAATTTTGTGGAGTAGAAAGCTGAATAACGATACGACACAACCGTTCCGTTCGTTCGAAAGGACTTACGGACTATTTGATATTCAAGGGCAGTACTGTACCGCGTTTAGATATTCGTTACGTGAAACTACCTTAGATACGGCGTTATATCGTTTCGACGACTGGCACATGAGCCATTCACAACATATTGCGTACACGCGAACTGCACCGACCTCAGTTTCGCTACCAATTCGAGGGACACCTAAATGTTCCTATTATGAGCACATTTATTCCCATTATAGCTCTATTTAAAAGCTAATAATTTATACGTTAATTCATGTGATACGACCCTAATTTCTCTAACGTTTGAAGATCACAGGAAAAATACATTTCTGTCGATTTTGTAAATTTTGGTACCACATTTAATGTTAATGACAATGTACTGAATTTTAGAATTCCTCCGTAAGAAAGTGGGAAATGTTAGTTATCCTGTTCTTCCCCTACAGTTTTCATTTTTGAGATAAACAAGTTTTCTAGATTCTTAATTTTATCGTTTATAGGAAGAAAAAATTCTAAATTTAAAATGATACTTGAGGAGAGAATTCATTTTTGTACTTTAAGAATCATAGATCACAAAATTATAGAAATGCTATATTAATATATAAACTTAGAGACTTCCCTGAGACATGTGCATTATTCTACAAATAAATTTATGCATAGTCACACCAACACAATCAGTCCAAATCATTACGTAATTACATTAAATACGAAATTATGTTAAATTGCTCAAATTTTATGAAAGATTGGTCTGGTTTCGAAATTTTAGCAGTTACAATTTTACACGCATTTTAAAATCGAGTTTCGGTGGTGCACATGCTTAAACTCTGTTCTCCGAAACAGAATGTTAGTTTTATGATTCTCATCTAGTTAGGTTCTTTGTAGCTGTCGTAGTTTAAAGTTTAAAGTGTTCTACAATGAAGATATTTATTTCCAGTCGATGTAGGCTTCAAGTGGAGAACTTTGAGTGATTTACAACTACATATCTATGCAACCAGCTAGTTTAATGATGTTGGCAATGTACGATAAAACATAAAATGTTAAAGTTTACAAATAATACGTTTAGCTTCTCATTTATCATCGTACAGTTTTAGAATGTTTACACAAGTTTCCAGTTACACGTATGGTAAGAGTATAAATTTTACAAAGAAAAATTCAGTGGAACTTTATGCATTTCCTCGAAAGTGTATTAAAGTTTCAATAACGTAATTTATACCAGAAATTCTGAATTTTTTTCTCAAACGTGTATCGTGAAAATCAAAACTCAATCTAATGTCTAATACATGAAATACACAGAATATGGAAAATCACTTTGTGGTTGCGTTATTTGTTCATTTTTCACGCAACATTCATTTTCTTTCATTTATTAGTGGTTGAAAAAACCAGTGCTCTATATATGATATTTATATACTACAAACACTTGCTTGTTAGTCATTCAAACAATATCATTCGACGAATACTCACATGTATATTTATCTATTTGCATAGAAACGCTACAGTAAAAAACGATCAGTGCAGTTGCAATAAATTCGCTTCAATAATATTTTATATATTTTAACAAATATTGAAATTTTAGCAACATATATAGATGTTGTTATATTTACAAGCAGAATCAGTAGAAAGCGGAAATATCCATACAGGTGCGTTGAAGAATAAAGTGAGAATGAAAAAGAAACGAATTCTTGCAGACCTTTAAGTAAAGGTGACTTAACAAATGCAACGCGTTGAAGAAGTCTTTAAGAAAAAGTAAAATATATTGCGAGACTCGTTCTTCAGAGCTTCTGTGACGAATAACGGTAATGATCATTTATTTTGTTTGCCGTCTATTCATTTTATAATTTTTAGAACGAGTCAATTTGTAATAAGAAAAATTTCTCTTAAAATAGCACTCTGTAAAGTAATTTAGATTTATTATATTTATTTTACATATTGCAAGAACGTAATTAAAATAATTCTAAGTAGTTCTTTCTTTCTTTATGTTTCAGGTAAGTGACTTCCATTGTTATACAGTAATACTCTTATCCAATATTAACATTCCTCAAGGAGGTAAGTTTTTATAAATTTTGTACTGTAATTAATATTAATATTTACAAATAATATTTGAAGATAGTTGCGCATATAATACGAAATCGAAAGAGATGTATTATTTATATTCTTTAATCTTTTACATCATATGAAACATTAAATTAATGACCAAATAACAGTTCTCATTTATAACATCCAGCTTTCCTTCAAAATACTATTGAATTAGGGAAAGCATTTTATTCACAAATTAAATTCTACATTCATTCTCATATCGTCTCCTAAATTTGATTTTTTTCTATTATGGTGATATAATATCAGAGAAAGCAATAAAATCTCTGCAATTTTTCTGTACTTTATATGTAAGTAGATTACTTTAATTTAAAAAAATATTTTTATTAGTTTTGAGAGAAACTAATATTAGGTACTTTATTTACATTTTTCAGATTATAAACTCTTGCAAAATATTTAGGGTAAAACTCAATAACGTTAAATAATATCTTGTCATTTCTGCACTCAAGTGTAATTCGTTGCCATACTAAATACTCGTCGAAATGTAAATTAAATTATGACGACTAAAATACAGACGACAATAAATTTCACAGGGTTTTCCTTGGTCTTATAATAATATTATATTCTTAAAGTATAAAATATATCGTAATTGTATAGCTCGAACTTTTTTCAGATACAAATGCATTGATACACGATTTTTCAAATATAAATTGTTTCTCTCTAAATTTTTATGCACGGAGATATGTCGGGACGTTCACTTATGGCATTGACGCACACAATGTGGGAGTTCTCTATAGCTCTGTTTTTTTCGTAGAGACAAATTCAGAATAAATCGAGAATTTTCGAGCAATTTAACCATAAAATCGCATATCGTGAGGCATATCATATCAAGCAATCTTTAAAACCGGAGAAAATATCGACAATTTAAAAGAGAATCGTTTTCAGCTATAGAAATTATTCACTTCAACATCTCTGATAATACGACAAAAATAGATGGTCAATAAAATTTGTTTGTATTAAATAAGTACTAATAAATAAGTAGTAATAAGTTAAATATGTAAATAATTACATAACGTTATAATTAAGAGGATTGGTTTTCTCATCACAAAATAATTGATAAAATAATATAAGCGTAATTAACGTAAACGAAAGATCAAAAATTGAATCACTGATTGCTTGAATTCTCCAAATTTCTACAAATTTTCTTCCTGCCATTTACATAAATTAACATATTATTCTCATTTATTTCTAGAGAGAATACGACATTTGTCATGTTCACATTATCATTCGAATTCTTGAATCATAGATACATAGAATCACAGAATCAAACATTACAATATCTGTAAAACAAATGTTACACATAAAAAGTATTAATACAGGAAAATGACAAGATTTATAAAATGAATGTTACGCACAAAAAAATGTTACTAATAGATATAGAAAAATAAGGATATTTGGAAATTAATATGATAAAGAATATGATTAATAAACTGCGAATTTTTGAGCTTCTATGGGAGATTTAAAAGTGTAAAAATGCACAGAACGCATATAATACGAAAAAATATATAAAACATGCGAAATGGAATACTCAGTACATTTAGTAGGTAAAATAATTTTCTCTACATGTTCCAGTTCTCTAATTATATTCATAATTTATGTAAATATTCGTAGTTTAATTATTAGGATTCATTTTAGACATTTTAATATATCATTTTAATGTATCTGTAACAACTAAAAAAATAAAAATAGCAGTATTGAGAAGTCACTATAACTGATGCTGATAATATGCAATGTAGTAATAAACATTCTACGTTTATGTATAATTATAGATACCTTCTGGATGCAATATTTACATGTACATTCGTGTTAGCGAGTTATCGTAATCGTAATCACACGATTAACGCGTATACCAGTCGCATTGATTTTTGGCAACCAACTGCATATGCATGAGCTGTAAATCTTTTAATACGCGTATCGTTAAAATTTCGTGACTTTCATCAGCATGACAAATGAGCTATCAATTTCATGAGCATAACACGTACAGCGATTATTCGGCACTCCAAGTATTCATTATCGTCGATTCTAGTTTTTACAGCTGTCGACTAACGGAGGAACAATTTTCAACGCTACGATTCTGTATACTGCGCGAAATGGCTCCACAATACGTTGGGTGTACTAAATTGAAATTGCAATTTGCGCTAAAGGTCCTTTATCGGGCACTATGGATTGACAACGAAACAGTTTCCAAAACTGAAATAGTTTCGTCTAACAATTTTAACACGTCCTCCAGTTTTCTGACTATAAAATAATTATTGGTAAAATGAGATCTGAATTTAGAATTGACGCATCTGTAACTAATTACGAAATTTCTTAATTGCAAAAATTTAAATTCGAGAGATACAAATGATACTTATTTTATTTACATAAAAATGTCTTTCCTGCTAAGAATTATTTGTATATTTATTTTCAAAATATAAATAAATATAATTACGTTGCTTTTGTTTGTTGTGTAACAAAAGTATGACGCGACAATAATGCATTTTTAGTATTATGCAATCTTATATTTTTTTATATATATAGTTAATACAAACTAATCATTTTGTTATCAGATAAATTCATTAATTTATATACACGTGGATAGAACAATAGTTTGTAGGATAAAATGTAGTTTTATTAAAAAACGCTCTTTTTGAAATATCCACGTCCAAGTTTTTCCAGTCATGCAGAGACATGGTTTTCGAACTAGTTTTCTCCATGAATATAAATTCGACTTTGACACCAGGTTTTCACGAAAATGAAATCAAGGATCTATACGATAGCGAAAATGTATTGATTCCATCGTATAGAGTGGTTTTTCACTTTTTAATAAAAAATTTTCGTTTTGAGATTGAAATTCACTCATTCAAACTTTTCATCTCAAAAACGACATTTATTATATGTCAACCTAATACAATAATTTCGCCTTTTATAATTTATTCGTGTTCATATGTTTTATTCAGTATAATATCGGAATAATATCGTGTAATCTATTATATGAAACCTGTCTTTATTTAAAAGTAATATTGAAAAAATGAGCTATTAACTTTTAAAAATCTACGATTGACAGTTAAAAGATTTAAGACGTTGCTACATACTAATTTTAAATAATCTCAATATGCATGGAAGGAGTGTGTTAAACAAAAGAATTTTTTAATTAGGAAACCTGCGATGCGATATTCAAATATTACCGACCAATTTCATTTAGTTTGTTTGTTGACAATTAAAAAAAACTACGATTTCGCAAAGGTGGTAATTAGAGAATTTCCGCGAAAGTTTCGTTCGCGTTACTTTTCTTACGTTACTTGGGATAGTGAAAATTATCTTACTTCTAAAGGAAACCATCCGTTTCTTCGATAACAAAAATCTTCTTTCACAGTGGAACTTCCGTCTTCGGATTGCCCGTAAAGTTAACTTGTCTCTTACGCTTTTTCTCTTACGTGCTTGGTAAATCCCTTTTCAAGCAACATAGTGTTTTATTCCATTTACAAGCGACCAACACCAGTCGCGTTACAATGGCTGCATTGGCGTATCCAGTTTGCAAGAACGGATAGACCAGTGCAGGAAGAAGAAATCGTAGAATTGCGTACCTTTTGCAAGATATTGCCTAACCCTCCCGATACGGATTGTTTCTTATGCCACACTTCACATCGAAGGGTAAGCCATGCTCGTGACCTAAATACGTTTTAGCCTCTTTGGAAAGACTGTGAACAAATAATGCAATAGTAACTTTCAAAGATAGGATTCTGATCATTCGACCATTTTCACCATTTACCAGTTCTGTCGACTTTATGACTTGAAATATATATATATACACATAATATTTGTACACATATGTGTACATATTAATTAAAAGATAGACATTTTCCAAATTGTAGAAAAACATTCAATTCTTCAACTGGGAAAAGGAAAGGGTTTGAGAGCTAAATGAAAAATAAAATTATAGGGAGTTACAAAACACGTTTTCGTTATAAAAAAGAGCTATTGGATGTTATTGGATGCATATAAGTATTCATAAACCATAACAATGATTTCTATGTGTTGAATACATTGTATTGATAAAGGTTGCAGCTAAACTTCAAATGCATCCATTAAAAGAAATATAGAAAATATGGAGACAAAAATCATGTTTGCTTCGATGAGTGCTCCTGAAGTTGATCACAATATCTGTCAACAATCTGTATATGTATGTGTTTTTACAAAACTACATAGTGAAACTTTAGTCATAAATATCTTGAAAAATATAGGGCATCTGATCGTACAATGTGGTATTTCTATAAACAATGATGAAATCTACCACGATGAAAAGTTTCAACTAGATCAGTCATCCAAAATTCTTACATTTTCCTCGTTAAACCGAAAGACAGGGTCATTCTTAACATGTAGAACTGTTCCTAAGATAAGAGACGTTGAACTATATATTTTTACAAATTGTTTTAACTACTTCTCTAATTTCAACTGCTGTTCATCATTCTCTTTCAATAAAATTAACTCGACATTAGCTGTCCACTTGACATGTCAGAGTCAACGTTTACGAAGAAACAGACCGAATTAAAATTTAATTACTTGGAGCAATTTCCTCGCCCTTGAGAAAACATGGCTTCCAATCGCGTCTTTGTCTCTCCTCGTTGGAAAAATGTTTACGAGCAAATAACGGCGGTAGGACTCATCTTTCATTATCATTTTTCTCCAAGTAAACTAAAGTGTGCGGGATCGATGTTGCGTCAAGTCGTTTATCTTCGGTAGCGCAGCCATGGCATCGCTCTCTTTGTTAGTTTCCAGAGAAACACATTTTCTGTACATGCACACTTCTGTTCTCCTTTCCGGACACAATCGTTCTTCTCTTAACCGAACAGCTTCCTCCGCTACCCGCCATTGACACCGCACTGTATAAATTTATTTGTAGTCGCCATTTACGTACACCACTTTGTCAATGTGCGTTATACGACCTATTTGCAAAGAGAAATAATGGGCTTGTCGGTCTCAACAAGAACTATTACTTTTTCGGGCGTTTGTATTGTTTTAACTGGTTCAATTTTGCTGCGCTATTTGAGTTTTTGCTTCATTTCACTCTCATCTCAATTAATGAGAAGATGTCTAACACTAGGACTATCGATTTTTAATATGCACTTGTATTTATGCATTGCACACAGTTGAGTATAATTCAAGCAATATAATGAGAATAAATAATTATAAATAAATGTGCATGCGTAATCGTGTTTGTGTTTCGATAGAAGTAATTATTGATATTATCAAAAACATATTTGCACGTTTTTAATAATTATGAAAGCAAAAAATCTGATAGCCAGTCATTTTGACCGGTTTCATAGTTTTAGTGTTAATTTACTGAGAAAATCTTTGATTATCACTTTACTGTCTTCGTAGTATCAATTTCATTTTCAAACTTGAGAAACTGTTTAACGATAAAAACAGCACGATTATATTGAAAATGACCCATAGAGAACAGCAGGTTTAAAGGAATTTGCATATTTAGAGGCAGTGCGATATGCAAAACGATATGAGATGTATGGAAATTTCAGTAATAAAAGTTTTCAAGCCTTCGATAGTTAAATCAAAGGGAAAATAAAATGACAGATAGGTATGTTAGCATTGACTGAAGGTTTTATTAAAACGCTCGTTTAAAATGCATTGTAATTTGTTCGAGTTAATTAAGAATTAATCCCTTAGAATTCCTTCATGGTGCTTTTACTGGTTTTAGATACATTTAAGATAGAGGGTAACTTTGTGCTCGTTTCCTCTGTAAAGGAAACTATGAGATGGGAGCAAAGGTAGAGTAAAAAAGCATAAGATAGAGTAACAGTCTAGCTAAACGATGTGGTAGTATTCATTCCTTCATGGCCTTGAGCAACCAATTGATTTTAAGCGAACTTCAGTGTTTCTATAATGGATTCTGTTAGCTGACTTAAATTTTAAAGAAATATTTCAAGCTGTAAATGCAATCAAGTTTCAGCATCGTTCCGCTGATAATTCTGTTCTACTTGAAATACTATGTTTGTTTTTAAAGTTCGAAATTTGGAAATCTGGAGTAGGATGGAGTATAATACCGAGGTTCATATAGTAACGTGAAAAAATCAGAAAAACTGACAAAACTTTCAAACTTAATTTAGTTTAAATCTAGAATTCTTTAGAATTTTTTAATTGCTCATCAGTTGATTTTTAAAATATAATTTTTATAATTATATAAAAGATATTTTCTACAATTTTCTTTGTTGGCAAGGTAAAATGTATTTCGCATAGAAGAAACAGGATTCATAAAAGAAATAAGTCGGCAATGACCAATTGTTTATATTTAAAACAGGCTTATCAAAGATTTGTCGCAACTTGTTTGTGAAAAGGTTCAAAGATTTTTCTCTGCTCTGGTTACTTTTTCGCAAAATTTTCATTTGAGCTTCTTAACTATATTGCTTTGTTTCTTGAAAAAAATGATAGGACTTGGGATTATAATCCGCTATTGTTTCAAATACAAACAAACGTTCATGTTCTTTTAAAAAGTCAGAAGTTATATTATAAATGTCTGTACTTTTTAGTGAAAGTAGTAAATTTTTCTAAAGCTTCATCCTTTTCTTCTAAATTTTTCTTTCCAATTTCATTTGAAATTCGTACAATAAAAAATGGTTAAAAATTATAAATATTCTGTCAAATTTTTGTTACAAAGTTGCACAAGTGGAATACACATGATTTAAAAAATTATTCTTTATAAGGATGATCTAATTATTACTTAAGAAGTTTATAAATAATGAAAGAAAGAAGAAAAAGTTCAATAAAGACATTTATTTTTAACATTTACGTAGACGAAGGAGAAACAAAAATAGAAATACCTTCTTAGTTATATTAAAAACGATGATGTAGGAGTTATATGTCAAGAATGTATGTCAGAAAGTACAAAACTATTTTTTACACCTTTGGTATACAAATAAATGAACATATAATAAATTTATGAGAAATAGAATTTTCATAATTGTGGCAAAACTATTTTTTGTAATTAAAATAATAAATTTTATGTTTATAAATGTCTAACCGCAGCATACTTTATATTTACTAATAGTTGCTAACCAGGTCACACCCTACGTAAGACACAAGATCGTATGATAAAGTCTGAAGCAGTTTAAAGTTCCAAAAAGATGAATATGTCTGTACAGACATAATCAGATTGGTTAATGGCTTGGTAGTTTTACATCTTATTACAAAGCGGATCTAAATTAGTTAGATATCACCGAAAATTCAAGTAATTAGTTAGATAATTACTAGCTAAGTACACACACCTGCTTAGCAGCAGGTTTCTATGTCTAAACTTAAGTAATTAAGAACAGGTCCAAAGTGTTACTATGGTAGAACTTTTAAGTAACGTGCAGTGACCGCCTTACACTATATTTTAAGTTTAGTACTTAATACATTGATCGTCTAATTTCACCATATTGTAGCAGTAAGTATACATATTATCGATTTTAAATAAAAAATTATTCACTGTAACAAAATGTTTAGATTAAAAAATATAAACGAGGTACTCAAATAGGAATACGCACTTGAAGGATTTAAATAAGTCGTTCCTTCTTGTTTTAGGTACTAAAATCATTACGAGTATCTAAGAATAATAGTTAACAATTAAAATGTACAGTTTTTAGATAGAAGATTCTATTTCCATATTTAATACTAATTTTACTGTTAAAATCAATATAGTTCCTCAATTCTGCAATTTATAGCGATTATAAAAGAGAATACTTGATCTTGGATGATTTCCACGAATCTAGGAACAAACATTCTTCGTTTCGTTGGTACTTTTCTGTAGATTTAAAGTCGAGCGTCTGACTTTCTAGGAATTTAATATTCTCGTGAACGATCTCAACACGAGAGCGGGAAAAGCACTCTCATCTGACGAGTTACAGTGTTAACGAGAATTGAAAAGAATCGTTTACGAGGTTCAGGCATTCTGTTCTTCCAAAAATCTGGATTTATGTTTCCTACGTGTACTATATGCGAAACTTCCCTCGTTAGTACGTGCCAAGAACATTGGATATCACGGATTTATCGTTTCCAAGAATTCCCTTTGCCTAATCAGTTCAATATAAAAACCAAAAAGACATTATTTCTTTTTTATTCATTAATAATAAATATAGTTACAACACATGCAATATATGATCTTCTATATAGGATGGTTGGTAACTGGTGGTACAAGCGGAAAGGGGATGATTCTACGCGAAAAAAGAAGTCGAAAATATAGAATAAAAATTTTTTTTAATTTTTTTTTTTTAATTTTTCCATCGAGACAACGATCTACAGTGAGATCCGTTATAACGTACCACATGTGTACCGAGCGAAAATTCAAAGTCGATTTTCTCGAAAACAAAGCCTTAAACGAAAAATTTTTATTCTATTTTTTTTTTTAAATATTCTATTTTATTCTTTTTTCGCGTAGAATCACCCCCTTTCCGCTTGTACCACCAGTTACCAACCACCCTGTATGTTATTCTTATCACATCCTTATTACATTCTTATTACATTCATTAATAGAAAATTTTACGTTAATAATACTAAGTATATCAGTAACTACAATTCGAATCTGAAAGAATTTACGCATGTTAGGAAGACATGACCTTTTGTACCTTCTGCCATTTCCATATTCACGGTCAAAGAGTAAAGTATCGATAGAAATTGTTTAAGGTTGTTCTCACATGACCTTAACGACGGTGAAAGTGTATTTACCGTTTGTGACATAAATGATGGATCTTTATAATGCCTATGAACGTCGAAACAGGCGTTGATACGTCGTACATGATACAGCGTCTGCGTAAATATTATATTTTCTTCCGCAAGTATACGTATGCATAGGCGTTGTTGTATAAAGTTACTAAAGTTCAACGTTACAGAGATGAGGCTAACGAAAACTCAAAAATAGATTTTATTATTATACTGCTTAACAGTAAAAGACATGTCTTCGGGGCTTCTGCAAAAAAGGGACAAATAAAAGTTAGCTAGATATCATTGAAATTAATAAGCTTATATGTCACCTATGAAATACGATACATGTGAAAACAACTTGTAACTAGAAACATGAGTAATATCATCTCGAAGAAAACACATACAGTCGAGATACAAAAGTCTCCATTAACCTACAAACATGAGAGCCGACTCGGATGACTTAATTTAATCAAACAATTTCCTCACAAATTAATTGAAGAAATAATCTTGTGTATGTAACTTTACAATAAATATAATTACACGAGTCAAATAATAATTCTGAGAATAAAACTTTTTGCAGTTACTTATATACGAAACAATATGAACTACAATTGGTATATTGAAACTCGTTGTTAAGCCTTCCGTAGATATCGATTTATGCGCAGATCTACCCTCACGGTAGAACTATTCGCACATCTATGCATAGATATCTGCTGTTACTTTCTCTTCGAGATAAAAAAAGAAAAAAGCAAAAAGAGAAAGAGAGGGAAATAGTGAATCCTCATTCGCAAGGATTGAAAAAACAACTAGCAGCAGGCACTTTAAAATGGAAGCATGCGTCTTTTGGTGAAATGTTCTCGCGGCTCAAGGCATCAACAATGGTGACATTTTCAAAGATCCTTCAACAACAATAGACCGGTATTTCGTCTTGAAACGTATACAGTGTTCCTTTATGTCTGTGGCACAATGCTTTTCGATCGTTCTCGAAGGGTACTCAAATCTGGAAAACCGATCATCCCTTCAGGTGTGTGGGACTCAGTAAGGATACGAACGCCAATTTTTGTAGAACACGCGAATATGTACTAGGTGAAACTGGTCCAAGGTGAATCCGTTGAGAATTGTTTCGTGCGTACCGACCAGACCAGGCACACAGATCTACACAATTCTGCTAGAGTTGTTTGGTTACGTGCGTGCAACTAGGAAACCGTGTCCTGGAAATGCTGAGATTAATGTAGGTCAACACTCACTCCTAAACTTTAAACATGGTTCCTCTCGTGTGTGTTCGTTCGACGAACAAGCGTGTATAATATATGAAAAATAACCGGTGGAAGCAATATAGGTAGAGAATCACGTGTCCGATTAGGAAAATTAGCCTACTCCCAGGTTTCTCGTATGGTTACAGGCTTCATTTTAACGGTTAAACTGCGTTGACGTTGACTGACGTGTGCTATATAATTCAACGCTTCGGTTATAATGAATGAATCGCTCCTTCTCCCTTCGCGTTTTCGCGCAGTCTCCACTTTGACGCATCTACTCTGAGCTCTAGATACGTGTATATAGTGGATTATGCGGTTCGTAACTTAAACGGAATCGAACGCGTTTTATCTGTCTCGTTGACGATGGAACTGAAAGGCGATTAGAGGTAGATCGATAACAGTTGCTACCATCAAGTGTCGAGAAATCTTACCATCCAAACGATCCGTCAATAAACGTCAGGCTATGGTGAAATGTGGATACGTCACTGGTGCGAAAAAGATCGAGTGGAAATAAGATTATTTTTGCACTAACTCGACAGAGTTTATGATTTATGACATTTGTTTAACGGATTCTTGTTTCCTCCTCTTTCTTTCTCTGAATTTATCCGTCGGGAAATATATGTGTATATTTTGAGGATTCTGTGTTAGGTTGAAAGTCTTATCATTCTTATTCTTTGTAAGGAAAGAAGTCAACTGCCTCGACTAAAGTTTCTATTAAATATTCTTCACTATAATGTTCATCCACCTATGTACCGATGCATTTATTCCATGGTCGTATGTTTTAAATTTGTTGTCAGACTTAAAATATTGAATATTTTTCTTGATGTAAATTTTTATAAATATCTAAACAAATCAACAATCTATCTAACAAAGACTATGTCTAAGCTGTATCTTATAACAGAATAATGTATTGAGCAAATTTTGAACAGTAGATAATTTCTTCAACAATATTGCCCTTCCGAATATTTCTTCTTCTCGTGTTCTCTTCTCTGTATCCTGATAAATGATTTTCTGAATCTCTCATTCTAATTCTCATTCAGAGCCATTAATAAATGTACCTATTATCATAGTGTTCCAAAAAATTACTCTTCTGTAAAAGTAATCTTTTCAGTTATTTTAATCCATTGTTCCAATTGCTGAATATGCAGAATGTAAGAAATTGAAAAATAATGCCTACGTTGACAGAAAAAGGTTATCATTCATTATTTTTAGAATATGCTTTTATGCAACGTGTAACATTTTCTCTAGAACAATCATAAAAATGTACATTCAATTTAATCTTAATAGTTAATAGTATAGTACTCGGCCTAGGATTTATATAGATTCATAGCATAGAAATTGTTTCAATGATTTCAGAGAAAATGGGTCACGAATTTCAGAAATATTTCCCACAAGATTACAAGTCCCTTGTTGATTCTTTTAAACAAATATCTCCTTAAACATATTATTTTGTGATATCAAATTAAGAAACTATGAATATTAAATGTACAATTATTTGTACCTATCTATTATGTACCTATTATGTACAATTATTTCTACTATCTAAATCAATATAAGAAATCAATAATTCGTGAAATGAGAATATATTTATTCTCTTATATCCAAAGTATCTCGCCGTGGCTAAGTTTCAATCTCAAGGTGCAATACAATTTCGGATGATTATGAAAGCAGATTTGATAGACCAAGGTTCATCACGGAGGATCAATCATTTAAGAACACGAGTAACTTTGCAAAGCAAATTCTATTACGTGGAGAGCATGGGAGATTTATCAGTGCATACGTTGCGTCGTATTGTTCGATAACTTTTGCAAAATTGATTATGATCCATAAACTCCATCGCTTGCGCGGGCTGACACTTTCCAAGAGAATACGAAGTATGGAAACAATCTGTATCTATTAGCCTACTGGGTATAAGCGCAGCCTATTTGTCCTTTATCGAGGAAAGGGAAACAATAGCAACAGCGCTTGTTCTTCCTGAAACAGCAATGCACGGATGCATAATCGAATTCAAACACTTGAACGTAATCAGCCCGCTTTAGAGATATCAGGTCGATCCTGAATGTAGCCGAGAATCGAGGTTACTATGTACAATGATGATGCGATATCACGAGAGCCACCTAGCGTGGAACGATCGATTGTGTTTTTCATTCACGCGGTTTTAACGTGCGCGACACATACATATCGGCACCCCAGTTTTGACCCCTCTAGCAAGGCTATTTCCGGAGTGGACAGGAAGCCTCTGGCTGAATCGAACCATCAATCGCCTTTTCCTCTGGCATGAACTTGCGACACTCTGAAACTGAAGTTAACGTACCTCGAAATGAACCGTCGAAATACACTCGACGACAGACCGTGGAGAAAAATGTTTCTGAATCGAACAGGAACAGAATTGTTTCACGGCAGGAACAGAAAATGATCGAATGGTATAATAGTACGTGAAGAAAGTAGCATATAAGATGGAGATAAATAGGAAACGGACAAGGGAAGAGGAATCGAAGGAGAAACGTGTGTGACTCGACGATAGGGCCGGAGATTGTTTGTGGAATGGAAAGAAGGAAAAGGACAAGAGTAAAGTAGGAAAGTGGGGGTTGGAGAGACATACGATGGGAGAAGGACACAGGGGAGTGTTGCCGGAGACGGTGGGCGAACATTGCGGTCCAGAGGGATGAAGGAGAGGCTTTACTGGCAGTGAGGGCTAGCGATACTAGCGTATGAGAGAACGGGGATGGACGGCGTGCCAGTATGGCGGGGAAGAGTGGATAGTTAGGTGGTGGGTGGATAGTCGGGGTAGTGGGTCGGTTGGTTGGTTTGCGTGGAGAAACTGCGCGGCAGTCGAGGCCGCGAGGTTCAGTGCTAGGGAGCGCGGCATCGCGATGTGTCGGCTTCAACCTGCTGCCGCACTCGCTAACGGCATTTCTCCTCGTTCAAACGTCCTCTTTCTACCTACCGTTACTCTCGAGTGACACAACGTGCGTTTCTTCCTCCTTTTATCTTCATCTTCTTCGTTCCGTCTTGCCTTTTATTTTCTCGTCGTGTTTAATTTCCAAGCTCAGTTTGTTTCTCGGATTCGTCCACGTCCACGCAATTACGCGTTCATTTTCCAGTAATTTTATACGAGTCTAGATATCGTTGATCAACCGCGTGTCTTCCGCGAGTGCGGTTTCGCGTGTGTTATCCAGTGCGTGTAACCACGTCGCATCGAAACAGTGACGTGCTTGTCGGTCGACATGAACGCGAGAATAATCGAACCGGTCAGAACCATGTGGCGACAGGAATGGTAACGTGGTAGAGGAGCGGCTTCGGTTCCCTGTACGAAATGGAAATGGATCCGTACGCGGTCGGTTGGCCGCCTCAAGGTCATGGTGTCGGCAGTGCTACCGGAGGTGTCGCTGCCAGTGCCAATAGTGGTAACGTGAGCGACGGTGCGAACACCATACCGCGATGCTGGAGCAGACCGTGCAGATCGACCGATCCGTCGCCGATGCGACCAATCGAGCACAGCATGCGTTCGACCGAGGCGATGAGATCGATGGAATCGATGAGATCGATCGATTCGGTGATACGTCAACCATCGGCTGATCCCATGCGGGCTTCTGTAGAGCATCATCAGTCGAGTAGATCTTTGGAGGCTATGGGTAGACCGATCGAACAACAGATTCGCACGGAACAGCCAAGATCCGCTGTTGATCATCCCGCCACGTCTTCCTCTATGTCTTCCACGCCGATGAGAAGCGGCGTCGAACATCACGCGATGCGCGCTATTGAACATCCCTGTAGACTGAAAGATCACGCGAGTTACATACACGACCATCACTTTGCCCGAATGCATGATCACGGCTGTAGATCTGTCGAACACGTATCGCGGATGCTAGAGCATCGACTTCACGAGCAGCATCCCGGTAGACCGCCGATCGAACAGACACCTTGTCGGTCAATCGAACATCCTCCTGTGCGACCCCCGCCCGTCAACTATTCCTGTCGGCCTCTCGATCACGCTCCTGGAAGACCTATGCCGATGGACTGTGTCATCTATGGTCCGCATTCTCATCCACCGCCAAGGTTACCCAGCGAAAGCCCGTTTCGCGTCAACTGCCCCGTGCATAGTCCCTTCCGATATAGATTCCCGAACGGCGCTGTCGATTATCACTCGCAACATCAGGTAAGATAGCAGTTCCCTTCATGCGGTATTGGATAAATCGGCTAATCGTTGAAGTTACGAAGTTTACAGTTTCTTCTTTCAATAACTTGAAAATTCTATATTTTTGCTTATTATTCTGATTGGCGATGAATTGAGAATATTTATTATTAATATGAAAAAAATGTGTTTAATTACGAAGAATATAACTTACATTTGAGTAATTAAACGGTATTAACATGTTCGTAGTAATTAACGTTTAGTCAATATTATATGGAATGAAATTACGACGTGAAACTCACACATATAAAAATTGTATATATCTTTCAAAATCGAACTAGTGGAACGGAGAATATATGTATATATGTATGAAAAGTCAAGGAAGGGATATATTTCCAGTTGATAGTGACTTTCAGCACATCACATTTTTTGCAATATGTAAAACTTACTTCATTATACATTCTGTCCGCTGGTTCGAAAATTTAGTTTCGATATGACGATGTCATTGAAACAGAAAACTCATTCGGGAAGTTATACATGATACTAGACACACATAAAATAAAATGTCGACAATCTCAAGAAATATTGCGCATTTGAGAAAATCTTTTTACCTTTTTTCCGACAAATATTCACAATACTTGTAAAAATATTTGTTATCAAATATATAAATACATAAAACTTCAAACGAACAGTATAATCAAACAAAAATATAAATTTTACATCTTCATTTCCTCCTCTCTTTGCTAATACAACTCTTTTATAGTAATCACAGATGGGTAAAGATTTGCTGCAAAATTATTATTACGTTTTCAATTCTTCAAAAGAAACGAATTACCTGTACAATTTTCGTGGCGAAATAATTTTTTCAGTTGTTCCATGAAAAAAATTTCGCCAACGACGAAAATCATTTTTACCTCGGAAATGATCGTCCAAGCAATGAAAGCCTCTTGCCACTCGCGTCAACGATATCACATTCTGCTTTCAAAATGAAATAATGCCGCGACGCAGCATAAACGCGCCTTGTCTTTATGAATTCCAATGTTTAGCACCAGATTCATATTACCCCGACGTAATTAGTTTCTTTTATATGTTGCGTTTTCTTTGAGGCTCTCGTAAATAAGATTACCAAGCCGTTCGCAATGATACGCCTGTGAGTGTGGCCACGAGAGGACTGTATAGCTGTGTCTATGTCGATAGGTTCTGTGCACTTCTCACTTTAAGAATGTCGTAGAGTAGTGCTTTAAAAGATTTGTTCAGAATGGTTTTCATGTTGCGGAAGAAAATGTAATTGAAGTTTGTGAAATATGATTTTCGATGCTTTGGACGTTTTCGGTGATATTGCAGTGTTACAATTTAACAAAATAATACTTGCATTAGTTTCTATTCGTGGTCATAGAAATTTAAGTTTGCGTAAATTATCAATAGATGAAAAATCTTCCCAGTTTTTAGTTTATAGAAATTATCGATATAAATTTATTCGAGTTAAAAATTGATGAATGTAGAGGATTTAGGAAAATTAAAATTAAAATGTAGTATTTTATGTTTTATACGTTTTGTTAGTATCGTCATTTTTTAAAATACTTTACTTTTGATTTTTATAAATTCGATGAAATGGCATATTTATATGCGTGTCAATTATAATAAAATATTTTTTGAATTTGATATTAGAATGAAGGTTTCCTAATGTCCAAAGAAATAGTGTAGACAGCAAGGGCTCTCTGATAACAGATATAAGAAAGATTACTATCAGAAGAACTATAAAGCCACAAACGTGGACTGTGTGAAATAATATTTGTCGTGCTGTGGTGAAGATATTGGTTTTTATATTTGCATAACTAACTATTTCAATTATAATTTCTTTCTACGAAAACGTTCTGAAAGAATATCTGAAATAATTTTGACAAATTTGTACATGTTTTTATAAATATTTGACCAAACTAAACAAGTGTACGTGATATGATAAAATTATCATAGAGAGAAATTGTTGTTCTATTATTGTGATGCATAAGAGAACAAGTAATTCAGTTGAATATAAATCATTTTTTATGTATGAAAAATAGGCTTTTTAATTTATGAATGCTTGATGATTGTATTACAAAAGATATATAAAAATAAAAGATGCTGAATAGAATATTAATATCATCTGTTTACGCGTATATCTAATTTGTTTCACAATGAGGTCATAATCTAGAGAAGCTTAATTATGCACTTTTTTAGCGTTAAGGTGAAAACTAGTTTGCTTGGAAACTCGTTTAAGATTGTGTTAGAAAAGTACGAAGAACACGATGAGTTTCGTTTTCTTTGGTAATTAGTACTAATTGCCACGACAATTTTAGACTGTATAACGATTTTTTTGTGTAATATTTTCTTTCATTTCCATTTGTTTAATTGAGGAAAAACTTTTTTTTTAATATCTATAACAATCTCAAATATCATATTGATTTAACATATTTTTTTAATCTGATAAAAAATCGAACAGAAGATAATAAACGCTGTGTTGTTTGCTCTTATTATTCCGTTTGCTTTACGGGAAGAATTTTACAGAATTACGAACGAGAGTTTCGTGTTTTCACGTTTTATTTTGCACTCGTTTTTTAATATTTATATTTCATATATACCATCGACTCATTAATAATTGTTGTTACGTAGCGTTTATGCATTTATTTAAAGAGTACACAATAATCTTAATTTAACTAATAACTATATTGTCTGAAAATGTCTAATTGTTTCTTATAATTTAATTTTACTGTTGATTAGAAGAAATAACTTTATCGATGTTTTGCCACATATAATATCGACCGAACTCATAAAACTTTTATAGGCATGTTCATTAAAAAATAAAGGCAAGATTAGGTGGACTCCTGTAGACTAACAAGTCTACGAAATATTAAAAAAGTTTTCCTTATTTAAACCGACATGGAATTACTTCCATCGTCTTACCCTCGGTAGAGTTTCGAAAATTGAAGATTAATTTCTTTTTTGCTCGTTACAGCGTGCGTGTTTGTTCCAGACAACGTTGAAGTAACAAAAAAATTTGGTTTGGGTAAAGGTAATGATTTCTCGTAAAGAAATTAGATTTTAACGAGCAAAATCATTTATATATTCGTATTTTCTATATTTTAAAAATGAGATAAAAATAGCCTTTTAATTTTAAATATTATATATATGTATTACATTATTTACAACATTCTTCGATAAAAATCAATTCTAAAATATTTGCGCACTAATTATAAATATATATATTTATATATTTAATATAGATAGCATTAAATTAAATATTTGGCAGATGTTGATTGTAAGAATTCGGTAGGTGTATATTTTAAGAAAAATCTAATCGAAGAAGATTGTAAGAATTCAAGGGATCTTTCCGAAGCTACGTATTTCATATCACCGGCGTATCGTACACAGATCGAATTTTCATCAAAAATAAAGCTATTCTTTCTTGGAAGAACACAATACGTTTCTATTGAAACCGGAATCGGTAAGAATAAAATCGCGCGCGCCTCGTCTCTCGGACTCAGTTTTACGAAAGAAATCAGTTCGTTGCGAATCGCGGCACGATTCTTACCATACTCTCTATCGGAAGTTCTATCTATCAGGAGTTTTAGTTGGAGTAACATCTGAATTTGCTTCTCTCCGTATCCTCCGTATTTTTCCAGACAATTCTGAAAGGAACGCTCTTCGATGGTTCGGCCGTTACGCGTTTACAATCCCCTCGTCTACGTTTACGTGCCCAAAATACAAAAGGACACCGGATAAAAAGGGGGTAGCCTACTGATTTCACAAGTTTCACCGATTTTCAGGGAGGATAGATACCGTACCGTATGCGCTGTTCTGGGAGCTGCTTGTCGTACAGATCCACTCTAACATGCAAATTCGAGTCGTTTGTGCAACTGGAAACGTGACTCGCTATCGATCGATATCACATCGAGCGGCGATTTAAGCCGCTGATCTCCCCAAAATATCTTTCTCTACAGTGAAACGCGATAACGTTTCGCGTTTCAATTCCACTGATATGAGGCTGTGCTTACTTCGAGAATCACGGTTCGTCATTTCGTTCATGCGTATCCAGCAAAGTATTCGAGTTCAACATCAACGAAGAATATACGTTATTAATATTATATAATAACTGAAGCGAAATGATCAGACGCCTGTTTGAACTCGATACTCTGTGCGTATACGATAATGACTTGCAGCGTGTGCTTCGCTAAGATAGGTCGTTTTATTGTGTAAGTATTAGAGTTTGGTGAATACGCTGCTAGCTAAAGTTTCACATTATCTGATGTAACTCCTTGACATTGGTCTTCGTGTCTTATATGGATCGAGCATTTATGTATAATAATACGAGTTATTTATTTAATTCATTCTCTGACTTATCAATCGAAATATTGAAACATCATTGATAATAATCCAAGAAATATTTTTGTCAACTCCTAAACATAAGGATCGTCTCTACTTAAAAGGAAACGTCAAATAGTAAAATAATTCATAATATTGAGATAATGTATACTAGAGCAGAACTTTCGTGTAATAGCGTTTTTCGATTTTTGTGTCGAAGAAAGTAACCATACTTTTTCGACATTATGATTTGCATTCTATTCGTTCGATGGATAAGATTTCTTCATGCTTGAGAAATTATTTGTTGCTCCAAATAGAATTTGAAACGTTTTCTTAGAGATTGAATGTTTCTCATCTTTGTAAAACAAGAAGTATAATTTGGCTTATGTGTTGAATGAGATCTCGAACGATGAAGCGAATAGCATGATACCATACAATATACCAATGGTATACAATATGACAGTTCGATTACATTTACCTGATGCGTTGGTAACCAATTCATGGTGATAGTAAGATTGTTTCAGTGGAAAATGATCGGTCAGCATAATGTAATTGCCTGTAATATGAACGTATTACTCTGTTTTAGCCTGTTGTGATTCCCTGCTGATCCTTTCATTAACGTGTGTGTATAAAGGATTCACGAGATAGTAATAATACTAGTAATTACCAATTACGAATACGATCCATGATAGTATAGAGAATGCATTGTATTATGGTTTAACAGTATCTTTTTCCGTGTTTGGATTATATTGAAAATACTATTATGTTTATTATTATTTTGTTTGTTTAACAAAAAGAATAATTTAATTTGATAGTAATATTAATATAAGAAATGACCGTCATATAAAATCTTTATCTGATCGACGAATATATTCGCTTTTGCAAATGGAACGAAAATTTCGACGTAGATACGCAATGAAATATTATTACCGCAAGTTTGAACGTAATCTCACCATTTTGTGTTTTTATTTTACCGAAATCAAGATTGCTTGATGAAATAAAAACAGTGAGACGTAGGTACTGTAAAGAGCAGGAAGGTTTTTATCGAGATTATCGTAAACTTTCTGCACGGTATTTGCAAATGACATGATTAAAATCCAACAGATAAGAGTCTGCAGATATTCCCTCTCAAAGCGAGCTTCGAGATATCCAAGATTACGAATAACCAGGAATATCCGTGTAACGAGGAGCTTTCAAGATCTTTCGCGGAATTTGTTATTCGTCAATTTACTCGTAAATCTGCGAGATAAATGTGTGTTCCCAGAAATAATTTATTTTAGGAGAACTAAACACAAAAATCTAATGCTAAACGTACTTGTAAATTGTTGTGTTAAACATTCATCACGTTGCCAATATTGATATTTTCGATTTTATTGCTTTCATAAATTATATTTAGTATATCACATGGTGTAGGGTTGTATGGTAATTATATTTTTCAATCAAGTCCTTATGTATGGATTTTAGAATTAGTCGTTTTCTAAGTGTAGGTATTTGCATAATATATTAAGTATACAATATTTTTGTTTATTATAATTAAAAAAAGTTTTATTAACTTGATATAGAATATGTAATATGATGGATTCTTTATCTTTTTATTCTTATCTTGTATATTTTATTTATTATTATTCTTTATTATTTTATTCTTTTTATTCTTTCTCACTACATAAACTTGAAAGTGAAGAAATAACGTCTATGATCAATGAAATATCGTGTGGATTATTTCAATATATCATACATCACATTGATAAGCTTTATGCAATCATGCTGAGAAACGAGGCCTATGTTAGCATGATTTCGGTCAGTATAGGTTTAGTGTACATATTTCAAGATTGGGGTTAGGTTGGTGTTGGATTTTCCAAAACATTATTATTCTACGGAATGAGTTATGGAAAGCTGTACGTACAGGATTTCGAGTACGAAGATAGGTAGAAGGCAAGAAAAAGAAATAGATGTTCTTAAAAGCGGTACATCAATAGACATTGACATTTTGTATATCATACTGATTGGATTTATAACTTAGTGTGTTCTCAAGTTTGAAGTGTCTTCTTTAAATAAATGTTAAAATATTTTTTATCCAGTTATTGGGTTATTCGTACTGCAATGAGTTAATATTTTTCTTCTGATTGCTCGTTCAACGTGTAATTATTATGACGATAGACAATGATTATATTCTTTATAATTTTTAATGAGATAAATCAGAGGCTACCATAAATTTACTAATTATAGACTATTATACTTGTTGAAGTAATTACATCGAAAAAAACTCTACACCTTTTCTTTTGTATATCCGTGACCTGAAAATTGCTGTTACGAAGAGAATAGAATTTAATGAAACAAAAAATTCGGAATAAGGAGAGGCCATGTTATTGTGCCTTTGAATATAAATTTTGTTTTGGGTTACAAGATTTAGAAACAAAAAAGTTATAAATATATGAACGTGCTCCCTATTAACTTCCTATTGTATTGTAACACTGTAAGAGTGAGGATCTGGATCGATATACACTAATACTTATACTTATATCTATACTTATCTCAATATATTTTTCTATTACAAATTCATTCACTCGTTCCTCTATCAATCAACCTCAACAATACTTTTTAAGAATCCGAATAAGCAAAGCTTATAAATTTTTGGAAAATGTTAATGAGTTACAATGATTGCTTCTTGATTGAATTGTAAATAGAAAATGAGATATAAATATTAAAGAAATACGCTATTATGTAAAATTTCCTATAGTGAATATTTGAGGTCATCGAGGTAAAATGTGATATTATTACAAGTTCATAGTATACAGAATACAAATTGGGGTTTAATAAATGCAAATGTGCATCGCAGAGATGATAAGGTGAAAAAATTCAGGAACTAAACGGGCGGAAACTTGGAAACTTTCGGCACACGTGTGGAATATCGGTATCCGGTGAGTCAAAGAAACCATAACCACACATTATCGCGTAACAGTAATAGAGGAACTTTAATTTCCACCGTAATTTCGATTTAAGCCATTTCATTTCATTTGAAATACTCGCTAAGTGCGTTTCTATTGCAGTCCTCGTACAAATTTCGATTTCCTAATACATCCTTATCTATATCTAACATCGATTTAATACATTCAGTTTAATCAAATATAGTATGATTTGTATAATATATCGAAAGGCATAAAATAGGCATAGAATAACCTATTCTCGATACTGTGTGAACATTTTTCCTTATTATTCTGAATTCTGAAATATCGATGAATGTGGTTTTAACAAGTCTAAAAATTTTTTAATTTTCTATTATCCCGCTCTTATTATGCATAGTGTTTGAAGCGACATTCATTCAGAGTAACTGTATTAACATAAAATTGCACCGAATATATTAAACTGCCTTAAGATATAAGCATGTAAATGAATAATAATTTTGTCTTCGAAATTAGATATTGGTATACGATAATTTTCATTTCTTTTTTAACGAATTAACACTAGGAGATATGAAATTTTAGACGAACTTCGATGTAACCACGAAGTAAACATTTTTATAGAGATATTTTTATATTTTATGTATATTTAGATATATTTGAGATTTTTTGCTTTATTTTATGATTTATGGTAGGAAAATTACCATACAAGAATATAAGACAACATAGATGACAATATTTTTAAAACGCGGCTTATTTTGACTGCAACTTTAAGATCCAATCTATTTATTTCTAATTACATGTATAAAGTGAATTTTTCTACTTAGAAACACATAAGGCGGTCACTGCGTTTAATTTACCGTGTACTTTCTATTTTGAAATTACGTTATGTAATCCTGTTAAGAATGCAACAAGGTGCTCCTTGAAATAAAAGTTACAATGGGATAATGTTGAATCATTGAGATAGAAGAGAATATATAGTGTTAATTTATACTCAGGATACATATAACACACGCCAGATGTAGTCTAATCTTACTCGTTTGTACTCCTTTGATTCTTCTTTTTTTTTTTTTTTTTTTTAACATAAAGGTTTAATCGATGGCCGACTTTTATGCACCTGAACAGCTTTCGGATATACTTTGTAGTCACTGTAAGAAGCACGGTTCGTTGCATGTTCTCCTTTTCTTTCGATTCTGAGTACGTATGAAATTCAGTTTAATATACATTAGATAGCTTTATCGGACATCCAAAGCAATAAATCCACCTTCATGACTACCAAGGGATGAACTTTCTTCGATCTTAGTCCATGACTTCAATTTTCTTCTACGTATTGATGTGTTTATTTGATTATTCTCTCAGAATTCTGTCTTTTGATCATATAGTCAGTTATGAATAGAACATAATTTGATCATCAACTTCGTAAATGCTTGACAGGATATTTATCAGTTGCATATTAGTTACTGATAATAAGAATACGTGTTTTTCTAGTCTAAATAATTTTACATAAATTTCGAAGTTCTCTTGCGTATTATAAAAGAAATTCTTTAAAAAATTTCATATTTGAAAATAAAATTCAGTATATTATTTTACGCCGAAGTTGTTTGACGTCAACGAGAAATGTATTTTTTACGATCACGTTTATTTTTATGTGAATATGTTAAAAACATTGTTTTGCTTCCAATCGGGAATTCGTAATGAAACTTTCCAATATAAATAAATTCGTGGAGAAATTTCTAAAGATAGATAATCCGTTACAAAGTTTCAATAGTATAAAATTACGTTTATTTATAACATACATACTTCTCTGCCTCCCTAAATGTCACAGATATTATTAACATCATAAAATATTTGTTAACAAACACATATGTGTTGAGCACACTTTGCCAAATATGAAAATGAATAAATAAAGGCAAAAGAATTTTAATCTAAAAACGTAAATACTTTTTTACAATAAGCAAATATAACACTTGAAACAAATATACACATGTATATCTGCAGGAAAACGTCATTCGCTCGTTGAGTTTCAAGCTTCGTTGAATACTTCGTGTGTGAACAGAAAAGTTCCGTTTGAAAAGCTAAAGTTTACATTATGCTTGCAGAATGTGAAATTCCACTTCATCGTTAAACGTAATTGATAAGAAAAGAAAATGTTTATTGTTCTTGCTAAGATCGCTAAGCCGATTCCTAGAAGAAAGGAGCGTCTGTTTCCTGGAATTCGTGCGAACGAACAGTGAAAAACGGTGAAAAACCAGGGAACGTGTTCGCAAAGAAAAATTAAGCGAAACAGGCGGGAAAAAATCTTCTTCCTTTGATAACGTCGTTCATTCGTGTTACCACGCTTCTTTTACTTTAGCTTAACTGCACGCGTAATAAGTAACTGCAGCGAGGCACCCTATAATACACGTACATCACATAAAAGGCTAGATGGTGAAACTTGCCTATAGCAATGAGAAAGAAAAAAGGACAACGGAATCATGGAACATGTTCGTGGGAATGGAGAAGCAGCGTTAAGCTTTCTGAATTGATGACTTTTTATACCCGAGCTATTCTTTTTTTCTCGAGCAACAGAAGAGTCACGGATCGTGAATGAACTGTTGAGAGGATCCTCTTTCTGTTCTCTGAACCTGCTTAACATCATGATTTATTGAGCTGTGTAATTTACAACCGTATTCATTATTCGCCTTTACCAGCAAGAAAGAATTATATCGTCATTTTTTGTCGAGTTTTACCGACTGTTTAAAGATTGTTCCACTTCAAGCTAGGATAAATTGCACATCTGCAGGGAGAGTTTATCAGATAGATCATCTAGTTAGTAGATGTCAGAGCTTTTCCCAGCAGAGTTTCGATCACGTCCTTAACAAAATTTATGACCAAACGACCACCGCAGCAAGTCCACAGCTTGGATAAATCCGCCTTGCGGCCTTCCGACTCAGAGGTATACGTCTTATGTTAGTCACTTTTTAAAGGAGATAACATGAGTTAGAAACGTAAAAAATAAACCCACATATACTCTACAAAAGACTGACATGCGTACATTTTGTCGAATCAAATACTTTCGCAATGTATATATATCTTAAATATAATATTTTTCTGCCTTTTTAAATTGAATATAGCAGTATTTGCAAAGATAAGGTAACAATTAAAGTAGTGTAAATTATCACAACATTCGCACATACAGATTTATTGTTATACATTTAAATAATCCTATTTTTACTGTTTAATCGTATTGCCCCAACTGCATCAATAATGAAAACCGAATTTAATCAGCTTTAACAATCAATAGTTTGTGGACATTCAGTATGCAAATCAGTAAATATGCAATCATATATTCCAATATTACAACAATATGTAGCTATTTGTACAATACGTTGATATATCCTCGTTATATGTTTCGTATTGGGTAGAAGAAATATAATCAGCTGTAAAGCCGGCCACACGCGAAACTTTAACTGTTCAAGCATTTCGACGAGGAGATTATAAGAATCTTGAGAAAATATAAAATGTCGAAACTTCAGTGCAGATTCTATAAAATTTGCGCAGTAAAATGGTATATATTTCTATCTCTGTCAATTCCACGTCAAAGAATAGGTGTGATCATGAAATGAAAAAAAATTAGATAATTACAAATTTTATTTAGTTCTATGAAATTACCAAATACAAATAAAAAAACTTACAAACCTAAAGATACTATACATTATACATGTTACAATTTAAAAAACTAACAAATTTATGTTACAAAAAATTTATGTATCTCTATGAATGGAATTTTTAAAAATATTTTCCTTATAAATTTAAATTTTTAGTTGCATTACTATCAGTGTCGACGGGATGTTTTTACAAACTTACTTTCTTCTTTTTATGTGTGAAATTCGCAATTGAAATTATATCCACAGGTTATGAAACCTCGTACAATAAAATCCAATTACGTACACGAGGCCAAAGATGTTTCTGTTTGTTCTTTCCGTTGATTTCTGAAAATTTAATCGATCTAGCTGAATCTAAACGCGGTTGTTTGCTCGGTAGAATGAAACGCGCTATTACCTCGTTAAGTGCTCGCTTTACAATTGACAAACCTTTAACAAGAATGCAAACCATCTTCCCCAGTTCTATCTCATACAGGATGTTTTCTCTCGGAGAATTTGTCACTCAAAATGTTCACAGACAAAGCTACCGCTTTGGTGAAATTAAATACGATATTAGACGAAGAATTTCGCGGGGTTGTACAAATAACAACGTTATAATCGGACAGCATGGATAATGGTCTATGAAACGATGTTATTACGCTAGAAGGAGGGATTACGGGTCACTATATAACCCAGAAATTACTTGTGCCGCATTGACCTCGATAGCAACGCGACTGATCTTCAATATGTCCCCTTGAAACGATGATTTCGGCTTACTGACTGTTTAATCTCTTGTCCCTCGAGGTAAAATTTACCCAATAGGCCAGACGACCGCTTCTACGATTCCTCCAGTGACTTCTTCTCTTACTGATTAATTCCCTAACCTATTTTTGAAAATGCAATCTCGGGCAGTGAATCGAGGACAATGCGGACGTTTGCCTCCTTCGCCTTGTTCTTCCGATCGGCTAACGTACTTAAACTTTTCAACTTTTCTTTTCCCCTTTTCTTTTTCTTTTCTTTGTATTTTTTTCTTCTTTTTTTTTTGTTCCCGACTAAAGCGCGTGTTTAACGACCATCAAGCTTGAATTACTTTACGCAGAGGCCAGTATCTTGCCTTTCTCGACTCTCGTGTTCTATTTCGTTCGCCTTATCCGAGTATTCCAGGATGAGTTAATTATCTTACAAGGTACGAGCGCAGCGGTGAGTCGGCGATTTTTAATCAAATATTTTCTGCTGAAGTCCGGAGAATGAATGTAATTCTGAAATGAATGTGATTCTACCGGATGTAGGATACAGCACTAGTATCGCGGTATTACGTTTCATTAATTGCTATGGTTAAGGCATGTCCTTTTCTTTGTCAAAAAAAATTTGGCAAAATGTATTAACGTAAAACCTTTTATCTGACTAGTTACCTCTATAATTACTGTATGATTATGTCATCCTATAGGTAATGCCGTAGAATAATGTGTGATCTGTTATTCTTTACATCTTTGTTCTAATTTTATATGTATATAAATAATATTTACAAATAAACAGTATATAGCTTTTTTACATTATAAAAACATATAACTATTCTTCTACATATTTCGAATATTTACTTAACTTTCCGATTCATATAATACGCTGCATTCTGGGAAAGGGCAAATTCTTTCATGATTCCATTCAATTCACCGGTTATAATTGGCTTCTCACATTCTTGTAACAGCGATTTCTATACTTTTGCAATATTTGCTTCTTCTGTTTTTCCTGCAAAGCTTCCTTTATTCATGGAATTTTTATCTCCGTTTCTATAATACGCGGAATCGAGGCAATGATTCGCCCGAATACACCAGCCGGGTTCGAGTGGCGAAGTTTAGTGGCTCATTCTCTATCACTTCTCATTTTCTCGTTAGCGCGCTGCCGGGAACACCAATTTCAGAAACAGTCTACGAGGTCAGCAATTAAGCACTTCCCGTCGTTTATCGTTTTCCCTCGAGGGATAATTATTGTTCACACGAACTAACTATTTCGATATATACAGGCTACGAGAATTCATCATTCATATACAGTACCGTACAATAATTATACTTATTCCACCGTCGATAAGTTGCAACTAGACAAATACGGTTTTTTCTCTCGCGGCAAAACTGTGAACGATATAGTTTTCGTTGGTCGGGATTGAGTTTATATTTTTTTCCTTTTGCAAACTTCAAACTTTTTGTTTCTCCGCAATTTCATTGGATTGTTGGTATAGAAAATTGCTACCAGTGGCAATTTTCGCAGCGATTTGTTGTTGTTCCTTTTTTTTTTTTTTAAGCTCACGATTGGAATATAATAACAATTTAAGCGTAGAGGAAAAAATGCGGAATGTTCATTTTTAGCGATTTCACACGATATATAGCGCATTTTGTTGGTGATAAGGGGGACTACAGAACTGTCGAATCGTAAGAGGTTGCTGAATAAACATGTTAGAGAGAATTTATTTACTGGCTTAAAACCAGTAAATAAACCAATAAACCAATATTCATTGTCCACTTGCACGAAACAAATATTATTCTCGCTCCTTGTACTTCCACTATTTCTGACTAGTGAAAGACTTCTCACTTCTAATCTTAGAGGTAATAGATCGTTTCTCTTTTTAATTGCATTGAAATACTTTATTTGTCCAAGTAGTAGCTGAATTAGCAAATCAAAAAAATTGAAATTACTGCATTTCTCTCTCCCTCTCTCTCCCCTTCTATTTCTCCCTCTTTCTCTCTCCCTCTGTGATCATCAACTGCTGACGTTAAATTTCATAAATGACAAAAGAAATTCATTATTCAGTTTGTAGAAAGAAATTAGAGAGGTTAGAACAATTATGTTCCATTGTGATATATGAGTCGCTTAAAAGCCAGATTGATTAACTCCATAAAATAAAACGTAGGAAATAGTGGTCACATTACAAACTTCATTTCGTTCTGTATTTGTGCAATAAAATTGACAAATTAACAAAAAAGTGGAATTGGTCACCTTAGCTTCTCAGATGTTTATATATTGTTATTACGTTTTATTGTAGTATATATACATATTTATATAGGTATTGTTATAATGTAGATTTACATAATGCTGAAGCACCAAGATACGTAAATGATCCCACAATAGTAAGAGCTATCTCCGGAAGTACTGTCAGAAATTGGTTTGACAATTTTCGTTTCGATATGCAAAATCTCGGAAATGGAGAACGTGATCGACCAAATCGTTTATTGGATTCTAAAGTTTCGCGACAGTTGGTAGAATCTGATGTTCGCCAAACGACTCGAGAGATGTTACGCAAACTTAGTGTTTGTCACGCAACAGTTATAAGCGGATTGCGGAAAATTGGTAAAGTCAAGAAACTTGATGGTGGGTACTGCAAAAACAAACAAGTTGAATAATCCTTTAATAGTGTCTTCTTATATTCAGTATCAGTAAATTAGCATTCCCTCGATGTGTTAATTGTATATAGCTGTAATTTTTCAGAAAAGTATAGGTCAATGGACACCTTTGTTTTTTTTAGATGGAACGCCGTATATATAGGAATTTTATCATGACATAGAAAAATATGGAACGTTACGAGATAGATTTAATGCACGAATAAATCTGTAAGTATAGTATTTTTAACTATACAACGCATTACAATTCAATGCAAACTTACAACATGTATGTACATGAATATCTGGGATATCATTAGCAAAACGTAAAAATATAGTAATGAAAAGATACTAAGAAACAAAAGTACCTATATCATCAAGTAAAATAATTATAGTAGATCAACTTCTATAAGATTATCATTTTAAAACTATCAAAATTGTCAAGTAATTTCAGAGACTACATGTCTATGATAATAACAGGAATCTGAATGTAAAGCTAAGCATTAATATTTATGCAACTTGGGAAGTTTACAACCCGAAGAGAATTTCACTCGTGAATCTTTATTGAAAAATAAAAATTTTCCTGAGGAACCTTTTAAATATTTAGAGGTTTGAAAATATGCAATTTATACGAAATACCTCCAGTTATTCAATGTTTTACGGATAACTATGATATTCAAAGCGTGCCCATGTACACGCCTGGTACGTGTTTTCGATATAGTGGCATGCGAAATCCTTTATGTGCGTGTAATGATACCAAGGATGATCATCTACATAACTTGCAGCCGGCTCGTGGAACTGTTTCATCTACGAGGTATAGCAACCGTGACGTTCAATCGATACCTGTACAATTAACGATGATTGTCATCATGGCTATTATACATTTTGAAAGGGACGCGAAAGGACTCGTTTTAGTTAATGCATCTCGTCTAGTCTGCACGTGAATTGAATGGTCGAGAAGCGGAAACTTACATTTCCATAATCAATACGCGCGCTCTTAAGTGTTTCGAAGATTTCCGTTACGATTAGACAATAGCGCACAAAAATCCATCGCCTTTACAAGAAAGATGATGTCCAAGAAGTTGAGATACTTCGATGGTTCTTTGATAGGGCGATAATGTAGTGGACGAAAAACTACCAGGAAAATTTCGATATTGAGAAATTGTACATAGGGTTTTTCAGGTTTCAGGTTCTTTTCGGCTAAATGATATCAAATCAGTTCAAATATTCTGTAACAATAAGAAGAAAATAACAATTAGTTATATAGTATCATTGTACTAGCACAGAAAATGCATTACAGAATTTATCATTAGAACGAATTGTATTAGAAATGTTCACTGTAATTTAGTTCGCGTTGGGATTACGAATAATTAGATTGCGGGTGTTTATGTTAATTTAGACTTTGATGAACGTTGTTTATATAATGAGACAAATGCAACCTAAAGTGAGATTTGTTCCATTCTATAAATATTAGAATGAGTACTTTGGATATTTCGTATGCTCTTGAATATTATGTGCATTCCGTACATTTTGGTATTTTTAATTTCTCATATATGCATAAATAACTTAAAATTTAAATGCAATTGTAAAAATGAACATATAAATCTACTATTTCCAAAGAGTAATATTTCAGTTATCGATGTAGACTGTTAACAATGGCAAAACCGAATATCATATTTTTCACTGATCTGAAAAAATCATACAATTACTTAAAAAAACAAATTATTCAAAATTATATTCATGTATATATGAAAATATAGAAACGTATATAGTTTCATGCATTACTAATAAAAGTTATGGAATGTTTCAATTTTAAGAAAATAACAAATAATGATATGAATGATCAAGATAACGAAATTAATTCTACGGATATAAATAATAATTTATTTTATTTTAATAACTTTTCGAAGCAAAAATTCTCGAAACTAGTAAGGTTTAACTGACTTTTTTTTTAAGTCTTGGATGAATTCGTATGTATGTATGTAATGTATTGTTACGTGCCTTCTGACTCGTGAAACAGCATAGCCGTAAACTCCTAGTCCTAAAAGACACCCGTGACGATCGTTACTGTCAATTCTCGAAATTGAACGACGTACCTGAAACTGCGTTCGTGTTTCCGTCGTGATTGAGATACAACCTAGTACTTGTGTGTGTTTCACAGAAACTAATCGATAAGTTCCCTCTAGAATTTTCATTCCTGAACTGTCGACATCTCAGGACACAAATATTCAAAGTTTCGTTGGCAATTTGTTGTGTTCACATTTATTGAGTTCTTGATCAATAATTTTTTCCACAATGAATTTTATTATAATTAATATTATAACACATAATATTTTTTATACAAATAGATTTGAGATTTAAAATAAAGAAGATAATCAAAGAAATACAAAAAACATTTGAAATGTTATAAGAGTACAGATCATTAGTTCAGATGCTAAGCAATCGTAATTTTGAAAATAGTTTAACGTTTATCGAAGACCAGAATTATTACTTACGAACTCATCAAATAGCCAATTACGGGTGCTGGTCTATGAGTTCATAATACATCAAATGCCACTTAGAATGTGCAAGACGCTTGAAGTGCTACTAATTGATAGAAACGGGAGTGCTACTTTGATGATGGCTCAAGCTCTAGCTACGTGTCTCTTTGTTTCATCATAAAGCAAATTATATAATCCATAAAATAACTGACAAATTGAAATTACAAATAATTTAAGTGTTAAAAAAATAATTGCTCATCTTTTTTGAAGAAGAAGATGCAAATTTCATGCAGAATATAACTTAAAAAGTTATAAATGTTAGACATCAGCACATGAACGTTATAAATACTAATTTAGTTTAAACTAAATTTAAATTAATACTAATTTCTTGTAATATTACATTAATATTAGAAATTTAAGAAATAACGTAATCCTCCTCAATGTAAAATTCTCAAAAACAGTAAGTGTAAAGCATTCGTATCGTAACTTTACTTCCTAAGAAGACTTAACACCCACGATGTACACCAACATGTAATACTATGTTCTACAAGATGTAACATCATCCGTAACATCACCTATAATTTCTGATAAGATCCAACATGGTTAATACTCCTTACTGTCTAATTGTAAGTCGGATTTAACTATACTTACAGTAATAAACGTACATAGAAGCAAAATGTTATATAATATTTTTGACACAAAAACGAAGTAGACTGTGCAGCTCTAATTACTCAAGCTTCTTACAATTTGAAATTGAAAGTTTACTCTCTCTACAAAGTTTCATAACATTTCAAACTACACGATCTTTAAATAGGAGTATCTGGTATTTGCATCTTACTGAAAGGATGGACGGATTCCTTTTTTTTCGCAAGAACGACGTTCTTCGTTTACCTAGGATGGTTGAGTAAATAGCGCGACGTTTCTTTCATTTTGAAACACCTTGAAATATAACGGTCGGAATAAAATTTCCAATAATCGTTATAGTTTCTTCGCCCGTTAACGAGATAGGATGTTTAAGGAAAAAATTCCTTGTTTCGTCATTTCTTTTATTTCGGCTCGCTTAGCAAAATAAATTACTGAAGTGACGTTTCGAAGCAATAAAATATACAGAGTTTTCAATGTAATGGTCGACAAAAAGCGCGCTGGTATAAATTTGGTGTCTTGGCTGAGAAACGTGACTTCTTTATATTCTTTAGATATTACGTCATCCATATTTTTATAAAATCAATCCTGGATAAAGGTTGACAAATGTAATAATGTTTGTTTCAAAATTTCTTTCAACGATGAAAAAGGTTGAAATTATACTGAAACGTGTAATACGCTGTTAAAGTTGTTCAAACATTTGGTACCATCTAGAAATATATACGCAAACTGTAACAATTTCGTTGCATCATGTTCTCACCATAAATTAATGTCGCGAGAGGGTCACTGAATCAGAACTGAGTTTTTTTCATGACTTATATTTACAAGCAATTTTGTACAAAACTGTAATTTGCTCGAAACAAGTTGTATGTTTAACATAAATTGAAGAATTCATAACAAGTAGATTTGAATCTTTATTGAACAACATATTTACTACATTATATAATTGCACTACCATATTAGAACATTTTGGACGGAATAAACGAAAATTCTATTGGAATATATCGCCACCTAAATCATTAACTTCGACCATCCTTGTTTTCATCGTAATTCCCTGAATTGTTTAAAACATACTTCAAATTCTTCCTCAAAACCACATTTCACCTACTAACCACAATATTGTTCATAAAATTAAAGTAACTAGATACAGCCGATGTAGGCCACCTTTCCTAGTTTGAATATGCAACGTGGACCTAATCGTTTTGAGCAAATCGATCTTCAGAATTGTAAGTAGTACAAACCAAGTAATTTGGCACGAGGAAAACAGTCGCGTCCTAGCAGGTTCAGGATTGCGAAGGCGACCGGCCATTATTTAAAATACGGGGAGGTTGTTGGGTTACTAGCTCCGGTCAGCCTCAATGGAATACATTAGCGTTATGCAAAGTGGAAGAGAATTTCGCAGAAACCGCTTCACAGTAGCTCGTCGTGTATCAAGCTTCGTGTAATCTCTCCGCGTGTCCCTCTTTCTCGTTCTCTTTGCCAGTTTCTCAGCCTCCTCTTCTATACACTGGTTCTGGTCTAGCTAGCTGGTGGCGCGAGCACCAGCAAGTAGTATGTGTATGCGCGTAGTCATCCAACGCTGCAAGAAGTTGCACGCTGCGACCAGACCACCAAGCGTTTCCGTCCTTTTCACCGTTGCGGTTCACGGCTATTCTACAATCTCGGGCACGATAAGTGGGTGGCTCGTTGCTTTTTGATCAATATTTAAAAGCTACGCGTCACCTGAAATTGCGTCGCTAAGTTTCTTGACCTCTAACGATCGTTCCACTAACTGAAACCCCAGACAACCGAGATTGTCTGGGATAGCTTTCGTGGACGGCTTGGACTTTTGACCACATGTTATGCAGTTTTGGAACACCTGTGTTCCTTGCTCTACTAATTGCAATTAAACATACACTGTCGCTCGAAAGTTTCGGAATCCATTCGATTTGTACTGCGGTGTTGGTGGTCTATGAAATAAAATAAAATAGGGAATTATTTAGTTCTGTTGTCGATTATTAGAGCGATATTGTGATTGATATTGAATAAATATTTTTAAAGTTTCCGGTGGTAGTACATGTTTGGAAATGTTTTTCAAGTGATCTCACGAAAGTAGATTTAAAGTGTTTTTAGTATACATTTCACAGAACTGTTCATTCATTGTTTGAAAAGCATCGCATTTTATAGTAAACAGATCTCTTAAATACTGAATATACAGACGCTAGGTTTTGATTATTATAGTTTATAATCCAGTGAAGTTTAAATACCTAGTTGTATAATGAAAATTCTTTTGAACTATATAATGTAAAGAGCAATTATTAACATCCTCGATTATAAATTCACTAAATTATTCGTATCGCGTCTACAAATTTTAATTGATAATTACGACTTTAGAAGTCGCGAAACTGTAAAAGTGGGACGTTGAGCATATGTAACCGACAGTTGGACTATGTGAATTGTTTTTAAATCAGTACATTTTTACAGTATAGCAAAGGAGGCAATGTTTCTTTTTTGTTTTGCCTTTCACTCTTTTCACTCTGCCTTTCTTTCCTCCTCTTTCTTAATTGCAAGTGACATGTAATATCAGAAATTTGTTTTTAAATTTCTGTGTTAAGTTCTTACATATTTCTATAGAAATTAAAGCACCATTGATTTAAGTATAACAAAATTTAAAAAATATAAATTTTGGAAGTGAAAATTATTAATTTTTTTCATATAACACGAATTATTTTAAAATAGGTACAAAATCAGATGGTACACTGGATTTAAAACGAAATCGATGATAGTGCGTTATATTGTGTAAAATGCAAGTTTATCGAATTCTGGATATGTATATGTGTTCAGGTTACGACCCTGCACCGCGTAAAACTATCGGAAACGGGATATATAGGGACAAGATACAAACTTTACAATGTTTCTCGATACAGTTATGTATTTCCACGCGAACCTGATTCTCATAGTTTCCTATGTGGATGAATTCAAAAGGGAAGCGCAATTCACGATGCTCTAACAATTCTTCGTTAACGGTAGCTAATTTGCTATGAAAATTAACTGGCAGGTAATAGACTTGTCGATTATTGGACTAAACAAAATTCCAGAATTTTCGTATCGATTTTGTTGCTATGACGAAGTAATTGTCAGCTACTACGTTTTCCATTTAATAATCGGTTAATGTTTATTTCGACTTTGTTTCAAAAAACATATTTTTCTTGTTACATTGTATATGATATTATTTGTTTTAGATCAAACAATGAATATTTCAAAAATAAGGCTATTTTCAATATACTATATATTCCGATGAATTAATTCCAAAACCGGGTAAAATTGAATTTCCAGCGACAATTTTCAAATTCATAATTAACCTGATTATCAAATAATATACCATAACTTGATCTGTTATTTCCAAACAATAAATCTTATTAATATCATCTAAAATTGAAGTTCATATTTCACATTAAAGTCCACATTATTTTAGATTCGAATCAGCTGAGGCTAGTGTATTTCACGAATAAATCATGCGAGCTAATATTTTCATTCTCACGATACTGTTAACGTTAACCGCCAAAAATTCATAGGCCATGTACCGATTATTTTCACTCAATTACTGAAAGATTCATCTCGGCCCTGTTGTTTATGACATCCATCTTTCACGATTCATTCGGCTGAATGAACTAGGTTGTTTATTACTTCGCGGCCATTAAACGCTCTTGCGCATCGGGACGCGATCTTTTAACCTCCAGCCATCGCCAAATCGCTAATCGATACGAAAGACAGCGCTTGAGAGATGCGAGCCGTATGAACGCTTCGTCGAACGCCTCTCGATATCGAATATGGATTATGCATGCGGGCACTACAATGTTCCTGCACGAATCTAAGTCGCGTTGAACCATGATAAGCGCCTGGATATTTTCCAGCTATGAATAGCGTAATGCCTCGTTATCGTTTCAGTGCGTACAGCAAACTACTCGTTAATACGAAATTGTCGAAAAATTTTAATTCCTACAAGGCAGGTGCACCGATCATTTCTGTTACCTATGTGAATAATGCTCAATTGTTCAATATTTCTAATTACGAAAATATAAATGGGATAACAGAAGATAACAGAAATAATTCTATGATTATTTTTCATTTGATATAAGGTTAAAAATTATTCTTTTTTTAGATTATTTGAGCTTCATGTTTCATTATAATGTACAGATAGTGTTAAGTACATACAGTGTTTTGTGAAGGCTTTGGAATATTTATATCGGTAGTCTTGTAGTGGATAATTAAGTGCACCTTTGGGAGGTACTTCAACTTATTTTTATGCGGAAATAAATGACGATGTATTCTTTTCGTGGTACTGGTTATTTACTGTTCTAGCTAGTTCAGAAATTTAAAAAAATGCTATAACAATACAGTCTACATTAAGTATTGTGAAATTCAATAATGTTTACAGTAATATTAATGTGTCACTCTTTCATTCTTTGAATATTATATGTCCAATTTTCAAAATAATATACAAATAAATTTAATTGCCGCAGTTTGTCGTATAGCTCAGCAATTTAATTTTTTTCCGATGGATAGAAGAACGTACTCGTAGTTCTTTTAAAATTTAATTATTTGACAGGCTGTTATTTAACTGCAGAAATAGGCGAACTTTGGACTACTTAAAATATAAATACAAGGTCATCCTGGTGATCTTTTTGTCCCTATATTGATCTGCGAAAGAATTTTGTAGCACGGTGACACGTATAGAGCAGCATAATTTCGAAATATCATTGATTTCGAGGATTTTTTTTAGCAATCTTATGGTTTGATCGTGAAAGAACTTAGAGCTATTTTTTCTCGTTTGCAACGACCACATTCTCTAAACTTCATTCGCACTTGATTAATGTTGATTTCATATTGCTAACATGGCATGGGTTTTCAATGTTTGTGACGGAAGCTACTTGAAGATGATAACGAATCCATAAAAAGGAACAATAAAAAGAAACAAAGGTTAATGGGAAGAAAGGGAAAAGAAGATTTAACGTAAAACACTTCTAGAGCAAGTTCAATTCAGAGTGAAGTGAGAACGAAATAGGCGCTATTTATTTTTATCGCGAGGACCGTACATTCCATTTCTCGAGAGTGTATAGGACGGGCAAAACTCTTCAAGCTACTTTCGTTTACATTTCGTATTTATTCAAAGTCGAGCATTCATATAATATTACGTTTAACTCAATTCACGGACAAGTGACACTTCTCATGAAAAGGCTAAGTATCAAATTTGTTTGCATCAAAACTCAGCATGAAAATTGCTTTTAAACCTTAAACTTCTTCTTTGTGCGATTGTTCAAAGCTTTTTCGTAAAATTATATGCATTTTTTTGAAGATATAGTTTAGAAAAATATGTACGTCAGGTGTAAAAACGAACTTTTTTGAATATCCAAATATTTTGAATTACCATGACACTATTTCATTGTAATATGTGTATTCTATTTTTGTCAAATTATCGATATCAATATATAGCTACCAGAATAATATAATTAAATTGATCTTTGTTTATAATCAATAAAAGCGACAATTTAATTAATATTAATATTGTGTGTACGTGAGTGTCTCATGAATAATATAATAATGTGTGGAAATAGCGACTGCACGTGCTGTCTCGTTATTTTATAGATTCACACAGAATTAACTTATTCGAGAGAAGATCCTGTAACATAATTTGATATCTTTTACTTTTTTTAGTAAATGATATCAATATCATAGTAAATGAATTTTATTGTGTCGGAACTTGATCGAAACTGAAATTTCTATAATAATACTGATATTACGTTAATAATAATATAATAATAATAATTATTATTATATAGTACTATATCACAAATATATTACATTATTATAATATAATAACATTAATATTAATAAATGGAATTTATAACGTAAAATGTTAAACACTTTTCAAACTGCAGAATGACGTTATCTTTGCATTAATAATTTAACATCCGTAGAACGTAAGCTCTAAAATACTAGACCGGCAACGTCGCGTGAAATTCGTCTAAATCCTGTTTGCCTGGAGAGACGAAGTAATTAGCAAATCCTTATGTCGTTGCTTTAATTAGCACACAATTATTTACTTTTCAAAGTAGCGACGCCGCATACTTAAGTTTATTCGGTTGAATGCTCGTTTCCCTAAGCCTTTTCGTGGTGCATCAAATCTGTAAGCTTTATTGACAGGAAATCATTACCAGCAGTCTACTTAACCGCGAAGTGTTCTTCCTGATGTCTGTCTACTTGCGAATTAAGCAAGTTCCATAACTGTCTTATTATTCCACATTACGTTACTTCAGATTAATATTGAAAGTCAAGAACAGCTATAGTAGTACGAGGCCCGTACGATAATGAGATGCATTGCTTATAGATGTTTGAGCTTTGATATTGTAAGCATTAAATATACGTACATATTATATGTGACGCTGAAGTTTATTGCGAAACGAAAATTGAATTTGCTTTACTATCTCGGAAGCTGCACCATTTCAATCATACGCATGAACAAAATATGTTATTCATCTAATATAATAATTGTATATTATTATTGTAATTGTATATTATTGAATTTTGTTTATATGAGATAGGAAGGGCTTAGTTAATCAAAAGATGATCGAATCGCTACATTTATTTTATTTATCATATGTGTTATAATTAGAGAAAAATTAAGAACAAGGAAATGCATCATTAATAAATAAATTTCTTTTCTTCATAATCATTTTAATTCAGAATTATTGCACGCATTATACACTTCTGTTATAAATAACTTAAATTTGCTTATAGACGAAACTGAAATTTATTATATTTATTTATGTGAAATTTGAGCAGGCACACTGACAAAGGTTTAATCTATCGGCAATGCATGGCTTTCTAAACCTAATCGATATAACTTAACTATAGAGAAATGGCTTTATCTGGCACGGCCTAAAGCGATTCATCTGCGTTTAGGGACGACATATTACCTATAGGCGGATCTAACACCATTTCTCAAGCCGTCCACCGATAATCTAGTCCCCTCGGGATGGTTTACCATGCCGTTTGTTCGAAAATATAAAAAAGCACTTCGACCTTATCCAAAGATCACTTCTAGATTATCGTGTCAGTTTCTTCACTAAGTCTTCACCTTTCATCGATGTTATTGGGACATTTAGATGATATATCACACGTATAAGAAATGTTAGACAAATTCTCTCAATCGGGTTAATTATGTATCTTTTATCTGACTGAATCTCATGAAACCAGAGACACTTTCTTTTTAAAATCAAAAATTTGCAAATAATCATACTTATTAATGAAAATAATGACTGTCGCCGTTTGATGGATCAAAATAGGCCAATAGGTGTTGCCTCGTTAAATTAGAGATAAAAAGGTGTTGATAAAAAGTTCATTCGTAGACGAAGGGGAGTATTCTATTACCAACTCCGACATTTCCAACTCCTTCCGTTCACAGTCAGGAAAGACAAGGTTAGTTGATTAGGTGGGGTCGAGACTATTTAATCAAGGAGTCCAGCTTTCGAAGCGAGGTTCTTGCAATGAACGAGCAAGTTTATCCTGACCGGAGATTTTCTCGTGATCCAGGTATTTTATTAAGTCTTTAGAAATCCGGTAGCGGTACTACTATATTTTATACAATTCATATATAGCCCTCGTATTTTCATTATTGTATGACAAAGGAATTTTCTCCAGCTTTTTATGTACAGTATATTGCACAATGTTTCTTTATTCAGTTTAATGATCTCAATCAATTTAAATTTAAATCAATATCTTTATTGTGGATACAGATTTATTCAGTTCAATAAGTTCAGTCAATTTTGAATAATAAATACAATATAAGAAGAGGAGTTTTGTCCATTTTTTTATCAGTTAATCGTTTATTTTAAGTGGTAGAAAAATAAAGTGTAGAAATGAGAAGTGTCTGAAGTTAGACTGTGAAAGAAGAGTGCGTGACTACTCAAAATTTTGAATGGATGTATATTTTCGAATGTAGAATAACCTCCTATCGATAGTCTAGTCATATACAAGAGGGAATTGGCTAAATTCACTACTCGATTCTTTCATACATAATACAACAAACATGTCACAAATTACTCATAAAACGTTATTGTGACGATCGAACTAGGATATCTGTTAAATTTGCCATCTCAGATACATTGATTGCATTGGAAATATTAAACACGTCGCAGATTAGATTCATGTTACGTTAATCGTATAATTTAATTGAAATGTAAGTTAGGCATACCCTGGTGCCTAGAGTGTTAAGATGGTTTAGTTAGACCTTGACTTAGTTAGATCGACCAGTTCTGAATTAGTTAGTTATGTTTGGGTTGGGATGTAGTTAGGATTGAATAGATCCCTCGACTCGGAAGCAAGGGAGCGAGTACTCATCGTTGGTCCACTTCCTGGCAATAGCCATAAACGTGCTTCACAGAGAGAGGATGTTCTATGTCCAAAATCAATTGTATATCTAAAACTGGTGCTCCAATTCTGAACAATTCCGTGGTTAATGTCTCTCATAATTACATTCGTCATGAAACACGATTATTATAATTAGACAAATTTGAAAATGATCTGATAATATATGCATATAAATACTGCAAGATAGTTATTGCAAATGTATACGTGTTTAGTAAAAAGTTAGTACTCAGCACTAATAGCCATCTTGAGCATATAAGTGTTAGATATGGTTCCACTTTAACCACAATAGTCAAATCTCATCCGAATGAAATTTCCTAATGTTTTGTCTAACGCATAATATATTCATAATAGGTGTCTATAAGTTTGAATGCTTTTATGCGCCTGTGTATACCTCTTGCGGATTAATTTGTTTAACCAACAAAATATATATACTTGGCCTGGATCTCGGTACCTCTCTGATCCCAATTAGATAGCGAGTAATTCCAATGCACCATAACACCTAACCTAAATCGAGTATACAGCCCACGCCAGTCCAGGAGCAACGTGTTTTGCGGGTACACTTCTGTTATTTATGCAACCAGCCTAGCTCATTATGCGACTCGCTGGCAAGTGTATTCATGAACGGAGCGCGTTAAGGTACGTGAGGTGGTCGCATGTTGCACGTACGAGGTCTCGTTCAAGAAAATCGCATGCGTCGGAACGTATCATGGTTGTCAGTCATATTAATAGGACCGTTAATGAAGCCGGCACCTTGATGAAAATATGCTAAATAACATAAGCCTTTTCGAAGCTTGAAACTGCCAGCATATGGTACAGAGAATATCATCTGATTTGAGGTATAACACACGTCCTTATTTTTTGAGTTATTTATATTTATATCTGTTTCAACATTAAATTCACATTACTTATTTGATAGATATATTATTCTTTTCAGTATCATTTAATGACTAATTCGTTTTGACAGAATTAATCTCCTATTATTGTAAACCTTCGTTAAATACAGTATACGACATGTAATTAGGATAATATGGGGAATAAAATTTAATTAATCTGATTTTATGTATGTCACCATTGAGCTTCGTTTGATTTTGCGAGTATCATGTAACCACTGTCCGAAAGACGAACTTTCTAATTAAAAGAGTCGTGAATGATGGTTGTACGCGTTATCACTATAGTGGCCTACCTATTGTCAAATTTCAAGCTAACTAAGCTACAGTGACACAGTAGCTCGTTACCAGACATGAAACTTTTAAATTGAAATGGAATCAATGCTCGTAACTGCGATTACCAGTGTGCATGAGATCCTCTTCAAAATAGCGTTGTATTTACATGTTTGCAAAGTTTTAACTTTTGTGTAACTGTTTCATACATCTAAGGCGTCAGACGATTGTACGTGATTTACAATTTAGTGATTCTAGAAAGTGGAAATGTAATTTTGCTTCTAATAATTATAGACATTACCTTTAAACAAAGTTAATTTGTTACAAAGTCTGTAACTTGTAATTCGAATTTCGTAAAATTGTAAATGAGCTTAAAATTTTGAAATTCTTTAAGCTCTACAAAGTGCCTGGGAGCTCGTAAAATTCATTAAGTTTAAAATTCAATAATCCTACAAAGTTTGATAATACTAGTGTTCCTATAATTTTAAAAAGTCCATGAATTCTTAAAATTCATGAGTGCTTGAATAATCTTAGAGGTCAGAGAGCTTTAACACAAAACTACATCGTTATCTTTAGAACCTAATCCTAATTTTAAATAAAACGCTTTAGTTAAAATGAACTTGCAGTAAACGACTTGCGAGGATAACAAAATAATTATCACGGATAATCTAGATTAAGTTCTCTGTATTTTTATCTTACGATTAAACAGTGAATTAGAACTACTGGTTGCTTTAATTAAATATCGTGGCAACGCAGTTTCATTACACAAACAGAACACGCGTACTTTAGTTTTATTTCCCGAAATTTCGGGTCTCACGCTTGAAATAGTTCCGCGCGTGATACGAAATCAGAGAAATCCCCAGAATTGTAATTCAGAAGTCCTCTGTTTGCCTTTTGTTTCACATGTATATATGTGTGTATGTACGTTGCATCATCTATAATTCCATGTCTCTAGATATTACGCAAGTTCTAGCAGGATAGACGAATTCGAAATGAATTCAAGTCCCCCGTGTAGCGAGCTCAGATGTTTCAATGAAAATGTAATCTGTAGCGGAAGTACACTTATCAAGTGGAATGCTTTCCATGTGGAGAATCCACGTATTTCGAGAACTTCTAACACGATCCACGGAATTGGTCGTCCTATAGATTCGCTTTTATTGTATGTTACGGAATAGGTACTCTTCTTACAAAATTCACATGCTCATCTGTACGCTTATAGTTGCAGGGATTTGGCCAACATCCAAGTGTGTTTCATCAATAAATGCATCTAATGACGACCATCTAGCAAATATGACAACATATGATTTCGTATGTCATCGAACATTTCTCTCATTTTTACGTGGAGCTTTCTTCAGTTAGGATGAAATATAAAATTATTATGGATTATCATATTTTACGTTAAAACAAGTAAAATCACAATAAAATATATAAAATTACTTTCATAAAACGTAATTTACGGTGGTGCAGATATTGCATGAGCTTAAGTCCTGGCTGTGACCCAATATGTGTATATCTTCATAATCTTAGAGACTTAGAGAGAAAGAAAGGGAGAATGTGATCGATATCGAAATGTGGTTTGGAGCGAAACGGCAACTTCTGTGAGCCATTGCTCTCCTCGTTGCCATCTATGCCTCAACTGGCTGGTAGTAACCAGTTCAATATGCACCAGCGAACATCGATCGACTCGATCGCTCAGCACATGGTTCCCGTTAGTTTGATGAACTTACGAAATACTTGGTGTCCTGGCAGAATGGGAACCAACCCGTAGAAACTTAACAATGGTTCCATAAATGCTTCGCATTTAGCAAGCGTCAAACTAACCTGAACTGAGGCGAAGTTCGTTGCAGAAACTGTCATCCGAGGTAATTTCTTACTCCCGTGATTTTGGGCGACGATGCTTCCCGCGAATTGCGCTCTCGATCGGAAAATTGTTATGACGGTCATGTTTCATAGAAATGAAGAGTCCTTAGGTTTTTCTGGAATTTTCTTAAAGCTACATTGTCCGTGAATAGTTGTGGAATTTGTGAAATTGAATTGGTAAACGGGAAGTATTTGTGTGTTTCATACGAAAGTATGGAAAGGTTGAAAATTTGTTTATAGGGCTAGCGTTAGTTATATGATTAATATATTTCTTTCCGGATAGAAAATTTTCGTTATGCTGTTACTAAATAGTCTTTGTTAAAACGTCAATATCAATATCATAATTATGAATAATAAGATGAGAAGAAGTATATGAAAAATACTAAAGAATTATTTATTACAAAGTAGAATTAGGTTATTTACCATAAATAAATTAGCATAGTCTTGTTATTAATATTAGTCATCAAAATATTATGTGAACTAATTGTATATATACGTGCATCAGTTTCAGAGTATCTATTTAATTGTTAATGTACCTCGAGATATTTGTGTTTATGCTCCCGAGAATGCTATTTATCGTATGCTTGCCTTCATCATCACCTTTGTTATTCTACTGCAAAGGACAAACACTATGCAATTCCCCTATTATTTTACACTACACGTAGCTTAAAAACTAAACATAAAATATTATAGCAATATTTTCGTCAAATCTAACATATAAAACTAACAGCAGTCACTAATAAAGTTTGCTAAGTAATTTTATTCTATGTATACGTATATACATCTAGATAAAAAGGCATATATGCATAATTTAACTCGCCAATCAATTATCAATTATATTAATGATTAATTTACCTTACTCTGAAAAATTTTATACAATAAAATTTTTTAATCTAGTCCAAATGAATGGTATCAATTGATCAGCATTATTCTTACATAACATAGAACTCTATATCTTACACACAAGTTTCTTACATATATATTTATAAATAACAAATAGAATTATTATCTATGCATGTAACTCTTGGTCAATATATTATTCTATAAGATGGAACTGCTTAAAATCCCATAATGCTCAGACAATCCGATTTTATAAATCTGATATTTACCTCAGTATTTATGTGGTTCATCAAATTCCTTAATGTTATCCAACCCTGAATTTCAGTATCTCGGATCTTTAGTAATTGACAAAGCCAGGGTATCATTTTAGCGGTTCTTGTCACATGAGCATGTAGGATCTAGAGATGGTAATTAGTAACTTCATTGGTAAGTTTGAGAGAAACGTATAGTTAGATGTAAAAACAGAGGTACAGCGGAGAATGACAAAGTTTAATTGGAAGTTTAATTGGAATATTTGCTTCGTAACTTCTGTGCTGTATATAAAGTGTATATTTCTGGTGAATATGAAACGTAAGAAAATTGTTCAGAGAGTTGTAATATCTTAGTGAAATTAAATGTTGAGCTGTTATGAAAATTATTAAGAATTATTGAGAATTATTCAGGGGTCATTGTGCGGTTACTAGAATTTTTCATGCAAAATTTGGTTTGATGTACATATTGTACAAGTATGAAACGAGGGTAGTATCAGGTCATCGTAATTTATGAAGTTGTACGTTACTAATAATATTCAATATTGGAAGAGGATATGGTGGAGAGAGGAATGGTGAAATGTTAAATTTTAATGATGCAATGGGTGAACGGTTATTTAGAACCTCAGAGGTACATGTAGTATATTATAATGTATTATAGTATCTTTGGTATAATTTATCTTTCATTAGGAATTTTTTCTTTCATTCGACGACTACTATTTATTTTTTATACTGCAGTGAGCCTTGAATCTTTATGTTCCAAGCTTGCTTTCATTGAACAAAACAATTCGTAATATTTCAAGAAGATGTTTAACATAGAATTGAGGCGACAATCTATATGTACCAATAAGAATTTTTTATATTTTGTTTAAATTTGACACATTTTTTAACAGTAGAAAAATACGATTGGATCGAGAATGACCAAAAGAACGCAAGAGAAATATATGAAATGTATGATGTACATTCCAGCTTTTTACTTCTGTTTATGAAAATATGAATTTACATGAACATCCGAAATTTAATAATTTTCCAAGATCTTTTCTCTTAATAATTTTATAATTCAAAGGTTCAATCTATCAAAGAATCATTCTCCATTCAACAATATTACAAATAATATAAAAAATAATACTTGTCACACTTTCGTACATAGTATTACGTAATGCAATAATACGTAACGAAGCATTACACTCCAAATGAAGAGATTTCATTAGCATATCGTTGGATAATCGTCGAACATGGTACATATAGTAACACGATCGAACACATATGCATACATAGACTAAATTGTATCGCGGGAATCTTTATGTGGCCAGTTTTGGAATTAAGGCCTAGTATCGGTCAAGTGATCGTCGTCACATCGATCCTTTCGATCAGGTTTGCGGCCACGGTAACATTGTTTGCAGATGGTCGGACTATCGACTAGACCGCCAAACCCATTGCGGCTATACAGGAAGGTTCACCTGCTATGTACGCACGTCACGACCACGAAATGATTTAATTCATTATGCCACCGAGTACTGTAGCGATCGCTGATTGGGATATCAAATATTGATGTAGTACAAGCTCATACGCGCATGAGTCGTGTCGTTTTTTATTCGAATGTTCCGTGATCGAATTTTTCTTTTGATCGAAATGAAACGACGGTGATTGAGAGGCTTCGTGAAAAAGAGACACGATTTCATTGACTTTTGGCTTTTGTACCTTCTACTCTTACAATGGTGTCCATTCCATTACCTTTAGACACCGTCACATTTATGATGTAACGTATGAGAAGTCTGACTATGAACGATTCATAATATTTTACTGAATATACTATGCAAGATATAAATGATTATGTGCGTAAAAATTAGAAGAATTGAAATCATATATGCTTTTGGAACTATGACATATATTAGGATGTAACATATGACATATCTGACTATTAACGGCTGATACTAGTTCACTGAATGCCAAACAAAATATAGATGTTCGTACATACAGAAGTTACAAAATTAAAATCATATATTGACGAAAGCTCTTAGTTTTAAAATGATATACAAAAAAGAAGGGAAATCTCTTAGATCCAAAATGATACACGAGATGATCTGTGAAGATAAAGGGATTTATGGAAAAATGAAGTTTCATGCATTTCCTCGTTATATTACAGTGATACAAATTTGTAAACAAGATCGATGCTTTTTCAATTGCACATATAAGATTCATTAAAACCTCTTCTACTATAAATGAAAAGAATTGTATCGTGTTCCTGTCTTTCACAGGTAACCTTAATGATTTAAATTTATCATTGTTCCAAGGATTTAAAGTTTATCATTAGTGCAATGTTATCGTTGCAAGTTTTTTTTCTTTCAGTGAGTGTCAGTTGCGCGTAATTAATCTCCATTGAAAGACTCTATGCAATTTTCAGTTCTTTAATTTCTTTTGCCCGAGATAAATAGAATTTGCACGGAAAAAGTCTCAGTAAAAAATTTTTCGTACTCCGTGCATCGACTAAATTGAAGAATCAGGGCTACATACTCGACACCGTCGTGCATCCGTCGAACGTTTCGTGCGTGAAGTGCAATCGAGTCGTTGGCGATGCGTTTCGCTTGTGTCGAAGTTAATCGCTCGCGATTAAAATAAATTGCAAGAGATAATGGCTACCGGATACGTGAGATGCGAATGGGATTTAAATGTAAATTTTCTCTGTTTTCCGCAACTATTTCTGAAATCATTTCCATGGCACACACGTGTTTCGTTTTTCTCTTTAGCCCCTGCTCATCATTTTCCACTCCCGAACAAATTTCAAACATTTACATTGTTGTTTTATTATCTATGTTTCTTTTTTCGCTGCTTTTTCGAATCGTTACTCGATAAAAGAGGTTTCACGTTCAGCATTAACTTGTTCGAAAAAGATTGCTGGAGCGAAATGCTGTGCAATGCTAATAAGTAGCTGTATGTATATCTAACATTACAACTATCAAAATAATCGAAATGACCAATTTGTAAGTATTTGCTTGTATATTTACATTAGTAGAATGCGAATGTTTATGCATTTGTGAGAAATTGAAATGTATATGTATATGTATATGTATATGTATATGTATATGTATATGTATATATTGTGTATTCATTTATGGATATGAGAAAATTACAATGCCTTATTATTTAAAAGCCAAATTGAAAGTTCATTGATCTAGTTATTGCAGCAAAATAATTTACGTTTAATTGACGACGCAATTTCAAATATAGAACTACGTCTTTACTGTTCAATAATGCAGTTAGGAATTCAATACATCAAAAATGTCTTTGTGCAAACTGTAAACTCATAAACCACGAACGCTGTGAACACTCTATAAGTACATTAAATAGTCGTTTTACGTTATTTCATGGTTGTTTTATAACACATAATGTTGTAAGTGAATTCAGTGTATTCAGTAATTCAGTATTTGTTACGATGCTATCCCAGTCGTCCTTACGATAACAATATGCTCGTTTCTCTCTCCTGTATCGTCTTCTGCTTTAAAACCAAGATAGAGAAAGGGGAAAGTTTTATTAGATCTGCTGATCTCTTTTTGATGCGTCTTTTTTCTCTAACGACGACGAACGGAGATAAAATCGTATAAAAGAGGCTCCATCTGCATGTAGAGTAACTGCGTTGGTACTATCCATGGCAAATGAGAATTGTGATTTCTAAAAATGTATGACCCTGGAAACTTGTAAATTTGATATAAATATTCCATCAAGCTATCGTTATTGAAGTTGACAACAGTCATATGATGTTAAGAGTTTGTACTAATTCGTTATAGTAGTTGACAATTTTGGTGTATGTAGCACTTTTCTCCTTTCAATTATTTTTCTGGCTTTTAAATTCATATTAATGCGTATTTTTTATATAATTCAATGTTAATTACATATAATATTATTAAAACACACGTAAACAATTGATTTGTCTGTGTCAAATCTAATAATATTATTACATTACGATAAAAGAATATTCAGGGAAAAGGAGAAAAATGAATCAGAACGTGTAAGTAGTAGTGCATCGTATACAGTCAGACGCACATTCTCTTAAATGAAAATGCTATATTAAGGAATAAAGATATATTGACGGAGAAGGAAGAGAATAAATCAGATAGTGTAAGTAGTAGTGGATCCTGTATGACCAGACATTCTCCTAAATGAAAATATCAAGGAATAAAAGTATGTTAAGGGAGCAAAAGGAGAATAAATCACGTAGTGCGAGTAGCAGTTGATTGTATATGGACAGATGTACATTTTCCTAAAGGTATATAGATAACAATAACGTTATAATCGTTAACTACGCTTCAATATAGTACACTATTAAGCGTTAATAACCTCTATAGATCTATCAATATTATTAATATTACTATTTCATACGTTCATATAATATTATTGTATGAATATTTTCTCTGTGTATACCTCTATCTATTTTTCTACTGTTATTAATATTTTCATTAAAAATATAAATATCTCTCTCTTTCTCTCACACATACACACATATAGTGTTATTTATATGTCTCTACAAACATTCATATTTTGTTTCACGAGAGTTAGACGATAAACGGAATTGTGCGAAATTTATCGAACTTAATAGATGTATGAATAATGAATAATCTTATTAGAACAATTTTTGTGTTCAATTGCCGCAACAACTATATAATAAGCGATATGAAATTAAAACGGGAAAAACAATATATAACAATCTTTATTTGTCTCTTTTTTTTTATTATTGTACTCAAATTTGTAATTTAGGTCGGTACGTATATCTCTATTTCGAAATTTCCCATATGAAACTGTGTTATTGTGAATTCGAGAACATGGGCTTTGATACATTTGCGACAAATTGTAAATTTGTGGCTCGCGTGTCCTCAATAACTGTCTGTCCCCAATAATATGACCAACTCTGTCTCATCGAAGGGATTAAAATGTTGTATCTATACATTGAACACAATTTCACTGTATAAAATTACATTTTTTTATTTATTCGTGTACAATTCGTGGTACAAGTCAAGTACGAGAAATTTTGTCGTATGAAGTTTCAGCTTCTATAAAAATATAATGGAAATTAGATCGACCATACGTGTGCCTAATTGACTCTTCGTGTGATTGCTTTTATTAATATACATATTTTTGCATTCGAGATGGAATGAGGCCTTTGTCATTGACTCGCTACATATTAAGTCAATGAAGACTGTTTGATTATCTAAGTAGAAGACGGTTATTAAGTAGATATAACCGTGCAATAATCAAAAATTATATTATATGACATTTTGACCTATTTTGAGAAAATCCCTCATTTTCTAAGCATACATTCTCTGCATTCTTTTATTCGCGAATTAAAAGTCATCCAGTTTAACTATGTTAAAGTTTTACTCAAAATTCAGCCCAGCAGGTTTTACTGCATTCACATATATATAGTACGATAAGGTATAGGATCACTGTCGAAATCAAAGAATCGAAATTGTAAAATACTGTTTTCTGTATTCGGGCTCTGACTGTGGAAACGAACATGGCAGATAATACATACAGGTCATACATCTATTGAAAATATAAACCAGGTTTTTCGAGTCAGACTCGGCTTTCGAGATATTGAAACTGTAAAATATATACTTGCATCTATCTAATGAACTACTAAACTTTTAAAATGTATGCAGATTTTAATCACCGTGTGTTCCATTTTCGTTGGGGCAATTAAATTCCAAGTAGAATTGTTTCTCATTTGTATTTTTTTCTGTACATGTAATAAGAGAAAGAATTCTATATGAGAGAAATTCTATTTTTTGATTCTATTTCTTTAATTTCGTATTTGCCAACTTAATAGTAACGGACAGAAAAATAAATTAGAGATATGAGAGATCTGAGAGTATATAACGCATTATTATCTAATGAGAATATTGAAATATTCATAATATTACAAGAATAGTAAACAGAGTTTTTAACAACTTCCTAATATATATTGAACTTCATTGTGAATTATCATTGAAGACTTTTAAATATGCTTAAAATATATAGTTAAGAATGTTCGAGAGAAAGAAAGCTTATGAATGTGTTTGTAAATTTATTTGTACATCAAGCTTCTTCTCTCTATCATCTTCCATTGTCATTGATATAACCAATAACAAGAAACAATTTTCATGTTATCAGCGTCATCGTATGGACTCCATTGACGTATGGAAGAGTTAAAATCGAAATTTTAGCACGACAAAATCTCTGTAACAATACACCAATCCAATAACTTCACGCTCTATAGTAAAGAGCATTTATTGATATCCTGTATCAACCTAAGGTCTTCTTATTCTATTCGATCAGATCTCATTGAGGCTTCTTCATTAAGTTTTTCGTAATAAAAGCCATAAGTGACGCTCATCTGAAGGTTGTACTTGATCTCGCGGTGCATGTCAGAGAACGAATTTAGAGCGGAGTTTGTAAGAGTCATGACCGCGAGAAGAGTGGTTGCATCGCGTTCTTTTTATGCCTGTATCCCCGGTTGCCATTCCGCTTTCTGCAATTAAAACTTGTCGCGTACATGTATACTGGTTTCCGAGGAGCAGCAGCCGTTCCAGCAAGGGTTGCAGCTGGATCACCGAGTGTTCCACGGCTGCGACCGTAATTAATACGTAGCGAGAGCACGAGTGGCTGTTTATCTGTCTTCCGAAACGGCGTTACGTTTTAAGGGAGAAACCGTGATAGTTCTCATGATAAACAGCGAAAAGAGGATACGAGCCTCTTCCTTCCCGTTCCCTCGTACATCTTCTGAATGATACTTTACAAGATCGAGGCTGATTCTAGAGAAGCTCAAAACTCCTTCTTCGTGGGTCGGTGTTAAATTGTTGCTGAAGATTTGGTAATACGCGCGCTACTTATTAAGCTAAATTCATGGAATGGAACGTTTAGCAATAGTGAAATTATGTAGTTCATATTAAGAATTGTCATATCGAGGAATATAATAGTTTACGAATAGCTAGTCGAAATTTATAAATGGGATATTCGTGTATAATACTTTTTAAATTATATATCAACATATACTACAGAGGTTATTCGTTGAGCAACATATAATTAATAATACATTTGGAAGCGCAAAAAAATGGGAAACACATAAACCACGTAATCTAAGTAGTATTAAACCATATGTAGCTAGACATCTCTTAAATGCGTATAAACAATATTTCATCTGTATTGGTATTGAAAATAATTAATTCCAATTGTAGAATAGTTTTTTACCTAATGCATATCGTAAGACCTGGTAATATAGTAACATAGTTATTTATTGGTACATTTAAAATTGAGAAAAATGTCAGGAAAGAAGGAAAGAATAAATTAGATGTTCTGAATAGTAGTAGCTCGTATGTGGTCAGACGTATGTTTTCCTATATGGGTATCAGCAACGTTACATATATATGGTTTCATAAACCACATTCAGAAAAAGAAATGTGTCCAAATCAGTTATTTCCAATGCACATACTTATGTATTCCTACATACATATTAGAATATTCAGATTTTAGATGCAGATATCTTTGCAGGAATTCTTTTTATACTTTGGAATTATTCTAATCAATGGAAAATAATGTCAATGGATTATAAGCCGATCGGATAAAAGTACAAAATTCTTGAAATTTACATGGCATGGTTATGGTAATGTTCATAACTGCGCTGCTGTCTTGAATTTTATACAAAAATTCGTTATTAATGCAACTGATATTTTTTCATTGGATGACATTCCCGTATGTTATTAAAAAGTGTATTTTGATTGTTAATATTCAAACAATTGTTTTACTTTTATTTGAAGAGATAATACAACGAAATTCTTTCTATGGTATAGAAATAAATTAATTTTTTAAGTAAATGTTGTAAGAACGTCCTTTCTGGCTATTTAATTTCATATGTTGATTTTTTCAAAGACTCAGAAATGATTTACACATTGCAAATAGACGTTGCAAATTTGTTACTCGTAGAATATGCTATGAAGATAAACGAGTTTGTATGTGGTACACAGATAAATATTTAAGGACAGGTTGGTTTTATGATATCAGTTCACCCCAATAATATGTTGGAATTTTATTTCACCCAACTTTCCAATTAATTTTTTATGAACCATTTACAACAAAAGGGTTCTCCACTCAATTTAATGCACCTTTATAGGATAATAATAAAAGTTGCTTACCCCGCGTGAAGTATTTCAGATACAGTTACGTTATATAATTCTTGAAATATTGATATTTAAACATGCAACGTAGCACTTCGTGAGATTTAATTTTGCAATTCCCAATATTAATATAATTTTAGCAATAAGTTACGAAAATCTTATAAAAATGATTCATATATAGTACGATAAATGAATAATAGTTTCCGTACGCAAGAAGTTTTCAGATTTTTCCATAATATTTTTTTAAATTGAGTCTTCCAGTTTTATAAAAAAAATAGAACTATTCATCCTGATAATAGAAATAATGGAAAAATATAATCTACTGAAAATTGATAATGAAAAACGTAATTGTAAAAAAGTAATGTAAAAAGTAATCTCAATTATCTATCAACAATGTAAAGTTACGTAGGTAACACTTCGATATGTACCTAAATTGAACATTCCATCTAACAAGACACGTATTAATAATTCAAGACTACCGCGTGTATCGTTTCAATAACTTGAAAATCAAGAATGTCATGGAAAAAACTCACCGTTTATCTTCAACATCGGATAACGGGAGTTGAGAAGAGAAAGCTGAGCGTGACTGGTAATTCGGCGAGAAGAAACGCGGGTAAAATAAATTTGGTGGGTGGTAAAAAGGAGGACGAAGGCTTCGAGGGTATGGAAACAGTGTTATCTCCCCCCAAACAAAATAACATGCGACCCAGCCGAACAGCAGAACGTCGTAAAAAACCAAATGTTCGCGTTCTATCTTCTCCGCGGTACTTCCTACATCTCATCAGCTTCACTTCGTTTCCTTCTTGTCCTTCCGTCTTTTCTTTTTTTACAGATTTTTCCCTACCATCGTTTCGGTGTTGCTTTTCAGATGTTTGTTTTTTTTTTTTGTCACTTTTTCTCTATTTTTACATTCGTGTGACTGTCTCGGGTTTCCTGTTCGTACCGCCACGTAGAGGTTGCTCCTTCATGCGGATGCAGTGATCACAAGAATACTGCATTAACCACTATAGGTTGTTCCAAAATGTTTATCTAGTCTCTACTACGAAAATGGAGTGAATTTGAATGCGACCACTAAAGTGGCCGTGAAATCTAGTGCTTGTGATACTTAACACGCTAACGAGCTTTAGAGTCAGTTGTACGCGGTACTTGATATCTGAACGTTTCGCGGTTCATCCAATTTGCAGTAAAATATATCGATTTTAGTTAGTTTTTCTTTCGTCACATAAAAAAGTGATTTTGATTTGTTGAGGTTATTCGGTGTGTAAACAGAGAAAACACGTGGATAAGTTGTAAGGTAGAAAATATATTTAAATAGAAGTGTAATAAGTAAAAATACAATTTGAGCTGGTCCAGATCCGCACGCTAGCTGTGTTACCTAATAACTGAAAAACCCCGAAGCCAACGTCGCCTGTCTACTGTTTATGGCCTGACTTCGTCGCAGTCTTTTGTCTACGCGCTGTCGATGGCTTCAGTGCTTGAGAAAACTAAAAAAGACCAGATGTAGAGTTTTCTTAGAAGTGGTAACCACTTCAACATGATTGATCATCGGAATTGAAGTTAATGTTTTGATGGTTGAAAGAAGTAACTTTAAACATTTTGATGGATAGAGAGATTTAAGATCTTCTTCAGAGCTATACGACGTTAACTTGAAGCTATCTCCGTGTCTTCCGAAAGTAACTGGAGCAATATTATTATAAAACATCTTATAAAAAACATTAGTAACCAATGGTTTCGTTTCTGTTTAATTCATTCTCTTCTTTATTTTCTATTTATTTTAACAATTAATTAATCTTCTATTCATTAGTTTAATATTGCAGAGACACAAAATAAGCTTTTCAGATTATTTCAAAGGTGGATGCCCTTATATTATTTCTTTACTAGCCAACTTTCTGGTTATAAATTGTACATCGTATACTATTACACTATGTACTGTACCACTGCTATTTTATTTATTTCCCCATCTATAAAAACATGATACATGTGAAAGAACGATAAAACAAATTAAACAAGTAGAATAATTGATATGAAAGACGATGAGAATCAAAAATAAAACAGAAAAGAAACTGATGAATTTATCACGCTGCAGCTAAATAACTTAACCGACCCGATTCTAATCGAATTATCTCGTTAAGCTTGGTATATTTAATCTACACAGTTCGGTTTAATGAATGTAATTCGCGTCAAATTTACTTAACTCAGCGTATCCCTCGCAGAATTTCCTTAACTTATTTTATTCGATCGAATCTGACTCCCAGCTTATTTCATTCGTTTACACGGTACCTTTGTAACGCGTCTAATCCAGTCCTAATCATTATATTTAACCTAAACTGTAGCCAATCTAGCAACAAGATTAGCACACACATCCAGAACACATCTAGCCCACATAACTCAGTTGAACCTATCTAACTGACGTATCCTGTGCCAAATCAACTTAACCCGCTAACCTATATCGAGGAACGGCTCAGACGTCGGTTACTTAATTTAATTTAACCCATCTAATTGGGTTCATAGGATAACTAACCTAGATCCAACCACAATTGCCGTAAATCGCCCAACTTTCGGCGACGGTGTAATAAATCCTAAATCGCGCATAAAACATCCAATGTTGAATTTCTGGCGATTTTGCCACTGCTGTTTTCATCGGGAAACGGGGCGACATTGTACAACGGCTCACTAAATTACTCGAATACTTGTCATAGAAACTTTTTTATGAAATTTTATTAATACTATTACCATGGCTGTATTGGCCAAATTGGAAATCAATCTGATGGCGTATATGAACAGGATATTTACTGTAAACATATATTTAGATGTTAGTAAAATTTTAATAATATAATCGTGTCTCATTACAGTGCTGACAGAATTATAAAATGTTTCGTGCAATATATTCATAAAAAGCTTCTTCGGTAAGTATTCGAATACTTTCGCGATCCATTATAGTCTGATAGCGTGAGGAACTTCTGGATTTACGCTATAACTCGGTCGCCGGCATATCCTTTGATAAATTGAATTAAAGTCGACCAGCCAAGCTCTCGAACTTGCCGATAGACCCGATGATGAACGCGGTGAAGCACGATTTGCTCCTTAATTTTCAGTAGTCGCTCCTGGGAAATGTTTGGGACGAAAAACTAGCTTGGAAGATGCAGAGGGGAATGGTAAAAATGTTGGAAGATTTATAGGAGCGCCGGAATTTAGGTTCCCTTTTGGTATTGTAGGATATTGATTTATTTCATAGCTGATAGGATTTCTGTCGAGTGATGAAAGAACCAGTTGTTTCTGAATATTTCCTGGTTTGACGTTTTTACAATAGAATTGTTTATGACGGTATAATTGAAATCGTTAGGCAAGTGGAAATAATGGAATTTGCGAATGAAGTGAATTGAAAATTAATTATGATGCATCTAATTGCTTTTAAGATATTGACAGGATAAAAATCCTATTTTCTCTCCTATAATAGGTACTTTATCTTTAGAGCATGATATGAAATTACGAAAAATCGTTATGAAGTTAATCATCAAACGTATTCTTTCTCGCTTCAGAAACTGATAATTCAATGACTCATAAATTGTAATAACTGAAAATATGAATTTCATGTATAAACTTCTTCCATCTGTAGTGAGTAATTATCATTCAAGTGTGTACAATCTTTCTAATTCCACAAGTTTCTTATTATAAGTACAAATTCCATTAAAAACATATATCAATCTGGCAATGTCAGAATTGTAGAGATAAAAGATAATGTGGTGGTATTATTCTGGAGCAAGGTTAAATTCCTCTCCAATCCATCCCATCAAAACATCCCAACAAATTCGAACCAACCGTCAAACATTCCGAACAATGGAAGATAATACGAGTGAATGGTCTCTAAATCCGTAGACACCCTGATATTCGATAAGAGCTATTCTGTCAAAATTCCCAGTAAATAGCTTTATCATCTTTCCACTCCTCGAACTGTGTTCTGAGCTCTCAGATTAAATCGACACGAGTCAAAAGCATTGTCTCTTTCCTAATTGACACACGGTCGAAGGGATCGTGACAAATACCAGGGATGAAGTTTGGAAGAAAAGGTGAAAAGTAGCCACCTTTGCGTCGGTTGTACCGGACAAGCATGACTCTTTTACGTCCCCCGAGTGTCTGTAGCAGCCGAGCATCATTTATGATTATCTTTTGTGCCGTTAGTGTCCCCTGTTACATGTGACCTTTCCATTTTCTCCCTTCCTCTCGGTTTCTTCGATAAAAGCGGTCACGGTAATCCTTTTCCGCGGCGAACCAGCGTCAGAATTATTGATACACGGACCAGAGTCTCATTTGTTCGATAGCTTTTTGTGCATCAGACTGCTGCGCGAACGTTGTTTACACACGACGATAGGTCGCGTTTGAACTCACGAGGAGCTTCCAAATCATCGATGTCAGCGTGTAATTTTACGTTTCCGACCGACAAGTAATGTTCGGCTTATACGGAAGATGAACGATATCTGCGTTCTTCAGCGTCGTTGCTTCTAGTTGAGATTACCGCTGATCCACGTTGTGTACATTGCTTTACGGTTGTGCAAACGTTCCAGCAAGTCACGTTTTGAGTTAGCTTTCTGTTATTCTTGTGGGTCTCTGTCGATGTATACTTCGAATTGAAATTGAATTTTCTGCTGCTCTCTGTTGACCGGAGAATTGATTTTTGCGAGCTCCTTCGAAATTGACTTAACTCTGCTGCGATTCTTCGATTTTCAGAACTCAATCTCACTCTTGTTTTGACAAGCAAATAGATTTAATATTTTAGGAAAAGCTTTGATATAATATTATAATGAGAAGACACACATGTTAACAAAGGTTCTTCCGTATTTTACTTAAATATAAGAAATTTATTTACTACAGAAGAACGATTGGTTTGAAAATGATCGATTTATATCCATTTTGGCCGTGATATTTAGGTCTTTGACATACCATTGATCAGGCTGAGTATACCCGTAATTGATCTATTGTACACACAATAATGTACCCATCAATTATGAAAATATAAGATCATGTTGTTATGATAGCATCGTTTATTGTATACATCGAGTACAATATTATATAGGGTGCCCCAATTTTTTTCCTATAATACATACACATTATACTCTAATAACCACGATAACAAAAAAATGTCATGTAAACATATGTTACTAGAAACATTGTTAAAAAGTTAAAACCATCTTTAGCAGCCAGAAGTTATCATATTGACAAAAATGGTGAACATTTTCAAATTTTCTGATTACTACTATATATTAAGATATACTGACAAGGTTTGGTTGGAAAAAAACTGGGACATCCTGTATGTTATGTCGAAATTTTCAATCAACATTTATACGCTGTACAAACACTAATAAGAGTAACTTATTTCATTTATTTTGTATTTTCGTCCATTTACTCGTTTCACGCAATATGATTTCAATGGATTGGAAAAACTGTCGTATATTATTTTAAAATTTATAACTGAAAAGCAATTTGATTTTATAAGCGCACACTGCATTTTCGTTTTCAAATTATTATTTTTTTATTTATATTCAAATTTATATGTATTGAGTTATTCAATTATTATCGTTAGCGTACTGTACGTATGTGGTGTGCGTCAAAAACTATGCCCGTGTAATTTTTGCAGGCGTACATTTACATTAAATTAAGCAGCTGTACTATGCTGTGACAATCAGTAGCATTGTCAATTGGAATGAATTTTTGAACACCTGAACTTTCCGGCGAATAATTTGTCTTGTGCATTTTTTAATGCACCCGTTAAATGTAAATCGAAACTTAATTTTACGGCGCAACGTGTATTACATTAGCGAAGCATTAACAAACATGCTACGGCTGTTATTATCTGCATATTATAAATCTAAAACAAGATGCACAGACGCAAAATGAATTTCGAAATGCATATGTAAACGTAATATCGTATAACCTCAATTTTCGACGCGTTGATTGTTTGGTCAATATAAAATATTTTTATCAAACATCGTCACTATTTTGCATTTTTTTAGTTTTTCAAGTCGTAGTAAATATTTCTTATTTCTAGTCAGTGATTTTAGAATTTTCAACAAGTATGACAAGATTTGTTCTTGTTTTGTGTGTATTGTGGTAATTATTTTTAGGAACTTCATAACGTTCTGATTATCTTCTAGATAAGTAGAATATCTGTCGATAGAATTAAATTTCACGAAAAATGAATAATTTATCACTTTATTAGATAATAATTTATTATATTTATTTTTAGAAGAATAATACTTTTCTATCGCATATTTCTAGTTTAAAGCAGGTATTTTAAGAAACAATACATAGCATTTGTGTGCTCAGTAATATAATTCCTTCTGATCACACCACCTGTCTTATCGATTTTTCGATACCCACGAGATTCATTATTTTCTCTCGTTTAAATCCTAGTGAGCGTAATTACATGAAGCTTTCCTTATTTAATTATTCCCTCAGACCATATGTTATTTAAACACATATACTTATATTTTAATAATAGAATATAAGAATTCTCTTCGAACTACATACTTTTATTTAAGATGTCAAATAAATAAAAGTATAATTATGCTAATTCAACTGTCATATTCAATAATAAATATTTTCTGATTTATATTGAAGGAAATTTGTATTAATAACAACTTCTACTGAAATACTGTACAAAAATGTTTTCTCACACATGATTAATTTTATTCCTAGACCTATTTTTGTATTTTTAAACCAGTTTTTTAACGTTATGAAGAACATTAAGCTGAAAAGAAATATTATATTCCACAGTTGTATCAAATTATCATCCGTATTCCACAGTTGTATCAAATTTGCTGAACTGCAAATGAATGTATTCATAAATGTTGAAGATCATTATTGTTATGATTGTATTGATAATGACGAAATTATGTACAATATTGTGCCAAACAACAAATGCGATGAATAAATCAAAATGAACGAAATTGCACGAATATTCCCATAATAAAGCCTTTCAATTTTTATGGATGTATTCTAACTCTGTCAAAAATATTCTGCAATTTCTGAAGAATTAAAAACGATTATTTAAAAAATAGAAAAAGCAGGTTCCCCTTAACTCTTTAACGATGGAGTACATCAATTGTTGTCCTAACGTAATTAATCTAGAATCATTAATATCTTAAGAGAACACCAGTCGGTATCGCAAGTGAAACAATCACATTGCAACATAAATCTTAATGTACAACATAAATCTTAAAGCACCAAAAGCCTTTGGTTCCTAAAGACAATTCACTTATTAATTCACTTAGTCGTTAAAAATTCACTTATTAGTAATTCAATAACCTCTGAAAAAATGTATGGAAGGTTACTTAATAATTCTTATCTATAAATCATTCGGTATTTAACAAAGTGTGTCCTATCAATAAAGTGATAAAATCACTTTGTTCCATCATCGTTATTGTACCAGCATCGCGAAGTGATTAGTACAAGCACAATAGTACAAAAAAAGAAAAAAGGAAAGAAGCAAGACCGTTGAGCCGAAAACGACAGGTTTAAAAAGTGAATATTTAAAGGAGTGGAAAAGGATGGAGCACGCGGGGGAACACCCGGTATGTAGCCGGTCTGTGAATTCACCCCCGATAGTCCGCAATGCGGAATTTCTGGTTCGAACGTGCACGCGCGAAAGAAGCAAAGGAACTTCCGCGAAAATTCACGTGGTTGTCCCTTGAAATCGCATTAAATCTTTCCTGTGGCCACGTTCTGCCGACTTCCTCTAAGTAGATCGAATTAACACCAGGCTAACTGCGAACTTCTTGCCCTCCGTTTCCTGTACATGATTTAACGTATGAACATTTCGTCACGCGGCTAACCAACTTCTGTCTTTTTTATGTTTCAGGTAAGTCTGGAATTCGAGTGTTCACTTATGTTACGAGTTATCTCTGTTGAATCAGGTAAATATGTCGTCGAAATAATTTTTAAATTGATCCGCTCCGATTTTTATGAATTTCTTTATTTCATTAGCTGGATACATGATCGCTATATTAGTAATATAGTAATATTAGTAAATATAGTAATTTTTTGACAAATAAATTACTTACTTCAATAAGTTTATTCGATGCAGAAAGATATATAAGTAAACATAAATCAAATCACATGTAACATAATTACTTATCTCTTCTTCTACTTAAGTGTAGAGTTGATCAGTATGGGTTCTGGGGACTCATATATATGGTTTTACTAAACATTCGTAAGGAGTGAATTTTTTATAGTATTCTGCTTTTGATTAGGACTGTTTTTGGTTATAGGAGTCTGTTGATGTTTTATATTCATTCCTATCTTTCTTTTGCTGATCTTACATATTACTTTTTACGCGTTGTTATTTTATAAAGAACTTGTTAAGCATGAGCCTACCAGCTCTATCCTCTATCCCCTAATTTATTCTCTGAATCAAATTGCAGTATACGGATTACGTCCTCAAGTTAATTTCAATAATTACGAAGATATGTGTTTATAGGCGTAATTTTCATCTTTACAATTCATAAATTAATTTATATATAGGATTATTACACTCCAAGTTTCAATTTTATTCAAAGCTGTATATAAATATGTACATACATGTATACACTTTGAGTGAAGTATAATTCTATCTAGCTTAATCACAGTCCATATGGACAACTAGTTTATATTTTATGAACTACGAAAGAGGTAGGAAATGAATACTAGTCACGAACTAAACATAAATCACTCATTGTCTGAAACGGTTAATTTATTATAAACTGCTAGTGATAGCAGCTACTTTACAAATTTATGATGATCACAGATCCCCTACGATTAACGAGATCGCTCATTAGCTCGGATCATCATTCATAATGCACCTTTCTTTACGTATTACATTAATTTCTGGAAATTTTATTTTCCAGCAATATGAGTATTATCACATGTTTAATAATTATACATTCGCTAGATACAAATTAACTCACTTATTATTTATTAATCTTATTTATTATAAATTATTTAATTTATCATATTACAATTTACATTATTATTTATATTATTTAATTTCATGTATTAATTTTAAATTTTTTGAATTTATAATTTAATTAATGTTGTATATTAGATATCTTGTTTTATTAATATCAAATTATTCAGCACGTTCTCTATGATTTAAGATGCTTTATACGAATACAACGAAAAATAATATTATAATAATTTATTAGACAATTTATCATGTATGTGCCTCAATCAGATTAACTGATGCAATTAATCACATACAACATGTCCAATATATTAGTACTTAAAAGATCAAAGTACACGAACTAGAAGATAGTATATAACCGACCACCTAACCAACTAGTAAATCTACCTAACCGTCTCACCATATTTGACTTATACTTTAACTAAACTGGTAAATCTACCTAACCACACGAGCTGGTATATTTAAGTTATAATTTAGCTTGAACCGTATGTACTGTAAAGCCAAAGTCGTCCTTCACGCTCGGGATTATTCTACTGTATGTTCACCAACACTTAAATATATATTTTCAGATATTTCTTTCTCTTTGCGGAATACAACTTATATAGAATTAATAATAAAAGGACTAAGAAGAATTTTTTGAACAGATATACGAATTTACTACTGCCTTTGCTTCTTTTGCACGAAATATTCATATGAAAATGTTCTGATTTATAGGAAAATTTACATTTTCTCAACTGAATAAAATATGATCTATGTCAATATATCTATATATTAATTTTAGATCAATTCGAGTGAAAATGCATCGATTCATAGGAAGAATGATATTTTCTTAATTAACAAAAAATAATTCACATTAATATAAGTACTTAATGTTTCTATATTTAATATTTAAATTATTCACATGTTATGTTTAATCATCTTTTTAGATTAGAGGGAAAATAAACATTACAAGTAATATTGTCTTTATCAACAGTTAATTTATCATTAATTTCTGCATTTTAATACTATTTTTACATATTTTTATGAAAAATCAAGAAAAACATTCGAACATTTATGAGCGATTGCGTAAATAATGAGCTAAGATTATACAAGATATACGTGGTGTAATGTGCTATCTAATGGTACAGATCATTCGATGTTCTACAGATGAAACAGATCTACTCAATATACCACGAGCGTTCTACTAAATTAACTTGTTAATGTACCTCATAGTTCACTGTATACTTAAGAACCACATCACCTTAAGGGGTTTCAAATTAACTTGATAATATATTGGAGATAAAAGCAATATGCAGTATTGAATGAACTTCCTGTATATTCAATTTACTTCAATATTTGGCGAATTCATATAGATGCATATTATGGTAAATCGTACACTTATTTTTTAGAGAGATTTTTATTCGATATATAAACGTATAAAATAAATGCAACATACCTATCAAAATCACTCTCACAAATATTACTTTTATAAATGTATCTTGGTATTTGTTATTATTTATGGCCTTTTTTGTGATAAATAAACTTACGCAAATACAATAAGTCAACTGTTTCTCGAAAATTGAACATTGATTGTATTGTCTACGTAATGGAATTAAGAAATTGCCAAAAATTGCTCAATTTGACTTTTGTGAAACTCGCATAGTAATAACTGAATAATGATTATTATTATAATTATTGATAGTGATTTTTATTATTAATAATAATTCGTTCAATCAGTTATGTGATCAAAAATGAAATCGCGCTAATTGTAAATTTACCTGCAGGAAAGGTCAAACATATTTGATATACATCTTGCCTTACTTGATTGATTTTGATTAATCAAAAGAAATTATTATTCTCGTAAATAAAACAAATATTTGTAATACTGAAATTGAAGATGGCATATTCATTAGGACATGGAATTCGTTAAAGTTAATAGAATTGTTGATAAGCTTGGATGTAGTGGAAAGGTAACTGTTGTATTGGCATTTAATAAATGTTTTCGCGTGGAATAACTTGCTATAGGCGTTTTGATTGTGTCACGAGAGTCAGGAGTTGTTTATAGAGTGTCACTATGGAAAATTTAGTAGGACAAAGGCATCAGGGTAATCGTTGTCATTCCGCTTTCCATTTGCACAAAGCCTCTACCGCGCGGCCAATTGCCTCGTTGATAGATACTCTGCAACCTGCATCGAGGCTTTAACGACCTACTCGCTTGCCTCTTTTGATGCTTCATCAAGGATTCATTAAAACCCTTTCTACTTTAATCTCTCTCGTTGTCACTTGTGAATTTACTCGAAAACAATCTATGTCAATGTCCATCTTATTTCAATTACACAGTAGATACTAAAGCCTAAATTAAAACATAGAAAAATTCTGTATGTCTCTGTATTTTTGTAAGTTACAACTTCTATATTTTGTAAGTTTTATTTATAATGCGACTACAACCAAAGTAAGCGAAGCCTGATAAACTAGCTTTCTTGACATTAATTGGCTGCATTTAAGACACAGAATTTAATTAGTGTTTAAATTTATGATTCCATTTCTTTTGATTTTATTAAATAACTACAATATTAAGCTTTGAATATTAATTAGAAGTGACAAAAATAGAAGTTCGTCCCTTTCTGCTGATAATTAACAAGACATCGTAAATTTACAAGAATGCCTGACTGAATCTGAAAGGTACGAAATTAGAGGCTACTTTTATGGTAAAGATCATTTCTACATTACATATCTGCAGAATTCACGCAACGTGTTTATGCATGGCGTGTACACTATTCAGCATACACGAAAGGTCCTCATTGGTATTCTCAGATTTCTTCTCAAGTCTGCTTTTTCGTCCAACAACTCTCTTCAGAAATATCGTAACAGGAAGTTTGACTTCCAAAATAACTTTACATGAATCTTTACAGTGTGCTGTTTAAATTTTGGCGACCTAATTTCTCAGCCTTTTGCATTTTCGAACATCTCGATTCAAGTGCTGAGAACTTTCAAAATTACAAATTCAAAAGTTTCTGTTTACGAACTCGAACTCTTCGTACTACTAATCCTTTATAAACGCAATTTGGTTTGCTTGTGAAAGAAAGAAACTATATCTCATTAGAGACTTGCCCTTATATACCGGAATTTAAAAGTTCATAATTCTTGCAAAGTAACCATTTGGTGTTTAGTATAAAGGAACACTAATGAATGAATAAAATTAAATTTTTCAAGTCCATAAACATAAACCAAATGATCTATCCATTAAAATTCTATAATAAAAGCTATAAAATTCTAAAATTGTGTTGACACAAAATTGAAAAATCGTAAGAACCATTTCTATAACTTACAGTTTGGCAATTAATTAATATTATTAATTAATAATTTATTATAGAAAAGAACTATCCTACTTTCAGTAATAGCATTTAATACCTAACTTAATTTCGTTGACAGGTTCAGAATTCGACGTAATTGTCGAAATTTATATGGTTGGTTGAGTATTCTAAGTACACTCGATTATACATCCGATAGATCCCTCTTCGTTCCAGTTTAACGGTTTAAGTTGCCATTAATCGAAAATTTCATCGCAATTAACGGCGTTGCACAGGCTTCATAGACGGAGATATGCCAGCTTGATAAGTTCATTAGCGAGGTATTCTATGGAGAGGGCACGGTATCTCAAGTGATCTTTTCATCCAACACTTCGTTCCAATGAATGACACCGTTATCTAGGGCTGTTAGTGATTGGATATTTCAAGTAGAGCTATGTCTTCTGCAAGCTTGTAAAGAATTTTGAAATTAATCTGTTCTAAATCATCCGTAATAAATATTAATTTTATCATCATTTCTATGAAGTAAAGCTTTGATTAGAAGTTAAGAAATTGGATTATTTGTAATAATATAAATGTTCCGTAATAATATAAAGGCTCCGGTGTCCTTTCATCTCCGACATATATATATATACATGTATACGATGATATATAAAATATAAATATAAAAGAGCAATACAGAATTGTAAAACATACATCATCGTCTAAGTTTGTCCTGTAAAATATTTCTCCATCTGGAATCATTTCGAAGATACGTGTCTATCGAATCGCGTGACACAGGTCGTATGTCAAGCACGTTCAGGATATGCGATAGGGAACAAATAGATTTACCCGTTGTGACGATGAATCGGATCACAGGATTTCGTGAGCGAGACGTGCAAATTACGGAGCGACTGTTTCTAGCGTAAAGTTCAATTTTCTGTGGACGCTCAATAGCCTGGTTCCGCATTTACTCTATTTTCAGGGCTGGCTGGCGAAAGCCTCGAGTTTTTCCTTATCGTGAGCAATCACAATATCTCCTCAGGCGATGCGAGGCGTCTCGTGCTTTGAGTACGTTCCACGGAATACTTCTCTTATTTCTATTTGCACACTTTGCGAGGATGCAGGAACAAGAATCCGTAACGCGACGCGAACCTTCCACACGAGCATAAAGTACCTCGCTGGCGTGCAACGTAAACCTATCGTAAAAACTTAATGCTTCCTGGCCATGTAACGTGGCTGATGCGCACTTTTCCGTATCGAGAAACCGTTTTTACTTTCACACGACGCGACGTATCTCCATTTTTCGCCGCCTCTTTATTTCTATGAGATTAAAGTTCCGACTAAAATTTGTTGACGTTTGTTTTAATACCATTAGCCGATCGTGTTATACCCAGATGATGTTAACGCCGTATTTTTTTTTTTTTTTTCGAGATTGGTTGCTTTTAGAGGCTGATTTAATGCCCTTTAATGGCGCCATTGTTCAGATGAATTGAGTTGTTAGATTGTCAATGTGGAATGAAATTTGTAATTCTTTTTCCCTGTATTTGTAAAATTTGTTACAAGCTGAGTTGTTTTTTAATAATGAAATCGAAGAGTTTGCAACGATAAGGAAACTGTTACAATATTTACATCGTTATTGAAAAAGAAAAAATTGTAATAATGTAGGCTTCATATTCAATAATAGAAAAGTTTGTTACTAGGAATATTAGTTAACTGTGAATTTGTAGCATATTTGAGAAAAGTACTTGATTTTTAGTTCACTTATGTTAGTTAGTCCAAATTATCAGAAAATAGAGCTACCTCCTTATTGTAACAGCCTTATCACTGTGATATGTATAGTGATATGAACTTAATAATGTAGAAATTTGGCTGTGTCTGTTAATTAATGTATATCAGACGAACATTATTTGAGTTACATAAACCAAAGTATTTAAGTTATTCATATGTAAAAAATCAATTTTAGGTTTTATATTTATTAATCATTTTTATTTAACATTTACTTAATGTTTATTAATCATTTACACCGTAAACATTGTAAACTCACAAAGCATTAAGCCTTTGAGTTTAAACAATATACCTTATACTAGAAAATTCTCTTTCTCTATTTTACAATTCCTTTTACTCAACTTAGACAAACGACTAACACACCCCTAAGGAATGTCCGATCACGTTCGGCCAAAACTCTGAGTAACCTTATACTCTTTTACTCTCCAGTTTCCAGTAGTACACACAACCAGTCTTCTCTAGCACTCCCAACACACGAAACTCAGTCTCTTGTTATAAATATTTACACAAAACTGTTTCTCCCAATAGTATTGGTTAAAAATTGTCATGAAGGTTGATTAAATTGATGTGATAAAATGTGTCTGTTTCGTAGTGAGAGATGAAACTAATGGAATTTGTGTTAGGCGATAGGTTAACTAGTTTTTACGTATTTCCATTTCTATGTCATTCGTTTTGTTACGGTATTGTGTAGTTAATCACTCTGTGCGTTTTTTTCGAATGGTTCTTCGATTATTTTTGTATGCTGTTGTGTAGTATGATTGACAAGCAACGAATACTTCGCTTATATTGCCGAGGGAGTTATCCTTCGAATAGATTAACTTGTCTTCCAATAAATATTCCAGGTTACTGTTATTTACAACGTTCATAGATAAATATCTTAAATATTATTTAGATCGTAGGAAATTTCACGACGTTTGGATAGTTTTAATATTTGCATTGAGAAAAAATGAGGAGGTGCTAAATAAGTTTTGGAAATAAGAGAAAGAATGATGAGGAGAAGAATGAGATTAATGAAATTATATCTAACCCTCGTTAATTTAATATATTGTAATTATGTAAAAAATCGAAAGAACTATGAGATATTTGTATCTCCCATGAAGATTTTATAACATTTGTTCATCTTTAATAAAGTTGTGTGACAAAGACAACTATTTGATAAAATAGATACAGAAAATAAAACGACATGTATCGATCGTTAATCTTGTCATTATTTTATTTCTATGCATCAAAACAGTTTGATCGTATGAAAGTTGTGAGATCAGAAGCAAATCTTACAGATCAAAATTTCCGGTTACCATCATTAAAATTGTACAGCGAACCGCGTTGTACATCTTGGCGTGTAACTTACTGTTCATAATTGTTAAAACTTTAAAGAAAGTTATTTACCAGCTGGAGTCGGTTCTTCTCACGATCCATTAAAGTTCGTAATTAGTTCTGTTCGTAAGGAGTTTCTTTCCAGAATACTCGCGAGACTTCTGACGAAAGTCTTTTAAGAAGACTTCGATATCCGGTTCGTGTATTGTTTTATTTACGAAAGCCAGGTGCGTTACATTCTCTAGTGCATCGTTAAATCGACTCGTTTCCCCATGATTTATCACGTTGCGTTAATTGGAAGGAATGTTCTCCAGGTATTCCTCTGTTTCGCACGCAACACGGAAACCCTTTCGTGACCTACGAATAACAATGGTAATTCCAATATGTCGTCTTCAATGTAAAAGTCGTCGATATGGAAGAACATTCTTGGAAAACTAGGACGCGTCATAACGCGACAATCTGCTTTCCCTGATAGAGCGCTCGTGAAATCGTCTGCTTAAATTTCGAGTATAGGAAAGCCGCGATTATAGCTGATCCAAATGCACATTGCTTAATTGAATAACACAATCGAGTGTATGATTAATGGGAATAGGATACTTCACAGAGAAAAGGAATGCAATATATATGTATGTATTGAGACTTTATTTTATTTTATTGCATTTTAATTTTATTCTAATTAATTCGATTTATTTTACATCTATTCTATTTAATTCTTAATTTGTAAGCTCTAAATACGTAGGTATTATTATTCTATTTATTCTATTTCGTTGAATTTTATTTCAGTTAGTATTATTTATTTTAGATTCACCCAAGTTGTAATTTTTATTGTATTTCGTCTTTATTATTTTGCGAATTTAGTCGATTTATTTATTAGCTTGTTGATATTTGTTAAGGAAATAATATAACAAAATTTATGTGTTTATGATCGTATGTCAAACTTATTGGGATAAAGGCTTATTGGTCTAGATATCTGATTTAGGCCATGTGAAATGTGGGCTAAGGGTATCGTTTGAGCGAATGATAAATCGTTCGAATTTTTATCATAATGAAGATCACTTGGTATAGAAGGATAATTCTGATTAAATCGTTCGGAATATTTTTGCTAGGATTTAGGTTTATCTGGCAGTCTAAAAAATTTGTTTTTATGTCTATTGTACCATGTATTTGTAAGAGATTTTATATTATATTTTCCAATGAATTGTTTTTAAGGTACCACGAATCTATGAAATATTTAACTCTTCATTCACTATGTTCGATATTTTTATTTTATGTATAAAAAACTGCATTTTGTCTATATTTATCAATACTTTGTGATTATATTCATTCCATATAAAAGAACAACTAACTTGCTTCAACTAACCGAAGAACAAACTTTTTTTAAAGATACTATAGACATAGAATGATTCAGAATCTTTCAATTAATAACCGTACAGTATAAATATAAGTGGCTGAAGATCTGGGTAGTTCAGAACGAAATAGAATTCATGCCAGTGACCCTAAATTTATAAATAACGAAGTGTGTGTGTAACCGAGTAGCGAGGTCAGCAAAGGAATAATTTATGTGCCTTCTGGGACACATTTTCAACATAGCACCAGAGGATACCGTACGTTCGATTATCGCAGAATTTTCGAACAGAATAATATTCCGTTGGAATCTTTAAACTACACAAAAATGTAAATTCGCATTTTCGTAATCCCGGTTGTCAAAAATCAGCTTGGAATTGAGTAACTTCGATTTTACTTCGAAATAATCAGATCCAATTGCGGATCTTTCGAGTATTTCTACATTTACACGCGCTGTGACGTTCCTTCAACATCTATTATTTACACATTTAACCATATGTCGCATTGCATATCGATTTCAAGCGTTCTTTATCAGTATACAAATAAATTTTATAACCTTTGAATTATATTCTCTATGTTGTAGCACGCTTCATTGTTTGATTATTCTTGATTAGTACTTCTTTTTTCCATCGAAATCTGACAATTTTATGAAATTCGGAAAAATTGATTTAAGAAATTTTTCTTTCGGATCGTTTATCGTTTGACGAAATAATAATCAGGATACGATGGAACCTCCATCATTAAAACACCGATTAACGGAAGATTAATTATCAGAGCATCGATTGGTGGAAAATATGGAGTTGGTTCTTCCAACATTGGATAATAAGTATAGAAATTAGGGCAGATAACATTTCTATTCGAAAGTTTTTGTTTGTATTTGATATTAACGTTCATAAAATAGTTCAAAGATATGAGTTAGTTATGTCAGTATCCAAATAATGTGTGTTATAATTAATTTGAATAATCCAGGTTCTATTACACATTATCTAATTTTTTCAATGATGTTACATATCTTTTATGCATTACTTCACTTCTTGATCTTTAATAAAAAGTGAATGAAAAGCCGAGAAAACGAACAATGTCTTTCAATGAGGCATTCCTTTAATTTCCGAATTCTTTAGCTTTAAATATTTCGAAAATGATCCTACATTCTTCTAAAAGCTTGTTGACTTTATAACACAGATTTAGATCCCCAACGACAAAAACTAGAGAAACGAAAGGATTGTTAATTTGCAAAATTACCCGCCATCTTAGCAACCGGTACCACAAGCATGTATTTTATAGCTTCGCTGAAACATCTAAGTGTTCTTAAGATCAGGACCTTCGTTATATTGCTCTTTTTGGACCCTCCATTCCTTTGCCTGTCATTTTTCTTCTCAATGAATTGTGACTCTGTCTGGGTAATAAATGGTCCACTTACTCCAAGGATATTTCCCTTCTATCGTCTTGTGTCGCGGAATTTTCATCGGCAATCGCAATCCAGGCATTGCCGCTTGCACAACGATAAATTCATCCCGAACACAAACCGCGAGATTTAATATTCCAAACATTTTACGTTCAATAATATTGTAATTGTCACGCGTAACAAGCGTCTTACTAGCTCGAAATTTATTAAATTTCATAAGATAGATGCCATCTACATGCTTCATCAACTGTTTTCTAAAAATATTAGTTATGATATTTATATTAATTAGACTATTACCTATATTAAATGAAAGAAGATGTAAGGCTTAGGATAGTCGCTGGCAAATTGAATTGTTTAATTATTTTATCATAAATTTGTTATTTCATCTGCATCAAATTGCGCTCTGATGTAAGATACTAAATAAAGTAAAATTTGTTACAGTTTTCCAATAAATAGATATTTTAAATCACTAACGATTTACATTGAATTAATACAACATTTCATTTGCAATATTTGTCAATCAATTTACACTCTCAAATTTTATTTTTTAACTTTATGACTATGAAAGGAAACTCTATGGATTTGTCTTATATTTGTTTCATCACTGTTTCTTCTACTTTGATTGTACGACTGAAGCTTTCTTGCAGACTACATTGTAAGTGTAAAAATTAGAAAATGTCGTTGTTTTATCACATAATATTCTACATACCAACGAGAACACGGTGAATTTTGACTATGTTAGTGGAAAAAATAGAAGATTTTCTAATGCATTTGGATTATTGTACACTTCAGATCGTGTAATAATCAAAACAAATCAAATTTCAAAAATAATTTTAAGTCGGAGATGCTTGTCTCTCTCCTAAAAAAATTAATGTTCGGCACCTGCAGTGTTGTCTACAAGAAGTCTTCAATTATCCTACGAAATTTTTAAAGAACTGACCTCTGAATGATTTAATATTTATTGCCTGTATTGTAAATTTACAAAAGTAAGTGTTTATAGTTTTGTTTTATGATATTAAAACGTGACAAATTACGCTAGTTTCATAAAATACTTATTATTTGTCACAGCCAGTCAAAGCGTTTTATGATCACTTTCCTAAAAACGTGGACGTTAGGTTGCCACGTGTCGTAAGAATAACCGAAGGGAGACTTTCCGCAATAAAGATACTGTTTTCTGATCGAACACACGAACACGATATCAGAAAATTTATTGCTAATAACTTCCCTTACGAGACTTGAGAACCTTCGCGCTCAAAGTGCCATATACACGCCAATCAAAAAACCCAATATCCGCCATTTAGTATACCACCAACAAAAAGCAAACCATGTTAATAAAAGTCCAAATTCTGTTAGGATCAGCATATTTCAACGAGATTTGGACAACAATTCGCTCATACACTTCACGTAACATCGATCATGCGCATTCATCGCTTAGTTGAGTTCTAAAATATAACGCAAAGATCACGCACAACCATCGGTTATGATGCATTCGTTTTCAATCAGATTTGCACAATTAACTTTACACAACTTTTCATTCACAAAATTTTACACACATGACCCCGAAAAATTCAAAAGTTACTGAGTACGTAGCCTATAACTTTATCAAATCTTCAAAGAATCTATCTAAAATTGTAAAAAATAGTTATATCCTATTATACATATATTTTTCTAATTCTTAGAAATAATTACATCTTAGAAAACTCTCTGTGACCCGAAAAAACCAAGAGTTATCAAATTTAGCCTCGTACCAATACTGTGCCCCAATTCCCTTGAAATCACGTCCCTCGCAAAAATACTAAGATACCTGGGGCACTTAAATGTCGAGGTTTCATAATGGACAGCGATTGTGGCGCCCTATCGATATTCGATACGACATAGGGTCAGAAAAGTGGAAGGAAAGAGTGGAGAGGAGGAGTCACCAAAAACGAGACCCTAGTTGACGAAATGGAACTATACACCGATAACTATACCATGCTCCCTCATACTCATTGTCACCTTTGCCACCCGTAATCGTTTGTAATGGCGACATGGTAGGCCAATAGTCGCGTTTAACCTCCTGTCGTTTCACATCCCTATCGATCGTTTGGATTTATACGAAAGCAATTAATCGAGAGCACGAGGAAAGAGCTATGTATCGATAGTATGGTTGGTAGTGCGGAGGAGGGAAGAAATTCGATGCTGGAGCTCGCGGGGCTTGCGGACCAAACATTCCAGAGACGTTCAAACATACTGCAACGCCTGCTAGAGCCAATTGGTCTGAGTTGCTTGGACGGCAGCCAAGTACGCTATCCTGTCTGCAGACGCATATCTCGGAGTCTCGGCCAACGAAAGACAGAGATAGCTCAGGGACGGATAGATAAAGGGAAATCGGAAGTGGGGAAAGCCTCGACTAGGAAAGTACGAGAGCAGAAGGATCCCACTTTTCGGTACATCATCGGAAATGGGAGTAACCAGAGGCCACCAACTTTACTCGTTACTTTGCTCCGGCAAAAAGAGGATATATGCATCTCGCCTTAATGAATTGCTGTGAACATCTTGCCGAGAGTTCTTCGCAACTACGTTCGAAACTAGTTCCTCCTCCTTTACTGCTCTATTTTCACCGTTCCTCTTTTCGAGAGCTATAATGAGAAACTATACTAGCGCGGGCTTTGTATTATTAGGTCACTATCTTACGCGATACGAACTGCCAAGGATAGTTTCTTTCCCTTTCTTTCGCTTTCTTTTCCTTACCTAATTCATTGGAATTGAATTATTTCCTTCTCATTCTTGTATAAAATTGGATCCTCGTATCGATGCATCGGTAACGCAAGTCTCTCTATCGGAGAATTCCCGCAATATCCTTTATTGATACTAACAGTCACCTGGTTAACAGATATTGGTAGGATATCTTCAACATTCGTGTCTATTATACGACCGTAACGTTTCAGTTACGTGAACCTTGCACAATACACGTGTTGCCTGTTCCTTTCCTTTCTTTTTCTACTAGCCCGCACAGCGTACACCTTCGTGAACGATCATTGAACGCTCTCTGTATCATCAGCAGTTCCGACCCTCTTTTTTCACACAATGGTGTTTCTTTCATATGTGAAATAGCTCCGGGAGATATTTCGTTTCGAGAATATCTAGTCAGCTCTGAGAAGAAAAAAAAAGTGAACGAGAAGAGAACGCATTTGCCAGGACTTGGTGGCACGTTTCCATGACAAGATTCGAAAATGACAGTCGCACATGCCGCCTCCATTATATCCTTTTAGAATTCGACCTATCCTTTGCTTTGTCTCGCGGGAACAGCGATGGCTTCAAAGCTGAGAACACTAGGTTTTTTCCTCCAATTCTCGTGACTTTTCTCTGTTACTGGCTCTCTGGATTTTTATTTCTACTCTTGTCACTATGCCACGAGAGATGCCGTTATTGATGTATAGTCAAAGAAACGAAGCGGAGAAAGAGATGATTTTCTTCGACGATTTATCACGCACGCAGGAAGTCGCGTAGTAGGTATATCATAGTTGGAACGTTAACTGTTTCGAAAGCACGATACACTTCTCTGATCGTAATGACTTTTGGCAAGTGTACAACGAGTAAATTACGTCATTTTACTTAATTGGAATTTTTATTCTCCTTTGACGGTGTTCCGATTCAATTTGTCTTTAATTGTCACATATTTCATTTTACTCACTTATCGAAAGTATTACTTGAATTATTTCCGCTTGTGGAATGCCACGTACAAATTACATACAAATCACTCGACATTTTGATGTTCGTTATGAAGAATGGCAATTGAATTTTTCAGTGGTTTATCTTTGTACGTAAATGTAACGCGGTAGTGATATAGTGCCATTAATTGTGATTAACATTGTGTTGGTTCACTTTTCATTTGGAGTGATTGACCATTAATCGAGCAAAATTTTTAATGAAATGCATAAATATTTGCATTAAATTGATACCTTCCGTTTGCTCTTGTATGGTGAAATAATATTAGTTATTCAAGCTGCATAACATTAGTGAATAGTATTAATCATTATACATGTACATGTATAACACAAACCTAATTTTTATACGATAGAAATAAAATATTGCTATTATTTCACATATAAATTTGTTAAATTCAACGTCATTTAGATTAAAATTTATTCTTATACGTTTCGCAGAGAAATTGATGAATGTGAACTATTCGAATTAATATTAATGAAGTGAAATTCGATAAAAAATAATTAAAAATTCCTATGGAATTGAAATTAAGTAATTGAATTTAGAGTTATTGAATTTCATAGTTTAGAAGTGATTGGATAGACAAAATTATTTCGAAATCTATGTATCGTATTGATGGATTTGACCATTGCTACATCATTTGCAAAACATCATATTCGTGTGTCTCCATGTATGATTTCGTTTTGGTCGAGCGGTATGAATTACGTTACGCCGCGGTAGATTCACCCTGCGAATGCATAGTTAGATTATAGCCATTGTATCAGTAATACATGGAGCAGAAATTATATATTCAACGATATTTTATAGTAAACCGTGTAAGTGAAGTGTTTTGAAAATTAATGTCACGATACGTCAAATAGATAAATCGTATTTCGTGCCATATTAAACGCTTTTAAACACCCAGAGTACTCTATCAAATTTGATTGGTGTATAATGTTATTCAATGTACAACTATTTATTTGTGTCTGTGTTGGCATTATTGGTAAGATTAACACAATTTGTTTTTTAATTGTTAGTTGCTTATGAATTCTAGTTGAAGGTAAAATTATGTATTCGATTTATTAATAATCGAATACGACGACACACGAATGAACTATTTTATTCATTTTCTGTATTTAAAAACCTGTTTTTCCTTTATGTTTCTTCGATGTATGTATAGACATCTCACAATATTCTGGTTATAAAAATAGATTATCTTTGGTGCAATTTCAGTCGAAAATATGGAATAATATTTTCCCGCGTAAAAGTGCTTTATTTCCAAGAAAAACAGCTTTAAAAATCCTGTTTCGAAGATTCCGAAAAGATATACAATATTCGTAAAGAGTGCAAAGAGATTGCTGATGCCTCTTTAAAATAATTACATCAACAGTTTTGTGAATATTTTATGAAATTTAAATGTAAATTGTCTACGAATTAAAATATCAGTTATTCATGTAGATTGATTTTATCTCGAATAAATAGATCTTTTATTTTAAATTTTGATACCAATTAGTCCAATTAGGTATCAATTAGATATTTAGTAATATACCTTAATTGGTGGAATTCATTTGATGGCATATCATTCTTCTATATGGTCCTTAGCATTGTACTCTTAGACGACGGATATTGCAATGCTTGTCTTGTTCTTGATATACGAAACTTTGGTAACAACATGGAATTTCCTTTAGTTCGTGATGTCTCAGTCCACAATGTTGGTCCCTCCGGTTCTCTAGACTCTAGACTGACACAATTAACTCCTAATTCATGAACTATTAAATTTATGTCATATCGTCATGTAACTTAAGACTGAAGAAACAATCTTCTAAAACGTTTCAACAATAGATGTAAGTGTTTTTCTACTATACATAACAGATTAAATATCTCAATCTACATTCAGACCAGTCTAATTTAGTAGTAATCACATTTCGGGTTATTGATAATAATGAAATTTAATATTATAATATTTCTCAAATGATATAATGTCCTTGTTATTAGATTAGAGTACCAAAATGATACAAATAATAGAGATAATCAATAAATTAAAACACCAAAATACAGAATGTATCTTATAATATATTTAATAACACGTAGAAAATAAACAATATAGATACAACGGCATTGATCATTTAATAATTAAATTAATAATATTCTGCACGAAATAGTGATAAAGATTTTATTAGAAGTAGAAGGAAATGAAAGAAGAATCTTTCTTTCATACAAAATTTCACAAATCCTTTCTTCATTTATACCACGCGTTTATGTACATCTATGCACGTGTTAAAAAAAATCGATTATTACGCACGACGTACTTACGTGGGTAGGAAAGTCAAAGAAGCAGTATACCGTGTGACCTCATGCATTTTACAAGAAGATTATCAATCAAGGTTCGCTTGAACTGATAGAAAGCAATTTTCAGGGTGATGCTGGAAGCTGACATCAGCATCATCACCAACTTCTTCGTCAATATATCGTTAGATACTTAGCAAGAAGATACGATACCGTGTGGAGGTTTAAATCATGTTCTCTTTCCGTGTAAAGGTTGCCAAGGGAGTAAACATCGTGAAGAAGGCTTAATGGCTATAACGATACTCTCGAGAACCTCGATTTAGTGCGGCCTTTCCCTACTTAATTAACAGATAATTAAGTCTGCCCTTCTCTGATGACCTTTCACTTTCCTTCTCACCACTTAATCGATTATACGTACGATCGATATTGTTACACAGCATTACTCATCTTTTTCTATACTCTTTATGAATTACGTATGTTAATGTATTAGTTTCCATTAAATGGCTTGTTTAAATTTTAAATTTTGAGTTTTGTAATTATCATTAGCTTCAACCATCTCTGAAGAACTACTATCATTATCTTCTTGTGAGGAAGAAATATAAAACGCTGATTTCCCTACATACTTTCAATTTGCATCACAATGTGTGTTCAAAAGTTAATAATAATATCTTTGTTATGTTGATGGAGGAAGATCTTTTTTTTTTATTATATGTCCTTTCATATTGAATAGTTTCTGAAATACAAAGAGCGTTTTTGCATTTTTTGTTTTAGAAATAACTTCTGTTTGATTCTATTCGATTCTTCAAAGATTGCATGATTATTATATTATATTGTACACCGTAAGAAAAAACCTCTTTTTATATAAATATTTTACTTTCAAACTTATTAAAATTGTCTTAGTAAACAAAATTCTTTCCGTATTAAAATGTGTATGAAAGTTTTTATGAAATAGATGAAGAAATCAGATAGTGAAAATATTATTAAAAAAATATTATATATATTAAATATTTATGTTTACATAAAGGTGAAATATTAAAGTGTAAAATATCGGAATGTAAATAGTAAGCTTTCTGCATTTTTATTATTTTCGAAAGACACCTAAATCCTTAATTGCGAAAGTTTATTGCCATTCGTCATTTACCATTTCTTATTTCAAGTTTCGCTACGCATGGACCATGTTTCCTATTTCCAGAAAAGAAGATTAAGTCTTCGAGAATAGAATTCTCTCTGACAGCAGCGTTATTGGAAAGTGTATACTTCGTGAAACTTTGTAAATTTAACGTATTAACGTTTCCTCGTTGAAGTCCTACTTCATAAACTCTTTCTCTGAATTGATAACGAGTAGAAATGGAACTGGTCATCCTTCATCCTGTCTTTCTTTTACTGCATTATTTAATCTATTGAATATTAAGAAAATATGAAAACATATGCCTAGTCATTAATCATATAATCATATAATTGATAGAAACATATTATCAAAAGTAAGGAAAGTTTTTAGTATATGTGAATCTAAAACTAATTCTACTAATTGTTATCTATTAATTATTAAATACTGATATATTAATATCTACTAATTAAAGTATATACTACGTTTATGAATCGACCAAATTGTATAACTGTATAAATATTAATAACCAAATAATAAAATCAATAAAAATCAATTTATATCTTCAGAATACTGTCTAAATTTTTCCTGAAGAAGTCAATAGATACTAATATATCGGAAAATGTATTGAATACAGGTCACTTAAAAACTTGTACAAAATTCAAGATACTATTGATAATGTGCTGATGCTGTTAATGATGTGCTGAGCTAATAGATATACGAATATTCTCTAAGAAATATTCTTTCTTCCATCAAAATTTGAAAGTTATGTTATAAATTATACAATTATACTAAATTATTAATTACACAATCCACTATCTTATTTAAGAATCCACAATTTTTCACAATTATACATGCAATAACTAACTATAATACGAGTTGAATGCAAATTTTCACGATGCTTATCCTATAAATTTTAACATCTTATTATATCACAACACGGCCAATGGGATGCGTCTCCAATAACCTACCTCCTCACTATGTTTAAACATGTAATATCATTACGTAGAATATTTTGTATAAGATAATTCCCCTAGTTAATTTTACGCTGAATATTCGACTCCCCAACTGCCAAAGGTAAAATCGCTGGTCAATATAACATCGATCGAGCGGTCAATGGCAAATGATTGTGCTCGCGATTCAATACGTTCAATCTAAAATTCAATCAACATTCCTTTAACCACCTTTTCAAAAAAGAAAAAGAAAAAATGGCGGCAGATTAGAAACAAAGGAATCCATCGAGTCTTTGTCACGGAGCCACGACGCTCCAATAACGATTGTTTATCGAGGCAATAATCGATGCATTCAGCCGATTCAGGCCTGGCCAGTCTAGACCTTCGCGTTTCATAATAACCTACATTAAGCTGATTTACGCAATCGGAAGCCGAAAAAGGAAGCCGGTTTCACTGATTTTAATCGGATTAATGGCCGACCCAAATCCATTCCCAGTGATCCATTCCGGTTGAAAGTATCGCCGCACACGGAATCGTTTTCCCGCTTCCATAGCAATATTGTATCCACGCATCAGTTGCTCTTTCCAAACGGAAATGAACGATCAGGCGTGCACGATTCCACGTATTATAACGTCCTCTTGACTTCTGTCAAAAACAACGTATCTGCTTCTGTGCATCGTTATTCGTCGATAATTTTTGGCCGTCCATGTTGCCCGAGTTTTCATTTCACTCGCTCTTTTTTTCAGCACTCGCGTATCGTCTTCCTTTTTAAGAGCCGATGTCATATCGTTGCGTTGGTTTTGTAGAAGAACGACATAGCTACGAAAAGCTAAATTTTTCAAAAATCGGTTAGAAGTAGAAAATTGACATACAGTAGCTACTAAAAGGTACATAATTGGCACATTTTCCAATGAAACTTTTTATCAAGTTTTGTATTTCATTTTCACAGTATCGAATTTTTGCAATTACATAAAAATACTGTTAAAGATACAAAATTCGATACACTCGGATCTAATTAATTAGTATATAAATGTTGTAATAAATACAATGGCGTGCCCAGTACTTTTTACAGTCATTTTATTTGTGATACTTCGGGTTCCAAGTACAAGTTACTAGTACGTTGCGTTTTATTCTGACAAAACTTTTGTTCGGTGAACATTTCAGTTCGTTTCTTCAGAGCAAATCTGGAAATGAGGGTTTCGGGTCTCAGTAACGCTATTTGTATTCTTGCCGTGTACATAGTTCGACAATCAGATACAGGAAATGTGGGAACAAAGGGAACGACGTACCAACAACGCGATTGAAACTCGGAAAATCACTATTCATCGTGAAAGTGTAACATCTGAAAAAGTAAAAAATTATTAATAATTTCAGCAAATACGCCGTGATTTATTTCCATTTCCAAAATTGATAAGTATTCTTGCATCGTAGCTAAATATGACGCATCTAGCTCCAGTAAAAAAAATCTTTCCCTCTGGGAAAATACCGAGTTTTCAATATTCAGAGAAAAACGAGTTAGCTTGCTGCTTCTATATTTCATTCTGTTGCGCAATCAAATAAATTGATGCATTTGCGAATATTACAGTTATGCGATTCGATGCGCAAATACATTTCAATCCATTGAGATCCGTGTGCGAAGAACATTAAAAATTAGCGATACATTTTAAGTCGTTATGTCACCTGTGATGCGAATTTTTATTGAAAACAGTTAGTTAACTCAGACCTGACGTCATCAATTGAATTACGCTAAATGTGATTCAGTCAGTGCTGAAGAAGATACATTTTAACTTTTCCTATCGTAGGGATACTAGGATTTCTATTTAATTGTGTTAATAAGATTCGTGTAAACGCTCTTGATCGATACATAATATCCAACACTGAATAACTTGTCGAAGAATGATACTTTTTTTACGGATTATACGTTGTTATATTTATTTTTCTTTGAATTATTACGTCAAATTAAATCCAGTAAAAATACTGTTTATCCAAATCCAGAGAAACTTCAATATTTAGCAGAAGTTATCATTTTACAAAGTAATTAACTTCAAGCTTATATCAAATAGTCCTCTGTCGATCTTATGAAATAAATAGCATAATCTAATGTTCTGGGAATGAGAGGATTCTCGTGTAAGACGAGAGTGTTTGGAACACGAAAATGAACGTGAGAAGAACATGCTGTTGGTCTAGGATGATGGATATACGAAAGAAGAATGTTCGGACCAAAGTATTTGATATCATCGTGAGACTAAAGTGTGCGTGGTCGCTCAAGATTTTTGGAGAATATGACGGGAATGCTTCCTTGGGACAAACGTACAACTCGGAGTGTATTACAAACGTATTTGAACTGACGAGAGTGAAAAAGGCAGAGAAATAGACACAATGTACTGCCAGAAGTACATGGCGAATTCAGTTAAGTTGGTATCGCGAGTTAAAACGTTGATAGAAAATAATTTCGACAATTTTTGGACGGTTAAACAAAATTCGTTATCAATTATGGTTTAAACATATATATAATACATGGTGTTCCATCGTTGTTTTGAGCGAAATAGAAAAAGGTGATTTTTCCCTTGATTCACTGATCTACTAGAGTATCTCTAACGTAAAATTAAATTATTTATTGCTTGAGAAATAATCCTCTATCACTTTTGTACTCGAATTTATTTCACTAGCTTACTATCTAGAATCACATCTCCCTAAATATCGCTCATTTTTTTCAACACTCTGTATACTTATCACGTAACAAAAGCACGGTAAATTACACTTTATTCCATAATTCTGTCGTAGCGCGTTCGTGTCAAAGGTTGCCTTTTGATTTTCTTCTGATATATTCAAAATGAATTTATTTCGTTTTTATCGCGGATTTTACGTGCACGTGCTTCACCATGTTGTCGCAAGAGACATCAAAGAGCACGGGAAGCATTCTATTCCATACAGGAAACAAATCATTCCTTTGTTTGATGTTTCTCTATTTTTAAATCTCTCCGAATGCATTTCTGTATCAAACGCGTGGAAGAATGTTTCTTAGGAAAGTTCGAGGAAAAATGCTGTGCATTAAGGTTATAAAATTGTTGTTACGTTACATGAATTACTGGCACAAGGTAGGCTATCATGCATCTTTCTCGCTTTACTCTGCGATATCGCGTATGATTTTATACGATATTTTATACGATATTTTAATACGTTTTTCACTGAACGTGAATATTTGATAAATACGATAAAATGAGATGTATGACCTAAGTAGTTAAATAATGAAGTGAACGAGTGTTTACACGATAAAATATTTCACGAAGTTGATGAATTAAATTGTTTTTCATTCATGTCCATACCTTCGATTAAAACACATTTAATTAATTATTAACTATGTATATATAAATGCGTAGCAAAAGTACTTGAAATCTTTATTATTAGACAGTTGTGTTATATTCTCATACAAATAAATAAATATCTCGCTTTCTTAATATCCTTAATTGTTTTAATGGAATGATTACAAAAAAATTTAATTTCAGATTTCTTTCATTTGTATATAATCATTATGTATTTAATCTGCGATTAAAAATTTGATCAACTTACATTAAAAAGTAGCGTTTATAGAGATAATTATAGTGATAATAAAATAATTCAATAAGATAATGATATGAAAGTAACATAGTAGATGAATTTTTTTAAGTTTTATGGGGATAAAACACAACCTTTCAATTTTAGTAGATATATATGGGGACTTTAACAAATGTCCATGAATTATTTGCAAATAGCATATTTGAACACGAAAATCATACACGCCACTCTTAATTCCGTTATATACAAATTAATATAGGCGTTAAATGGTACAGTGTTTTCCTTAATACAATTCCGTTGTTCTTTCGCAATAAGAAATATTACTAGTGGACACGCATATTGAAGCTTTCAACGGAGATGATCGATTACACGTTCATCATTCTTCTCGAGAATAATGTCAATCCTGGCTATCTAAACTAATATGCCACGTTGTTTGGAAGTAAAATGGATCGCTCCCAATTTAAATTGTTCATGCTTTTATTCCTGTGATATAAACTACGCAAAATTGTTGAGTTTCACTTCTGTACGTTACAAAATGTTAAAAAATTTAAAGCTATAAAAAAAGCGTGGTAAAAACGACGATGTGTTACATATTTCTTTTTATTTTTAAACTGCATAACAATATTCTGAACTTTAAAAGTTAAGTTCTCCCAGCACATGTTTATTTTTGATACATAATATTTTTAATGAATGAAATTTTAGTACGATATTTTGGTTTGAAAAATGTGAAAATTCCTTTTAATGTGAGATATTTACAGCCAAGTTTCTTTATTTGAGATTTTCCTCGCGTCAAAGCTCAAACGTAAATATAAAGTAATACGAAACTAGCCTGTTCTAAAAACGAATGAAAAACCAGTGGGTGGATAAATTAACTTTATTTTTCATCGTTACGTTGCATCGAACGGCTGCATTAATTGCTTCCAGATCAATCAACGCACTCGTCTAACAAACAGTACGGTTTTCCCGAAAATCAATTTTAGAAATGATGCTTTGGTTCACGTGAACGAGAATTGGCGTGTAATCGTGTAAGGTATTGTTTTGATTGGTAACACGAATATTTCTTCATAACGACAAGAAATAAATAGCCAATCACATCACATTGTTTTTCGCTGTTATTGTCAACTTTTATGTTTTTTTCGATTTTGTGTCCGGTAAAAAAATTCTATCGAATAGCTGATGATAAAGCTGTTAACAAGACAATCTCATTCAATTTCAATCCCCAAAATTTAATTTCGTAAAAACATAATACAAATATAACAAATACGGATCTGCAGAATGGAATTATCATCGACACAATTAAAACAAATCATCATATACAATTAATTAAATTCATTTATAAATAATGATTTCATAGATCAGTTGTACTTCCTATTTTCTTAAAATGTGGAGAAAATTTATAATAAACCCAAAAAATCGTTGTAAAAGGCTTTAACATTTATGAAAAAGAAATTTCGTTCTTCTTGCGTAGTGAGTCTATTGAATAATATACTTCTAATACAATTTTATGAAAGTAAAACATATCTGTAGACAAAATCGTAAAACAAAAGAATATCAAATATTTGAACTATTCGTTATGATTCTTAACTAGAATACAAGTTTACGTACAATTTTCATGTACAATATGGTTTGTTGCACAGTTGCACCGTAAAATAGTAGCTTAGGTGCACCTGAATTTCTTCAATATTATTATTGCCAACGATAAGCAATATATATTTTTAATAAATACGTAAATTTAATTCGCTCGCGTCTTCTCAACGATCTAAATTTATAATAAAACCAAAATATCTCGTGTAGATCAACAATTTTCACTGTCAATTTTAGAAAGTTATTTACGAACTAAGTAACTGCACTCTTTTATAAACTTTTCTCTTTATGTCGTTTCAAAGACAGCAATCGAGAGACCGTATCCCTAGCCACGTTCTCTGTATCGCTTCACCCAAGTAATTTCGCGAGCTGCTGAATAAGCGGACCTTGATACAATTTCGATCATGGCCGGTATTTTCATGAATTTCTAAAACAATCTCCAATTATCTTTCACAACCTATTTACTTGAAATATATTATTTTTTTCCACCGATATCTGCAAATCTTGTTATTTCTTCTCCACTTATTCGTAACACTTTAAGAAATATTCTACACATCTTCGATTCCGTGCACAATCTCGTTCATAAATATTAGTGTATTTGGGAAAAGTTCTTAGAACTTTATCTCGTATAAATGTAAAATTCTGGTCGATTGATCATTTTCCCACTAATTTGGAAGGACTATTATATCTCGTATGAAGTCCGAGGTTGTGTCGTAATACTTATCAATTATAAGTAAATATGTATTTCGTACGAATGCAAAATTCTGGTCGTTTTATCGTTTCTCCGCCAACATGCGGACATTACATCAATTATGATATCTCGCATGAAGTTCCAGGATATATTCTGATATTTATAAACGCGCATGTAATCGCCATAGTAGCTATGTAAAGCGAGTGGCAGTACGAAAACCAGGATAACGATCGAGCAATTGCTCGAGGGATCATTGAACATAGAAACGCGTCAATAGGGCGGAAACGGATTCCTAACGTTGCGGAAACATCGACGTCAATGCGCGGGAGAGGGCGGAAGACAGTGGCATTGGCAGGAATCGTGCCGTGAGAAATATTCAACCCAGCGCGTAGCGAGAGCCAGAGCATGCTCTGACTGGTGAAGGGATGGCGAGGGACGTTTTCGATAAAAGGTAATTCAATTCAGTGGTTCGGCTTAACCTGAGCCTAACCCGCCGTGAATTCTGCGCTACCGTTGCCGGGGCAATCACAGAGAGCTGCGGCGACTGACGAAAAGTCAACGGTCACAATTCAGCGCGGACCTGCGTCATCCCTTCTTTTTTTCTCTCTTTCTCTTCTTTTACGTCCTGATTCCCGGTTTATCGCCAGCATGTGACGAGCGGACACGAAACGAGACGGCGCGGTGGCGGGTGACGCATTTATCGATTCGTCTATCGCTTTAATTTCACGTCCCTTCTCACTGACAAGAAACCGAACGGGCGTACATCCGATTGAGACTGACTGGACCGAATGCATTAAATTTATATAGGGCGTCTCTATAATCGCAGTATAAATGGTTAGGGGATTTCTATGTGGAAAAATAAGTCGGAAGTAAGTGGAATAAAGTTTTTGCCTATGAAGCTCTGAAGTTTTCGAAAAAAATGATTTTTAAGTTTGCATTTATCGATCCAGACCTGGTAGTTCGGTAGTTAGTTAGCAAGTTGTATTTTTTGAGATAAATTATCATTCATAAGTCACGAGACTTTTAATATACTTAGAATAGGTATAAATAGACGTCGTAATTTTAAAATTAAGTTGACATTTAATAGATAATCACGTGTACTATAAAAAAATTAAATTTCACTACTAAGATTATATCTTGTGATAAAAGCACTATTTAACTGAGATTGGCATTATGAAAATCTTCCTGTACTATCGCTGATATTATCTTTTTCGTTATAATACAATTACAGAGATACCTTGCGTATATTGAGAAAAGCAGTTCTGAAATGAATGCACGTCGAACTTAACTGGGAACGAAGTGTGCGTTTGACGTGTTCGTTAACGCTGTACCGAGACGTTTTGCTGCAACCACGGAACTGGAGAATCTTCTGTTCGTCAACTTTGTTGGATTTTATTTCAGAAGCTGGTCTATTATGCCTGGCAACCAACTATTTTTGTAGTTTTGTAGTTGGCAGTGAATTTTGTCGAGAAACTCTGAAAACGTGTCCTAGGAAAAAGCGAATCTTCAAGTTTCTCGCAGAGCATGAAACAGGAAGTGTTCCTATTTTTCCTCCAGCAATTCCATAAATGAGAATGTACTCTGCTTTTTCTTATTTCTTGGCGAATTTTGGAAAGTTCTTCTCGCGAATCCGCGTGTGGTCACGTTTGTTTTTGCCAGTCGAACTTCTTCTTTCCCATTGTCGACGTCATACTTGCCAGAGTACTTGACGACGCCTTAAAACTAACAGTTTCCTTTGAAAATCGAGTATAAGCCATGACATCGATGATAAATGTTGGAGGAATTACCGAATGAGGTACAGCTGAATTTATTTATTTATTTTTGTAATGCAGAAGATAAAATAGTTAGAATAATAATATTTTATGTTAACATTTGGTTTCACAAATAAATGTAGGTAAAAATGAGCTATATGTTAATTCGTTTAAATTATTATACGTTATTATTTTTCATGTTCTAAAAAGAGGTATACAATTTTAACCGTAGCTAACGATAAACGTAGAAGATGAAATAGACTTCTAATTTTGTTCAGTGTTGCATGAAACAATATTTCATACATAGATACATATATTCATGTAGTTCCCAGTTTCATGAAAAATATCATGAAACTTTATATAGGGCGTTAACGTTGCCTACACGCTGTCGTACATACATGGTATACCTTTACGACGACATATATGTAGTGACGTTGAGCGTCAATGAAACGCCCTTACATTGTCCAGCAATGAGGATACTAAAAGAATGTAACTGTGTACACGTGAATGGGAGTGTCAAGAGCTAAAATTACCTTACACGTAACGAGCGTGTAGGCAAAATAATGTAAAGTAAAAGGCCTCGTAGCAAGCCTTCTTCTCTTGACCTTCTTAACGACATTTTTCTGTGATAAATATGAACGAAATACCAAGTAGTTTTTACATTATATAATAGGTATATGTATTGTATTATTCTAAATTTCATAATTATTTTTTCTTTCTACTTTTTCTCTCAGTTGAATTTTATACGAAACCCTCTGTACGTATAATTTTTATACAAGAGTAATTTATGTATTTGTCGAACAAAACGTTTAGTTTTGACAAATAGAACAATGGGCGAACGTCAAGAACAAGCAAGAAGCGAAAAAGCTACTCGTCAACAGAGCAAGTTTTATCGATTTAGTCAGGAAGGAAGAGCACGTTCTCTCCCTCAGTGAGTTGTTCTGTTATCAATAGAATTTTCATTGAGCCCCGTGTAACCGTACAGAGAGTCCTTCATCCTCTTCTCGCGCAATTCTCTTATCGGAAACGTTTCAGTCAGGTGTCCCGATCGATAAAAAACGAAGTTAGCTGGCTCTTAAGGATGCTTCAGCGCCCGAAATCGATTCGTTTCACCTTGAAATGTGTTGCCAAGCACCAGAACTCTGATAAGCGCGTGATTTCCGTTTTATTAATTTAACAAATGATTTTCATTTTTCGAATTCACGTAAGTTTTCTGTCGATAAAATATTTAGTTCGTGATAATAACAAATAGAAGTTTCTGTTTCAAATATTAGCAGAAATATATTTTTAAATAAATAAATATATATTTATATATTTTACATATTTACGTTAATGTACGAATTATTTTCATGATTAAATCCACACGCCGTTTAAAAGCTGCATAAAATAATTAAAATGTAATGTCATGTAATAACAAAGATTATATCACAATTATTCATTAAACTTTAATTATTTTCAATCATTTTGTTCGTTTGTAATTCAAAATTCTTTAATCATTCTATACGACAGCACAGTTGATGCTTATCTTCTCGAATCAATCTTCATCTGGGATTAAATAAGTTTTACGGTGAAAATCTACAGTTCTTTACAGATTTCCTTGAAAGTTTGACATCTGTAGATCGCGCGAAGAGAAAAATAGGAATGATTAATTACTCATGAATTCGAAATGTGGCTTCTGAAAGATCATTTATTAACGTGTATCATCCTTTCTCGCGAGGAATATTATTATATCGTTCCTTTCCCCATCCAGATGATAGTTTCAGTTCCAATTTCTCTTCTGTTAAATTTTCATGGCATTCATCCGTAGGCTAACGATATCTAATGTGTCGACGCGCATGCTAGAGTAATTTCACAGATTCACGATGTCACAAGCAGATACAAACCGGCTGTATTTTTTCCTTATTTAGATTTCCGGCCCCGTTCACAACAGCATTTCCTAGCTTTACTGACGCAACCAAACATGGATTTCTCGGTCTTTATGCTGCTCCTTACAGCCAGAGAAAACTTCCTCTCCCTCTTTGTCTCATCCATTTTTCTTCCGAAAGAAGTTATGAATTTACGAAACAGATTTCACGTTGTTCAGCTCCTTTTTCCTTGCATCATATTTCGTTGGAATTTCGTAACACTTGTTTCTATTGTAGTATCTTTCTTAAGATTATTTTTCTTTTCTTTCTTAGCTATATATAATAATGTGCAAAAACATGGTTGCTAATTAAAATGTATCTGTGTTGAGAAGAGAATCTGCAGCGATAATAAATATTTTTAAAGTGCTTTTCCTTCGTCATGAATTCAAAGTAATATTAGGTTTTTCTAATAGAAAAATATGTATAATAATTTTTGACATATTCGACGGTGTTATTTAGAAGTTACTTATTAACAATTTGTATGTTATAGTTTGATCGATCGAATTGTGCTAATTTTTACAATGTGTAAAGTTAATAATAGTAACTTCAAAAATATACATCGCGTAATATAACGAAAATCCGCAGTGTTAATATATGGCGTATCGAAGTTATTGCTGTTTGTTCTTAATAACTGGCAACAGCTTCTACAATCTCTAGTTGGAAACTAACAGTTTTAAGTGGAATTTCAAATCACTGTTGCTAACACTACACGGAACACATAAGACAATTAACTATTTCAGTGCCAATCCTACTCATGCAACTTCAACCAACAACTTGGAAACTAATACCTTGTACATAATAGAGTAGTCGTTGTAGTAGAGTAAGTTATTCATTTTTGTAAAATTAATTAGCTTTGCTTTTTTGCATATCACAAAGTATATAGTTAATAAAACGCAATTATTTACTATAATAAGAATAGGATATTTTTTAGTCATGTTAATTTTATAGACGATTCTCATAATTATGGCGATTTTAGATACTTAAATACTTTCTGACGATTTTATGCAAGTAGACCATTCGAAGCAGTTGGTAACTTTCTTGACATCTGAACATAATTTCATGAAAGTGTTTATGACTTGATACATATTTCAAATATAGGGCTTTGTACTATATATTCATTCTGAAATTGTAAACGCGAAGTCACGTTTTTTAATGACTCCTTATCAGCACTTAAATAACTTAGTTCTGGATGTTAAATGAGTATTAAGTTTTTATGGTAAAACATAAACTTCAATGCAGAAGTAACCAAAGTAAAAATACGAATGATTAAGGTTCGAAGTTTCAAAATGTCCTCGATAATAAAAGCCATAAACTCGTAAGTTTTTATTATTTACAGTATGACGGTTTAGCGTAAGACATTGAAATCTTTTTTTCAAATATCATCTTCGGCGTTCTTACGTAAAAGAAAAGGTTCTTCCGCGAAAAAAAAGGTTTTCAGTGATCTTAATCTTAAATGTCAAACAGATTATATCAATAAGGAAAATATATACACAATTCTTTTAATCTTGAATATAACAAAGAAATAACAATCGTGTCATAAATCGATTTTCTATTATTATTTAATTATGCTATTTAGTTTCTAACGAAGTTGGTGGAAGATATCCGCGATATGTTATCAATCAGTATCTATTAATATCTGTGTGTATCAAAGAAAAATATGTTTCCACCATTTATTTAGATGTATTTCTAATTAAACGTTAAACTGGAAAATATGTATTTAGTTTACTCTGATTATGCATATATCCTGTAATCGTAAGTTGGAAATCTGTAAAACTTTGTATGTTTTCCTATAATACAATTTATATTTGTCATAGATTTGAACGATTCGATGCTTCAGAGCATAAATAAACATCTGCTTCGTGTAATTTATTTATTAAAACATAGTCTATATAATATAATATGATATATTACAGAATTTGATTTTATTTATTATTTTAAAATATTCATATTATTCGACATTTTATATTACAACCGTTCATCCTATCTGAAATGTTACTTAACAAAAAATAATACGTATTATTACTTGAAAAAATCATATATTCTCTAAAATATATAAAACGTAATCGTGGAAGAGTGCATTCAAGTCATTCAGCGAGTGATTTTGAATGGAAAACTTCATTCGGCTGAATCTGAGGTGACATAAGAAATAGGTCACGTTTTATGCGACGTATTTGCGTTTAATATACTCGGCAACGAATTTTTGCACATAGTCCTTGTAAGTCGATTGCCCGAGGCCTTCGCTTTGCCGCGATGATCAAGCGGTTTCAATCCCAACTCACCCCGGATGTCATTATGCTTTATTTACGACTTGGTAACAATATATGGAGGTGGAAACTGGGTAGCGACTGCTAGGTATATATACTTATCTCCATCCTCTCCTGATGCGGCTTTGTTTCAATTAGACGAGCCTTGTATCGCTTCTCGTAGTTTGTTACATAGTTCTCTGCTTATCCTGATTAAATATATTAATTAGAATTTCGGATAGTGACGATTGAATTTCACCTATTGAATTTATGATCAATCGCTGGACGAAGAAACATGATTGGAAATTTCTATTCCCATTAAGATTTTATAAATTTCTTTTAATACTTCTTGTCAGAAATCATGGAATAGTTAATGTATTATGTAAGTGGAGAAATTAATTTCTTTATTTGGAGCTCTCTTTAAATAGGTTCATCGTTTATTTATCGATTTTACTTTGAAGGTTTTTAATTAATAATTTTAATTGAATAACAAATTGAGTTCTCAATTGAAAAGCGAATATGACGCGGCCAGCGTGCATATTGATGCCTTCTGAGGAAAAAGTATTATGTCATTAATGTAAAAGTTATGATCGGTATTTTAAGATTTCAGAATAGTACGAAAATATTAAAATTTAAAATAGATTTAAGTAACAATAATAGTACAATGCAGCATTGCACTGACAATTAGTAAATCATACTTGGGTATTTTTTACGCCGCTATTTCTATTAATACTTTAAGTATTAAAGCTTAACTTATACGAATAATCGCTTCGGTGTTTAAGGCATATAATCGTTTAGGTATCGATCATTTTCAATGTATCCCTGGCCTTTCATGGTGTACTTAGGTTTTGTCAGAAGCCAAGCAACTGTAGTTCTTTAGAGAAAATAAGCACAGAGGAATTGCTCGGAGATTGTAAATTGCCTTCGAAGTCTTTCATTAGCTCATTATACTAGCTTATCGTAAACTCTTTGAATTCCATGAGAAATTGCAGGAAGTTCGAAGCCTGCTTTCGATCTAATCTAACTCACATCAATTCAAAGATATGTATCGAAAATCTATAAATTCGATTTGCAAGGCTACACATTCATTTTTCCTCAAATTCCAAATAAGAAAATACAGCCATATAAATGGGATTAGTTTTCAACTAATTAATTTAAATGTACATAGGTCGGATTAAGAAACCTTTTCTTATTTCTTTGGTATAATATGAATATGAGCAGACTAAATTGTTGTGTAAAATTTCAATCCTCGCTTTCTGAGAAGAGAATGATCTTGACCCAGTGATCGCAGAGAGATCGATGTTTCAGGGTCGAACCCCACTTTTCCTGCAGTATTTCGACTCTACAAAGAAGATTTAAGTTGCAATAGGCTTCCTTTTTTCAGAACATTTTAGAGAGAGGTTATAAGTTTCTTTTAATAGAACTTTCATTTTCCTCGTGCTCTGCGAATGTTCTTTTTCGTTTCTCGCTTATTTGTTTATTTAGATATATTTGTAATATAATTATTATTTTAGAGTATTGAGAATTTCACTTGCATTATTTGTAACGTCATTACAATTCGCTAGAACTTTTTCGAATTTATTAGATTGTTATACTTCTATATCTCGTGCACATGTAGTGCATATTTTTAATAGAACTATAATTGCAAAAAATAGCGTGTTTTATTGAATTGTGAATTTATTCGTAATATACGAATTTAACATAATTTTTAATATAACATAACATACGAATTTAATTTAATTTAGTTCAATATAATTATATAGTTAATACATTCAACATAAAAATATTTCTTTGTCTTATGTTATAGTTGTGTAAAATTCATTGTATATTCGTTCACTATCTGTAACATAACTTTTTAATGTACGTAAGTATGGCGATTGAATTTTAAAGATTCCTTCTCACGTAACATTAGGCTCCATAAATAAATGTCAATCGTAATTCATGATCGAAGTAATAACGTCGAAGTGGAACTCTTCGTCAGTAATTTCACTCTCGAAACTTGTCTCATAACAACCGTGCTTTATATGCTATCATAGTGAAGCTAGTTACACAGATCTGCATTCTCGGTTTCTAACGCCCTGGCCCTACTAAGATTAGTTCTTTGCGAAGTTCGGTTATTGGTTCAGTTGTTGGTTCGGTTGTTGGTTCGGTTGTCTATTTAGGGCAAGTTAAAGAGGTATTTCTATTCTTATTTTCGAATCTTGTTACTTACACTTTAAATACTTATTTTCATCATTCATTTTACTTTAATAGAATTGAAGTTACTATATAGTACAGTATGTTTGCAGTCTGAAATCTACCACAGATTAATGAATTTTTGAAAGCATCTTGAAATTGAAATTTTATAAAATATATAAACTTATTTGACTTTTACTCCTTAGGAATTATAAATAAAAATATTATTTTAATTTATTATACATGTACATCTACATCCGAAAATTTCAACTTGCAAATACAAAGTTCCTCGCAATTTCAAAATTACGTAAATTTGCCATACTTTCAGAAACGAAACATTTCTACTCGCAGTTAACGGCGGTTATAGTACCATCTACCAAAAAGCAATAGTTCCTCCAAGTTCCGTTTGGTCTTGTAATTATTCGACACCTCTGAACTCAAGTCGTCGTATTCGTTAGTGCACAAATAAGTGATGATTTGTTTAACAAAAGTAGTTACCATAGGAGCTTACTGGTGTCGGTGTACTCGATACAATCTCCCTTTGTCTGTATTTCTTTTTTTTTCTTTTTTTTTTTTTTGTTTCTCATTTTATTCCAGTTTCTTCACGTTTCCACTATATATATTCTTACCCTAAAATCGAAGAACCTCGAACATCTTGAAGAAACAGGGAATGAGTTTTCCAGGCAGTAAAGCGATAACTTTTCATTTTCTCCGACGCTTAACGAATTCGTGGCTGAGTGCCTTTCAATCTAGACGCGAGTATTTTTTCCAATGGCCGCAGTTCGTCTAACTCGATCCAATGGATAATAATCACCTGAAATGCACGGTCGGGCGATAACTCTAAAACTTTTTTCGAAAATTGACAATGGTTTGATTTTATTGCCCATTAATAGCAATTGATGAAGATTTTTATACAAATTCATATTTTTGTGAACTAGTAAAGAAATGAAACGTAGATAGTGATTTGTCTTACTTGTAAATATTATAAATTCCAATGAAAAAGGATTAGAAATAATTTATTCCAAAGGATTCGGAATCCTAAGATTTTGTTTTACAATTTTATTTTGCTATTTTTGACACAATTCCTGGCATATAATTTTATTCTTTTGTTTGGATGGTTCTTACCTAGTTTCTTGGGAAACTAGATCACAGTTTAATTAGTTTCTTCAAATTAGATCTCAAGTAGAGAGAAAGTGGCATCATTTTGAAGAATTTACGGAAAATTTTCAAGTAATATATTCCAATAATAGTAATAGATAGTTTTTCTCTAACGTAATCAAACATTCGATAATCATTTATATGAATTACAAATAACCTATTCTAAAGAACAACGAAAAAGGAACGAAAGGAGTATAATTTCCTTGATATCAGCTTTTAGCTCATCCAAAACGACGAAATCCGAGAGTGAATTTATGGCCTGTCGTGCATGCAGCTATTTCAAAGTTTTATACGCTGCGGTAGAGGGGGTTAACGTATTACAGTGAAGCGATGTGCTAAAATCTTATTACGTTCACGCAAATTCGGGCAGATTCGGCAAAGTGGTATCTAGTCTGGAAAACCACGAGCTCCGTAGATCGTGAAATAGAGGAAAAGTTGGGAGGAAATTCGATGTTAGGTAAGGATTGAGGGTAGAGGTCAAAGAGGGAATAGCGACAGACAGAGAACACGGGGGTGAAGCTAAACGAACGAAGGGGGAGAGAAGAAAACCCGCATCCAACTTTTCGGGAACAACTAACGCTCCCTGTGCATTTTTTGGCACGAAGCCGAACTTACCCTCGCCGCAAGTGGTAGACATCAGAGTCGCGTTCACGGTGCTTTTAACGGATTAATCTTATGAGCAAATTTTATACCTCCACCGCTCCCATTCGGAAGAAAGTTTTCAGCGTTCTTCAATTATCTCGCTCAGTCTGCGCCCCCGGCCTACTTTCCACCGGTGGAATTCGTGTCATTAATTATCAATCTGTCAGCACCCTCCTCAATCGTATGTTAAGTGAATCGCAAATGCAGTCCACGATCTTGGAAAAAATGCTGCTTGAAATGCAATCTCAAGGAGTGTAAATAGCTGTGGCAAGGACAGCGTTTAGAGAATACCGTTGCGTATAAATTACATAATAATGCACAGTTTGCGCTTTATCCGCTCCCAGTTGGCCAATTATGGACACTTTTTAAATAAATTAATGAGATAGAAGAGCATTAGGGTAATTAAGGTGTATATCTGCGCGGAGCAGTTTTATTTATTAGAAAAGTTACTGTAGCTGGAAATTTAGGTTTGTAGGTGGATTATAATGCGGTTGTTGTTCTTAATTTGTGTATTTACGGTATTATGTATTATTTATTGCGTTGATTGTTTTTCTTCAAGTTTGAGAAAGATAAATAAGTATAAAATGGGTAATACTATCTTAGAAATTATGTAATTTCTAAGATATTAATTTATAAGTAATTACATGATTAGCTAATACACTTTAGCTCGCTGTAAGATTACATGAAAATCTAGCTACTTGATTAAATGAACGTTACTAGCTAAACAAGCACTGATCTTCTCCTACTACTTTTCGAGCAAGATTAATTTCTACATGAAATCTTCTTAGTGTTCATCTTTATATATTTTAATATATAGAAATACTACTGAATAGATATTTCATATTAATTACAAAAGCCATTGTGTGATAACGAACTCGAAAGATAATTGTATAAATTACAGAAATTAGTAGAAAATATGGTTAGGAGTAAATATTTGTATTTAATAATCAATTTTATCCTGCCAATTTTTATTTGAAATCTTATTCTAAGTAGGAAGAGTTCTGTATTAAGAAAATTTAACTTTCAGATTTGAGAACCTTTTCTAGTCGTCGAGCAAAACAGTGGGGAGAGCTCGGATTAAACTTTCCGAAGTTAGTTAAATCGCGAGATTTCCTTAACGGATTAATTTCGGAGAATGAAATACGCATAATTCCTGAATGAAAATTGGGCAAAGCTAGCAACGTCTTTGTTCAAAGTTCATCATAAAAATTTCCCGTGAAATAACAGATTCGAAAGTCAGTATTTTTATTGCTATATCCAATAAAATCGAGCTGAATTGAAATTTAATCTGAAAATTGAAAAATTTACATACCTACACGTATGAATTAAAATCTTTTGCAAGTTCTTCTTAAATATCAAAACATCGCAAAATTTTCTCATTATTAGTTTGATAAACACTTTATGAAAAGCTTACGCTCTTGTCAGGTGTATTATACAAATTTTTGTAGAGCCAGTGATGTTAGCGAATCGTTAAGAATATTTTTATGTTTTGGAGATCCTGGTGAGACATACATTTGGAAGGTTTAAATAAAAAGTAAGCTTCCAATAACATTTTATATTTTCAGTATGTACCTTACCTTAAGTATATGGAAATGTTGGAATTTTAGTTAAAAATTCTGGAATATTCCTGAAATTTATTTTGATTATTTAATGTCACTTGGAAGGATAAACATTACGTAACTGATATATAATTTCTTTTGCGTAAATTTCTTACGAACGAATTATCTGTAACATCATTATCGACAAATTATAAATTGAATTCATTCAATTTCAATTGAATTATCCATTTGACGAATATTGTACGCGTATGGAATGAATAAGAAATACGTCATCTATTGAAATAAGGGAAAACGTATTGATGAAATAAGCTGCATTTAATGGCGACATTTATATAATCGTATTAGATTTTGATTAATTCTCGAATTATAACTCGTACAAATATTCGAAGGACGAGTGAACGTATTGTAAAGCTTCCCTTTCACATGATCTATCATTAAACCGTGATCTCTGATGGATTGCAAAGTAGATATTCGTAACGAAGGGAATAAAAGATGTTATTTAGGCTATATATTGAATATTTCTGAAATAGTATATTGGTAAAAGAAACATATATATATACCTGATCTTCGAAATATTATGATAAATAATTTGCGCTTTGATATCCTAATATGAGAATTTATATTATTAATTATTTAATTAAATTCTATGAATTACTAGAAGAAAATTGCAATATTTTAATATTATTAAAATCTCTACTATATACAAGTAATGTTAATACTAATTAATATATTATTATATGATATTATATAATTGTATAATATTTTTTAATATATAAAATACATATGTCTATCTGTCCTGTTCTTTATCTGTCTTATTATAAAAATATGTCATATGATATATCGCATTGTTTGAAACTGTCTTGCTACATTAATTGTTGCTCAAAGTCTCTTTACAATAATTTAGAATCATGTTCAGCGCGGCATACCTATGTCAAAGTTACTTCTAAGATTCCTCTTGGCATTTCGAAACTTAGGATCATCCTTCATAAGATGTCAACTTCAGACAGTTACCTGCCAAACCATGCGACAGCTAATTTAGCGATAAGACAAATATTTTCTAAGAAATAATTGATGACAATTTAATGCGCTATCGTTGGTCGCCAATTTCGTACCAAACAGCTATAAGAAAATATCTTATAAATGAAATGATTAATATTAATTTTTATCTCAGATCTAATATTTTGTATCCATATAAGTTATATAATTTTAACCATATTTGAATCAGAAATTACTTGAGAAATTATTTCACAAAACGTTTATTCAAATTCGACCTATTTGTTCAATAGGTAAATAAAGAAATAATACAAAACAAATAATTCCCTTATCCAAATAAACTAATGTATCCAAATAAACACATCATTAATCATTTTATAAGTAAAAATATTTTTATTTATACGATAAATAATCTCTTTCTAATATTTTATTCTATCTAATATTTAAACAATACCCAAGCTTATTTTGCTGCATAGTAATTGTACGAAAATGGAACCAAGATATTCCTGTTGCTAGCGTCTATCGATTGAACAAGTTTTAACAACATTTCTCGGACAACTATCAAAGCTTGCGATCCTAATATGGATGCGCTAGCGTTCTCCGTAACTATTTGATTACAGTAGCCTGGTACATGTAGCTACGTAACGAGAGAAAAAATGTTTAGGACAAGAACGTGCGGGGGCTAGAAGGAGGAAATTGGTTAACGAGAATGCGTTTGTAAACGTTTGCAGAGAACTCCCTGCAAAATGACAGAAATCACATTGGTCGCTATAGAACTTTGCCTTTGTTAGCTGGCCCGCGACACTAGCGCCAGCTGACCTATTTCATTGCGGTGCAATATCAAAGAGTCTATGAATTGACTCGGTTTCGGATTCCGCTTCAATCTTGCGACCCCGAAAAGACCAATTAAATATTTCATCTTGACTGCGTCACTTTGCCGGCACAAACGCTTGACAGAACAATTAATATCACATTAACACCGCTTCTTTAACCTTTTTGTTACTAGCAGGACATGCTTATACTCGCATGTATATAATGGACTTGATGGAAAAGAATCATAGTCTATATCAAATAAAAATTCAGATTTTACCATCGTATGTGTATCAAAGCAGTGTTAACTATAAATTTACCGACTGTAATAACAAGAAATTTACTTAAATACAACTTAAATTATGGAATTTATATCCATCCTCATATTGCAGTAAATTTCATTTTTTCTTTATTTCTATACAAAAATGATCGATGAGTTTTATAACGTTGATTAAAGCAATGCGAGTTTTTAGTGAAATGTATTTAGTAGAAACAAACAGAGAAGCTGAAATACAAGTTTATATATGAAGAAGGTCGAGTTTTCAAATTCATTGGTTACATGTATGATTAAATATGGCTAACATGACTGTGCAGTGCGAGTTATCTCTATTTAGCGTTGCAGATATTGATAGTAATATACGTATGCTCCTCAATGACGTTGCTATATTCCAATATTCACGTTTTCCAAGTATTACTTTGCTGTTATAGCACGTGCACATGATACGTAACAAACGATTTATTATTTGAATTGTAGTTATTTCTGATACAGAAGCTGGTATCTCTGTACCTTCTAAATCTACAAATTTGTTGTATATTTATGTGCTAAATACATATAATTTTTATTTTCTGTTCAAACTATTGTTGATATACTGAGCAGTACTGCTATCTTAAACTATACACGTTTGCAAGGATACTGTTCACTGTATCTGTGAAATTTCATTCGAGACATTTTCGACTAACTTAAACTCGAGAAGTTTAAACAGTATCAATATTTGTGTTACACGTTTGTAGCGTTACTTTGGGTTTCCGGTTGACAATGATTTACCTCGAATTAAACTTTTAAATTAGATTGAGAATTCGAGTGAACTAATGCTAGATGCTTCGATACCTTGATGTCTTTAAGCAATTAAAAGTTCTGATACTCATTATGATAACAATAAATTTGCGATTATTTCACAAAATAACAAGTTTCTTCTTATAGATGGAATATTTTATAATGACATAAATATTAATCGAAGGAGAAATAAATTAAAAATAGATAAATTTGTATTAAAACTAAGTAGTGCAAAGTTTTTTATTCTCACTCTTATACTTACTTTTGAAGAATTCCTTTAATCCAGTTAGATTAATCCTGAATTTATTAGCACATTACTTTAGGTATTGTTAAAGAAAAGTTCTTTACAAGTTAGATGATATTCTTCAAAACAAGAAACTTCAGATAGATATCTTGTATAATGTGATAAAAATAGGAGGCTTTGAATTTTGGATTATAACTAATGAAATATCATTGCCATTGATTAAAGACATTAATAACTCCAATGACTTTACATGTCGTGAAATAAAAATTATATACAGTAATTACTTTTTACTTTTGCAAAGAATATATATTTTAACTTACTGAAATAATATTGAAGTATGATATAACACTTTCCAGTATATTTATATTTAATTAGATAAACAACTATTTAAAGAAGGAAGGATCTGTTTAAGAGTAAACAAATCATGTGATATACATATCTCTTAAAATTGCAATTTAATTACTTCCAAAAATTGTTTGAATTATTGAACAATATCTTTAGTTTATTGACATCAAATATGTCTTTATAGTTGTTGAACAAACATCGAATATTTAACTTTCGTCAAGTTGTATTTGACTGTTTTGGAAACAGACAATATTTCACTTGCATTTACAACAGAGATATTTGAAAAAATATTTTGCTCCACAAAAGTTGTATAATATATCACAAATGATTATTTATGATGCATGATGGTGCAGAAGTATTTCACCAATAGTTGTTTTCTCATAAATTTCACGATATAAATTGTGGGATGCTTTCATGGATTTTTCGAAACAATTTCGCTGTAGAATCTAAAAATAAGGGAAGCACCAAAATTTGTATTCATGAAACGTTTACGGAAGTGCATTAGGTATTCCTGTTTACGTTTTTTAACAATTCGTATTTACTTGGTTTTACGTTTGAAAAAATGTGAAGCAAGATATTAACAAAAAAATATCACTGTTTTGTCCTAAATCTTAATTTATATAAAATATGTAGCAAATTATATAGGAAGATTCCATCATTTTTTAAATATATTTCTTTCAATAAAAATACATATAAAAAAGCGGGAGGTAATATACTTTACTTACTTCGTTGAAAGTTAATCATTCAACAAAAATCATTAAATTTTCAGGCTGTCTTATAAGTCTATAGAGATGATATAATCTCAAAATTGAAAATGATTTACTCGTAGAACAGTAAACGCAAGCACATAGTTGGAAGCGCTATAGTTATTTTTCAATTGATATTTTAATATATTTCCAATGTTTTTGAGAGGATAGGAACATTGAAATATAATATTTTATATAGAAGCAGCAAGATGAAACCAATGATTGGTTAAACATTCCTATGTTATTGTTATAACATTTTATATACAAGTTAGAGTATTTAAGCGTCAGTATATTAGAAAACACGATTCAATTTTCATATTTTAAAGATAAAATGATAGAAATAAGAGATTGGTGTGACTGAATATTTTCTATCTTCGCTATTTTTTAGTATTTTTTATTTTACTGCCTTTGTTGTCATATCATGTTGTTGTCTTTTTTTCTGATTTTGAGAAAAATGCTGCACAGCTGAGTTGAGCAGCTGAGCGTCATAAAACATAAGCCAGTCTAAATCTGAAATTTCTAAAAGCCTAACAAATCATCGTAATAAATCACTCAACCATTCTCAACTTATTCCAACTACGATGCTCACCTTTCCTAGGTTTTTTCATCTCTTTTATTTTATAAACCTTCCATTTTCCACATTCCTTTTTTACATAATTTAGACACTCTTCATCTAACTTGTCTTTTATTTTCTTTTTTCCCATATCAACTGATTATAAATTAAAATGTGTTTGCAGTCCACATATTTTTGTATCAATTTTATCATAATGATTCATATTTTTCAGAATTAATAAATTTTACAATGAACAAATATCTAATTATATCGATGAAACTCTGAAATAGGATTAAAACCAATGAATATTAATTATATCATTAGTAAAGAAATATTATTTATAGAAAGTATCCTTCGTCTCAAAGCAGTGAGTGTGCTCTATTTTTCTTCAAATACAAACATACTTGTACGGATATTAATTACTTGTCGTCATTATTAGTCGTGTTCTTATAGTTGTTTTTTGTATATATTACGAATATCGATGTTTCTTAATGGTACGATCGTAATTTTCGAAGTTGCTGTTATTTATAAAGTGCTATTTATCCCCTGCGAATTGTTCCTTTCAACGGGCCAGATAACGACTTCGCTTAACTTTTATTTCCCAGCAATAGCGATGATGTGAAACGATAAAAACAGAACGTACTCATCGCGTGAATACACTGCTGGGAGTGTTCTTTCGGTTTTTATATGGCAATTTCTACGAGAAGAACCAAATACGAAATAAACAATCGTTATGTACAACCTGATAACAATACATCGGTGCATTTCACAATGCATTTATTCCTCTAAAGAAATTTTATGGCCTACCATTTCGTTAGGTTTCATAATGAGGCATGAAATTACACAACGTGAATGGAAATATTACATTATGTAAACAAATGCATAATAAAGTTAAATTAGAGTATTTTTCCTATATCGTTAAATTCAGTACAAGAAAGTTTTGAAGTTATGAATTTTCAATTACGTAAGTTATCTACAAAAAATTTACATATTTAATAAGAAGAGAGAGACATCGCTAATACAAAGGAATATTTTGGTCACTAAGCAGGTTCATCTCACGCTATATGTTAAAAAAACTTTAGAAATTAACACATAACAGACAAAAATTTCAAATTGGTTCGCAGTCGTATTATAGTGAAGCTTCTGCCAATTTTATTATTAATTTGAAATTAATTTTACAGGCATGACTAATAATTTCTTTTGCTTCAATTGATTTTTGACAAATACATTTTTTAAGGTGACAATATTCTAAATTGATTTTCTCGTACTCCCGGTTTCTATGGGATACGTTCCAAATATGTGATCTTAATTCTTACTCCGTAAATCGAGATATTTCATGTTCAAACAAATTAAAACATTTTGTAGTTTTCTCGCAAAAAAGAAAACAGGCAATGTATCTTTAGTCCGCTCGCTAAAAAAATATTCGAATGATGGATAACCTTAAGGATCCCAATTTAGAAGTTTTGAAGATACTATATGAATTTTTCCAAATTTTTTAGAAGACTTCTATCTACTGAAAAAGTACCACACATAGATGAACTTCGTTTACGGAGTAGGAGTTAAATTTTTGGTTAATAGTATACACATAGCAACAACGAATGTTTACCATAACAGGTACATGTCTTAGCGTTTAAGCATTAAATAGTTATATAGAAATTTAGATATTACTAATCGTAAGCACATATCCTCGTGGACTTCTAAATTCATATTTACACGTACATTACAAATGTTTACGGCGAAAACAATTAGCAAATATTACACCAACATAATTCATTGACAGAACTTATGACAAATAGCATCAATGTGTTAGACTGGCCTCTCTGGTTACATAGAACCAGATTTCGCTTACAAATTCATTGTAATATCCTATACATCGTCACCACGGGCCTACTAACTTTCAACCAAACTATGGTTAATGACACGATAGACATTCCTTGCTATATCTGACTGTTTCGCGCACTTGTGCCAAGCCAAATATGCTCGTTTATCGTTTCTACACAATTACATCATAGCGACCCTAAAATCCGTATAATGAAAATTCAGTGATTAATTACATTCATGCGGTGATCGGCTAATCTGTTCCCGTTGACTTACATTTGCATTGGTACAACGCAGATTCATGGTGGAGAAATTATCGTACGTAAACTAGATTGTTCAATAGAAATTACGAAGACAGATATACGATAGAATATACGAAGGAATGTAATTTACTAGCTGGGTTATTTCGTAATTAGAAAATTCTCTGAAGACAGCACGGAGAAATTATAAATATTATTATATATGCAGCATGTATAGTTATGACAATATCAAAAGTTATAAGAATTATCGACGGAAGTTCATAAAAAGAAACAAATATTTTACCAATATAAACTCAACAGTGGCGAAGTAAATATTTTTTTTAAACAGAGAATCTCTGACTTTAAGTAGTATTACAAAAGATAGAAGCGACAGTAGAAATAGACGCACATACAGAAGGAGAAAATAAAGGAAAAGAAAATTGGAGAAAAATCCCGATGTACTTCTGCAAATTTGTATATAATACACGCACATTCAAGGCAATACAAGAAGATAGAGAGAATTCCTGAAAGTAGTCAGACAAGAGAACCAGCAAATAAAAATTCCTAAAAAGATGTAGAAAGAAAAAGCCTGAAAGAAGAAATAGTAAAGGCTTTTCACAGAAGCACGCTAAATTATGATTAAGAAGTTTAACCTCTTTCATTTCGAAGACATGTACTTTCTAGAATCGTAAAGATCCACGAAGCATGATAACGTGGGCTCGTTCAAAAGAACGAATAACTAAGTCACTGCGCGTAATTTCGCTCGAATGCCTTCATATGTGTCTTCAGAAGAGAAAACTATAAAAGTCAGGGACGTAGGTGAAACGTCTTAGAACTGTTTCAAGTTGAACGTTACAGTGATACGTGATCTAAAGCAAGAATGTTAATTCAACTATTGTAATTCGGCTATAGAAATCCAGGTGTAGCGTCAGACAAAAACGTGATTATTTCTGTATTGTACGATAATCTGCATAATTACAAGTAAATGCTTTCGAAACTTTGTTCCTTGATATCGTGTAAATTTATTCATTTTTTCGTTACTAGATGAAATAACCTTTTGTCAGAATATTTGAAAATTACGTTTTTCATATTCATTCAAATTGACTACTTTTTAGGAATGTTTGATAAATGGTATTAAACTTTTGGCATTTTTCAGATATTTTGCATTTGATATTGCCCATATCCTGTTTTATATACACGAATAAAAATTAACCGGAAATTTAATTCCAGCATTAAATATTTCAGAATCGTTAAATGAATTTGGCTCTTTTAATAAAAATATATATCTCCTTCATGTTCTTTTAAAGAAGATAATGCACTAAAATTTAAGATTATTTTTTACCAAAACTAAATATCGATATCGCTTAATTTATTAATAGTCTGTTAAAGTGTACTATGTTACGTATACGTAACATCAAATTTTATTCAAAACTTTTCTTTCCTTTTTATAATCACAAAACATCTTCGTTTGATTTCATCGTTAAATAGCGGGCGAGAATTTATGAATCTTAATTGTAATTAGTTTTCGTGAGTTCTTTAATATGTATGTGTTAATGAGTATTAAGAAATGAATAAGAAATATCATGAATTGCTGACACGGTACTTACCCTCACAATTTTATTTAAGTATATACGTAGGTACAGGATTTTAGGAAAATGAAGAGCTTTAAATTATGTGCACCGACGCGTGCACCTAGAAGACATCCTCGACCTTCGTGCTCTTCTAATTTCTCTAATTACAGCGTACAGTTACGTATTAGCATCTCTTGTTTCGGATGATGCACATCCCTTTCGGTACAAGGTGACTCGACAAAAACTGTTCTGTAGAAAAAAATTTTTCTGTAAAAAAATTTTTAGAAAAGCTCAACATTTGTCAAGTTGATAGTTAGACTGTGAATGTTTATGAATTTATGGGAAATTTAAATACACCATGCACGTAATATGGAGAAATCTACAGGAATATTTAAAGTTTCATTTCATTAGTTGTGTTCATAAAAATATGAATCTGTGTAAACATGTGTAGCGTAGTAAATATATACGAGACGCAGTTACTATCTAAAAACGTCTATCTCGAAATTAAATAAGAATATCACATATGACATTTTAAGTTTGAAGATATATTTTTGTATTCTTTATTATCTTTGTATTTTATAACTCCGAAATTAACTTTAAGACCTTTGATAAAATATTTCTTGTTCCCCTTGCTAGATATATAGCCTTAAAACTTCAGATGCTTCTTCTTTTATCACTCTGTATATTTTAGAATTCTCACCTCGCGGGTTAAGCTAAGTGGGCTGTCAGGAAGAATTTTCTTTGCGCCATGTTGCTAGCAAAAATGACAATATTTCTGCTCATCTTCCTTCTGCTAAATAATTTAGGTAAATAAGTATGTAACAGTTTATTATTTAATCAAATTTCGTAATAAATACTCCTCCCTAATTCTACCAAAATTGCATAATTGTCAAAAATATTACGAAATTTCTGAACAACCCAATAGTATAAAATTCAAACTTATCTTTTAAATGCTATTATCCATAAGATCCAGACAAAGATAGATAAGATATCCATGTTCCAGGATGTCTTCCAGAGATAAAACGTTCAACAAATCTATTTCTTCATAGTTGCAATTATACGTATCTTAAATCTAAATTATTCGAGTAATTTCCATCCACTATTACTCTTTCGATTAATTATAAATAACAGTATTTGGCTATGTATTAAATTTATGTTTATTAATATTTATATAATTAATATTTATATATTTCTCTATAATTAGAAAATTGAATTGACCATACGTTGTCCATAATAACATGAAGCTCAAAGTAGCTGGCTGAGCTTGCATAAACTAACCGGCATCTTGTAACGTTTGGCTTAAAAGTTTGCCGCGATCGCTGCTCTTAATTAACGTTACAAATTGAGCATACAATACGGCTCTTTGATGAAAGCATTCCCGTGTTTCCCGTGTGGCCGTGTGTGTTTAAATTCGAGAGGATACTTCGTGCATTCGAGGTCGTGTCAAGGTTTCACTTGCAACGAGCTGGTTCGTGCTATGGTGACGTGCTGAGAAAAGCGAATTAGGTCACAGTGTACCACGGAATTTCGTGACAGTCGGAACTCGTAATTTCGCAATCTACAAAATTGTTGAATAGTGTGTCCTCCCTCAAGTTGGAAATTATACCGTTATTGTCGAGGTGTGTTCTAGCGACTTTTTCGCTAAACAGGTACGTTACTAGAATTCTTTATCACGTCGTTTGAGTCATTAACGATAACATCATCACCTCTGTGTCATTTTCTCGCAATGTTATTAAACGGAAGGTAATAAAGCTACCTTTTCTCATTATTTTTCTCCTCTTGTATTTGCATGTTGAACTTCTCGTACAAGTTCGTTTTACGTTGTATTCGAGGCGTTAGTATTTCAATTAGTTAATGTTACAAGACCAAATTCTCTCGCGATAATTTTGTTAAATGTTATGTTTTGTTAAATATATTTCTAATTAGAATTTAAGGTAAAAAGAAGTTAATGTAATTTTCGTATAGAGATACCCTTTTTGTTTAAAAAATACCGATGTATATATTTTTGATATTCAATTAACATATTTATATTTTTATTTAAATGATTTTATAAATATTCACAAAAATAATACTCTAAATGTATCCTAAAAAAATGATGGAAAGATCCAGAAATCGACATTGTTTCCTCCCCATATTTAACACCCCTTACGCAGTAAATAAGTAGAATGGAACTTTACGCATTCTAAATAAGTAGAATGGAACTTTAGTTACGTAAACCGGTTTTTATGTTTAAAAGAAATATACAAATCAATAGAAAATATTTTTAAAAGTAATATTTACGATGAAACTTACATTATTATATACACAGGACAAGTGATAAAATATTGAAAAATCGGATGAAAATATCCAGCTGTTATTAAAGTGTATTTTACGTTTAATTGAAATTATTGATTAAAAACCGGCTATTGGATAAATCAAAGTTGTTATTATCTGAAGTTATTATCTTTTCGATCTCCACGATAATTTTAATTTTGAAATCGAATAAACGAACGAACGTGAAAATATGTGTTAACGTCCAATTTATAGAATCCATACGTAGTGTATGATAAAATTAAATTTTTAATTAACGCGGACTTAACTCATCTGGTTATTGATAATTACTCAACTTACTTAACTATTATAAAAAAGAATCGTGAGTCGGAAAAGTTTAGGAAATATTGTTCTAAACTAAATATTCTTCATTTTTGTTCAAGAATATTTCAAATATTAATCCCGCTGCGTTCTTTCCTACCCAGTTATATTTTTCTGACTTTAATAAATCTCTCAAAAGTTAGTACTTCTCAAGAAATGTAGTAATCATTGTTAATGGCGTGATTTTTTGTTCCAATTTTCTACTCTAGATTTTATTGAAATAATAAATGTATTCTTATCTATAAAAATGCGAGCGAAATTTAGATATAAAAAAGGAAGAGATATTACTGAGTACAAAGCAGAGAGGAGAACGTTTGAGACAATGTTTCGGAAGGTATTAATAAACTCGAAAGAAAAATTCATTTATGACGCTGCTATGGAAAGAAAAAATGTTCTTCCTATTATGGCAACGAGACTGCTCTGAATTTAGGAAAATCTGATTACGCGGATTATAATAAATTAACACAAGTTGAGTAAACGTGAATGTTCGGCACGTCGTCGGTGGAGTTTCGCATTCTGAAATGGTAGAACTTTGACGATAGCTGCTGCTACGGCTCTTCTATCTACTGCCAAAACTTTCCTTATTATAAATGCAGCCATGTAACGTCGATTGAGAACTTTATATAACTAAGCATTCTTTTTTATGTTAGAAAAAATTATCGAGCAAATTTTTGATCAAGATTTCCTGCACAATTTGTTAAAATCTACTATTTTGTGAGGTTTCTATAAAAACTTTCTTACGCGCTGATAAAAAGTTTTAATGAAATTTTATGAAAATTGTTCAAGAATTTTAAATAACAAATATAATGCAAATACACGGTATTTTATAATACATGGTAAAATTACGAAACGAATAATTTTACATTAAGTCGTATAGTATGAATGTTAAATGATATTTCGAGAGAAATTTCATTTCTGAGCAAATTTAATTACGTAATATGTTGTATCCAAGATACTTCATATTTAATTTCGAAATCAGAGAAGAAACTATATTCCACTAACTTTGAAAAAAAGAAAGAACATCCAAAAGAATTTACTCAACTCGCTATTTTGTCTCATGGGCCATTTTTCCAGAAATCTCCTCAAGTATAATATTACGGAAATACGCGATCAGTTTAAACGAACTCATTCACGCTAAAGCTATAATTATAAATACTTGCAAGATCGATTTGATATCATCGTTTCGTCTTTCGAGCGTGTAACACATACCTATACCATTTCTAGCTCAACATTTTTATTCAAATCCGTAGGTTGTTAGGGATCCTATTTATTTTAAGGAACTAACGAGCCGTTGGCGTTTTAATTTGTACTCGCGATTTCGTGTAACGAATAAACTTAACTGAATGGTACGCTGACGAGCGAAAACACAGTCTAAGAAATTGCACGTCATCAACCTCATTTCGTTGTGCGCGCGCGGAATGAAAATAAGCGTCGCATTATAAAACGCGAAGAATCGCGTTGTCTACGCCTGGCATGCTTACCTCCATACTTAGTTCGTTTCACCTCCCTCTAACCAGTTGTCGTTGTTCAACGTAATCGTTTCTTTACCACCTTTAAACCGTTGCTTCTCAGCTCGTGCTGTAATTGTTCTGTATCGCCGGGTTATTCTGTATTCAAGGTCCTATCTTCCGTGAAAGACTATTTTTACAAACATTCGATGATTGAGAAGAAAAGCAAGGTGCAGTTTGTAGGGGAAATATATAAGATACTTGTATATAAATGTGTAATGGCTATTCTTGTGTTGGTACTATTCCGTAGTATTAGATTTAGAAAATATAAGGTATAGCTTAAATGTTGTAAGAATTAATTAATCTTGTAGAAATTTTTATTGCTTTATTTTTCTTTAGAGCTTTGAAATTTTCGAACTTTTAGACGGAGGTAAAAAGTTACGCTAATTAATTAATTCGTTAAATGTTTCCGAAACTGGCTCCATTCACACAAACTCTAGAAAGCTGACCCTTCGAACTCTCGTTTTGCAAACTTTCCTTTAAAACTTTCATGCATATGGAAGGTCACATTTTCCCGGTCACGCTCCTGCAGGAGGGTTTGCTGAAAATAAATTCCTCTTTAAAACAATTTACGTCAAGTTAATTCCACGTGCGAATACACGTGCTCGATTTCTAATTATATTGGAAGTGCCATATCTCGCAACGCTTTCATTTGTAGATTTAGAGTTAAAAAGTGAAGTAATTGGTGATGAGTTAACAATTCTGATTTCGTCAGTTTCATTTTCGCAAGTTTTCAATTTTTTATGCAGGTATAATTTGGGAAATACGAAGCGCATCATAAAAGAAGTTATCTTTGATTTTATAAAATGCGAAAGCAATGTTACGTTATTTTGACAATACACATCGATTTTCCAAATTTTTGGTATTTTTTTCTTTATTTTTCTGTTTTACAATCAGAAACAGATACAGCATTGCATGTAAATTAATTCCTGGCTTTGTATTTTTTTCAACTCCTGAATAATATAATAAATGATATATAAAAGAATATGATGTGACAATCAACTTTTTACGTCTATTTCAAAATACGGATCACGCATGGAAGATATGAATTTAATTGAATCTGAAAATGTATAAAATAACAATCATAATACTCGAAAACCTATTTTGCATTTGTAAAGATTTTAAATGGAATTTTTATAAAGTAAATGTTATATATTTATTTTCAATTGTATCCTTGTTTTATTTGTATAGATTATTCGTATAAAATTGTAAATAATGATTTTTTTAAATTTATACTCACTTAAAATATGTAAAATTCATACCATGTTACAGCGCTTAAAAACAAAATTTATTTGTGACTTATAAATTTTGTTACTAGACATTATCTTATTATAATAGGTTACTAAATATGTACAGTGATAAGAAGATAACTGACATATCACTCCTTTTAAAGGCATACAATTTACGAAAAAATGGAAAAATGTAAGTATCATTCTCGTAAAAAAAGTTTGAGTAATTTAAAAATTATCCCTGCAATGACTAGTCATTTCTGGTAAATAATCGGGTGATCTCACGAGATATCTCGATGGTAAAGAGATTCTAGGGATTTTCTGTAAGTTGCCGCGCCATCAGGCGGTAAACAGTGGAAGCTCTACTCTAGCTACCCTGTGGAAAAGAGGAATGGACGCTCTCCGTGAAAATACATAGCTCGCGATTACCCCCGTGATATCAGGAATGTACATTTACCGACCAAGCCTCTGCACCGATGTGAACCATTGATTAGATCAGGATAGACCTGCCGTTATATGAGAACTCGTATCTCACGTTCTGAAATACCGACCACGAAAAAAGATCACAATGTTTCTTACACCGTCTTCAATTTGTTACAGCGAACATAGGATATATCAATTTAATCATCGAAAGCAATAAAACCAATAAGTTATAAAAAGATCTTCATTTAGTAAACTTTCGAAAGCAAGTCTGTCACACTGCATAATTGATTATAACACCCGCTTGAAGCGATAACCTCTAGTTTGGTTTGAATAAATACACATTATTATTATTTTGTGAAGTATTCTTTATTCTTTAACTATCAAAAATGCAAGAAGATATTTTATAAGAGAAGAAACTTCAATATCAATGTAATTTTTTTAAATAGGACTACATTTTCAATATGACTATATTTCTAATGACGTAATGCGTACAAATGCACAACTATGTTATTAGAAATAAAAACCTGTCAAATTACAATTGTTTACTTACATCAGGCCTTAGACTGCTGATAGTTCAAATCTGTAATTGAAACATATTTCATTCATTGTATGTATACTTATACACTGATATACGTATACGTGTAAAAATTCTGCTTGGTATAAAATTAAAATAGCAATATTATATCAACTAAATTATAACATATTCTAAGTATCGACTTAGTGAGACGATAGTTTGATAAATTTTGAAAAAATTTCAGAAGTAAACTTGGACCCGACGTTATCGAGGTAGCCTGCCGTAAAAATGTGGCAGTGACGTTTCACTAAATATTGAACGCGATACTCGGAGGTGCATATAAAAACCTGAAAGAAGATTCCGTTCCATATCTTACTTAAAATTTTAAATGGTGAAATAAATTCGAGCCGAGATGCTCCAACTTATCCGTGATTTTATACCATTTCCCTCAATTTCACACTTTTATGGGAAAATATTTCGATTTTCCGCTACGTCTTTGAAAGTTACAATATATTACGTTAAAATCGTCACTGAATTATTTTTTTTATGTAAATAAATCTGTGCCAAAATAAAACTTTATACATAGAATATATGAATTAAGGTATCTATCAGATAAAAGAAGCGCCCATCATGTATGCATACACGTGCAATTAAAAATGAAAAAAAGAACGTCACGTCATTTATTTCATTTTATGTTAGAATTGGATTTGCCATCGCATTGGATTTTGCATTGCCAGAATTTGGTTGCATATAAAGATAACACCCATTAATCTGGAATGCAAATGCGTGATGGAATAACGAAACAAATGAAGAGTTGCGAAATATACAAATTCGACTAACTGCCGGTTTGGCGCGAAGTAGGAAAACAAATTTCTACTGGTACTTGAGAACCAACTATTCTTGAGAAGTTCCATTTCTAAAATATAACAAAAAAGACATTTTTCAATTGTTCAACCATATTTTATTTCTTATATTACCAGCATAGGGCTATTAACTATAAAGTTATTAGAGCTGTAATTACTTAGAATTCCACGTTGTCCTTCTCTATTATTCTTATTCTTACGAATAATTTTTATCATAGGCTAAAATATTACAGGAACGTGGGAAATTAAAAAAAATTTATATGTTATTTTAAGCAACGGTTGGTTCTGCATACGACGAGGGCAACTCAAAGCGCAACCAAGAAAAGAATTTTCTTTTACGTGTTTGACTGGCTTTATATCACATACTATTAGTATTCACGATGTGTCCTGAATATATTTTTCAGCGTTACTAAGTTAGACGTCGAGCATCGGAGCTTTTTAAAGAAATTCTAACGAGCCTGGTTCTTTATAAAACGTGAAATCATATCAGTTAAGAGGTACGGATATTTCGATGAAAAAAGAAGGAAGAAATTAAAGGTAACCACTTTCGGTAATAACTTCATTAAATGTTCCTTGATATAGAATGAACCGAAGGAAGCTGTTTGTACGCTGAATCCCATAAACGTTCTTCTTACGATTTATTTTTAACGATATCTTTAAAATCTCGTGCATTGTTGCTTGAGGATTTATGATGAATTATAAAAAAATGTGGCTTTTTGTGAGATAAGATATTGCATATTGCGTAGATATTACATTTCGGTAACGTTAGAACAAAGATAATTGAGGCATAAATCTATCGCACAAAAGATTTATTAACGTTCATTATTAGCTAGAAAATATCTTTCCAACTGATTAATCGATAGCGCAGCGGATACGTGCATCAAGTTTTTAATTGAAAACTCGAAATATATTTTGTTTTGATATGGAGATTAAATATCCTTATCGATGGTTCATGATGATTTCATGATTTATGCTACTATTTTACTAACTATTGTACTCGTTATTGTCATAGTCTTATTATTATTAGGTTTTTTGTTCTTAAAAAGGTTCTTAAGCTTTTTATCGTACGTAAGCTTTTGATCGTATGAGAATTTTTATAAGAACTTTATCTTCAAGATTTTATAACGGATTTATTCTAATAGCGTTATCAAATAAATATCTACTTCATTATTTTCATATTTTCACTTCTATTTAATTAACAATTATTCGTACCTTATTAAATGTACTCATTCTATTTCATTTCTATTATTAATAAGTCTTAAATTGATTACATTAATTATTAAATTAATCTCTCATTATAAATAACATATAATAATTGTTCATTCCTCTTTGTCTTCCTCCTTTCTTCTTTCCATGTTCAATATTATTACATTTGTAACAAATAATTACATTTTCACTTAACGATTATTCGTTCATGAAATTTATTAGATCTCCACACGTCCGTCATAAAAATAAAATAAAAAAAATACCAAATTGTTGAATCATACTGCATATCGTCGATCTACGAATTTTCGATTAAACAATTCATTTTGCATACCATTTCGTTCTTGTTTTTACACATTCTGCTGCGAGTCTACAGCAATTAACAGTGCGGCATTTAACGTTTTGCACTGTGCAGCAGCGTTGCTTAAAAGCCCGGTCGCAGACAGACTGTGACGCGGTGTAAGTGGAAAAACTCGTACATAGTCAGCCGTCAGTGGACGGTCAAGTAGTAGCGATGCGTAAAGGGGTAAACTCGGGAAGAGGCTCTCTTTAGCGAAACATATTTGATTCATGGCCGATTAACTTTTGCGCATACGCGTGCACACAGCCGTGGCAGAGCTCTATGAAAATGTGGAACACGGTTTAGCAATGTGAATTTTGTGTATGCTACGACAACGACCGTGCTCTACCGTATGAAGCTTGCAAATAGCGTGGTGAATTTACCGCGACGAACGTCGAATTTCGAACGTTTCGGTGGATGCGAAAAATGAGCGAGGAAAACAGCGTAACGTGAAATTGTACATGTCATTTATGCACTTACGATTGGAGTACAAGTAATTGTTTGAATTTAACAATCATTCGCGAACAAGAAATTTATCTAGTTGTGCAAATATTCTTTCCTTTCTCTATTTTTCAGGAGCATTAAATCATTCTGTTGTTCCTATTGTTTGTGCAGGGCAACTTGTAAATTATGTAAGCTTACTCGAAACGTGAAAATATTAAATGTCTTTTATACCTACAAATTAAAGCGGATATTCTCTCGGTGTTATTAGCGATCAATTCGTATCGTTTAGTTGAAATAAAAGGGTTTCGTTGAGTTGAGATAATTTGGTCGATATATAATTTTATCAACTTCGTATCATAAAATGGATTTAAATCATTATAAAAAAAATTACTGTAATATGAAAATTGTAAACATGCTACTTGAAATCTATTTTAACAAATTATGTGCTATATAAGAAACGATTCAGAAGGACACGACCAAAATTATATAATTCCTTGTGATTTAAGAAGTGTAATTCAATACGTCAAATATAACGAAGATATTATTTTAAAATATTAAGGATTGTACTCGTTATCGAAGATAAGAATTTAGTAGATAAAATGACGAAAGAAGTCGCTCTAATCTTATAGTAAGACCTCAAGACCTGCTCTTAATGAGGCATAACTTCATTTCCCGGATAAAACTGAAAACACTGGATTATTGGAACAAGGAATGGAAATCTACAGCTCTCTTGAGTAAATGAACGATAATTATAACTTTCAGGAAAACAACCGTTTCAAGAGTCACGTTCGATACACAATATAAAAATTATTCTGACCATTTCATTCTATATCGTAACAAATTTTTCATTATTTTTTACTTTTCACGACATTGACAATACGTAAACTATTATTTGGTTTTGCTTTCGTTTGTATTAAATGAAAGAAGGACGCTGCTGTGTAGAAATAAAAGTTTGTAGATACTTATGCGTTTCTTTTCGAAATATTATTTTTGGTTTCGAAATATTTCGCCGTTAAAGTATGTTGAAGTTGTTGATCAAGCAATTCTCGGAATGTAAACTGAAAACAAACCAATCTGTTCCATAAATTATGAAATTCGGCTCAGTGGTTTATAATACGGGTTAATACAAGTATAAACAATCAATTTGAAAAAAAATCGTGAGTTTATCAATCTTTTCTTAATAAAACTAAAAGGATTTATTACTTCGTACGTCCTTCACATTTTCAGAATTTCCATATAAGACAAATTTATGTTGATATGTGCTGCGTTTAAGGTTCTAAATTTTTTAAAAAGATTTATTCACTCATTTTTCTTTTGTGACGTAATAATTGCACAATGGCGACGAAAATGTCACGACAAATCGTGACGCTTAAGCGTTGTATAATGCAAGAAGAGTATCATAATGGTGGCTCGATGGCACGCTATGCCGGGACGATATAAATTAACGCGAAAAATAAAAGTGTTTCGTGCAGGCTACGATCACTATGGAAAATGCTGTACGTAAATGCACGCACATGTTCGCACGAAGGAAAATAAGTACAAACAGAGTGTGTAAGTTTAGCGACTTCGAAGCACGTACGAACATGCATGCAGAGGTGAAAGAGACGTGAGTAGAGAAAAGGAAGGAACTGGCAATATACGAGCTCGCATGATATGGAGGAACATACACAAACAAGAAGAATAAGCTAACAAATTTCGTGGTGGCACGAAACGTGAATTATCATTATTATTTCATTGCATTGCGGTGAAAAGCGGAGAAAAGAGAACTCCGTGAAACGAGTTCTACTACCGCCAATTTCGAGAACGAAATTTTCTACGTGGAAAAGCTTTATCACAATTTTAAAAGTTCTAATGGCTGTATATTTGACATCTAAATCATACACCCGTTGATGGTACAATTACTTTATATTTCTGTAGTGTCAGTTTAAATAAAAGTTAATGCGATACTTAAATTCGAAATCTATTTTTAGGTCATTACTATTGTTATCGATATTACGTTGTATATCTTAATGCTATATATCTTGAATTTATATACTAGACATGTTTTATTTTTCTATCGTTGACTTTTAATAATTGTTATATCAGTACATTCATTAGTAACAAAATCATTGGAAACATTTCTATAATCATTATTTGAATGTAAAATTATTCCAAAAACCTAAAATTAGAATGTAATTAAAATAATATAAAAAATTAATTTCCTAAGTAAAATACTACTACTACTCATGGTATATTCAACATTTCTAATCTCCCATAAAAATGTCGGCAGTTGAAATTACCCTATACGTACTGATAAATTAACGTCGATAGTAGCAAAGTGCTAATGCTTGTAACTCTTGAACGTGTAGATACATTCGTAATTAGAAACGTAGCAGCGTCAAACATTTGCTTATACTTTATAGAACAGTCTTCCATCATTCTACCTTTATTTTATTCACCCTGTATAATCTATCTCTTATGTTTTTTACGCGAAACATAAATAAATTTTCATCTAACAAACTATAGGCACTACGTAACTTCGTAACTCTATTATACTATATTTCGTAACAGATACAAATCATGAAATGTCTCTCACGATTTGCCGACTTTGCGCGTGCTAATCGAAGTTCAACGAAGAAGCAAGTTTCCTCTTTAGGAAGAGAAAAGTTTTACCGGACAGAGAAGTAGCCAGAGGCAATATGGTAGGATGTCCATTTTTCGCAGGTTCGAGTGCCACAAAACAGTACGTCGGTTATCGTGCAAGTTACAAGACATTCTTATACTGCAGTGCTAGGTAAAAGTGGAGTATTGGACTTGAAAAGTGCTTCGTCAAGCTGATGGAAATTCGTTACTCTTCACTTAGCTACCAGCTAAAACGCTTAAAGAGCCTTCACCATTGTAAATTCCACCCAGTGTCCTGAAACTGTGAAACGACGACGACAAAAATTCAATCTTGAGGAAATTACGAATAATTGAGACCTACTCGAACTACACTTGAACTTTCTTACCGCACTTGTCCTTTAAATATTTGTCGGGACACGGTTTGGCAATTAACTACTCCGTTCGTAGTTCGTTATTTCAGTTTGTTGTGCTTTGTCGCGATCTTTTTTCGCACGAGATGACGGCCATTGCTTAAGAAACTTTTTAAGCTGTCTGTTGTCCCTAAAGACCCCTGTAAATATAATAAAGATCGCGAAAGAGAGGAAAGAAAAAAAAGATTGTTCGAAAGAAAGTTATAGTTTACACATCTCGTAGTCTCGATACAAAGGATGCCTGCCCCCACTGTCTTCGAAAGTTTTCTTTCGTCCTTTCGTGTAAAGTAAAACTTGCAGAAAATTTCAGTTCGTCGCAACAATAACCGCTCGACCCAGTTTCCACAGGAAAGTGTGATTTGTTTTCAGCGTTTTCCGAAACATTAACGGAAACAGGAAACAGGCGGTAATATTCAAGGTATAACGTTCGCTCTCAGAAATTAGAAGTACGCAGCTTGTTATTCGCAATGCGGTTTCCTATGAATCGCTGAAATTTTTAAAACTTAAGGATCTCTGTCAAAGTTATCTCATTCATTTTTCAAGATTTTGTATCTTCTCTTAATTAAGGAAATTTTAAGAGATTACGTTCTTTGTGGCATTTCTTGAAATTTTTGGATTACAAATGTTCAAAAATGGAGAAACGAGTTTGCAAATCGCTTCTCTAGGTTTCCAGAGTAAAACATCGTATTATAATGAAAGAAAGTTCTCAGAGTACTGGAATAAGATTTGAATACAGCGACTCGGAACTTTCAGTAATTTATGTAATAGAGAGCTCTGTATTTATGAATTTCGATGTGTTACGAATAATCCAAAGAATAGGAAATTAGTTATTTCAGTCTGCGTTGATTAAAAGCTGCAATTAGGAAAATTTGATCTCCAAAAAAGTACAGAAATAATTGAACTTCCTGGTTTTGAAGTTGTAACATTACGTCATGTTGTCACTTAGATTATCGAAGTTCCTTAAAAAATAACTAAGGAACCTATAGTATAGTTTGTGTTTTAAACCATTAAGCTATTAAATTTTATTAATGGGATACCATAATCCTGAAGAACGTACATGTATTAATTAATTCGTTCGCTTCTTTGCACGATTCTTTTACGACCTCGAAGTCCATGCAGTCTGTGGTTTCCTTCTTCTATAAAACGTCGTTTTTTACTTATCTCCTTTTCAGTGGATCTGCTCTATAAACACGGTGTTATTTTTCATCGTTGGCACACAGCAAAGAACGCTTCGGTTTACAATTTTTACTATTTATTCAGCTGGCTAGTCTTTTTAAGGTTATTCGCCGAACTGTCTAATCCAAGCGATTCCCCGGTTTCAGTGCTTTCGGTCCTGATAAAACCTTCGCAGGAATAACTGTTGAGCGCGTATCGATTCGTTCCACGCTGTTTTCTATCGCGTTACTTCGTTTCTGTTCGCGAACTTTCAATAACCAAGTATGCACTGCACTCAAGGAGTCCACAAAATGGATCATAAATGATTCACACAGTGCTGTATACTGAATCTCGAATTTTTTAAAGCTTTCGCGCAGTGTTTATTATTCATATAGAATCATAGGTTTTTACATGATTTCGATAGTTGAAATACATATCGTCAACTACAAACAGAATGAAAAATGATAAAGTTAACGAAACGGAGAAAATGATGACTCAAGGGAAGAAAGTGTTATCGTACAATTTTGAATTCTCAGTATTGTTTAAACAGAATAAGGTTCTTTTTTATTTTATGTACATAATTTGATTTAATCTAAGACCGCAAAGGGCCCCAAAATACCTGGATTTTCTGCCTTAATCATAAAAATTGGAAAAACGTCAATGTGAGAGAAAGAGCAGTAACTCAGTTATAATGATCAGTTTCCGTACAATTTATTGTGATGATAAATTCTCTAGTCAGTTTTTTTTATTAAAGAAGCATAAGAGTTGATTGCCACTATCACAATGATGGAAGAATATTCTTCCTTTAATGAAGCCACATTCTTGAACTATATTTCCAGTATATAATTTATTTTTAGCGCTTTGTATATAGTAAAATAAAGGAAAAATCAAAGATCAAAATTAATCAACACTCTGGATGGGAAAATATTCAACTATCTCTAATATAGATACGGTAATCGTGAAGTCGAACTCATGATATATTTTTATATTATTTTCCTTTTAACGTAGTACATATAAGCAACGTTTTGTTAGAAACTCTCAAAGTTCAAGGAATATCAGTTAAATAGTAAAAGGAAATATTTCTTTCATTGTTAAATGATAATATAAATTTTCTACTTGAAATTATATTTGAATTATAATATGAATATTTCAAACCGATTTCACGAGAATTTTAATTCTCCCAATTGTACAACTTTTCCAATTTTTCAAACAGTCGATAAATAAACCTTAATAAAAGACAATAAAAATAAGGAAATATTGTAAAATATAATAATAATAAAAAAAAGAATTACTACCAATAACGATAATTTTATTGAAAATTCGTCTACTTTACATCCACATTTCTATTTCATATATTTTAATTATAATATTTTAATCGTGCCTTTAGTAAATAAACTTTATGAGAAATATGAAAGAAATTTTTCCACTTCAGAAAGTACAAAAGCCTCGCCTCGGAATTCTTATAGTGATCATTACATAGCCGACCGTAACTCTCAACGATTCTTAAACATATATTATTAAGGTACAATAGCGGACTGTGTATACCTCTGAAAAGATTCTGTACGGCACGTATTTGAAGCTCGAGTGTATTTGCTAAGTGGCGACTGCCGGTGTGGTTTATAATACTTGGATGAGATTGCCAGCTTCGAAGGGTTGAATAATCTCCATGAACTCTGAACGATATATTACAAGTTCGAGAAGAAGTGGCGTTAAAAGAGATCGTGTTTCCAGTTGGGTAGTGGACTACGTTGCTCCTTTGAGATAGCAACTATATGACTTGGCACAGACGTACCGCGTTTTTCTCATAAATAACAAGTGCCCGCAGCTCAGTTAATTTGTTTCGTATATATAATCGAGTTAAATTAAACGAGAAAATTAATTATATGCAGTTTCATTTATTGTTATGTCAGAATATAAAATGTTTAATGTAGAATGGAGAAGTACCCTTTTAGATTAGCATAAAATAGAAGTAACCTGTGTTTGATTTTTTAAGTTTGAATTGTAAGTAGATAATTTAATTGAGATTTTAGAACATTAATAGCTTTAATCCCTGCCTTGACAAACTGACGATCGAACGCCTGCTGTGTTATATTTAAGAAATCCAATGGAAAAGCAAGATAAATCCTAAAAATGGTATATCAAACTAGTTAGAAGATTCCAAATCTTTATAACGCGTACTATACGTAACTTTTAATACATGAAGTCATATAAAACTTTGTCCACATTAACTTCCTCCAGTCAAGAATTTCACTTCCATCGCTTCTCTAAATCTGCGCTAATACTATCTATCTTATACCGTACTACCATTATCAACTATTATACATCCAACGCGCATAGGAGTACCATCTTCGCGCTAAAACGAAGTCCGAAATCTCAAACTAAACAAACTCTCCCACGAGGGAGTCTAAAGTCTCAGAATCAACGCAAATTCTCCGAAGTTCAACGATCAAGAATTTAATCCGATGATCGTAACTTCACTTGGTCTAGGATATCATGCATACGACGAAGTATCAACATCGTAAGTTACAAGAATGGACAGCTCGTTGTTCTATTCGCTACGCCCGTATATTCATCTCGTTGTTCGACAAGAATCCCAATTGGAGCTTCTCACCTTGAGACCATCCATCGCGACCAGTTCCTTGTCGCGAGTCTCGTTTCTTAATCACGATCAGCATAATTCTATTCCATCAAGGCTGACCCCCTTTTTGAACCGGAGGGATGCATTCGCGGTATGGGGGAAAAGATTGAAGCAGCGTCGAGTAACAGGGGGATTGGCGGGAAGTCGAACTCCAAAGCGCCAACAGCAGAGCGCGCACAGTCAGTGTTCGACCAACCGTCTTCACGTACGCTCCTGCCAGCATAAACGCTCCGATTCTTTTCTATTTGCGCGAGTGACACTCGTTCCTTCGTAAACTGGTTGGCACCCAGCCTTTCCAGCTTTGATAAGAAAGTGATAAGCGATACGTGACAACGATTGGTCAATGTAAATCGACAGCTGTTTTTTTTTTCTTAAAGGGTTGGTTGCTTGAAGAGCCGAGAGACGACGATGTTGTGTTACGTGAGTCATCCTGTTGATTCGAATTTTTATATTTTTTCTTTTTTTCGTCGAGATTTTGGTTGATAGAAGTTGGTTCAAGGTTAAGAATAAGTAATGGTTTTGGAAAATTTGGTGGTACGTTTTGCTAAAAAAGTTTGCTAATTTGATTTAACAAATACGTAGTTGAGTATCTAGATATTTTGATCGATCGGGGACTTTAGATGAAAAGTGGTTACAAGTGGATTTCTTTTGGGAAGTGAAAGGTTAATAGGGAACGAGTGTAATACACGGAAATGTATGAAACATCCGAATTGCTGGTTATAATATTTAATAGATTCAATTCTTTGATTTGTGTTCATAAAAATATGATACTACATAAACGTTCGTTGTCTGAAAAGAGATACAGGAGCCGATATATAAGATTCGCGTTTATTTCGAAAATTTTGTTAATGAATAATTTTAGTTGGTATAGTACTTCATCAGTACATATAGAAACGTGTCTTATATTTGCAAGCGTGCAAATTTTGGAGATTTCAGTTTATATACGATTTTCTAAAATTAAAAATTTTGTCTTTTTTTGTACCACTTTTCCTCTGATAATGAGCCAAATTGAATAGTATCTATTGTACTGTATAAATTATGAATGATGTAATGGGGGGATATAATGGGGAATGAATAAAGTGGGTATAATGATAGCCACAATAAATATTACTAAAATGTATGACTACTTATTCTTAGACTTCTATAAACTAGTTACTAAAATATGAATATGCGGCACAAAACTAAAATGGATGGATTTGCCATATTTTTATAAAATTAACAAATTATAAGTTTGAATTAAATACTCATCTGAAATAACACAATATATTAGGTAGAGATAATAAAGTGGATTAATAAATTGCAATTTGCCGTTGTTCTCATCGACGTCCTTCATTTGAAGTATAGCTGCTTGAATTAATTAATGCATCATGTTCATAAATTTAGAAGATACCATTTTATTTGATCGATATCTTAAAAATGAAACAATCTAAGGACAAAGAACGTTTCAAATAACAATATTAAAGTTTAACGGTGTTATGGAAAGAATGTGGAAGTCTTCATTCTCTTCAATATCCGAGTCAAGTTAAAAGTTCCTAAATCATGTTGCGGTTTTAAGTATAACATACATCCGTTGGAACTTCGTATCCGATTTTGAGAAACAGTATATCTCCGCTTCACGGGTTCCTTTGAAAGCGTTACAAAACACTTCTTCGTGTTCTACAAGAGACAACTCGTTTACTATATCGAAAACTTTATTTGATTTATCTCCATTAAACGCACGTACGTTTAACAAAACTCAAATATGGCTAGCTGTCATTTAATAGTATTATAATTATAAATAATGCAAATTTATACGCGACAATTTAATTTTTCTTTATAAAATAAGTATCGCAGTCGTCGATGGAAAAGACGTAATACATTTTTATATTGCTAGGCTGTACGAAAGAATTTGTAATATTGAAAAAATTTTCATTAATTTGTTCGGTATTTAAAATTCAATAATCGGATATTACTAAAATGTTCTTCACTGATTTTTTGTCGTATCTCTTCAATTTTCGTAATACTGAATTTCCTTTGCTTATTCAATGTATTATTGTAATGGTATTTTGCCAAGTAATCACTACTGAAGAGTTGTAAAAGATTTCTTTTCAGCGCATGTATTTGAATCGCTGATCCCATAATCCAGTGGTTTCCTGAATGAGTTTGGAAAATAATCGACATACATTGAGATTCGATCGTTTTCTTCTTTCTCTTGCTGTAAAGCAACATATTGTAATTCTTTAGAATATTTCAATTTATACACATACATATTCAAATGAAGTATTTAATATTTTGGAATTCAAATAAAATTTTGAAGTAGCTCCTTAGAAGTTAAAAAGCGATTTTCATTCGACAACAGAGATGAGTATAGAGGATGACGTATATCATTCGTCTTTCATTTAAAACAGTAATATTAATTACATAAAAATATATAAAAGCTTTAGTTTTATTTATATCGATACTTACAACATTATTAAATATACGATATCTTTTCCATTCAATAAGTCTTTTAATTGAATTTAGTATCTTATCGCAAAAATTAATTAAAAACTTAATTTTCCGTTTATAAAATACGATTAGCCATTGGATAATAATCATTACCAATGTTATGAAATGTTATTCGCGAGTATATTGAATACTGTTACTTATTTGAAGTTTTAAATGCTTAAAAATTAATGTAAATAAAACCGGACGGTAGTATTTACTTTTGATGTTATCTCGTATTTTTCTTTTTACATTTTTTTATTATTTTTACTCCATCCGCGTTACCTAAAATAATTTTACCAGTTTAAAGATTTCCGTGCAATTACGTACATACGCATTTAAAATGACCTAATTAAACAGAAGGTTTCTTCATCTACTTCTCAGAACATATTAAATCATCCTTTCGACATGAATGCATTAAACTCTTCGTGTATCTTTGCGAACAAAAATTTAAGACTAAAGCAAATCCACTCATCCGGCTGGTATATTATATCTCATTTAGCCATCGTTTGCTTACCCTTAACTACCTTGAAAATATTGCTATGTTGAAGCTTTATAAAGTGAACCAGCGAAAGGAAAATTAATTAAATATTTCAACCTATTTTTATTCATTATATCCTTGGGCTCTTTATATCCTTAAATCTAGGCTACTAGACGAACTTTTTCGTAGCTTGTTTAAAAAAAAAAAAAAAAAGAAAAGGAACATAATGCCTGAACAAATTTTCCAATTTTACGAAAATTAAACAGGGGAGAAAATTAAACAACGCGAAAAGTTTGAATTTCTTAATATTTTGCGCTATTCATAACCTTTTTTTAATGTTTTAATCTTTTTTTTTTTGGTCTTTTTACTACAAACTTTAGTTTCATACTGCATCTAGTTGAAACGGAAATATTCATAGTTTTCCTGATATTTGCATTTTCTTTGCGGTTTTTTAGCATTACATTTTGTTATATGTTTGATTTGGTTGAAAGAAAATTATTTACTGTGAATGTTCGTCGAATAACGAAATTTTAGACAGGCCTTTCTGTTTAAATCTGTTAAACGGAGAAATTAAAAAGAGACATTCGGTATCGGTTAATAAAACGTAAATCCATTTCTCAACGAGATAAAGTTGAATATCAGGCATCGATGAAAGATAGACAAAAACGGGTAAACACTAGCTGATACGTCGTATTATCCGCCTCATTCGCCGGATATAGCACCGTACTATTATCATTTATTCCAGTCTTCAGAAAACTTTTTTAATAACAAGGAATTGGATACATTACTGCCTCGTAAAAAATATTTATCGGAATTCATCACTGAAGAGGATGAAAAGTTGAATAGTTGAATAGAATAATAAAAAAGTATGAATAGTGAAAAATCACTAAAAGCTGGTAGTGCATACATTATTCAATAAAATTCTAATTCTATGCAAATATCGTGCTTTTGAATTTTCCTCAAATTTCATTACTAACGTTCAATGTATCATATTTTTAATAAGTTATAAAAGTACTAATTAATTTATTTTCACACTAAAACGATGAAAACATCAGTTATCAGGTTACCCCAAAAGTTTATTTCGTTTTATAAAGAAATAATAGATGCACAACATTTTTTGTTTTATATTATTTTATTGAATTATGTATGATCCATTTTGGTTTTGTTCCATTAGAACAAAATGTTATTTATATTTGTATAATGACTTGTAAAAAATTTTTTAAAATATGTTATTGTGAATTAAAATAACTTTTACAGGAAATTCTAAACAAATCATTTAAAGTAGTGAAAAGTCAAATTAGATCATTTTGATGCATTAATGGATCAGCAGAATATTTTACTTGAAAAAGTAATTAGTATTTCTGTGTTTTGTTTAAATTAGGTCGAGCAAATTGTTCTTTGATGAATGTTTTTAAATTATAAAGAGAAAAATATCATAAAGGGAAGTTTACTATTTCTAATATTAACTGTAATAGCTATAACGAGAAGATGAACACTCTTTCGAAAAAGCGGAAAATAAAGATACTAAAAGACTATATTCTGTTGCCAAGGAACTAAGTTAATTAAGAAATTATATAGGTTGAATTTCTTTCTTCCATTATCACCTGGCGCTTTATTCTTCAAACTTATTGTGGCGACACCTAATCTGATTTATCCCTTTCTTAAAAATTGTATGCCAATAAAACAAGAAAATAATATATTATAAATAATCTCTTAAGTAATCTCTCTAAAAAGTTGCTTCAATAAAGAAAATAACAGAACTAATTTTTAAATGTAATAAAAACAAAGTTTAGAGACAAGAGAAGACAATACAATAAAACAATAAAACAAGACAATAAAACAAGAAAATAATATATTATAAATAATCTCTTAAGTAATCTCTCTAAAAAGTTGCTTCAATAAAGAAAATAACAGAACTAATTTTTAAATGTAATAAAAACAAAGTTTAGAGACAAGAGAAGACAATACAATAAAACAATAAAACAAGACAATAAAACAAGAAAATAATATATTATAAATAATCTCTTAAGTAATCTCTCTAAAAAGTTGCTTCAATAAAGAAAATAACAGAACTAATTTTTAAATGTAATAAAAACAAAGTTTAGAGACAAGAGAAGACAAACACGAAAGTACACAGAAGTGATACAAACAAGCGGAATATTGCGACTGACAATGTAAATTCGTAAAAAGTTTGCACGAGCGCGTTGCAAGGTTTTGGTGCCCCTTTTCGTTGAATCAACGAACCTGAAAATTAAAGATCGGTTCAAGGTCGACGAATCGATTTCAGTGAGTAACTCGTTGGAACGTTGTGCACCGTTGAACTTGCTGGCAGGGAACTTGGTCCTCCTGTAAGAGGGAAAATCTAATTTAAAAGATAAGCGGCCGCAATGCACCTGGATGCCCAAGTGGTTTAGCTCATACTTATCGCGAGATCTGCTCTGGATACTAATGCCAATTTCGAATGCTTGAGCCTTTGCACCGATGCGAACACATGTATAATAGAATTGAATCGCAGTATGATAGGAAAGAGGTTAAAGATCAGCCACTTGGGCAGAATTTTTGGAGCGGGCTTCTTATTGTAGAAACTGAACTACATCTGACATGTCGTTATGAATCTCGTGATTAATGTTCCTTAATTTTACATTACAATCCTGCAATGCATTAAATACATCGATGTACACTATCATTTGCATCCTTTGACTTGTGGAAACTAATAGCAATATTACATGAATTTCACCCAAACTTTACAAGTTATTAATGAATTATCGATCAGAAGAAGTTTCTTCCTAGGGAGAAAGCTATCGGTTTTCATTATTTATTGAGAAGCTTAGCTATTACGCGAATGAATGTATCTTGTTCTGAAATTAAATTTAAATATGCGATTAGTCGATATCATATGATGGCATCCACGAATTCTGTAATTAGTTATATAATTTTATTATTATGAATTTTATTTATAATTTTATAATTTTTCTACCAAAAACAAGGAAATATAAATGTTTATTTGATTGAAAAATTTCTTTCATCCCTTGACACATTTAAAATGAAACATCGACTGATACAATGAAATGTCGTTCGAATTATTCTAAATAATTTTGATATTCAGGAAATCAATTATAATCTATAATTATAATTATGTATTTACAAACGATAGAAGTTTATGGAATGTTATGCACGTAATCGCGAATGAATAATATTATACGAATTGAACACGTGATTTAAGACGAGTCTAATCTAAATATGATACATATCTAAGTTAGGTCTGACATGCTTAAGCTTACAATATATCTAACCCAAGTTTAATTTAGTTAAATCAAACGTGATTTACCGATGTATAAATGCACATAACACTACGAAATAACATACCGAGGCTCGAAATACATTCAACAAGATAGTTTTAGGTGGAATTTAAACTATGTTAGATATCCTCATTTAAATAATCCAAAATTTAATGCATATCTGATCAGATTCATTTTAAACGGAAGATTGCAGGTTCATGATAAAATATAACAAAAATTTATTAAATTACAGTGAGTGAGTTATTGTGGATACAATCTCGTTTAAATATCGATAATAATTATATGCTATATTTTTAAGCTTCTACTTCTTAATGAAATTTCCACGATACTAACAAGTAATTTCTAAAAAAAACTAGCATACTCATATTTTAGAGGTTGTCACAATAAGTTTTCCCATGCGCAAGTTTCGTCTTTCAATATTCCGTTAAGTCGTTACTATCAATTGTCTAAAAGTTTAATATTAAATTTAATATTAAATGAAAAGATAATTGGCAAATACAGCAAATATTTTCGGGATCAAATAGATATCGTTATTTCATCCAGTTTACATGCCGTTTATAAAATAACATACTGAAAAATGTCCACTCCAACGTACATTAATTACGAACATAAAATTCCTTAATAGTCTATTTCAATTATAAATTTAAATTTATCTATAAATAATATATAAATAAATAATAAATAAAATTTAATTATAAATTTATTTGTGCATTGATCGTGTTTTAAAATCAACACAAACATTAATTGCGTTATTAAGCTTCCTCACAAATTTTAGTGATTTTAAACTGCAAGTAAAATTACCAGAGAGATCTTAAACAACAAACAAAAATACTAGTATATCGATAGAAAATTCACTTTTAATTATGGTTCAAGTGAAAAATCGCATATCGATCGTCATTTTATCGCAATTTTATTATTTCAACATTATTGTGTATGCATTGAAGTGAATTATCAGCCGATGAACGATTGCTGTACAAATTTACATCTACTTACGTGTCATGACGACAACGGTAAACATGAAAATTTCAAATTGATTTTAATGCCGAATTGATTGAACACGTTGATTAGATACGGGCGTATTAAACGAACGAACGGATAATCTAACGTCCTGCGTGACGAAATTGCAGAAGGTACATCAGCCTAACAAACAGCACCGATGCTGGTGGCTAAACCTATTTTGCTAACGATACGTTTGGAGCACGATGATAGATTTCATATTTTTCACGATATAACAAAAAAGCACGATCCAAAACAAAGCTCTTTAGGAATAAAAACACCAGATTAGAGCCTGTTACTGCTTTCGTACAATAAAACTTTATTTACCTAAACCTATTCGGGGACGAACAATTCTTAATAATAGAAACGTCACAGTAAGTTTAATGTTTATTTTTATCAACTACGATTTTTTATTTATACTGTAGGAGCGGTGTGTATGTATCTATGTATTTATACATAGGAGTTAGATGAATGGATTTGAATCGACAAAGATTCATTTAATGGGCGGACGCTAACTAAAATTTCGTTTCAATAAATGGAACTCTATCGTATTTATTGTGTTTGGACGAGATATCTCGCCACAAAATGTTTAACGCTTTAAACGAAATATCTGGCGATATAACCTCCTTTATGAGGGTTTTTGGAGGAGATATCACGTGTGTGATAAATTCGAACAAAAATCCAATGGAAAATGTTACATAAATTTGTAGAGTATGATATACTTTCTACTCCTTCGTCTACTATAGGTGCTTAGTATAAATACTAAATAATTGAGGAAAATTGTATAATTGAATAGAAAGAATAAATTCATCAAAAATCTTCCTGTAATGCTATACAATTCAATATTTGGACGATTTCTATATTTTCCATAGGATACAATGCGTGCAAGTGAAAAGTTTTCAACGTCTAAAGATATATCATTTGCAATTCTCCTAAACAAAAGAAGGACTAAAAATGCTACCATTCTTTAAACTTTTCTTTCACACGGAATGTAAATTCAATTGTAGATATAAAAAATTAAAGACACCAGATATCTGGTTCGAAATATTACACGAACGACGTCGCGTTACGAGAGATCTCGTCCCTAGCGTCGCATCAACGAAATTGCATCGCGAAATATCTCGTTCACAGCACGAAGGGTGTAAGATTGGTCTCCGTTCGGACAAAGGTACTGAATATTTATATTATCAATCCATGTTCAGTAACGTCAAATATAAGAATAATATTTCTTCGTCTCGTAGGCTATCCGTTTTATAATGTCCTTACATATATTTCTAAAAAAATTCATCCTACGTTCTAGTACTATTAAACGAAAATAAAAGAGATGTTCATTATGCTGCCCACGGAGGATTAGATTTTGCTTAAGAAAGCAAATTGATTGATGAGAAATGATTTGTGCAATGTTTTTAGGTTCTGTCCATATGATTTCAATATTTTATGTCATACCATATCATATAAACAATCCACTTTAATTGCACAGAGCAATGCTTGCCTGAACGAGACCATGCCATTATCACTTCTTGTCTGAACACGTAATATGAACCAATCTTAATATGAGGTTCAATCCTGAATCTCGTTCAACCTTCAACAGGTAGACTACAGGTCTTCAATATCGTTAAAATTCCCAAAATTACTCGAATTCACCGAACCCGATGGTAACCCGAACGAAGTTTAATGCGTATAATCGTAAGAACTTGAAAAGATATTTGAAATGAACTACATAACATGCTGATATCCAAAATCCACATTGATAAAGTCACTTTGAATCCCTTAAATTCACTTAACTTGAGTAAATAGTCACAAAAGGGACACAATATCATCTGCCAGCTGTAACCTCAAGCATCGTTAAGAAATTTTCCCAATTTCTACATTTTTCCAGTGACGCGGTACATTTCTCATTTTCTTCAACGAACGAACGAAACGCGGAGCAAAGTAAACGAGCATAAAGAACACGACACATACTCCGACTTCTCGGAACGAGTTCGTACAAATTACGAACTATCTTACGGTTTTAAAGAAGCGAGTCAGAAATAATCGACGTGACACGCGTTATGCGGTTTCCAGCACGGCGTCTCGTCGAGCGAGCGCTTCAAGAGGATAACATTAACATAAAAGCGTGCAGCGGCAACCTGAGAATACCGGGACGTCGATGAATCGTAATGGTATAAAAGCAGTGAAACTAGAGCAGGACACGCGACGCGGCATCGTTTTAGCGGAATTAATTGAAATTTACGGTAACCCGTTGTTACCCGATTGATCGTTGAACGCTAACAATGGTCTCCAGCCAGTGCCTATTTATGGTTTTGTAATTCTAGATCGTAGAGGTGGAGTTTCTGTCTCACACGGATGTGTTTTACATATGTGTATATTATGATTCTTTGTAGTGGTTATAAAATGGGAAATGGAAAATGGATAAGATATATCGGTAACGGTACACGGTAATACATAATGTAAAGGATTTTGGAATGTGTAGCAAACGGATAAAATATATCCGCGGGGAAGTAGCCGATTACGTTGACAGAATCGTGAGTAATATCTTATGTCGTTTAAAAATGCAAGAATTATATATATACATATATATGTGAGTTATTTTATACTAGCATTTAAATCAGCTATGCTGTTATTATTTTTGTACCTTCGTAATGTGTCAGAATTTTTTGACAGAAGAATTTATGGTCCAATAAAATTTATGTAGGGTATTAGACAAGCTATTAAAATGTTTTACGATGTGTCTATAAATATCATATTGACAAATGAACTAATTTAGTAATTTATTTAATAATATATACTATGTACATAGAAATATAGATGGATCAAAAATCATTTTTCAAAAATTTTCAGTCTTCGAATGACTACAATTTTTTTAACAACAATCGCACAATAATATAACACAGCTCATTTTGGAAGACTAAGCCTCTACTTTTTTCTTGCTAATGTGAAGATAGATTTGTCTTGATAATTTAAAAAAGTTATAGCTATATGGGGTATAATAAATATTTTTCGCAACTTGGATTACTATGAATTTGGAGATCGAAGGCACTCCTTTTACAACAATTTTTTATAAAATCGGTGTACGATCTTTTGTCGCTGTTATGCCGCTCTATTAATGAACAGTGTGGTGGTACCATCAGGAAGATCCAAGGTACACCATGAGAAAGTTTTATTATTTTAGCTTTATTATTAGGTTATCCTTGCCCAAAATTAATTCATTTACACTATATATTTTAAAGTCACTTTTAATATTCAAGTAATATCAAAAATAATATTTCGTTAATTGATTAGACTTTAATACAAAGGACTTTTATCGGAATATATTTTACATTTCCAATATAATAGAATATAATGTACATCTAGATAATATTACTACAGGTCAAAGTCCAACAATATCAAAGTACTACAATAGTAATCATCTTGAAACAAATTAATCATCTTAATGCATCTATATGAAGTATTGGATAAAAGCTCTGTTCGTCAATGCAATATATACATCAATGAAAACCTCGACGTCTCAATAGTTGACAAAAGAGCTACGTTATTTGCATATGAAAGCTCACTAAATTACCAAACATAAACTAATGCATTACTTCTTCAAAGCGGACTAATGCCTTGCATGATAAAATGGGGCATTGTTCCTAACTGGGCCGATACTTAACAAAATTCTAAAGCTTATTACCTCGCGGGACAAACACCCTACGTGAAAGAAAAAATCTGTTTTGTAGTTTCACCTCGCGCTCGGTTGCGTTTTATTCTCAATTACGTTGCCATCCTGTAGTAAAGTAAAATTAATCTACAGTGTCTTGGGTTGCGTTTGAGGTTCTTCCGTGTAGTGCTACCTATCTACGGGAAATTGTGTCAGCGCAACGAATGAATAAAGCCTTTCCATTAAGAGAAACATAGTGAAGCGTGTACGCTGCGAAAAGAAGGAACGCGGAAGAAGAAGAAATTGGCTCACGAGAACGCAGCCGTGCAAATTACGAAAGTACGAGTAGAAGAAACTTTAAGTAGTGTTCTGTAATTTCATTTACCTTGTTACCTTCCTTTCTTGACGACTCTTCGATAGATATCAAATTGCCAATTAATCGGTGTAGTGGACACTAATAGACGTTGTTACATTATCTCTTCAGAAGCAACACTCAACGGATTGGATATTCTATTTCATTCGATTTTTCTTCAGCTTAAATATGTAAAGCATAACATATTCTTTTGTGTTATAACTAGTTCATGAATGTTTATACATTTATAGGAAATTTAAAGATGTCAAAATGTGCTGTATGCACACGATATTTAGAAGCATATAAAATATCTATAGACGGTACTTGCAATACCTCAATGAAATGAAAATCCTTCTAAAAATGTCCACTTATGTTCCATTCCTTTAAATGCATTTTTAAAAATCTGAATTTCCATCACCATCCATAATTTAACTATAATTTATTGTTAGTTTCATAGAAATACGTCAACTTGGATTGGTTATTGGTTTCCAAAATAGAAAACTATAGTTGAAGTATGAACATCTATTTACGTACCTTCATCACATAAGATCCAGTTGAAATAAAGTATCAAATACAATTTAAATCGTGACATTTTTCGGGTGTCCTTCGATATATTCCAGAAGGAAACAGAAAATAATCATACGATATTAACTGGTTAGCTGTTGCTGCCTCTTTGAAAAGTGTGTACCTATAATGTGTCGCAAAAGGTAAGCGATGACAGGTGTACTCGTCAAAAACAGCTAACTGGTTAATAATTTCGATTAGTAATGTGACCGTGATAATATAAAAGATATTTCCATTATGACAATGTGAATCTAGAAAAATTTCATCTTCACCGCTGAATGTTTCATTTGCTAAGCCAGTTTTCGCTCGAGCTGAAGCCCCGAGAAACGAAAACAATGAGCATTCAGAGCCATGGTCCAGCCTGTTCTTCCTAGTCTTTGTTTTACACTGCTTCCTGCTCCGTCCATTCTTTCGGCCGGGACTCCGTTTATAATTGTTCGCCATTAAGTAAGCCCATGGTTACCGGTTGGGAAGTGTATATGCAGCAACGAAGATCAACTCTCGTAACTTGGTCCGCGCTGTACACAGTTCGCCACCACCACTCTATCTCTTCTTCCGCCTTTCCTAGTTATCATCTGCATAATTTTCGCCACTACCGGTGCTTGCACAATCGCGGTACACGAAACCGAACGGTGAATGTACCATCGAGACAACGGGGTTAAGCGTTGTACAGAATCGCGGATATGGAAAATTGATTCGATATTTACTGCAGGTAGGAAGAGTAAGCAAAGATTTTTGATATGCACTCCGAGATTTTTGAATATTTTCGATAACAATAAAGGTTGATTGAATAGCTAAATGATTTTATATATTATATGATATATTCTATGGAATATATGAAATCGATCAACTCCACTTTTTATAAATTTCACAATTTCATTACGCGAATACACGATCAATGTTCAATTTTTTCCACATATATCTTACTCCCATAAATTTATTTAGCGCAAGAAGCAATCTCGAAGTTCAAGGCAAATTTATGAAAATAGTAACATCATCGTCCTTCCTGGTTTTTAATTTATTTAATTGATCAGTATGACTTCTGTGTAACTCGTATGAAGTTTCCATTTGCTTTTTTATTAAATCTAGTTTTCTTTTTTGAAAAGAACAATACTCGAAGCGAATGTAGTTTTCTTTTCATAAAATGATGTCAATATATTCTACGAGTAAAAATAGTAAAAAATGTCACATATCGATCGAACGAGTGTTGCCCTATGAAATACATAGGTTAAGAAAGATACCACAACATATTGATGCTACACATCGATCTTTTACGTATTACGGAGAATTTTCAATTAGAAAGAAGAATTAATGTAAAATATTCGTAATTCATTCATTAGAATGAAAGGAAATCAACAAAACGTTCTCCATAAATTAATGGAATGGATCAGTAATGAATTTCATCTTTAACATTTCAGCGCTCTAAAATAAAGCTAACATGAATATCATTACTTTTAATCTTTAATGTTTATCTTCATCAAACAAAAATCCCTTGTTATTTTATACTTTCACTATAATTTTCATAGTTCCCTTCCTATAATCATAACGCAAAATCGTCTTGCATGAAAACGATCGTTAAGCAATATGAGAGAAACAGAAATTCACTTTGTCAAAGTAGTAATTACATGCACACGTACCCAGTTCTATTTTACCATGAACACGTTGAACTACATTGATTATTCCGTTTTGATCGAGAAAGGAAAAATTCAATATCGAGAAAATGTAATTACGTCGTTCCAAAGAGCGGTCTTGAACGCTGCCAATGAACATTGTTTCGTCCAACTTGAAAATAAAGGACTTCTCAGAAGGACTTTGTATTCGTACTTGCTAAGAGAACAGAACATTTTCGTGGCTTTCTGTGGATAAGGGGTGAGCGGGTAGGTGAAAAAGTTCGTACGAACGGAATCGCAAATACCCTTTGTAATGGATTCAGTAGTTAGGGTGGAGCACAAAACCGACCAAGTTGTCCGATGTAATCGACGCTGTCGACGTAAAATCGTAGGCGATTATGTAAAGCGGGTCGTGTTATGTAATGACTCCGAGCTAATTTGTGCATACATTAATTCCGACTTCTGCAGCGGATGATCTTTCATGCCTGGAGTACGAATGTTTTATTGAGTTGACTGTTCTCTGACGTCCTGCGAGCGACAAAATTGAGTAAAAAGTTGGGAAACGTAGTTGTCTACGGAATTAAATGAAATGATAGATAGATGTCTAATTGTAATAAATAAATGTAGAAATGATTCTATATTCTCATATCAACGAAATCTGTTTATTTTTAAATTTATTTACCAAAAGAGAATGATATTTTTTTTTTTAATTTTAATGTAATAATCCTTTTCTAAGAATAGAAACTACGATAATTACTACGGTATAATTTAATATTTTACAATTGTTAAAATCACTGAAGTTGTATAATAATACTTTGCGATTTATATAAAGAATATTCTTAATTTTCAATTGTCAAAACGATTATGGAATATGGATTATTTAGCTCCTATTTTTTTAATTGCAATAGATCAAGATAAGTTTTTGTAATACAATTGAAATTTAAAATGTATTTTTATTTTCTAAAGTATGAAACCATTTATACTTTTTTTCATGAATTATATCAAACGAGTCGTAATTCTTAAAAAAACTAAAAAAAAAACGGATTTAAATTTGGGTTTAACTCAATACAAGTTTCATATAAAGAGCAAATATTTAAGTATTCTTTTCTGTTTATTATAAGCTGACAAATAACGTGAATATCTTATTAAGTACATTTCTTTATTTTCAGTTCTAAATTTATGTACCTACATTCCCACAAACATTGATTTATAATTAAGACTGAATGAAGTTTGCTATACATATGGATCGATATCACTAATTTGTTATTTATATAACTTTGTTATCTTATTATATAAAATGACTAAATAATTAAGCGATGATATTGATTATCTGCATTGTAACGAATGATTTTGAATAAAAGGTATCAAGCGTGAGAAAATAATTAACGAGAAAATTATCGTCAAGCCCATTTCATCGATGATATTATGCGACTATAATATATATTATCTATTTTCGAAGACAATAGGTATATAATAATATGCCTCTTTTTCGTTTTACGATAATGCATCAACGAAATTATGTTCATTTTATCTAATATTAAAAGAGAAATTTTATATATGCACTTGTGTACCAGTTCACGAATCTTATATGAATGTTAATAATTTCATTTCTCGAATGAAATAAATGATAGATTTAAAAAAATGAGTGAATTCACAATTATAAAAGATCTGATTTTCTACGATAAAAATACCTAGGAAATGCAGAAGTAAATCTTTGCGTAAAATTTGCTTTGAAATATCGATTCTGCAATTAAATTAAAGAAGAGTTGTCATCTTTATACTAAAACATAAAACGTATACTTAAGACGTAAATGTACTAGGTCATAGAGTGATAAAGTTCATAGTATATTTGACCGTCATGTTGAGATAGAAAGGAAGGGAAAAGAAAGGAAAGGAAAGGGAAAAAAGAAGGAAGAAGGTATGTGTTTCGTCTGAATCCTCGAGACTTGCTACTGAATTTATTATTAAGGTTTCTTATCAACCTCGTGTCTGACTACAGAAATAGTAAAGGTTGGGTCAGAGGGCATGTATGGTGACGATTAAGCGAGAACTTTATAGTTTCGTTATACATTTGTATTTATTTTTTATTTATATAAATTTCTCGTGTCATGCGACTTTCATGACCATTTCACTTATGTTTCCTAGATTGAAAAATGAAAATGTACTATGTTGAAATTGGAACTTTTTTCCACACTAATATTAGTATCATAGTTGTAGTTATTAGTATAGACACAGCTCTTTTTTTTTTTATTAAAATTGGCGAATTATATAAATTCACGTGGCATATCAAAACATATCAAATGCCATGGCGAATATTATATAAATTGACCATTATTTATATTAGCTCGTTTCCCTTTTTTCACAACAATTTGTAGCAATATTTTTCTGATTCTACTTATAGAGCGTACTGACACAGTTTGGTTGAAAAATTTTGGCCATTCTTTGTAACTGCTATCTCTATCTGCAGCTCCTGCTTCATTCATAGTTTGGCCGTGTAACTGTGTCACATACAGACATTCGCCAGCCATAGCACGTGTACATTGGTTCTTCCGCCATCCCTGACACATCCAAAGGCACCATTCCTTTTACCACTTCTTACTCCCGGCCTCTTTGAGCGGAGCTTCAGCTCGGGGCAGAAATTCTTCTAGATTTTTTTTCGTTTTCACGTATCTATTTCTCAAGCAGCCGCTGCATCCCCCTTTTATCGGGCATACAAATTATATGAGAATTTCACAAGCTTTTTAGGTATCTCTATTCACATTACGTATTTTTATATTATATATACATATTATTTTATATTATACAGTGTGTTTGTCTTTAAGTACATTTGTTTTATTTTTACGATTATGAAACGTTCTGATACAGAAATTGAGTATAGTATCCATTTCTCGAATGATATTATGTAATGATACACCAATATTATTGAACATTTAATTCGTCATTTAATTCGTCATTTAGTTCGTTTAATTGTCATTTAATACAAAATTTACTTTACCATATATAGTTACCATATATACCATATATATTTTCATATATAGTTTTGATCAATGACAGAATTAAAGTGAACGTGTGCGAACAAATACAATGCTATGTATAATCAATTATTGTAACCAAAATTGTATATTTTTATTAAAATCAAATGTTCTTTTAAAGTGAAACGAGGACTTTAATTAAACTACATAAAATATAAAACTAATAATTAATTGTTTACAACTAAGCAATTATTTGTTATTCCATATTTTATGTATAGTTTCTTATATTTTATCTAATTTCAATAAAGTTTAAGTTTATTATGTATCAAATACACGTGTGTATACATATAAAGCGTATAGAACACAATTAAATGATAAGAAATAAGTCAAGAGAAATCAGTGGATTTAAGTAAGACATATTATATTCATTCGTTTCGAAGAATACAAGTGCCGTTTTTACGCATAAAATGACATCATCCCATCACATGGTTCCCACCTCGAAATTGCCCTACAACGATATTGCATGGCACCTTGGCCAATATTGCTGTTCATTTTTCATGGTTTTCCTTCATGAAAGGCATTGCTCCCTTTCTCATTTTGCTGATTTGTGCGCAATGAGTTTTTTAAAATACGGATGAGATTTTCCACACAATGGGTTTTTCAAAATACAAACAGCAAAGTAATCGCCTGCTTTAGAAAATTATTCTCTTATTTACCATGAAATTATATTGTTTTTATCGTTTATACATATATAATACAATGACGTAAAGAAGTTAAGACAAATAGATCTTTATTTAGAGCCATACATATAAAGTATTTTCACAAATTTATAGATAATAATTGATAATAAAAACTGCAAGTAAAAATAATTATATAATCTTTTTAAAAGTAATTAAATATGTATCGTTTTTCCAACTTGTTTCTGAGTCTATTTTCTAACATGATCTTTTGTCTACTATTTTTTTTTTTTGTATTTTTTTCTTTCTAATAGATTATGTTCATTGAAATAAACACTAAAAGACTTAATCATTAGATTACAATAAAACAGAGACAACAGCTAATCCAAGGATCCAGTAGGCAGAATTGTCGGTAGGATGCGTTAGTTTTCGATTACAGGATACTAACACACTTGATATACCGTGCCAAAATTTGCATGGAGCAATATTATTTTACCCTCGAAACCGCTAACTGGCTCATCGACGTGCAAATGTGGTCACAAACGGTCGAGGTTCAGCTGGTCGTAATACCTTTTAACGTTCACTGGAATTAAGATAATTTATACCTTTAATGCTACCTAGGTTTACTTCGAAAACCGCGACAGAGATTACTCACTTATTTCAACTCTGTTTTAGACCAATTGATTTATTTTATATATCTTCTTAAGTAATTACAGTATATTTTCATGACCTAATTTAATTTTAGTTTGGTTACTATAACAGAAGTTGCACTATTGTGCCATTTCTGCACTTGTGTTTTAAGCTATCGAAATATATTTTATTTTATAGAGTAAATTTGACATTACGAATGTTAAATACTTTCAAGATTACGTAATTCTTTTGAAAAAATACTTTTTAAAAATTTAATAGAGAAAATATATGTATTTATAATATTGTATTTCCTACTATTTGTTAACATATTTTATCAACTTTTGCACGTAATTCTAACATTGAATATGTTGTCTATCTCGTTTCATTATTTTATCTATAACTCTCTAATCTTCATTCTTTAATATTGTATACTCTGTTCCTTTCACAATATGTTTTATATTCCTATGACCTGAAAGTTTCAATGCGTTATGTATATCAGATAAGATATTAAAACGGAGAATAAACTTTATTAAAAAGATTGCATGCTCATTGAATTTAATTTCTCTGCGAACATTCTATATAAATTTATCACTATGAATTGAACGAAAAATATTATTATGGTATTTACTGAGTAAGCCTTTAAATTTTGGGAAACCCGTTGACATACTTCTCCAGCAATTACTCCAACTACGTTTCGTTTTGAATATTCTCGTTCAACTACAGCAGACTAGTGTTGGAGTTTTCGTAAACTCGACTTCTAAAGAAATTGCATAAGCAAAAGTCAAGTGGAGCAAAATGGAGATCTTTAGAAGAGCGAGCAATGTCACCATGTCTTAAAATTAATCTTCCGAATCTAAAGTGCCGCAATGTCATTAAAATTGTCAAAGAAACAATCATAATTCAATTAATTTACATTATCGTGCAATTCAACATTTATAGTAATCGCGAATTATTGTACACGTATAAATTCTTTGAAATAAAATAAAGTAAAATAAAAAAATTGAAATAAAAATTTTTCATACAGATTTTGTATTGCATGAGAAATTTTGAAATCGTAGAATAGTATTTCTTTTGTCTCCTTTCTGTCTTAAAAATATTAATCTTACTGATACATTTGTCGAAATGAAAATAAATCTTGTTACTGCTGATGATAAAATCGTTAAATCGCAGCAGTATAGTATAATTCAGATACAATTTATTGCAAATTTTCATACCTGTAAAATAAATACCTACCGTAAATAAAATTCCCAATTAAAAATCATAAAGGCTATATAAATAATAACTCGTTTATATACTATATTATACAACTGCGCAAGAATTATTGGTTTTTCTCGATATGTAAACATGTTGCTTCCAAGTACGATTAAATTTTTCGCAACTCTTTCACTAAACAAATTTCATACCCTTTGAAACGTATAAATATTTATTATTCCCCGAAATATATTGCGTTTCTAGAACTTTCAATCCTTCGCCCGTATTTATTTTGTGCTTCGTATTCTGTTTAATTCAGGGAACAAATTACTATAATGGAGGAGTTAGAAAAATGAAATTTATTTCAGAAACGGAAAGAGATTTTTTTTCTAATTTAGTAAAAGAATTGCTGAAGATTTCTTTTTCAACGTAATTAAATGAAATTGCTGTTCATTGTTTCTCTGTTTTCGAACTAGAAAAATTCCTTCAGAACAGACGTGTTTCCCTGACGAGCGAGCAGTCTCTAATTAATGAATGCCCGATGGGATAACATAATTAACGACGTTAACGTCATTGGGAATACCATCAAAATTGACGGCACGAAATTTCCTACTTTTAATAACAAACAAACGAACGACGAATAAACATCTCGATGGACAGTATAAACATTTCAATAATCAGAAACAAATCTGGCACAAGGGTTATTCATGAAACAAAAATACGTATAAAGTAATATAACAGAGCTTGAAGTTTTTTACGTGGTATCTTGGGAAATTTCGTTCTGAATGATTGGCACTGCAGCTACGAAAGTGGTTCTCCTGAGAATATGTATGCTGAAAAAATTATTTTTGGAAGAAATTATTTTAAAACAAGATTTATTCACTGAACCAGTTTGTTGTTTATGTCAGTCCATGATCACACTTGATTATAGTTACACAGTCATTTAAAGTTCCTGATGAGAGGTTTTGTTCGTTTCGTTTGTCGACAGAGCCTGAGTGAAAGGACACGTCAAACGAATGAAACATTTCATCGTTTTTTCTTTGCTTTTCTTCATTACAACGTCACATTTAAATATATATACTTCGGACTCTGTTAATCTGTAAACTAATCTAATATTCGTAATTTGTACACACACAAAAATTAAAAAGAGTCTCACCAATGAAAAAGGTAGTAAAATATCCTATCCTCGATACAAGTGATTTAATAGCTGTAAAAATGGTTAATGATCAACGTTTCGATTTTTACTTATAGATAGTAATCCGAATCTCTACAAAGATGAAATTGCAGCAGTAAAGAAACAAACAGAATTCTCTACTAAAATAAATGACTTACAATTACAAATCATCGCATTTTAAACATCGAAATTAGCAAACATATATAAATTATAAAAATGAACGTGTTATCCTTCTATTTCAATAATTTACAATGAATTATTATAAGTTGTGGAAATATTTGAACTTCCATTATTCTCCCGATACTCAATAATATCTCGTGATATATCCACAGAAACACAAACAATCGTATCAGTTTGTGAATAAAATTTTCGATAAGCGCGTAAATTCCACTAGTCTCGCCTATTTCCTATCCGATATGTGGCGAATCCGGCGCTTTCGAAAATTATGGTTAAATTTGTAGCGATATCTTCACATTTTCGCGCGTTACATACGCGTAAACACGCGTGCAAGCAAGGAGGATTTACATATAGATTAGACGGATGTTCACGGCACACGGGAAATAGAAACGTGGTACGGCTATCAATGCGAGTCATGCGACGATTTTGGCTCGATTTCAAGCAAACCGGTTCCAGACGCGAATGAATTTCGTACACTCGTATTTCCTCTGTTCTCGCCAATCGCCTTGTCCACTGTTGGCTTCCTGATTTGCTTCATATAGTTGCTTGCAAAAGTATTTCAACGCATATATACCGCAACTATATTAGTTAAACTTAAAACCAATCTAAATATATATATGGAACATTATAAGATATTTATTTTCTACGTATAGTGAGCAGTCTAGACAGCCTAGCCTGTATGTAGTACAAAATTAGTATACGACATTGATAGCAATCTTTAACATCTAATAACTGTTAAACATGATTGCACTAAATATTCAAGCTAAGTGTATACTGACAGACAATGTTCCCGGCATCTGGCCAATTGTCTGTCAGTGTAGACTTAGCTTAAGGCTTATTGATGTGACGGGTAATTGACTGTTTAAATACTTTTGTGATCTCTGCAAAATATATACTTTCACTAAATATCGTGTACCTTCTATATAAATTTTTAGATTTTCTTTAAACTTTTCCAATACAATGATGATAATCTGATCTCATAAAAGTGGCCATGAAATTGTAAAATATTTCGTGTAGCAGACGTAATGTGTATTTGTTCACTTTTATAAGTATTCGAATAACTTTTTAGTTAATACAAGCTACGATACATATGTTCGACAAAATTTTCCCTAGCTCCGGACATAACGCATGAATTCGAACGCGGCAATTTCGGCATTGAACGAAACAGCTCTTCACAGACACTGGCACCTATCCAACGAATTGTACCGGTACTCTGAAAACGGTAGCATTTCACACGACATGCCGTATCGTACGTCGCGAAACAAGCTGTCTCCACGTTTGCCTCTTGGTCTTTTTTCTTCCGCTTTTCAAACCGTCCGACGTGGCTCTTCTCTCATTACATAGCTTGAAAAAGGTTCGGAGGACCATTGAACGTGTCGATGTCGAGACGTTGGGAATCGATCACGGAAGAGTCAACGACATTTCCTACTCGCTTTCGTCTCACTATTTTTCGAGAGGTTCTCGATGCTCATACGTCTTTGAGAGGAATGCCGTATAGAGGATTTTATGTTAGAAGGTTTATCGTTCCATCGTTCTGAACGAGTTGTGTCAGAGGAGATTTAACACTAGAACTACCAGTTTGAAATATGTATCTAAATGTTCTATATACATATATACATGTAGAATCTCGCTCAAAAGTAATAGGACAGTTATTATATTTGCTTCCAAAATAGTTTAATCTATATTTGATACCTTATAAGACAAAGAAAATATATATTACTAATTATATATCAACAAATGCAATTACATATAAAAGAAATGCATGTAATTTAAAATTCATAGTGTACGCTAAATACCAAAAATTGATATATCTTAGCATAAAGTTTATCGATATATGATTAACCAAAAATCCTTTTGCTTATACATTTGATTATGTAAGAATATTTATAACCAATGTTATTGTCATAATTTAATGATATTCTTGGACAAAAATAACATAGATGAGAAGGGACAACTTTAATATTTGATAAAATTACAAAAATTTCATTTTATTCAATTTAAAATACCGACAAAGGAAGACAACAAAGCGGTTAATTTTCAGCGTAATCACAATATTTCAACGTTAGATTATTTACGAATAATAATCGTGTTTGGTAACGTGAAATATCATAAATTACGTACTCGTGAGCGCTTTATACGGCATATTGTGTAAATTACGATTCAAACAATTCTGCGTTATGAATTTAACGAATGTTCTCCGTGTAAAAAATTGGATATGTTTCCAACGTACAGCCCGCAAAGTATGTAAAAGCAATTGTTGCATAAACTGCAATGTTTCGGCGGTTAGGTTGTATAACTATTTTCGTATTTCAATTATTCAGTCAGCGCAGTTTCAACTTTGTACCATTAAATGCGAAACCGCAACCTCTGCGAAATTTATTTTTAACGAATTCAGAGTTGCTTACAATATTACAACTACTTCGTATTCAACCGCTTTAACGAATCTGGTGGTTTGTTATACAAAAATTTTATCGGCTGTTTTTGTATTTACAACAAAGTTTTGTTCTCTTTTTTAGGAATGTTACGATCAAAATTGGTTCTGATAAAATTAAATAACATTAAATTAAAAAATCGAGATAAATGAGCTTGAAGTAACGAGATACGGTACCAAACTATTAAATTAGTGCACATGTAATGTTTTGTCAAATAGAATTTCTCCAAAATTATGAATATGTTTAACATAATCAAATAGAGCTGATAATTATAGATGTAATACTTCGGAGAAATTATGTTGCTAAAATTTTATTTGAACAAAAGACAATTCATCTGCAGCAACCTAATTTTTCTTTTAGAATATGAGTTATTTAAACGTTAAACTGATCAATTCGACTTTATATGAAATTTTGAAGTTCGAGCCATATAATATTTAAATTCCATGTACTAAAGTTCGAAACCTTTTTTTATTATTCCCTTTCAAGTATCAACGTTCACGCACGATCAATAAAACAAACTCATCACCCTTATCTGCTTCGCATAGGCGAAAAAAGCCTGACGGTAGACTGCAATATCCCGAAATTTTGTGAACTCGAAAAACAAAGGTATTTGTGTGTTTACGAACAGCCGTCTATTCAGAGGCTACGCAATATTGCGTCTATGATACCAAAATAGCGTGACACCAGTTGTTTTATTTCGCTCAGTTCTATAGCAACCGATATTTGACTGGTGTTTAATTTCCCCTCGTTTGATCTTCTGTTTCAGGCGCTTTTGCAAGCACATGACGTAGCGGGACATGAAGTTTATGGCGAAGAAGCGACCAGAGTTACACCGCCGCCTCTTCTTCCCTATCTAAACGGAGGCGATGATCTCGAGGGTCAAAATGGTGATTTGGACCTCGAGAATGTAACACGCGTCAGGCTGGTCCAATTCCAGAAGAACACCGATGAACCGATGGTAAAATAATAATATAATACGATAATATATTATTATACTATACTATACATTTAACTTATTAGCTCATTTCATAAATTTTGCCTTTCTTTTAACGAGAAGCTTTTGATGAAATTATGAAAGAGCATTATGAGCGAATAATTCATAGATGCAACACGTGTAATAAATAGATGACTGAATCTTTAAAATTTATATTTTTATGAATATAATTATAACAACTGGAATCTACATAGAATATTATTTTAACTACCACATATCATGCAAAGTTACTACACGTTAATTTTATTAAATAAATTTCATCAAGTGAGTAAATTTTGAATATTTTAATAACTCTAGTATAATGGAAATTTTATCAAATTTTTTAATGCTTCCCGAGCTGTATTTTTCTGCAATTTCTTTTGTTTAATATGATGGAGATAGAGACATCATTTAATGAATATTTTTTCTAATTTTATTTAATTCATCTTTTTCGGCAATCAAATTCTTTCGAGATGTAATATGAAATTATGCATGGCTTAATATTTTGAATTTGACCCTTTCATTCAAGAACCTCGTTACTTTTCTCATTAAAAGATTACATTGATATTCATGTACTTTATGCTTTGCTAGTCTTTCATGACTAGAATATATATACATTGATATACAAAAAAAGCACGATGAAAACGCACCGTTATTTATTTTGCTTGCAGGGAATTACTTTAAAAATGAACGAAGATGGGAAATGCGTGGTAGCAAGAATTATGCACGGTGGTATGATACACAGACAAGCAACTCTTCATGTGGGTGATGAGATCAGAGAAATTAATGGAATACCGGTGGCTAATCAATCTGTCAATGCCTTGCAAAAGATACTCGTGAGTACAATACGAACTATAAATCACAAACATCCATGAATTCATAACATTAAAATTAAAATTAAAATTAGTATTAAATCTATATAAATTATGTTTTATTTAGTTTCACACACATCACACATTTGAAAATTCTGTAATTTTGTTTGTTTAAGTAATTCTGCGCAGACTGAGTCGCATAATTGAAATAGACTATATCTCGCGTTTCGACAAATATCTAACAAAACGAATCACACGATAAAAATGAAATTGTGTAATGAAATCTATCTTTTTACTTTAAAAAATCAACTTACGTATTATTTTCGTAATTGCAAGTATACATTTTCTGATAGTAAATGTTCAAACATTAATATTCCTTTTATCTTATGATTTCAATATATTATTCCAACATATTATTTATATTCGTCATTTTAAAGAAATAACATTTTTAATTCATCGGCTGTCTACAACAGCTCATAATAATAAATAATAATAAAATTCACAACAATAAAATGTTGAAAAGTCGAATTCCCTTCAAAACATCTTACTCTAAATTATTAACACGCAAAATGTTCATCAAGATAGATTGATATCAAAATACAAAGTGGTACTTTTACGGAAAACTTGAAAAACCAATGTACAAGCACTTTCATAAATCAAAATCTCTCCAATGTTCAATTAGTAGATGCTTTCCGACCTAATATTCATACATCGCGTAACGTGTGACGTTCGAGTGTCAATGACCGTCATAAATTAGTGGGATTTTTAACATCATTTCCTTCTCTAGTATTGAATGGCTCTGCCACATTTCCAAACAGCTAATGCTATTTTTTCCAATAGCGATTTCCATCGTAATATCAACGACGAGAACATTTTTACTATCAAACAGGTGTAAACTATCAGCAAGATATAAAAAATAGTATACCCAAGTAAAATATTAAAAATAAGGAAAAATGTGTGATTAACATGGACCTTAAATATTATAGATCAAAAGCTATTACAACTATAATGGATTAATATTTCTTTTTAACGACGATGAAAATATACTACCATAATAGTTGTCCTCGAAAAGGAAGAGACAATTGCGAGACAATATTGATGAATCGACAACAAAACACATACAGCGAGTTATACAATCTGACCGATATCCATGAAATGTCTTGATTTTCGATCTCTTATATGACCAATAAAATCTTCCATCATTTTGATATGCACGTCAGATTTATCGTCAGTTTCGAAGACCTGACAATGAATGCAACAATAAACCGAAACGTATACGGAATGCCCTGTGATTTATATAGAACGGTATGCATAAAAATTCTGAAGATGATGTTTATATATCGCAGTATTCTCTATACCATTTAATTTAAACAAGAAATAAGCTATCAAAAGAATATTCGTACAAATTTTGTGAAAAACTGAATTCATAAAAAGAAGCATTTTTTTACACAATGCAATCTTTTAGAGTTTTCGTCAAACCACGGATACAACCTACTTCAATTATGTGACGTACTTAAACACGTGTACGGTGTGTCTAAATGCGCTGTAACATAAACGACCTATCCACGAAATTATTACTTTAACAATTCCGCTTTCTGTTACAGCGAGAAGCACGAGGTTCGGTGACCTTCAAAATCGTGCCGTCTTATAGGAGCGCACCACCCCCCTGTGAGGTACAAGTAAGCCCTAAAACCCAAATCCAAAACCAATCCCAGAGCCCAAGTACAGTAAATAAACCCGTGGCCGCGGCAGTGTCGACGAGTACCGGCTCGGCCACTGCCGCGAGCAAATCCGGAAAATCAGTGAAAACCTCCTCGACCACCAATAGCAAGGAGAAAAATAAATCTAAGTCTTCTAAAAACAAAAGCGGTTCCTCGTCAACCGATAGCACGCCTAAACGACGGCTCAACCCATTATCGGCTCTCAGATCGCGAAAATCCTAAACATGAAGAGTCTTCGATAAGTTGATCCGGTATATTCTTATAGTTTTATTAGCGCCAGTTCAACTAGAAATAGTTTCCAGTTCGATTTCGTTCAATTGGTCTTCTCTAACGATCAATCTGGCTTTCGATTACAATCGCTTGGAAAATATCAAAGTATTTTCTTATAACGCGTAAGTAGGTTAAATAACGATATTTAAGATATTAATAGGTAATTAATATATTGACAGTGAAATTGATATTCGTTAAATTTGTATTCTTAGATTCTTTGATGGTGAGTGAAGGATTGTTAGTCTAGTTCTGTCATTCATGTTGCTGTTTCTTATGTGAATATTGTTGCTATGTTCCTTGGGCTTTCATGTATTAGCTCTTTCACGTTAAATTATGTTTCTGAAATATCGCAAAATTCTGAAATCTAACGTTTCACTTTATTCAAAGTGATATTATTCGAAATATGAACCATCAAATTTAATAAACTTTAATTATTGTGAAACAAAATTATGATTTTTATGATTGTACTAATGAATACCGTAATAGTACATAGAACTAGTTCTTTTTGGGTAAAACACATGAATGGATCCTCCAGTCTTTATATATTTGTTGAAAGATTTCATTTACTTGTAAAATTAGATAGTTCATGTACAACTAATATTTCAATTTTAAGATAATATAGATAATGTTGTATAGTTTGTTTTTGTGTCTGTATATCTATTAAAAAATTATTTTATTTACTTTAGATTTGATTATATTGAGAAACAGTTCTATCAATATAATCGTACGTTAAAGAAGTTAAAGGCGAGTGAGATTTATAGGTTTTTCATTAACGAATTGTTTCGATAAGCGTTTATTACCGGTCTACATGAAACAATGCTCATAAAACAAGCGTAATTGTGAATAGCTATATAACGTCACTAATTACCAAATATAAAAGTTCAAATAAATCAATTGTCAGATTATGTAAAATTGCCGTAGGTATGTTGAAATGTCCAAGGAATATTAAAAATCAAATTATTGAAGCGTACTTCGGTTTTACACTTTTGTTACGTATTCACAAAAAATTCTATAGTTCTTTCATTTGTTAAAGAAAGATTATATCGTCATTACGTGATGCAGTGCCAACCAGTTCTTGTCATTTAATATTTTGAATATTTGTCTTGCTATCTTCATTAACGTTGAACGTTAGTCATATGTAGAGTACTTTAGTTTAGTTGATTACATATTTCGGGAACACGGCATACATATAACTTAATTAAAAAATTTAAAGTTGATATGAACTCATGTTTTCACCTACATATTTTCGACTTACTACCTAATATTAATTTTATGTCTGCTAACAATACGAAAATTAAATCGTAGATATAGTTCACAGCCTGCGATAATTAAACACATTTAAAAGACAGGTATACGTAGTTTCTATAGGTATCTACACTTGTCGCTTTATAAACTATGTTACTGTTTCATCTCGTGTCACTGTGATCATAGAAATTAATTGTCTGATATTTAGTTATACAGTTTGATAGCCTGCAGTTCACCTATATAGGGTGACGTTAAATAAGAGGATGCGATATAACTTGAAATTAAATAAGGAATTCCATCTTAAAGCACGGCTGAAGATAATTTTGAGAAGTTCATTACTGAGAGCGCTCGAATTTGGTACAAATTATTTCTAGTCAATTTGTATTCTTTTTTTTTATTCGCCCTAAGTTTATTCATAATACGTATTTCTACAAACGCAAGATTTGTATTTTACAATGTTTTAATATTATATAAAAACGAATAATATTGGTGGATATTTTAATTACATTATGATTAAAAATTATCTAGTTACTTTCAGTGCCATTTAAAAGAATAATTTTCGTAAATGTTTTAATATTATTTAAAACCTTCTAATCACTATTTATCGCTAAAGCGAACAGCTGAAGTTTCCTTTTTGTATTTAGTCTCGTATCACGCGTTTAATTTTCTGTAGAAGATTGAGCATGATTTGAATAGAATTACAATGGAACTTGGGAAGTTCCTCCGGTAGTCGCTAGTTTATACATAGTTACACACCAAGTTTCACGAAAGGATAAACGCGGAAAGAGGCGATTCGTATAGTGGATTACGGTGTACCTTGTGTACTCGCATCCGTCGTGTTTTGATTCCACGTGGAATACATCTGGTGTTACGCAGTTAAACAACTAGAGAGCTTCTGCGAAGCGTTAAAGCTGTGAGCATTAACTTTGCGTTCTGAATTGAAATTCTGATTGCAATTTCACTTCTTGAAATCATTGCGTTTAATTTTATGCGTTTCAAACGTAAATTGGGCACTTTATCGTGAAATAAATATTGATCGCATAATAGTAATCACAAAATAAAAATATAGCCCATCGATGCTTATCAGCTAATAGTATTGCATATTTCTATAAGAAAGATATTGAAATTAATTCGAGTGTTTTTTGAAACACATGTACCAAAGATTATGAACATTGATATTAACTTAGAATTTGAGATAGTTTTCTATAGTTTATGTCAGTATTTAAGCTACTAAAAAAATAAATAAATAAATAAATGAGATTATTTAAGAGATTAAAATTTAAAAAGTAGCTTAAGGAATTTTTATTTACATTTTGCAAGATCTGATTAATTATACAATTTTAATTATACGTCGTTACAAACATTTCTTCCATTATTTCACTAAATTATATTTTAAATTGTTTACACACATTCTTTATGCGACATTACATATTTTCATTTTGTTGTCAAAGTTAAGGAGCAAATTTATTCAGAATGATTAAACTGATAAACATGTCTCTACTTTACATATAAATTGACGTAATTAAGTATGAGTTATTGAAAACGATATTTTCTTTTTAATTAGGGCGATTTTTACGTATATTCTGATATCGCGTGTTGTATACAACATGTTAGGAATTAAAGTGTAGGTTACGTTGAATAATGGTATCTACATAATAGTTTACGTGAATATCTAGTTGCTTAATAAACCTAGATTCTACGAAAAGTGAATCGATTAGGAAAACATAATTTATTTGTAGATGTAGCGATGTAACTGCAAAATATTTCTCAATATATGGAAAGTATTAAAATGTAGAATCGCAGTTCTCGAAAGTAAGAAAGGGGGTTCATATATATATGTGTGAATATATAACTTCTAATATATCTTTCATTATAAAGTTTCAATATAATCTCTATATATTCGTACCTGAACATTACAATCGGCTAATATTGTTCTTCGATTTAAACAAAATTTATATATATATATATGACATTTCTTTTTATTATTTTTAGAATGTTGGTATAAAGTTGTCTCTAGAGTTAGGTGAACTATCAAGTAATTTCCAATGTCATTAATGGAAATGTATTTTTCCAATCCGCACTCATTAAATTCTTTTGCTACAATATAGACATAGCAAGCATTTAAGATAAGCAAACCGACTCGTTTTTCTAAAAATGTTCGCAAGCAGGGTAAAATAGCTTTTTAATGATATTTGAAAATAAAGTCAATCCTTTCTAAAAAATATTCGTCCGTCCAATAGTTTTGATAATGACTTAATATCTAGTTCGCATTAGAATATGGAAACTATAGTATTACATAACGTTTGTATCATAATTTTGCCTACTTTGTGTGAATTAATTTCTTTTCATTTTTATTTTTTTTTTTTTTAATAATAACTGTATTATACTAACAAATGATCGATGCATTAGTTGACTGTGAGATAAGTTAATTGGAAATTACTTATGGTTTCGCCTAATATTTTCGTTGACGTTAGAAATCCATAGACATTAACGCTCTATACTTAAGTAAAATTCAGAGAGTAGAACAATAAATGTGAATTTCATGAACCAATAGGCATTAAGAAATGATAGAATTTCATCGAATTTCAATGTACTGGAAATTGAATTGCTAAAAGAATCGAAACTGGGTCAAATGTGGAGGTTTAATGCAAAAGATTGCTGTTCAATTTTGATATCTCCGAAGTTTTTTACGTGCAAATTATTAAATGTAGTTATCTGAAATGATATCTGATACTTTTGCGAATTCTTTGTAATATATAACATTACTATCTAAAATGAGATATATCGTAATTATATTAAAATTAATTATGATCTATTTTCTCCTTTTAATTAAACGATATATTACATTATCAGACAATTCATATTTTAACAAATGTTCTAAAAACAATGGTTTTATTAAAATTTTATACCTAGATGAAAATACATTTTTTCATTAATTTTTTCTTTAATTAATTTCCAAACTAATTTTTATGAAATTGTATGTTCGAAACTAATGAAATATATGGATTTTGTCTTCAATAAACCGAAAAAGTACGAGAATAATCTCATATTAGGAAATTACGTTTATAAAATCAATATATATACATATAGTAACTCTACTTCACACGTACAGAGTGAAATTAATGTTAAAATGAGGTATCTAATACGGAGTACGAGATAACGTTATAAATTCATTATGAACGGTGCGCGGGAAGCAGCAAGCATAATGCAGATTTTTTTAATGAAGCTAACTAGGATTTAATTGAGCCATTTCTTCTCCCTCTACAAATGAGGTTTTCAGTCATCTGCTAACGAACTATGAAAAGAACGGGCTTGAATAGGTACAATGTTCTTTCTATACCAACTGTCGCTTCCACTAGAAAATAACGTAATTTTCGTCCACCATTGCAAATGTACTTGTCCAAACTAAATTCACTTTGACGTGTGAGCGTAAACTGAATGAATTATTCAATGAAACTGCTAAACGGAGGTTTTCACTGATTTCCTTAAAGGAATACAGATACACACACATAAACATATACACTTATTGCATTGTCTACTTTCAAAATATTATTTAAACACAAAAAACACTTAAATCCATTACACATTCGATCAATTTTTTATAGCGAGCTTGATTTACCGTTTCACATATCGGAGAGAGAAATTTTAATTTAAAATGATCATAATACCTATTCACATTATCAAATAATATTAATTTATCACGTTTCGCAAATTGTTTGGTATGCTTCGTTCGATAATTCCAGTTCCAGTTTCTTTCTCTATATGTGAACCGTAAAATGTACGAAAACAAGAAATATTCACTTTTCAGCTTAATATAGATAGATGTTATTTCAGTACCCAATGACCTCTCATCAACAGAGATTCAAACTTTTATCGTTGAATAATTTGTTTTCTCACGTGATTTATCTTTGTGATGATTAGGTTTAACGCAAAGTGAAACATACTTTGCTACTACGAATTTCCCACGCTGCTTTCGATTAATCACGTCGTGATTATCGATCTGCAAAATTACGCGTTATCTATGCTATTCAGCTATATTTGAATAGCACACACATGCAAAATCGTGAATTTATCAGTTGGTTGAATAGTATTTCGCGAAATTAGAAGGAATGTTTCTCGCAAACATGAAATGCCATTCGATTTCAGCTTACATGTGATTTTTTAATTAAAACGTTTGATTACTACGTTCATCCTTGTTTTGCGTAATTAGAAATTAGAGATATATAATTCGATATACATATAGTATACATATTATAGCGCAGGATTTTGAACATACATATATACACATACACATAAACACGAATATTTTCCCTTCCTTTTTCTGCTTCAAATATACATATACTTACGTATGTATGTATACAATATTTATACATTTGTTATTTAACTGCTTCATTTCAAATAGAGTACGGAGGAAAGTAATTTTGCGATGAAAAAATATGTAAGGGAAAGACGAACTTTCCTCTTCTCTTAAAAGTTTGACTATAACTCAATGTCGATTCTGGGTAGATGGATATTTATTATACGTCACAGTGCAGACAATATTAATTGTTAACTAGTCTGAGTGAGTGTTGAAGTATTAAATATACAAAGCATATGATTACATACTTTTTAAATATTTCTGATCGTTTATAATAATTATTTAGTCCTTGTATATATTTGTTTTAAAATGCATTGTAATGCTTGTTTCGACTATAAATTTTTTCGAGCCTAATACAAACAATTTACGAGGTAATTATACCACACAATCACATTCAGAAATGAACGTGAAACTATGACCCTGAAATTTTATATTATTTTTTAATGCAGAGTTTGTTTTCCACGTATAGAGACGATATAATTAAAATTTCTGGGAAATGTTGAAAAATATGAGCTTAATAGAAGTAATACCCAGCATCGCATAACATACGTTATCTCGCAAGTTATTCTACGCTAAATCTCATATTCAAACATCTCACGGTTTTCTTAGTTTCGTTTCAAATTTGTAACATTTATCGGTAATTTCGAAAACGTAATTTATACAAAGAAATTTTGTTAATTATTGTGCGAACAATTAATTGCATTTAGCATAAATATAGGACGACTTAAATTATTCAGAATTTTTGATAAAAATTTAGGTTCATAATTATTAATAAATATTACATTTATTTATCTATATAAATTGAATTGACACAAAATGAGAGAGCTGAGACTTATTACTATTAATCTTTATTTCTTTATATCTACCAGATTTGTTAAATTTTACTGCTCGTAATAATGATCTATCTCTCATTTTCATTTCATTAACAATATTACTTTATTATTAAAAATTTTAAATAAACTTAAGATTCAAATTTCATAAGAACTACATTTCTACAAGTTGTCGGCAAATGCTGCAATCTTGAAAAACACCAAGAAAACTATGGCACCAAATAAACCGATGATTTATCGTAGAATAACTGCGCAAACAGGGGGCGACGTGATTCATCGTATACGTATACAAAGGGTGATTTTCCTGAAAATAAGTGGAAAGTGTATGAAACTTTTTATTTACGTGAAACTTCCTTTTTAAAAAAATTGACTTTTGTTGGATCATTTTTATCAATTTTCTCCGCAAAGTATCATTATATTTCGTTCTAATAAACGAGCAATGGGTTGCATTTAACAAAGTAGTAGTCTGACACACTTTTCCAAGCTTAATGGTAGCTTTGACTAGGCAATAAATAATGCAATACGTCTTGAGGCGTCAATATTTATTGCTTACCGAACCAGTTCCATTTTTAGTACACAAAGCTGTGACAAATTACTTCTTTAAGCAACACATCCAATTCAGTCAAAATATAGCAATATTGCCTTCCTCAATTAAAATGACTTATCTACCTAAAAAAAATATTGTATTTGAAAATAAAACTAGAGCTTTATTTCCATTGCGTCATCTCTGTCCTTTTCCATTCAATTTAAAATATTTCATCATTATTTCATAGCAGCCTGTATAATATAACTTTGTTTGAAAGATTTCAAACATACAGGGAATTGCAAATATTTCAACATATTGATCATTCAGAAATCACACCGATCGACTTTGCTAATTAAAAAATGCACAAAACTGATAATATTAGAAACACAACTTTCTAAATTTATCCTAGAATTTATTATTATTTATATCATCTTATAAGAATAAATAAATTTACTTATAATAAGTAAGTTATTTGTTTCCCAAGTATCGAACATTAATCACGTGTGTATCAAAATTGAGAAATTGACAAAAAGTGAACTTTATCACTTTAGCACTTATATTTGTATATTGAAGACTGAATAGATTCTAGATAAGTCACTTTAAAACAAGAAGGTTAACGTTGATCGTCCGAACAAGAACTTATCGAAGATTTGCCTATTGATGTTCTAAAATTTAGGCTCCAAGAAACATTACTGTTCTACATTTTAAACTTATTTTATCACAGAAAAATTACTGTTTGAAAAAAGTATCACGAAATACGTCTCGCCCTGTTGAGAAAAATACACAGAACGCATATATAGATGTGCAGACAGAAAAATCGCGAACATAGATACGGTAGATAATTCTTAGCTCGTTGTCTGTCTCATAACTGGCCATAAGTCAACTATTCATGGGCACCATATAGAGACAACGTCGAGGCAGTTTAATACAAGCGTGTCGGTATTTCAACGTGGACGCAGAGTCCTGAGTCGCGGCCGACGAATTCCGAATTTTGCGCCTTGTTTCGTTTCATAATTACATATATTCACGTGCAAAGCAGCGAAACGACGAAACAGGGACGAGTCTCATTTTCACTGATAGAAGATAATTAAGTGCGATCCCGCAATCCGTACCTGTGAAATTCGAAATGAAAAAAAAAAGAACGAGGAAGAAGAAGAGCAGAAAGCAATGATGAATAGAAACGCAGACGAAAACAGGCGAAAAGAAGGCAAAGTTCAATAGTCGAGCGGTGTAACAAAACGCTTTGGTCGGCGCTTTCGAGTCCACGGCGCGTTTGCATGTTTCTCTCTTTCGATCCCTTCTATATATTTCTCTCGTTCTGTGTTCTCTATCCCTACGTATTTACCGGTGCGTTCCATTTCACGTGACCATCCTAAATACCTTTGTCACTGCTCTCATTCGAGGGATATATTTCCGAAACAGTATTAAAGTTGCGTAATTATCGCAGTACGCGATCTAATGGATTAAAAAGAGGAGAACGAAACGTTTCTTTGAAATTTTAATTTTTTGAGCAGTTATTTCGAAAGCTATCGAACGTTGAATCTCTTATAAGCAAATCTATACATCACTGATTACACAATTTTAAATAACATCATTTATTTCTCTTCGACTAACATAAAATTTACCCAAATTGTTCTTCTAAATGTAGAGGCTAAATGATTTAAAATGAAATTAGTCAAGTAAAGTGGGACAATCTGCCTCCAGTCCTTCTCATTCTGTTTTCTGTTTGAGTAATATTTTCTCTTCTCATCTTTATCTTTATTATTCTTTCTGTCTGTCTTTATATCTTTTCCTCTCTCTGTTTTTATTTTGTCTGTTATTCCATAACGTCGGGTTAATCACATTCGTTCTGGTAGACAGTAATATTATTGCGGACAAGTTTCGTAAGGAATGCACCTTTCGTTACAACATGTGTTGGAATGTTGTTTGTTGTTTTTTGTCGTAAAGAAGCTTTTGTTACACCCCTCATTATACCCTCACCTGCATGAAGGATATCTTTGCAAACGTTGAAAGCTTTCCTTTCTGACCGGTATATATTATATACTATAGTTTTCTTGCATCATGATTTTAATTAATTCATACTGTGCGATTTCTCTCGATCTTGATCGTTCGAACAATTTTATTCGATCGCGCGAATTACATTTGAACGCTCCCGACATTTTTATTTCCTGCACGACGCGATGCATACTCGAATCGGTGATTGAATTTATTTATGTGGAAGAAACTATTCTTTTTAAATCGTTAGTTTATACAGCTATGGATCTGCAAATTTCAGATCCAAGCAAGAGAGAATTTCTACACCATTTATAAAATATTTCTTGAATAAAATTGAGCATTAGCTGTTAATGACTTCTCTTATTGAAAAAGCTGCAATTGAAAAAAATGACACATAGGAATATCGTATATATGGATGTGTAATTTCGCAAGTAGTTATTCTAAAGTCTGAATTGGAAAAAGTAAAAATTCTAGGATTATCTGGGAATTTAGAAATTCTGAAATTTGATTGATAAAGCTATGTATGAAATTTGGAGGAAATATTTATGTGGCAATGGTACAATATATGTATAGTACAATTTTATACCGACGATTATAATGTAGAAACTAAAGATCATAAGAGTTGCAATATTTTAATATGTTTGAAGTCAACAACGCCATATATACTTGAAATAAATTTCAATATCAAGCTAGTGAACTAATCGTATAAAAATAACATGATGGAATATAAAAATGAAAAGTAACACTCATCTGTAGCTTAATTCTTCAACTTCGAAATATAGCTACTTTTGAATCAGCTTGCACAATTGAATTAATATTATTAGTGAAACTTTGGAAATCGTAAATTACAATACAAGTTATCAGCATTGATAGATACGAACTTGGTGATAAAATAAATCAAATTTTACAGAAATAAATTTGACAAATTGCGAGTCATCTGATGATCAATCACCGATCCGAGCAAGTAGTGCGATTTGATTTTTTCTTGGTATAAACACGCGAGTATCGTAGAAATATCATTGTTATACCTGAAGTCATGGCAACACGCGTTTCAATCATAATCATTTCGCATCCTCAACACGAGCGGATTCTCCTTACTTAGAAATGTCCAGATGAATGTCACTGAATGTGCAAACATCTCTAAACATGCAGCTGAGGGTAGCCAATCTTACGATGAGTTTTACGTTCTCTATCCGCACCAATTTAAGTTTCGTAAATTTGCATTTTAACACAATCTCAGGGGATTCGATCAGTTTTGCGAACAACAATAACGACGATTTGCTGTAAACAAATTATTGTAATGTAAAAGCTCCTACGTTTCTCGTACCTGAAGGACGGAACGCATCAATACAGATCGTTTACGTGGTCCGATGATTCAGACAATAGTTTCTTGATTAATTGTCACGTGAATTGCAATTCTTTTAATTTCCTTTTGATTTTAGTTTACACGAGCATGAAATAAATATAACGCGAGATCATTGCCTTATAGGAGAACTTAGATAATTTGTGAATTCTTATGTTTCTTACACCTCGCTGGTTCGCGACGGAATTCGATACGAATGTTAGGTGAATTTTCATTTTTTGGCGATAAGATGCGTTGAAAAATTGTTCGAAAAATATTAAACGTTTGTTATAAAACTTTGTTATAAAACTGCTCTTCATTGGTTAAAGGTAGATAATATTTTCTTATTCTAAATTCGATGATTTATACGTTGAATATGTTCAATAATATTACCTTTAAAAAAGTAGAGGTAATACTCCAATGTATTTTTATTTTTCAGAGTAGTTTATCTTTAAAAATATTGCTTATATTATTTGCTACTCATATCTTCAAACATACAGACTATAGCTCAAAATTTGAAAGTAAACGTCATTGAATCAAACAATATCAACTATGGTATTTTATTATTCAGTGAATTATTCAATTTTAAATATATAAACTAAATGTTTAACATATAATATAAATCAAGTATTGTGTCCAAGATCGAGATCTCTTTTTTTATAATCCATAAAAAGTATTCCTACACACCCAATATAAATATTCTTGCTTGCAATATCCTTTTTATTTTTTTTTTTTCATCATATTTCCGAAACCCTTTTACCTTTTAAAAATTTAAAGAATGTAGATTAGAACCAAAAATTGCCTGATATTTACCGAATTCCATAACGAACTAGTCGGGTCTTCAAAATAAAAAAAAAGAGTATTGGAATTTTGTTATTTATCGACGTTCCCTTGACAGACAGTACGATTAAAATCCTAATTTCGCGGCTACAAGCGTGATGTTTTATGTCTCGATTTTTGTACATAGTTTGTACATGTATATAGCTCTATGTCGTTTCGATGTTTGATCCAGCGATCCTGTTTCATTATCCAACATGAAGAGATTGCAATATCACCACGAGGTGAGGCCATGTCATCTACATGTGTACAGACGGCTTGATTGAGATAGATTTTGTAAAGCATTGTAAATTGTGTCGAAAAGTACTATATATACATATACATACATATATAAATGTTACACGAAATTCGAAAGTTTATCGATTATTACATGTGTAAGTAAAACCTGCTAATGTAATGGATTCTATTATGTAAGATTTATCTCGATTATTATGTCGTTCCGATCATACTAAATGGACCAGCACAAAACAGGCAAACGTTCAAATACTCAAACTGATTACCAACTTTATTTTTCAATTATTAGACATATAAATTCTTCACGCTAGTAATCAAATCTATTCAAAATAATTTTTAAATTGATTTAATAAAATTTAATTTTTAATCTAAGCTGTTTAAAGATATATGTGATTATTTCACAAATTACAGTAGCGAAACGCAAGGAAGAAAAGCGACGTTCGGTGTCCGAAACGAATCTTAACTACTTTCTAACACTTAATCGTTCCTGTTTTGTGCAGCAACATATTACTCACACTTAACCAAGCCGCAGTTTTTAAGCAATCGCGCTTACAATATCGATCTGTATTTTTACGAAACCCCTAACGATCCATGCATATACCCGCTTGTAATACGCTTAAGTCTGTGTCAGTCTCTGAGTCCCAGAGATACCAATATCAATGGTGGACCTCGTTCAGCTGGCATAGCGCAAAAAAGAAAAACGTAAGTGTCCCTGGTCGTTTGTACCGGTGGGCATCTCTCTCTCGTGTTAACGATAAGAAAACGAATTGTACTACACGTTGTATCTGGGAAGTGATCTTTCTCTGTTACGTATAGTGTCGGACGCGAAAGCAGAGACCCGTCATCGGCGGCGACAAAACGAACAGCGGTATTATTGCGGCGGTGCATTGTACGAAGATATAATAAAGCACGAACTGCTGGAACATCATGATTCGTCGCACGTCACCTCCAACGTGATTTCTCTTCTCTCTGTTTGTCGTAGATATATATATATATAGACGACGACCACTGTGCGCGGACTCCGATCCCTCTCGCACATATATATATATATATTATTACCTGAAATTTATGATTACTCGTGTTGTTCTCCCTGTGCACCGATCTATTGTCCATGGTTATCACTACGGGTTACGGCAATATCTCTTAGATCTGAGATTTTATTTACAATAGCGAGCATATAAATAGAGCAGTTCAACTTAATTTAACATTTTTTTTATTTAAACATAGAAATTTGAAATTGTATTTTCTTTTAGTCTATATTTTATATTTTACATTCTATATTTTACGTTTATAATTGTCCAAAATGCAAGAAACGTTTTTTTAACTCCCATATTGTAGACGAAAGGGAAAATGAATTTTTTCACGGTGCAATTAGTTGATTTTACGAGTGATAATTTCCCTATTTATACGTTCGCCATTATAATCGAAGATCTGACAAGACGGTGAGAAGGACCTGCCAATCGAGATGAAAGAAGGAAAGTGAAAAATTGAGAGATTTATTTCTAGAGTTCGATACTGCTAAAGCATTTATTATTTTGTATTAATTTTTCCTTTCGTTAATTCGATCGCTATATACAAATTTGAATTTTACGAATCATTCGGTGCCGTAAGCTCGTTAAAAGTTTCCTGCTCTACACATTAACTTACGATCCTTTGTAAATTGCCAATCCCACACAAATTGTTGCAGTATGCGTGGACCAAATTAGGTAACTGTTACGTCTCTGTGTCTTTAGCCTATTCTCCTCATCCATCGCGTCAACATTATTATCTTACGTATGTACAGCTTGAACCTCTGAACGGTAGCAACCCGAAGGGACGTACCGCAAAGGAACAGTGAACGAAATTACGAACGTTGGATCAGTGATGAAAATTTTCACTATTAAAATCTATACATCGAATTTGGCTTGGAAATGAAAAATATCTGGAACAATGTAAAATATGCCTTTCTCGGTGTTAATCTACCTTGTAAATGGAGCTTTTAGTTCGAAACCTACAGCACTCGATATTTGTCATTTCCACGCCAGTAATTAGAATCTCTCGTGTAATCGGGATGCAAGAAATTCGTATCACGATTTCTGAACATATTTCACGCCAATTATGTAGAAGTATATACGTCTTTTTCATATTTTCATTTAACCATCGATTATATAAAAATATATCTGCTACGTAGCAGATTGAAACTAGTTTAAAATCAATTGAAATCGCATCACTTTCTACAGTCGCAAACTTTTTTACAATTTGAATATAAAGTCTATACTTTCCTTTCTCCTCCAGTAAATATATTTCATATATATTGGAACTGCAAATTCTCCAATTTCGATTTTTAGAAATATCATCCCCTTAGTTTGAGAATCAATTAAGTCACGCGGCTGTATGAACTAAATTTTAACATTATAACTTACGTATCTTTCATAACGATAAACATGCTCTTTTATGAAACATGCTCTTTTTTTTATTCAAAATTAATCTTAGAAAAGATTGTTATAAGAAGATACTATAAAACTGTAAAAGAATACCAATTAGAAAAGGCGTATTGTTAGGTGATCAGTGGTTAAACTAGACTAACATGAAAAAGATGTACATTCTACGTGACCATCGTGAAACGTGTTAAGATAGTTCGATGTTTTGCTTGATAGTGCGCGTCCTATTTCTTTGCATTTGCACATACGAGATGCAAGGCCAAGAATACCGTTACCCTAATAAGGAACCCTCTGGCCAGACACTCGATGGTAGAGTGCAGTTCCAATGGAAATCAAGCAGAGAGAATTCAACAGCGTCAGCAGCAGTCAGTCCACCAGACGAGTTGTCGATAGTGCAGTACCTGCTATGTCACTGTGTAGAAGTTGTCGTGTTCCCTTTCTTCCCGGATCCCCATTATTTACCTATCATTCGTCAACTATTCTTTCCTGATCCACTTTTTTTTTAGCTCTCTTTAAAGTAGAACATAGCTTCCGATGCACGCCGGCAGCCATTCGATCATCATTTCTCCGTGCACTATCCTTCGAGAACGTTGTTAAGAAATCGGGCGAGGCCATACTCGCAGTGACTTTTCTAGAACAGTGCGGCTTGAATTCCTGAGACTCCTTGCCCTCATCAATGGTTCCTTACAGACCAGTTTCATGTTCATATACTACTATTTCAATAATATCGAATAGTTCGCGCGATACAACGAAGTGCGATGGTTCATTACGAATAAAGTGTATATGAAAATAGAAAATGATTTTTCTTATGAAACTGGTCTTTATAGAATGCCTTCATTGTCTGTCTATCTTTATGCTTCACCGTCTCACGTACATACATACACTAGCCGTTTAATGTTTCCTCTTTTTTCTATAGAAGTATATGTGTATGGTAGACATTGTCACTTTTTTCATCTTTTTTTTTTCTCGTTAGAAGTACTTGTACAGTCTAAAAAAAAAAAAGAAACCGTCTTTGAACGAGTGATTATTCAACAGGCCGCATTGTAACTGTAAAGTCTTTGCGGAGATGAGCCGCAAACAGCGTGACTAACCGCCCAATATCGTAGCTTCGAACGTGAGTAAACTGTGACGTTGCTCGACGCTTGTCAAAACGGACATTGCTCGATCGTTGTTGGAAAATCGATTATAAATCTCAACTACTACGTCGAGATACTTTTTATTTGTCGTGTCTTTCACCTTTAGATCTGTAGCGATCAACGGACTTTTACAGAAACTGAACCAAAAAATGTTTCGATAACTCTCGACGATGTAACGAAAAAGAATCGATTTTTCCTACGAAACGACGAAAAGTACCGTAGTCTTTGGTTCTCCAGTTCGCATCTTGGTGACGCTTTTGGCTGTCGCGAAGTTACGAGCTCGATTATTTTCGTATAATCGAACAAATCGATTATACGAAGTTTCACGGCTCGACAAGTTCGAGGGGAGAGCTAGAAGGGATACTGCATGTGTCACAGCAATGCGCACCGTGAATCTCGGAAGCGTTGACGCGCGCGACATCCCAACAGTAGGTGTTCTTTCTTTTCTTTTCGTTTTCTTCTTTTTCTTTTTCTTGCGTCTGTTCTTAATTATACCAGAAAGGAATGTGAGAGAAAGAGAAAGATAAAAGAAAAATGACAAAAACTAGAATTCGAACATTCAGCCTGAGATCAAGTTTTGATGAACATGTTAATTAATCGATCTTCCTTTTTTCTGTTTCTTCAACGCTCTAGTTGTTCAGGATTAAGCCTCTGCCAGTGTTAGTAAGTACCGCCACTTGATCTGGTGTGATTGGACTGCTGTAGTTAGAAGGCTATGCGTTTATCATACATATATACATATCCACATTACATATTACGTTTGAACACACGCATATTGTGTACCGTGTGCGGTGTGAGTCTGAGTAAATAAGTTCTGAACGATACGTCAATGTTAAACGCTCCGAAAGTGGAGGCACTGCTCGTGAGTTAATCGTGTGTTTAATCATTTCCCTTCGTGAGTTTGGTTTTCTTTTCTTGCTATAATCTTAGCGTGCCATTTAACAACTAATCAATATAGTCACATATACCTATTTATTGATTGTGCATTTTGAGATAAATAGTTATGTATAATATATATACGTGCAATATCGGTACGCTTGATATTGAGTTTTCAAAGAAAATATTTGATTAGAAGATATTAAAAATGTTTTTCGCAGCGAAATATTAGGATTCATATATGTGAATTAACAATTTCTTTGAAAGTCTGCAATTTACCCAGACCCAAGCTGCACGATCATTCAATCATCATACCATATGCAATGGCAAGAAAGTAGGCTTCTATTTACTTCATTCGTTCCCTGCATTTTTCAGTTCTTCGTTTTATATAGTTCAATATCTTTCTAGGTTTCTGGATGTGATTTAAATGAAAAAAAAAAAAAAACGTTTCGAGCGCGTATTACATTCATGAAAGAAACCCTTATCCTTTTTTCCTTTTCACCTTTCCATGTCCATCTTTCTCTTTCGTCTAGTACACCTAAACACGAGAGTCTTCCTTTTTACTGCTAATGCAACGAAACACTGTTATGGCGAGCCTCGTAGTCACTGAGAGGCGTAGATGATTGCGCGACCATTGAACCATCATATTAGATTTAGCTGTAGAGACTAGGCCTGTACGAATATACCAATCTCTTCTGACTTTTTTTCACTCTTCAACTTTCATCTAGACTATCTTATATACTTTACGCTTAATCCTCGATCTCTTTCCAATCCCTAATTTTATAGCGAATATAAAAATATACAAAATTTATAAACTTTCCTACGAAATTTTTCTCCTATGAAATCTATCGGTCATGTAAGAAAATCTTTGTTATTTTGAACGTAACGCTCAAGAATTATAAAATACTATTCAACGAATACGAGAAATGAGTAAAGTTTCTCGATTGAAAGTTTCAGAATTATTTCGCGTAATTTCATGCAAAATACATGTTGTTTGAACGATAAATTACCCATCTGTCATAAAGTCGTTTAAGTTTTTAATACGTATAATTTGATTTAGATGATATCGATTTAATTCATTGCTTCTCGAGGTTCTCTGTTTTATTAAAAACATCATGTTATTCTTCATTTAGCGCTAGCCAGCTTTCGTTGTTGTGACCATTGTGTTATGTACCACATATATTATTTTCTAAAAATTAATAAAAGGATACGTATGAAGATTTTCGTTAATATTCAAACTTATAAAAATTACATAAATGATCCAAACGAATTGTATAATGAGTGTTTAACTGTTTTAATTCTACAGATATATAGCATGAATTCTTGATCAACTGTTTCTTTTCAACTTATCAATTTATCAATGCATTTCTAATTAATGATAATTATAAAAATTTTCTATGTGAACATCTATAACCAAAAACATTATTTGTTCTGTAAACATCTTCAAATTAATAGAATATGCATGATTATCATATATCAGTAGTTTTCACCCACGTATACACTGAAGGGACTCACATAATTCGTATCCTAAACCATATAAAGAGCTCATACTTCCCATCAAATAAGCATCATTTAAAAAGATGCATTCAACGAACAGCTGAAAAGACTTTCTCGTTAATTGACTATAGATCCATTGATAATTCGACCGGTTCGATGCTTCAGCCACTCAAATGCTTTCCATCCGCCAAAATAAAAAAAGAGAAAAACAAAAATGCCAAAACATTGTCAATGGTCGAAATTCACGCAATTAATTCGTACAGAGCCGCGCTAGAATTATGGTAGATGACCTGAAAAACCATTTTTTCGGAAGCAGAGATATTCGTGCAGGGCTGGTTTCTCATATAAACACACGAATTTCATTACTCACTATACATACCACCGTCCCTTTGAATTCATTATGAATCATCGTCGGCATATTTTTCGATTGCGAATGATACGCGCCGCAAGTCAGATGCCATTTTTATTGTCACTCAGCATTATTATTCTATTCCTTCGTATGCCGTATGTCTTATTCGCACATTTTAATGTAGAGCCCGAATGCATATTCTGCATATCGCGCATTTTTCAAGCGTGTACGTGTGCGTATGTAGCGTGCGTGTGTGTGTCGGTGTGCTGTGTACGTACTACTGTGCAGCATCTAGTGCTTCAGCTTATTGTCGAAGATAAAAAGAAAAAAGAAAAAAAAAAGAGAATGAATGTACAGAAAGAAAAGAAGCGAGTCACTTTGTTCATATATATGCATCGCTAGATGAACGATCGTTGCACTGATTTTAATACGATTTAATAATGACAACGAGAATCGTATAACTGTCGTTCTAGTGTCGTTCAACTTTTTGATCCGACCCGCTATCTGCGAACGTACGTGTAAATATAGGATGACAGCTTTTTTAATCAATCGATCATTTCTGGTCACTAATAGACTTTCATAACCTGACAGACTTTCAATGCGATTTAATAGATTTTTCTTCTGTTCCTAATGGGTTGTTAATAATTATGAACTAATGCCGCGTGTGATTACTATACAAATGCTTTACGAACAGAGATTTATGCTTCTGCAATAATTACAGATGTGAAAATGGAATTTATTGTAAGTTCACGTTCGTGTAATTATTCATAATCATCGTAAAATGTATTTAATAGAAAGATGTTATTTGGATATGATAACTTTGTAATATAATCTACGAGCAAAGATAAAAGAAAAATTTGATTAAAAAATTATCGTTGAGCTTTGAAACGTGCTCTGTCCTTGCTCGAATTGGATAAAAATGTTTGGAATAATTCGCACACGAATTAAACAAATATTAATTCTTTTACTTGTTTTTTGATCAATATAATTTTAATTCGTATTTGGAATTTAATTCTTATATATTTATTGAATACATAAAGATACAGAAATCGGCCTGCGAATACCATTTTGATTGAACAAATTTAATAAAATTTTAATTCTCGTGAAATTGCAACGTTTCGTTAATTAAAAATACACACTAGAATTTTATGTTTGCTTTTTCGCGATATGGAATCAATATGTTATTTATATGAAAAGAATTTATTATTAATCCTACTAAAATATTTTTATACCTACTACAGATATGCATATAGATTTGATGAAATATGTTACTCTTATTTTACTTTAACTCGCAGATTGCATTACCAAAATTGCAGAAGTATCCGAATATTTTATTATCGAATGTCTTTCATAATACTCATTATAACATTACACTGTAATTTGAAGGTGAACTTTTTACTATGTCGAATCAAGTATTGAAACCCTTCACTTCCGTCATGTTCATAAGGAAACAATGAAAAATCCCCTTTCGTAAAGTGTTTTTCGATGCTTCAAAGGTGTGAATGATTCGTGCTACGCATCGATCGCTGATAGCAATTCAAGCTGAGTACAAAATCTCGTTGTAAATGCCTATGTCGCGTTGCGCTTACTCGCTGTAAACGCATCAAACGCTATCAAACTAGATCGGAGAAAGAAATGGAATGGTATAGAACCAACAATAATAATCTAACAAACTAGTTATTTCATTAAAACGAAGTGTACATGCTGTCTGCAAGAACTATCGCCAGCGCCAAATCGCTTAGCGTTTGTCGCATTCTTCGCTTATTTTTCGCAGTGGTTCGATTAATTTGCGATAGCATAACCTGGGCTAACGTAAGTAGCATCGACACAGCGATCGATAACGTCGTAGAACGAACGTTTCGCCGACGCGTTTTAGGCCAACGATTAATTTATCTTCGATGTGATTCTCTATTAACCTAAATGGTGTCGGTGATCTGAGTGCGAAAATTGTCAAGTGTCACCCCACCACCACCCACAATTTGTACGATTACTATGTCACGATACCAATTTTCTGCACCGTTAAACTGTTGTTATCATCTCTCTTTTTTATTTTTCTTTCATTTTGTTTCCTCTCTGTCTCCCTTTTCGCGTCACAGTAACATTTTTGAGCAGTGTCAAGAACTCTCGATGTCATTTCACCGATTTCATATAGGATCACTGATACAGCGACCAATCGAAAATGATCTCGTTGAATAATGCGACAAATAAAGCTAATAGTTGAATCTTTCTGCACCGACAGATATTCGTTCGAGCACAATTCGACTATGATCCGTTGGAAGATGAGCTGATACCGTGCGCACAAGCTGGAATCGCGTTTAAAACCGGCGATATACTGCAGATCATCAGCAAGGACGATCATTATTGGTGGCAGGCGCAGAAGGATAACGCGGCCGGTTCCGCGGGATTGATCCCTTCGCCTGAACTTCAGGAACGACGTATCGCTTACATGGCAATGGAAAAGAACAAGCAAGAACAAGGTAACAATTGAATAATTGGTGTGGTCAAGTTTATTCGTAGATGAGCGCACAAGCTAGTTGTTTTTTAAGAGAATATTACTTTTACTTGTAACAGACCAAATGTCCAATGATTCATATTTCAATGAATGCTAAAGAAAAAGATTCGTTTATATGTATGTATAAGTTGAAAAACTAAAATTTTATACATATGTCAGTATAATAGTCAAACTGACCAATTTCTTCGGAGTGATCGCTTGCTTCCTGAAAATGAGACTAAACCATTAGATATATGCAATACATATTTTAATGAAGTTATGAGTTTTCCAAGAATTTGAATGAGAAAATTCATAGCTTTAGGATGATATATAAAATGATCTACAAAGATAAAAATAACTACTATAAGAAAACGTATAGAAAGGTAATATAACAGAATTGGGCATTTCATTTGTTACGCTATAATAATATGAATATTTAATAATTATCATCAGAAATGCAGTTTTTGAGTTAATCTTTTTGTTTGAAATTAACCTGCAGCGGCTATCATACAATTTTCTATTGATTTGTAGCTTATAAGCACATGTTTGATATAGAAACATCTTTTCTTCAAATTTATAGTATTTTTTTATAAACAAAATATGGTCTTTTTTATCTATTTAAAATATATACTATTTCTAATCATGGTCCATTATAAACAGCGTAATTTCATTCTCAAGAATTTAGTTGTTGTGGAAACGAATTAAAATAAATTCTTTACCCTTTATTTCTATGATTTTTTGGCCGATCCCGAACAGGAAAATTTATATGTATTCTCATGTGTTCCTCTGTAATTTTCTAATTATACTACAGAAAGAAGTAGTTACTGAGGGTTCATAATATAGTTGTGCATTATAACGACGTTTAATATCGTAATTAATAAACGTGAATTTACTAATAGGTCTAAAGTATTCATCATGTTGCTTGTATATTATCAAGTCGTACAACATTTATTTCCACTTAATTCTATTACTTAAAACAACAGTATAAATAATTTCATCCTGTTAACATCAAATTTAAATATTTTCTGAAATACACATATTTTCACCAATTTTCCCTGGCTATCTCGTAACGAGATCAAACCTGACTGTCAAGAGGATTTGATCGCATGAAGGATAAAACACGAAAAGCAGCCGTAATTAACTTCTGTGATATGACTGCAGCAGTAAAAGAACGTTCTTTTTTCTCTCTCTCTCTCTCATCATGTAGTCTAGCATCGAACGAGTTCAGGGTAATTATAGGTTCCAGCAGATCGCATTCTGTCTGATATTCAGAACGGAAAACGAAATATTTTCGCCGCGTTTTTACCATTGCCTTACTGTATCCATTATCAAACCCTGTCACGTTTGATTCTCCGATTAATTTCCACTACTCTCGCTGCTGCCATGAAACAAATGTGCTGGTGAATATGATGTCATGTATGTGTTGTTAGATGTGCGCAGATTTTCAATGGAGCATGTAGTATCGTTCGATGTCAGTCATGTCTATCGTGCGATACTGGTTCACGAGAAATCTACCAAGTTCATTCTGCGTGTTTTTTTTCTCTGTTTCTTTCTTTCTCTCTTCATCTCTCCAGCGATGGAACGAATGATTACGAAAGTGTTTCAATGATTGATCGTGCGTGGTTACAAATAATGAAATTGCAATTTTCAATCGAACGAGCCCACGCAGTTCGATTCGCGAAACTTTTTGTAGAACCAATTTTGTATAATGGAGGATTGTTTTATTCATTTTGACGTGTAATGTACTTCTTCTGAACGTTTTGTTCCTCGACGTGATACAGAAATATTCCAGCCTTCCTCTATGTTTAGGATAGTTTGCTGTAAAAGATTATAACATAAAATAACATAACAATATAACATAAAAATTATAATTATTGTATGAAATGATAATGCGAAGGGTAAGGAGAAGGGAAAACGTTACAAAACAATTTTATCTAAAAAAAAAAACAAGTTTTAATACTTTAGATCGATAGAAAGGCGTGGTTCGATAAAATCAACTACATCGTTTATTACTGTTCACGGTATCGAGTTCATGTATTTTCATTAGGTAGGTATTTGGAAAGATGTAAGCAAACACACACACGAATAATCGCTCTGCATTATTGTAATTTCGTTAAATTGAATACTGTAGAATGTAGAATATTGAAACAAAGCACAAAATATCCACTCTTAATATCATTAACCAGCCTCCAATATTTTAAATTACTCCCTCTTCAATTATTGAGTATATGCATGAATTTTTATTACTCCTAACATAATGCAGACTTTGATTAATTAAAATTGGTGAAAGTAGGAAGAGAGAGGAGATTCGAATTATTCAATCCCTCTAATCAGGGGAAAGAGTTAAAAATAAAATAAGAATAGAGATAAAGTTAACACTTTTAACTTTATCTGATATAAATATTTTTGCTTTGTAATCCTTCCTGACTCGACAGTTCCATAGCCCCAATTACCACCAACATAATATACCATACACCACCCAAAATGTAAAAATACTAGAAATAAGCATTTCTTATTTCTCCTCGTATCCTTTCTGTCTACTGTAAATAGAAGTGTACATATCTTTACTGTCAAAAATAATGAGCAAACGAGAATAGAAGAAATTACTAGAATACAGAAAATAAAAGAAGGAGAAACTTTTGAAAAAAATGATTGCGGAACCGTGCATCGGGATTAGCAAAACAGAATGATAGGTCGAAAAAGAAATGATTAGCTTCAGTGATACAGCTGTTATTTTGTGTTGTGCGGGGCTAGATGCTGAAGGAGAAGGAGGATGTTCTTCTCACACCGAAGGCTGCGACGGTTCGACAGGTATGACTCTGCCTTCAGGTAGACAACGCGTAGAGTCACGTAGAACCGTGTAGTCCGCATGAAATACAAAATATACTCGTTCCGTGCTTTCAAACACACGCATTAATTTGACGAGAATAAAAGGAAACACTATTTTTCTGAGGAAACTAACCTTCAGGAAATTAACTTGGCGCAATATCTTTTCTTTTTTTTTAAAAAAAAGCGAATGGCTTTGAGTCTCACCAATGAAAATGATCGATCGAAAATCAGAGATCTTTGTGCTTATGATAATTTCATTTAAATGTTCTCAATATATACATGTATATTTTCTTTCGTACGTATCGAATCATGCAATACATCTCATCATCACGAGTCGTTAAACATCTGGGACAACATAAATAGTTGGGCTGACATGAATAGTTTTGTACCAATATTTACATTTCAAAACCACAGGTCAGTGAAATAACGAATAATAGGGAATGATGGAAGGAATATTTTCTGTTTAATAAATTTTATGTCCAACCTCGCTGTATTTTTAGCAAGAAAGCTTTAAAAATGTTGTTTTGCTTGCCTATTAATACGAATACATTATTCATTTCCCTGGAGTTTTATTGAAGTTTCAAACAACAAATTACATATTGTTTCTGCTACATGGAGGTTGTATTGTTCTGTCAGCTGCAGTTTTGCACTAAGTAAATCAGCGAATTATGTGGAACACAAAATAATGCGTACTGGAAAATAAAATCGCAACGAAGGTAATTTATTATTTTACTATATGACTAAAACTTTGTCATCCAATACAATTAGCTAGCTACATTAATAAGATATAAAAATAAAATTATTTAGCCTTCATATCAAACAATATATAATTTCTTATTTAAAACCTATGAAACACCATGTATGAGAACAACTTATGATTCGTCAGTAAAGGCCCACAAACTCTAAAGTTTTATTATTAAAAAATTAAATGAAAATGAATATATATTTATTCCCTCCAAAAAGTTTCCTTTCATCATCCCCTATATCATCACCTCCTATTTGATTAACATTGTACGTACTCTTTTTTTTAAGTTATCAGATTTTGTACAGATTTAACTCTGATACATCTGGTACTTAATATGCAGTTAAAAATTTGCGACTTTTTGTTATTGTTAATGCAATATATAATCTAGGATCTATATAACTTTGAAATGCTAAATTAAATTGAATCAGAAAATTACTATTATTAACAGACAGTGTTGATGTCAGTTTCGATCTTAACTTAAAGCAATTATTATAAAATCAAACTTTAAAGCAATAATTCTAAAACGATAAATTCTATTATAATTTAAGTATGTAGCAATTTACAATTCTTTTATCTTATAATCTTTTATCATTCATATGTACACGCTACAACTTATAGTTTTTGTAAGAAATAGTTTGTAATTGATACAACATATAGAACATAAAATTTTCTATGCAAATTCTTTATAGAAAGAGACAAGTGTTCATTGGAAATATTATTTAAATGTTTTGTGTGTTGTAATATAAATAACAGAAGGTAAATAATATTATTAATTGAAATTACTAGATTGAATTATATTATATGGGGTAATAAGAACACTTCATTCCATGGAGTTTTCACAAACTAGTAGATCCTTTTCTATCTTGTTATTTTACTTTAGTATTATACTTTGTACAGCGAGTTACTATACGTAATACAGAACATGCTTTCACGTGGCGTGCTTCGATGCATGCTTTCGCTAAACGTTTCACGCACTTACGCTTGTTTCGCACGACACCACTCGCAAGCACATCGTCGCAGCATTATTATGTTGAGATTTTGAACGAACATAATTCGACCTTCATTTTGAACGTTACTATCTATTGAATTTATTTCTCTCGTGAGGACGATTATAGAGTGTAAATTACTTATAATAATTTTATATCACTGTAATAAAATGACACAGTTGAAAAAACAACATAACAAGATGATACATAGTGTGTTTCGAAAAGATTGAACAAGCTTATATAGAAGTTCTATGCGTTGAAGCGAGAGAAAAGATTCATATAAACAAATGTTTCAATGCGTTTTATAATGCGTATTATAATGTGTAGCATATATTATGCAGTATATACATATGTCATACGCACGAATATATTATAATATTATAGTAATATAGTCCAAAAATCTTTTTGAATGAATTTGGCAATCTGTGACAAGATCAGTTTAAATCATGCATCGAATCTTATGGAAGAAACTACAAATATCTATTTTGACTATCTATTCTTGCTGCTATTATTCATCTATCGACATATATTTGTGTGAACCTTTTTTATTTATTTTACATCTTTAAATTTGTGGTCCACCTTTTTGAAATACACCTCTCTTAACTTCTCAAAATTATTCGTATAATTCGTACTTATTTATATTTCGGATTAAGTACTAAAAAAAAATGTTATTATATTCGCACTTCATTGTGTTTCCAACATTCCAACCCGAAGAGGAAGTGACTAATAGTATCCAAATACTATTACTAAATTATTACAATTTCAATTGCCCATAAATTATCTATCATTTCTAAAATCGTTCAAACTCGTCATAATTATGCTCTGATCGTGACGCCGATTCTCAAAGATCTCACACATACATACACACATATACACAGAGAAACCACCCGAGGATATGCCCTTCAACTTTCATCTTGTGACCTGCTGGAACACCCATCTCAGTGGGAATCCCACGCCCTCCTTTATGGTTATGGCTTCTATGTAAAACTGGCTGATTGAATGAAATCTCTTTACCATTAGAGAGAATATGCTTACACAGTGATTGACATTTACTGAAGTAGTTCTTCACTTCTATTGCGCGTAAAATGCTCATTCGGGCATTCAAGGAGAATGCTAATTAGCGATAATAGACTTTGCTGAGTGTTTCGATTACAGCCTACACGTTACACTATGAACGAATTTCAAGGAACGTACATACGTTTATGAATGGCATAGCAGTTGATAATGAGTTATTCTTCTATATTTATTTATTTTCATCTTGAAACGAAGTAATTTTCTATCGTTGATCGTGTATTGTATTACCCGCTGGGACTGTTCTTCTCGTTGTATGCAGGTTGTTTTTTAATATGAGACGTAAATTGCCACGAAACGTCGGAATTATATATTCAAATATAAGGAAGCTTTAACTAACTTGTTGAATATAACTTTAATATATAGTAATAATAAAATAATGAAAAGAAGAATTAGTAGTTTGAATATTGAGTTAATTGTGGAATGATTTACACGTTGGAAATTATTGTAATTTAGAATACTAAAGCTAGGAATTGATGTCAAAAAGTCAATTAATTAATTAATTATTTGCATCATATAATTCCCGTTAATTTTCCTACCAACAAATTATTATTTACAACATATGGTCAATGTGTCTCTATTTAAAACAAATTTATCAATATTTAAACATCCCATAGACATATTTGACATATCGTGCAATCTATAATAAACTCGTGTTCTGAAACAATTATTCAAATTAAACTAAATTATTTGAAGCATTGGGTTTGAATTTAATAAATTAAAAATGCAGAAAGAGCAATCTCTGGTTAATAATCTCTTTCTACGACTTTATGATATAAAAGTACTTTCATGTTATGAAATAGCCTGCACAGAAAAAAAACTTCAGCGCTAGATAATTATTTGGATTGAATCAATCTCGTAGCGATCTTGTATGTTGAAATAATCAATTTCTTTAACTATCCAACGAATTTATTCAATTTACTGAAAGCCCAATTCTCTTTCCATTTAACGAAGTCAATAATTCCTTTCTTTTTTCCAAGAATAAATTTTTATTTCATTTTTATCTCAATTCGCAGAAATAAAAATCGTCTTGTTTACAAATTAATCTACATATTGCTGTTGATGAATAAGAGATACGAACTTAATAAGTTCAAATATATTCTTCTATTAGTTACGCTCTTTAATAATAACGCAAAATCCTCGAACTCTATAAAGAATTGGTTATTGATTTAACATACAGGAGTCAGAAGTAATTCTTTTACAGGATATACGATTTCAAGTGGCTCTGTGAAATGATATTTACTTCAACTGCTCGACTAATCAATTTTTTGCATTTCCAGTGAATTGCTCAATATTTGGCCGGAAAAAGAAGCAGTACAAGGATAAGTATCTCGCGAAACACAACGCAGTCTTTGACCAGCTGGATCTGGTCACCTACGAAGAGGTCGTTAAGCTTCCTTGTAAGTACCTGTGTGACAATTTATTCTTCTGTGTAGATTATATCTTAATCTTAATCTTAGTCTTAATTAAGACCTTTATTGATTTTCAATGTAATTAAATTTTTTAAGATTAAAATTAGCTTATGATTAATAAATCTTAAAAATAAAACAGTATGTGATAAAAGGATCTTTTAAACGATTCAACCATAAAAATTTACTAGTGGAAATTAATATGATTTGATTACGAACTTCTGTATGTGCGTTAGAATGAGTGATTCGGGTAATTGGGTTACAAGTTACAAGTGGAGTTCTGAGGTTGGAAATTGAATTGGAACATTTGTTGGAACATTTGTATTAAAATTGAGTAGAGAGCGATAACCAGTAGAAAAGAGAACGACTTGAAGGATACACGTGAAAATAATTTGAATACTACAATATTTTAAAATTAATTTCTATTTTTGTGTTTATCTTAAAAGATAAAAGATAAACATTTTATTAAACTAAAACGTAGTTTTCTATGGGAGAAATGAATGAAGATGTATCTTATGTTTTTAAATAATCAACTTAAATATTTAAATATTTCTTTAAGCATTTCTTATTAATATTTATGATAATTTTTTTCAGATCCTGCATTCCAACGGAAAACGTTAGTGTTACTGGGAGCACATGGTGTCGGTCGTCGTCAGATAAAAAATACCATTATCGCGAAGCATCCTGACAAATATGCCTATCCTATTCCACGTAAGTATAAAAAATTTTCGTTTCAACTTACATTTCTTAAAAATATCCAGTATTAAATATTCTAATACCATAAAATTTATATACAAATATTTCTTATGTGGAACTAATGGACACTTGTAGTTTTATTACCTTATAATACCACTGTTGAACATTACAAACACGAAATGTTTCGTGTTCGCAATTTACCAACTACAAAATTTCATATTTCAATCCATTAAAAAAATTCAATGCCAAAAGTCAATTTGCAAACATAGATCAAAACACGTCTACTAAAAAAATAGTGAATTAAAATCAAAATTGCCTGATTTTTTAGATACAACGAGGCCTCCACGGAACGACGAAGAGAACGGTCGCAATTATTATTTCATATCGCATGATGAAATGATGGCTGACATCGCTGCCAATGAATACCTCGAATATGGTAAATAAATCATTGTCAAGTCCTTTTACATTTTACATAAAGAATTTTCTAACTTAAATCTTTCCATAGGTACGCACGAAAACGCTATGTATGGAACGAAACTCGAAACGATCCGCAAAATACACGAAGAAGGCAAGGTGGCGATATTGGACGTCGAGCCTCAAGCCTTGAAAGTGTTGCGTACGGCGGAGTTCGCGCCTTATGTAGTTTTCATCGCAGCTCCGGTATTCCCAAATATGCCTGATGTAAGTAGAATATTGATCGTTAACATCTTCCTGGGGGAATCGAGCTAACTACCGTCGCGAGCTTAACTATCAACTAATTGAGCAATTAATTGCCCGTTGACGAGATTATGAAACTTGAACGCTTGCGTTTAATTGAATTCACTGGGATCGAGAATTGCGCGGGTAGTTAAGTAAATATATATAGTAGAAGTAACTAATTCAAAATATATGAATTGCACAAAAATAGTTGAAAAATAATTGACAGTGAACAATAGCTTCAAGAAGAGTAATTTTTAATTTATGTTTTTCGAAAGATGCTATTAAATCCTGATGTAGGTAAGATGATTCTTGAATTTATAATGTGTATACTTTTCGGCAAAATGGAAGCTACACAATAAAGTTAATATTACTATTACATGAATATTAGTATTACCAAAAACATAATGAATATACAATATTCTAGTAAAATGTATTCATGAACGCCATTTATTATAGATGATAAGTTAAAGCATTAATGGTTTCATCATAAATCGTAGCAAATGTGAAAAATCACAAAAAGAGGGAGACTTTGCCCTCTTCTATTTTCTTTACAAAAGAACACCGAGAACTAACAATGTGAATACCCTGTATCATCTCTTCTATAAAGAAAGTTAATTTCCTTGACTCGTTCTATTGTAATAAATCCTCAACGTACTTCTCCATGTTTGGAAATGTTGAAGCAACGTTTAATACGTGTTTCAGTGCGACGGAAGTCTGGAAAGACTGGCGAAAGAATCGGATTCACTGAAGCAAGCGTACGGTCACTTTTTTGACCTGACCATCGTCAACAACGAGATCGATGAGACGATCGCACAATTAGAGGCAGCCATCGAGCGGGTTCATACGACACCGCAATGGGTACCTGTGTCCTGGGTCTACTGACAGCGAACCTCGCCAATTCGTCAGATCACTAACTGTAATGGCTCATCGAATGTGAAACAGTGATCATCGAATCGCGATCCACCGAACGACCGGTCCGTTTGCGATCGTTTTACTACGGCCAACGACAAATATTCTCAACGTTGTACGCCTGTAAGAATTCGCGGTGTTCGTGGGGAATTATCACGATGATAAATCGTAAATAGCCGATTCGTAAAGCAAGACAAGCCGCGTATAAATACGTCGGACCAATCGAACGAACGAATTTACCGTCAATTCTTCGATCGATCCACAGCACGATATCGACTGGAATGCGTGACTTTGGCCGTGTGTTCATTGACTTTTTTCATTACTAATTGAATTATTCTATAATTATTATTGAATCGTCGTTATCGTTGTAATCCGCGGGTAGAGGCGAAGAGACGAAACTGTTGATGTTATCGCGAGGCGCAGAATACGACAATCAAAAAAGCAGAGAGAACATACGTTTCGATTTTTCGATATATAAGTTCCATAGGACTGTAATTATTACTTCCTCGATAAATATAAGCAATACGATTTTCCACGTATCCTTCGATATATATCGTCTCGGTTAATGGATCAATTCAACGAGTCGTCATGTAAACGAACGATATTAATTTCCTCACGATTATTTTAATCGTGCAGTTTTCTCTCTTTCTCTCCTCGCGCGTTTTCGCTTCTCTCTCTCTCTCTCTCTCTCTCTCTCTCTCTCACTGTCACTCTATTCATTTCCTCTCCGCCTGTCTCTTCGTTCCGTGATCTTGTTTCTTGCATTTTCTCTCCAGACATTCCTCGCGCCACGTTTAACGCGCGTTACACGAATTTATCGCTATACATATAGTTTTCGTCAGTCTGGTACGGTCTGTACGATAGCGATGCAGAAAATGGTAAACGATGCGAGTATTACCAAATAGAATCGAAGAGCAGCGAGACTATTTTGCTCTTCGAAGATTACATTCTATCGAAGAGGATCAAAATGGGGAACGGTCGTTCGAACTGTTCGTGAATGTTGACCGAGTGGACACGCTTGTACCGTTCTTTGAAAAAAAATCTGTCAATCGACTATCCGTAACCTGTAATTGCCTCTTATCGTACTCTCTTATAACTACTTACACAAAGTGAAATAAAAAAAAAAAAACACTAGGACCGCGCTGTCCGATAGTCCGCCACCGATATCCCACCGTAATAGTCAATCTTTGTCTGTTCAAGTTTAAAGGAAAACCGGACTATCGACAGTTAGTCGTTTACCTGTAACTTTAAGCAGTAGAGAAACTTCGCCGATTTCGTCTAGTACTTCTAACATCTAACACAAAGTTCATCCGTTGTCGTGAGACTCGCGATGAACCTTCGTACGTGTATATGCGCGAGCGCTATTCTTTAACCGTATCGTTTTGTTTCCTTCTCTCCTGACTCGAGCGTTTCAGTACGGTTCCTGAAACTTTCCTGTGCTGCGTTTTGATTTTTCGCCGAATCTAGGACGTCGAATCGCGTGCATTTCTTCATCGTCATCATATATTTTCTTTTTCTCGGTCTTCTGAAGCAAAGATGTCAGAAAACATCTACCCGAATATCGATCTACAAGATCTATTTAACGCTATCTATCGGTGTTGCTTTTGGTTCGAGTGACGCGCATCGAACGAACGTCTTAGAACCGGCGTTGATCTCAGCAAAACTACTTCCACGAGATTACGTTGGATATACGATACACATGTACAATGTACACACATCTCAAATGTAATATCACTCGGTTCGCATTGCACCCTCGTACAAAGCGCATAATCGAATGACGAAGTAACTGAACGCGGTTTACTATACGATATTTATAACACGTAAACTCAAGTAAATAGATAGTCTACCAAACTATATGAAATAATACTAAACACCGTCTCGCATTAAAGAAAAATGAAAAAAAATACGTTGTATAATGATAAAAAATACAAAAGTCTAGAACACGTACACACACAGTGACACGTGCATACACGTAGACGCTTATATGAACATAACGCGACGTTACATACACATAATGCAAACATGTACACGTAATATATATACATATTTATGTATATAATATATATATATATTATAATACATATAATATATAATATATATTATATACAGAATTACACATGAACATAAAATACAGATACGTACACGGACAAGTAACGCGGATTCACGAGAAACAGATTTAACGACTAGTTAATTAATTAAAAGCGATTAAATAAATTAATTGTGTAACTAATTAATACTAAATTACTAGAAGACTAATAGGAAATTTGCATATACAGCCCGTAGAGCGAAGGAGTGAGTGCGTGTACGTACGGGTATGGTGTGAATCTCTTGCATTCGCGATCTGCGTTGTGATCGACCCTCACGCGGCTTTGTTCAGAATTTGTTCAATTACAGCTCAACTATTTATAAAGATCTCGAGAGGAACATACGCACACATAATACACGCAACAGCACATATGTACATGCATACTAAAAGATAAAAGAAACATACGTTAGTACACGTATACATAACAATTGCAAACACGTACAACATGCGTACACATACTACTAGGTTTTACTACATTCTTCCTATTCGACACACGATATTAGTCATCGAGCGTGTAATTATCCTTTATTAAACGCGATACTTCGATGATGGAGTTATATAAAAAAGAAAAAAAAAGAGAAAGGAAGATCGATGCACGTTCTACTGTTCTATCTATATTTTGCGGAGAAATATCATTTCTTCGAGCAGCAAGCCCACCAAATACACGAAGACAAGTCTGAAATCGTCGAAAAAACGGGAAAAAGATGAAAAATAAAAAGGAAATGTCGCGTGAAACTTTAAGGGAAGCTCGTGTCGGTATGATCGTTTATGTGTGAATGAGAAACTGTCGAAACGCAAGAAGAACGAATCTTCAGTGATTTTGTAATATTTCTTATAAGTTGTAGCTGCCATATCCAGTAAAATTAAGTACTAGGTGCGCTGGGTGATTATATGACGACGACTGTTACGATAACGATTCTAATGGTGATGATGGTGGTAATGATGATGATGATGACGATGATAATGATGATGATCATAATGATCCTACGTGCTCCTGCAAGTGTGTGTCCGCGACTTTGGATGAGTTACGCTAAGATGTTGAAAGACGACGGGTCTAAAGAAAACAATAACAGTTCATTACAATTATGTAATTATAAGTAAGAGAAAGAGACGAAGAGTATTATAACACGTTGTTAATTGAATTAATAAAACTAGCCCAAAGTGTCTACGTAGCTTTTGCTTAATCGCCTTCCTTGTTGATCTATTAATTATACGTGGAATATAATTATACATATAATACATGGAATTTCGTCATAATGTATATCCAATCTTTTTTATGTTGAAACTCCAATTTTTTTTTGTTATATTTAATATTTGTATAACCACTTTAGTAATTCCGATCTTATCCTTAACCAGATACTTTTATAATTAAGGAATGAAGAGTTAATAACGACGAATCAATTTTGGGTAGATCCTAACAAATGTTAATATGACATAATTTATTATATATATATTATTATATAAAATATTAACAAAGGTAATAAAAAAAATAAAATATAAAACCTATTGAAATAAAATCATCTGTTTTTAAGTATTATTAAGCCTCAAGTAAAAATTATTGTTTGTTCATAATGTAGAAAATATAAACTATTTCTTTTAAACGTTGTATTAAATACTCTTATTAACTACAAATGTACATATTTTATATTATTATATACAATTGTTCTCTGCTATCACACAATATATTAATATATTACTTCAATAGAAGTGGCAGCATGAAGGTATAATTTGCAATTATCAAAATGTTAAATCGACGATTAATATCCGAACATAAAATTACTGATTCAATAATTTTACGTTTTTAATCACTTTTCTCAAAAATGTATGAAATACATATTACATGTTTTATGATACGGAGTGCTTCAATGACAACGCAGAAGTTCGTTAGAGTTTTAAGTACCTAGATTGATCACATAATTTAATCGCACGTCTATCTATATTTATTATTTATTTACTATGACCTACTTCGCGTTTAAAATACGCATATTTAATATTTTAATATTTTAATTTATTTAATATCATGACCGTCCGCAAAGAAAGTTTACTGTACTAAATTTTTACATAATTATTCACAGTTCCAAAGGAACTTTAGCCGTATCTATTTTTCATCTTTAAAGGAGGAGCTGTTCCTCTTTCTTAGTCATCTTCTCATTGCTGTAATTTAAATAACGTTTGGACTGAAATGATATTCCTAATGCACTATATTTACGCTACTAACCGTATTATAATATCCTACCTATTTAAACAACAATTCCATGTTAAATTCAAATACGTCGATGCTTCCTTTTCAGTGGATGTTTCCGTGTCATGTTATTTCTTTTAAGTATTATCGAAGGTGGGAGAAGCAGGTCCATTCCGGAAGTTTCTGTCTTGTTACACTGATTCTGGTCCATAGCAAACATGTACTCCAGATCGATATCATACCTTTGTAAAAAAACGTATAAGAAAATTAATTTGATGATACTTTAAAAGACTTTCCTTCAACAAAATTTATTGAATGTTACTTTGTCCAGTTATAACTCAAATCTAATTCAATCTCGAATCTAACATGAAACAACCGATGATAGAATAAAAGATTATTTTATAACAAAATTTAAAGATATTGATTTTATTCGATTTTTCAATGCTCAGCTATTCAAGTCTACTTGTATCAGTGAGGAGTATTCCAAGAAACCATAAGCTAAATAATCTAAAAGCTAAGTCTAGAATATTCTATATCATAGACATACACATATGTAATTATTTCATAAATAAATACGTTTAATAAAACAATCGAATAAACTTTCCAGTCTCTTCCGAACTGTCGTGCATCTGGGAGAGCCTGGATTCTAGTGGGATAAATATTTCATGAGTCTATGGTGTTAGATATCCACCGTATTAATTAAATCCTCACATAGGCTCAGTCATTAGTTATCCGTGTCCAAGAGAAATAAAACCATGTCGTTACTCACCTGGGCAATTTCTCGCGAAGATAAGAAATAACGTTAGCTCCAAGACTTGGCTCTCGACTCATGATGAAGCTCGATAAATATCGAGGACTTTTACTCTGTTCCGCGCAATGCATTAGTAATGCCCACGATTTGTAGTCCGAATCAAGTACGTATGTATTGTACACGCCCTCATCTACAAAATACGAGTAGGAATGAGAATTCAGAACTTTGGATGTTGTTCAAGAGTTAAGTTAATTCATAAATTACATGATATTGCTATTTGGCAATATGTGTATCTATAGGGTGACTCATACAATGTATCACCTTAGATTATTTTATTGTTGGTGAACCAATTGAAAATATTTTTGTTTGGTATAATATGATTCAAACAAATCATTAAGTGGCTATTTTCTTTTTCAAAGTCTTCAAAATTACCTTTATCTTTGTATAGGTAAATCTATAACCCTTCTTCATTCATCTTTTAGTGAATGTTTGAAACAAATTCGAAAGAAATTACTGTACGAGATACATGACATTTATTGTATCATATACTCGAGTGTATCTATACTATGTATCAGGTATAAAATATCGATGTAAGCGAATGAATGGAACAAATGTATGGCATCAATTTTTGCTTCTCTTATCATATATTGTCGTAATAAGTAAAATCGGACAAAACAATTATTACTAAAGTCAAATTTCTTGACTTACATTTATTAACATTCTGAAGCTTTATTCACGAGTAATATAGACTTTCCACAATCCTCATTTATCATTAGTGAAATCAGTAGTCTAATTCGTGTTTGGTACAAATATTGCTTGAGATTCGTAATCCTAATACAAAAAAGAACATTCAAGTATCGTGAACCTCTATTATACAAAATATTTTTAGAAGATAATCAAACATGATACCTACTAAATCGATTGAATAGGAAACGAAGAGTTGTATGTCTGTAGAGAACAGAAAAGGGGGAAAAGTGGGTGAACTACGCTTCTCGTGAATAGTAGCGATTGTGAGCTAGATAAGTATAGCGTATGGTCGAAGTAAAAATCAGAAGTTATATTGGTACATAACATTAAAATAATTTATGAAGATATCTGTAGCTTCCGGTTGTCAAGCATATCTTTCTCACAAAACACACTTCGTCAGTGCTAAAATTAGTGCTTCCGTTGTTTAAAATACAAACTTTTGTAGAATCGTTCTCTTTACAATACTTAAAATTAGAGAAATATCTATAATTTAATACTAATAATTTAGTGGTAACCTTTCAGTGAAAACGAATATTAATAAAAATTTGTCTGTAAACAATTCTTACTTTTCAACTGTTCCTTTATATAATGTATGAATGCGCGAAGTTGATTTCTTATCTTTCAGAAAAGTAATCTATCTGGTTGAGATATATCCTTTTTTTTGGTGAAAGATAATACTACTACCGCTTTTCCTCTGGAAACTAAATCTATCTACGAAATGATAATTAAAACTCTGCTTCTTTGAGGTTATCAACATCGCTTTTTGTGTCAGAACGTTAACGAATCCTTGAAACATTTAATATTTGAAATATTTAATACCATTTCCAACGGAATATAACACTGAATTTTATTCTACCATATATTTCATTAATTTAATTCAAATAAATGAAGTATTTTTTCCATTTGAAATTAGAAAATCGTTGTATTGATTGTCTATTTTAGCATAGTGAAATGGCAATTTGACACTGATTGTTGATAAGAAACCAAAGAATACTTTAAATGGTTAATTAAAATTCCTCGTACTAAATAATTAGAGTTAATTTAAGTCCATTCGATTACTAATGTATTATAAATTCACTACAATCAGAGCAATTCATTAGATTCGTTAAAAGATTTTATTAAATATTTACGCAAGTCCTTGATACTTACACGGATATTCAGCGTGTACCCAATGAGCAGGTAATTCTGGAGAAGGAATCTTCCAAGTGATGTTGCCGACAAGTTGCTCATTAATCGGATCATCGGTGAAACTGTAAGTGAAATTCATGGTAACCTCTGTGCTTTCAGGCGAAATCGACAATTCGGCTCGCATGCATCTATATGCGAGTGCTTCCTCCGAGCTTGCATAATACTGCACTATGTACCACGATCCAAGAAACTGCAAAAAATTTAATTTCTTTATTAATGTAGCACAGAACGTGTCTTCACTGGTAATCCGTGGAGCTGTTCGCATCTAATACTCGTTTTGTTATTCGCGCTGTGATGTTAATCTAACCTCTCTAACGGACTACAGAGCAGAAAGCAAGTTCTCGAGCAAAACGTAAGTGCATGGAACGTTTAATAAGCGAAAATATTATATTAAGCGTGAAAATAAATATCAGAATTTACATAATTCTATCGATAACAGGAGACGTGTGTTTATCGTTAAATATTGTTCTGTTATTTCATGAATATAGGCTTTGGAGAACAAGTGGTACAAGTGATATGTTAAATCCTAAAGCTTAGAAAATTATAGGTTACTAGTATTTTGAAAAAGGTTATGAAAAATATGTTTATGTGTGCACCATTTTTCCTATGAATAGCAGTTCTGCAACTTTTTATTAAGGCCTTCAAATATTCTTCAAAAACTTGCACATAGAATTTGCATGAATACAAGTTTTAAAAATTCCTATGAAAAATAAATTATTTTGATCACTTTGGTAATTTCAATGTGAATGTAACCTTGGTGAAAACATTTTGGTTGAAAAAGATTTCCTGGTTCTAAAATATTCACTATTTCGAATCGAATATACTTAATTCTTCGAAGCAGCATTTCATGTCTCAAAAATAATGTACATATTTTTGACGATCGCGATAGGTGGTCTATTCTACAGATGATTTATGCGAGAGTGGAAAATTCGGTATCCCTGTCTCGTGTAAACGGTGCAGAGAGGTTCGTCGGTGTTTACGTGAGGCAGGTCGTGCAATCGTTGCCGTGGACTGTCATTTAGTTCGGCATGCAATGCAAAACTGTCCCCCTTTCTGCCTCCCGTGCATTCATCTCCTGTAGAACATCCATCCATCTCTCTGTCTTGATTATCATTATTTCAACTGCACGTCGATATTTACACACCGTGAACAAAGAAAGAAAATTCGTATTTCATTCGTAGTTGATCCTTTTTTTAGCATTGAGAATTCACAGTGTTTCTTTTCTTTTTAATTCTTTCCTTAATTCCTTTCTTTCTCGATTGATGCAATTCAAAAATGGTAAAATTAATCGTAAGATATTTTCATAATTATCTTGTAACGGTAGTGTTATAGAATTTTTATATAAATATTAAATTTTTCCAATTTTACTTGTTTTAAAATACACTCTTTTCTTAAATAGGATTTTGAATTATACAAAGATTGAGATTGATGAGGCAATGAACGCTTGAAGCTCAAAATTTAAAACTTATGCTATTTGTGGTTAACTAGTCACGAAGGAAAATGTCACGTAACATGTATAGCTCGTTGCTTCCCGAAGTGAAGAGATTATAGTAGCTATTCCCGTTATCAGTTCCGTCTAAGACCCACGAAGAACAGTAAGTACTATACTTTCGTGAGCTGAGAGCCATAACTTTATAAATACTTCTTTATTGTTTGCCGATTTTAAGAATTCACAATATGAATTTGTATGTAAATAGACATATAAACATTTATGTGGATTAAGGAAATCCAATTTAAATCCAATTGTGAAATATAAAACTAACAACATAAAATAACAATAATTCATTATAAATTACACGAGGGTAATACAGCTCATGCATAAAATTAGTTTTGCCATCAAATTACAAACAGATAACAGGAATGAAATAATAAACATCTGGAGTTTGGAAACGTCATTGTCTAAAAATAAATATCGTGTCAATATTTTTTGTGTTATCAATGGAGCTAACCGATTCAGTTCATTGCCTATTTAAATAGAGAATACCAAGATTAACCTCTTAAAAGGAAAGCTGATTATCTCATGTATTGCTAGTGGTTATCGAATAAGCATTCAATTTTGCAAACGAAAATTTTAATGTCTTAAAGATAGATTCATTACGAATATGAAATTGCTTGATTTAAATAATACAAATATCAATATAATGAGAAGTAAATTCAAAATTATTTTCGGAGGCAAAAAAAGAGCAAAAGAAAACGATGATCGAATTTTCTCTTAATTTTATCATTTCCTATTGACATAGATGTATTACGAAATAACAACTGAAATGGATAAAGTAACTGATCGTAGATCACATAAATCATACGTGAAAATGTAATAATAAGAAACATAAATATTAATAAAATTCTAAAGCCAAACTGTTTAATCTGTGACCATACAAAGGTGTTCAATGAAATGAAGTAGTTTTAAATGCACGCAAGGTACATATGTCCGAAATAGCCTTCCCTTAAACACGCATAAAGTTCCAAAAATAAGTTGCTCCAAGTCTTCCTTTGAAAGAAGATTCGCGATATTTTACGCGAGTCCTTGTCTACTATATAAATCGTACTGTGTCGAAAAATTTCAAAATTTTGAGTCAGTTATATGCACAACGCATCTCTTACAATATTTTAACTACAATCGAACCGCAATATCATGAGGAAATTGTAATTCCTGTTATCGCGTCCGTATACGATCGGGAGTATTCAACAAACGCGGTCCAATTGCGCTCCCCCGCAATTATTATTATATATTCAAAGTACATATTGATCGGCAATCCGTCGTGATCGTCTATTTATGAAATCAGAACATCAACGAGAGATATGTAACTCGATGTTTAACGATTCTGTTCTATGTAGCAATTAGGGAAAATTCAGCAGCTGATTATCAGCATTAACGTATCGCCAAGTTACCATGTTTGATAATGCTTCACATTAAAAGAAGATATTGTATCAACGAGATTTTAATAACGTCTCTTTCCTAAAAATTTTATATTGTATAAGTATTTTCATTGTAAATTGCGTTTGGATCTATATAACTTAAAAGTGTCTTTAGATTATTGTAATTCTTTTGTACCGAGCTTTAGTGAAGTTATTCTGTTTATTTTTCATATAATTTGATTCGCATTGATTTACAATCAAATGAATCATTCGAGCATCAAATTAACTAATTAGATTCTCTGAAAATTTCTTAATTTTAACATCCAGTAGAGTACACGATTATTGTTTAATTTTTCGGAAACCAAATGGTCAACATCAACAAAACTAATCGATTTATCTTTCATACAACACAAATCTAAGATGAATCCAACATGTATCTTCTACGGTACTAAATAAATCAAAGTATCTGAAATTTAGATTCCGAATAGAAGAAATCACAATAGGTACATTACACCGAATAACTCCATAAATAACGAATACAGCATTCACGGAGCCCCAAGGATTTTCGTCAACCAAGCGATAATCAAAGGTGACACGAAACGTACCTCGGATATGTCAAAATTTCGTATGCCCTTTACTTTGGGACACTTGGTTTTGTCCTCCCGCCTTTTCCACGTAGCGGCGGTACAGTCGATCAAACATAGGAACAACAGTAGCACTATTATCGGCGAATAGAATCTCTCGCGTCTCGTTCCGGGCTGCATTCTCGGTCACATTCAAGCTTCTATCCGCTTGGCACACGCGGAGAGTCTTCTTACTTCTTCGCTCGATAGGTTTGCCTGGTCGACTAAAGGCCACCGAGTCGGTCAGAATGAAGAGCGAACGCGCTCATGACTACCACTATCTGTACAAACGAAGAGGGGGTGGTCACTATCACGTTCCTCCCTTTGCATTCTTGCTACTCTTTCGTTTTCAATCGGCAACTTGTTCTGCGCGTCGCGCGTACGATCCTCGTAACTGGCGCCAGCTTAGCTCAGGACTTCTGATCGTAGGCGTGATCGTCGTCACGGCTAAAGAAGGGCATCGACTGTTAGACCACCTCGTCCCGCTTACTCTCTTACATCCGACTCGTATCTTCGCCGTCTTTTTACAGCTCGTATACCGCTTCGTGTTCAAGGTAACAGCGAACAATGTTCGACGAAGCTCTATGTCCTCAACGAGCGATCGATGAACGTTATAATTAGTCATTCAATCGAATGAATAATACCATATACGAATGGTACTAGAATACCAGGCAATTGTTTTTTAGGTTTCTTATTTGAGGATAATCTAGCGATTCATATCTTCACTGTTTTGTATAACCCTATACTATAGGATGTTCCATGTCTCTATACTAAATTGTACTAGTATATTATGAATATAGGATACGCTGTGTATGCCAATAAATTAGTTTCATACGAAGAATTGCTATAAAAATTTGTTTCAAAAGTTTATGGTCTTTAATTTATGTTTTACAGCCTAGTCAACATCATCATGCATATCGTAAAACGATGTGTACTTAGATCCGAAAAACTTGAGTCTAGGATTATGTATTTGAATTCAAAAGCTGTAAATTTTGAAAAAAATGTTGAAAAAGTTTGATTATTTAGGTTTGTCGCAGAAAAGAAACTTATACATTAATTTCGCTTATATCAATACATTTGTTCATGATTTAAGAAATTTTTAATAAAACTCTATTATTTTAGTACAATGTATTGGGCAATAAAATAATAATAATCACTAACAATATGAAATATTGTCTTTGAAAGACTGTCGGATAAAGAACGAAATTTAATTTGTACGTGATTGCAATAGTTCGTATAAATAAACTAATAATACGCCAAAGTTATAATGGCACAAGTGATATCTCATTTTCTTTTTATGATTAGGTCATTAATCTACAACGAGAAAATTCATATAAACGGTGTTCGCGTGATCGATATCCTATTTCAACGAAGTTCATGCTTCCCTACTTTACTTTTAGATGTTATAAATCATAATTATTTTGATCCTGAAACACTTTAATTAATAAATTTCAATTTGGCTAAATATAGAAAAATTAAGTTTGCTTCGTATCTCGTTTCCTGTATAGATACAGTATAATAGGAGTAGAATAACAACACGTCAGTATCCAATCATTAAGCAGACCTGAATTTTAAATAATAAATTTCATATTTAAAATAGCAGAAGATATTGACAATACCGTAAATGAAAATGATATTAGTCATAATGTGCATGAAATATTTATAACACAAAAGTATCGATTGTTCAGAATTTTAATTAGTCAGATTTAATATTATATTTACATAATGTAGATTTTCTTTAATACATTAGGATAATTGAAGTTTATTTTTCATTTTAAATTTATTTTTCATTATTTACTTTTATTTAAAAAAATCATAATATAATATAATAATATAATAGATGTTTATGAAATTGACTTAATATTAACAATTACATAATAAAGTAATTTTAACATTTAACTACATTAATGAAATTATGTAACTTAACTGTAATTTATTACATCAAGCGGAATTAAAGAATCCATTAAATCCATCAAACGCATCATTACTCGTAATACTCTTAATTTTCATTGAGATGAATGTACTGCGATTAAATTGATGTACACTTAATTAATATGCGCCTTTAGATGCGTTCTATACCGCATGTTCTTCTTCGCGATCACTATTCAAGAACCGTTGTCGATAAACAATTCAGTAACAGTTCTGTGAATAACTTCGACATGCCATCTCGTCGTACGAAAACGTGTTCGAAATAAATAATTTGTCATTTTCTTCATGATTCACGGTATGTATGACACAGTATTACGAATATCCTTTTAAATACATTATATAAATTGTTCACATGAAAAACACTTATATCTATGTTTCTGTTCCAAAAATGGTTTCTTTTCTATAAAGAATAACTATGAGTCATAACACAGCGTGATTGAAATCTTTTGTTAGTGTTTAAACAACCTTAACTTTCATTTACTATGATGACTAATTTTTTCGAATTCAAAAGCGATGACAATTACTTCATTGTTGATTGGTTATAGTCCTAACCTTATAGGATAATAGTGTTTAAACTGACCACATATGATTTGTTTATTATGTCAAGAACAAACATTTTATTGATAATTTATATTATTTTTATGCAAAAAGTAAAATTTTTCATTTAAGTGTATACGTACATATAATGTAATAGTAACGTAGTCATTTCAAAACGATTCTACGGGGGGCGTATATAAATTAACACTGATCTGACGAACGAGATACGTACGTTATCGTTTATATTTCTTTATCGGACATCCTTTTCCTCTACTTGGTAGTCGGAATAAAATAATTAATGCTAAAACGAAATTTCGGAAATAAAAAGTTATATCGCGTATAAAATTATTATTCGAGGAAATGACAGAATAATTAAAAATAGTATTTATTTACTAATTATTATATATAAAATATATTTTATTTAAGTAAAAAATATTTATTGTACATATTTTAATAATAAACTTATTATGGTCCACTTATAAATACCATAAATTATTTCCATGGTGGTTTTACCTTTTGTTGTTCTCCCTTTGTAGATATTTTCTGTGAAATTGGAATAAATTCACTGTTGTCTTGAGTAATCTAGGGATGTAAAATATACTATATATTAGTGAAATTTTACCTAAATTATAATATTTCAAAATAATATGAAGTAGACCTATGTACCTACTTCTGATATAGGTTGCCACGCAATATTATCCTCATCTCTAATACTTGGTTCCTTTTTTAAATAATGTTTCCTTGGTACTTCTCTGCATAGTAAAGGTGAACTTGAAATATCTCCCGTAATTTTTGAAAATTCTTCCTTTGCTTGCTGCATCTCAGCAATCTAGGAAATATCAAATCTTATTTTACAGATATAGATATTAAAATCAACTAGAACTTACCAGCCTCACATATTTTCGGAGATCATCCTTAGATTTTTTCCTACTAGCTACTGGAGTTTCATCCAGTGATGTCATGGTACATTCACTTTGATCACGAAAATTTTGTGCATCAGTTACGTATGACATTAACTTTATTGGTTCCTGGGAAATCTTTGTATAGCAGTTTGGCATTGATTCAGACTTTCTTGGACCTCCTGATTCAAATAATTTTTCAGCATGAATTTTTTGGAGAGGAGTCAAATTTTCCATATTTTCCCCTATAAATCAATATAAATTATATTATGAGTAAACAATAAGTTACAATATAATAATTCTACCTGATATAATTCGTAAAGCTTGTTGCCATTGTTTCTGCATCACTGAATGAAGTTGTTCTGCAAGTTGAGATTTAGTAGCACGTTGAGAATTAAGTTGCGCTTCTAAAAAGGATGATTTCTGTAGAGCTTCTGCTAACTGAAGCTCACATAATCTTTTCTCTTCTTTATGTTTTTCCTCTAGTAAATTTATTTCTAATTTATGCCTGAATAAATTATAAGTAATAATTATATAATTAATGGTTTTCTTCAAGTGACTTGAAATATGCTTAAAAGAAATACATACTTATCTATAATGTCTTTAATTTTTCTAGCTGCACATTCAGCAATAACCTGTTGTCTAGTTTTTAATTCCTCAACAAATTCTGATTCAGCAGCATCAAGTTGAGTTTGAAATTCTTGTAATTTAGCTTTTACTACCTCATCAACTTGTTTCTGGTAAATTTCTTGTAATTCAGATCTAATTTTTTCCTTTTGCTCTACGAGATATCTTGTTTCATCTTTGGCTAATTTCTCGGCTTTTTTGGCATCGTCAAGAGTTGAAATCAGCGAAGTATTTTTTTGTTCTAGAATTAAATTTCTGTTATTTTCTTCTTTTAATTTTAGTTGTAAATTTTCTTTTTCTTGTTTGAGTACAGTCAATTCGGCTTCGCAAGTATCTAGAGCTTTATGAATGACATCCATTTCATTTCTAACTTCTCCACCTTTTAATCGTTCTTTGCCTAACTCTTTTTGAAGAGTCTTTAATGTTTCTTCAGATTGTTGATATTTTTCTACTAATTTATTATATTCTACTTTCAATTTTTCGTACCTATTTTCTGCTTCTTGTACAAACGATTTATAATTTTCCAATTCATCAGCATGATTTTTCAATAACTCTACCTTTTCCTTTGTTGCAATATCATTTTTTTCTTTATATCCAGCTGCAAGGTCTAAAGCTTTCGATAATTCACCTTCATAACGTTTTATCTGTGATTGAAATTCTGAAATCTCTAATTGATGTTTTTCTGTTACATTCTTAAGATTTGTTTGCAAAGCACTGTGTTCAATTTCTAACACATGCACTTGTTGCTTTAATTTGGACCATGCATTATGAAATTGTGTTATCAATTCATTTTTTTCATTATCTACTCTAAGTGCTACTGCTACCTTTTCTTGTTGTTCTAGCAATCGTTTTTGGAGTTCTTGAATTAAGTGTTCACAATGCTGTAAAAAGTTTCCTATTATTCAATAGAATAATTTATTTAAAATATATAAAAATGGACAAAATAAATTTTTATATACCTCTCGTCGGAATTTTTCTTCTTCTAATTTAATTCTGTGTAGTTCTTCTTGTGTTTTAGTACCATTATTTTCCCAGAAATCTGATAATGACAAAAGCCGTTGAGATTTTCTAGAATAAAAGTAAAATTATATTACTCCCGAAACTAAATTTTTTATTAAACACACACACATACAGATATGTAATTTTGTTTATAACAAAAATTACCTTGGAAAATATTCTGTATTTGTTGATGCATGAGAAATATTCTTAATAAGTGGTATATCATGTGTTTGCTTTATATATTGCACATTTCCATTGTGTTCAAAACTTTTGTAAGGTTCTGGCAAATATAATGCATTACATTCTGTACTTTTTGTTGCAGTATTACTTTGTATTAATTCATTATGCAATGAAGTATCTAACTTTTTATGCGTACTATACGTTTGAGTATTATGCATATCAATTATACTATTTACATTGTCTACATTTAAAGGGATTTGTTGAGTAATTGGTTCCCTCTTTTGTGCATCAGCTGTTTTAACAACTGACTTATCAATACTGCTTGAATTCATTGATTTATCTATACTTTCTACCTCTTCAGTCTTTGACACCTGATTTTGCATACTTTGTCCCCATGTTTTAAACTCTGAGATCATTTTATCAGTCTCATTTATGTGAAATGAATCAATATATGGCAAGGATATATCAGCAAAAACATCAGACTTTTTGTTAGATTTCAATAACAAAATATCATGACAGTCACTTGACTCATGTGGCTTAAATTCCAATTTTCGATTAACAGATTGTCTGTCTGCAGTCCTATAGTCTTTACTTCCAAGACTGTTGCTACTCTCATTAGATATTATACCATTTTGTTCCTTAAGATAATTATGCATGGAAACCCTGTTTATCCTTTTTGATAATTCTAATTCAGTAGCTTCCATCTCTTGAAGTAGTTCATCAACATCAGAGATCTCCATTTCTGGTATGTTAGTTTTAGAATGCGACTGCGGTTCTTCTGTTGTGCTAAGTAAAGTTGAGGTAGATGGCATTGAATGCAATTGATTGGAAGGAGATTTAATACATATATTATTTGTACGTTTACAATTTGCTGGATGAGAATGAAATTTCCCTCCTGGAGAATTAAACGTAACATGCGGAAAACCCACATTGCAAGCAGTAGGGGAAACCACCACAGAGGACTGGGACGTTAGAGAGTCATGCTTATTTTCATCGTGTTCATTAGCATTAGTTGCATTAGTACCCATAGACACAGAGAGACGATTCCCCAAGTTTATGTCATTCTGATGAGAATTATAGATATGGTTTGGTAATGAGTGACCATTAGGGGTTGATGGAACAGACAAGGATTGACGAGGTTTTACAGGTGTATTTTGTAAGCTACAGTTTTCACTCACAGAAAATTTAGTTTTGGGTAATGTTTGCCTAAATTTGGCAACTGAATTACTCTGAATTTGTGATTCCAATGAATTATTTAGTAAAATAGCATCTAAGCTAGTATCTTTGGATTCGATAGCACAAACTCTGCTTTCTAGTGATTGCATATGCTCCACAAGTTCGGATATTACTCCAGTTTTTTTATTACTATAACAATCTTTCATTCGATCAGAATTAACATCCGATTCTGAAGATGACGACACAAGGAACAGATCAGGTGGAATTAAGAGCAAAACATCTGTATCATCAGAATCACTCATCATCCATTTAAATTTCCTTTCACCAAAGCAAATTAAATCCAATTATCGTATGTTCCCAAAAAATTCGTATGTACACAGTATTTACACAATATTTTATACATCCCTCCAAAACAGTAAAAAGTGTAAACAAAAGATTGAATTCACTACCTTATTCATTTAATATTAAAAGATGGTTATAAACCTCGACAGTATAGACAATTTGGAAGTGTTCTCAAACGATTGTCACTCATTTTCTATTTTACACCAAAAAATTACATTATGATACACATATTTTAAAAAATCCGTAAACTAACCAAACAAATATTCGAACAGATGCATTCGCATCATGTTTTAACTAAAAATACGTTGATGCCATCGACAGATGGCAGCACAATGCATTTTAAATTCTTTAAATTAATGTTTTTTGTAAAATAATTTATTTTCAATTCTTTTCTTTCATCGTATATATAAAAAAGTAAAAGGTTGTTAAATAATTTACATATCAAATTTATTAAGTTTGTTGTAGAAATCAATATGACATGATTTATAACTGAACTTTCAACTGAATATTTAATCCTTTTATTCATAAAGCTTTATCGTTTTCCGTTCTCCATTTATATTAGATATATATTTTATTTCCACTTTCCACTTTTCACTTTTCATTTTTCATTTTGTCACAAGAATGAAATATAAATTTATGCTACGTTCTATCCTTATGAAATCTATATGATATGTATGTGTAGAAATATACGAACTGGTCGTGAGAACTATTTATTCCCTGAAATTAATATTGTATTAGAAGAAAATGTTATGTTATTACAAGAAAAAAATGTTGGAAGAAATCTAATTATACTTCTTTGTATTCCAATATACCACATATCGAAAATAAAAAAAGAAATAAGAAACTAAAGGAAATAAGGAAATGAGATACTAAATTTTAAAATAATTGTTTGTTTATTTTATTTTACGTGCAGAAGAAATACAACTTGTTTCGGTCGTTACAATTATATTAAAAACGTTGGTCAGACGAAGCTAAACTAAATCATTTTTCTTTCTTTCACTTGAATATAGAAGAACGCAGAAAAAAGAAATAAATGTTCGAAAAATTCTTTTTAAAAACTTTGAATGTTTGATGATAACATAAAATTACTCTATCCAGCACAACGTACATCCGTACGGAGTCATTATGCTGGCTTTGCAGAATATAAAGCCGGAAACAATACGAAGTCCAATCATTCAACAAATTGTTGACGTTATTGTTTGCGATTCAAGAACGATAATCTTCGTGTTCGGTGTACATTTCGCGGCAATATTGTGGGGAACATCAAAGATGATTTCTCTGAAAAAAACGCAGATTACGCGATTCTGAACGTTCAAGAACGAGCTTCGGATCCATTTGGAAGTTCAGTACGTGGTGTAGGATTCCGAGGTTGCGTGGAATATTACTTTACGATTAGGTATCGAGTTCGGTAGCACGATTCGATTCCGGGGTTGAACGCGGTTTGCTGAAGCTGTAACAGCCATTAACCTCATTTACTAACGAACTATAGCGATAATAAAGTGCTAATCCTTTCTTTCCATTCCTGTTCTCTAAACGAACGAGAATAAGGGACAGGGTGAAAGCATAAACGACGTTCTTATGATATAACTATATAGCTTGGCAACGATATACCTACATAGCCTGGCAACGATCAATTTACACGAATACAGCTAACGAGATTCGTATCAAATTCACTCGTAATTAACTTGAGTTAGTTACTAAAAAGTTATATCATATTTCGATCATTTCATTTTAGAAACTTACGTACCTGCGTAACGACGGGTTCTTTTAATTCTTCGTTTGCTTTTCATGATTCTGTCTACTACAACTCTTGTAAATGCTAATAAAATTTGATACTTTTTACACGGTATTAATAATCTCTCTTTTGTGTGTTTAATATATGGTAAACGTATTTCGCGTAGCTATATCTATACAGTGCAAACAATCCCACGTCCTCTTCCATATCCCTGATATCGTTCTTAGTCGTTTAGTTTCCCCCACGATGCGAAGAACGGTATGCGGGTCAATCGACCCGATCAACTGCTTCAACTTTTGTTATACGTTAATGTTTCTTCAAGTTTCTGAAGTTGTCATTCGTCGTATCTCTTGAATTATTGATTCTACGACTAAAAGATGGAGGCTAGAAACGGAGACAATTTTACTCGATCAACTGTTTCGCGATCTCTGCTTAATAAAATACTAAAGAGTATTTTTCGATTGGCAACTTCTTAAAATGGTATCGAAGTTCTCAGTTCAAGAAATAGATTATCTATTGAACAATTGCGTGGCAAGAACTTTTTTAAGACCCCTAAATTATTTATGCATATGTATATCTTGGGAGGGACCAAGTAGCTATGCGATACATTACAATTGAATACTCTAAACTTACAAATTCTTATTTTTTTGAACAGAAATTAATTTCGACGAGCACTGTTTTCACTGTTAATCACAACAGACTATCTAGTACCATCGGTCGATTGGTCTACAACTATTGGTCTCCAATGTGTATTTATATGTTCTATACATTGATAGTCAGAATTATAGCGACGACGTAGGCAATGACAAAAATATAAATTTAATTCTAGCACAAATCAAAAATACAATTTTGATAATCTTCATTTATCTTTGACTATCTTTTAATTTTAACTATCCTTTTATCTAAAGGCCACAGGAGTATCCTATTATAGAACATTTAGATACCTACTTTTCTATTATCTAGATTTCGGAGTCCACTTAGTATAAATTATCGATAGAAACGTAATTCTCTCCGTTTATCGAACCGTAAACAGCTAATGCCTCGATTAATGGACGCTTCCTCCATTGAGCTGTAACACGCCATCTTGTTTCCACAATCTTAGCCCTAGATCTCTTTATAGCTTATTTTAAGAACAAATTGCGTCAGTTATCCAAATTAGATACAAGAGAATAATCTCTTATGTTTCGCGTGAAAGGAGCGCAGTTGAACTCGAGGCACAGTCGTCCGTGCTCCCGTTGACCAAGATTCGGTGGATCAACATTTCGCTGTGTTTACTAAAGCGGAAGATGAAGCATTTCAGAGGCATTCGAGTACGATTGGTTTACACTTAACCTGACAATTTCGCGAACTGGAGTTGTTTCGTTGGTCGACCGTTTCCTATCACGATCGTTGCTATGAATTTCCAATGCACGTCGACGAATTTACACTTTTACGCTTTCGATGCGCATCGCAGGTGATTCATCCACGGTGAACGTGAAATGTGAAAACTGAATTATTTGTTACAGTATACTGATCCGATAATCGAATTTCGCTAATTCTCAAAATATCAACGACTGAAATAATGAATGTCGCCCTGAAATATCGAAAGAGCGAAGGAAACCTGCTACGAACGAATCATTCAGTTCGTCAAAAAACAGAGATTGGCTTTATTTTGTTCACTGGTCGCTTTGGATAAAATGCAGATGAAAACTATCTTTACATCTTTCGTTATAGATGAAGATGACAGTTATACGATATTTTCACGTGGAACGACTGGTGAAGCAAACAGATACCGAACAGGACAAGTAGTGGAAACAAGGATTCCGTGGAATCGGGCAGACGCGACGAAATTTGACGAGGATCACTAGGCTTGAAGTATGTTTGATCCGCGGCAGTGTGCAATAGTCAGCAGACACCACCGTACAGAGAGGGAGAACGAGTTCGAAAGTACAATCAATAAGTTCGTTGGCTGATCTTCTTTCCGGGGATAACTACCACTCCGTTTCCTGCTGGACGAGCAGTCTACTAGAAGTGACCCCGGTGCCAGGAATCTTCCGAACGGTCGATCAATAACCTGGACCAAGGAGAGGAGAACATTGACAACGCCGTGGGAATCGGCTGATAACTAATAACTCGGGCCTAACGATCCCTGTGGACCTGTGGCTGGAGAAGGAGTTGCATGTTCGAAGAAAAGCAAATTTAACCCTTTATACTCTGCCGATCGTCCAGTCGAATGGTACATCTACTCACGGTCACTGGAACTGAATGCGTGCTTTGCCCGTTCCCATTGTCTGCGTCTGTGACTGGCTACAAAGAACATATCGCTGTTTCCTTGTTTTCCTTTTAAATTCTGCATACACACGTTGCACACGATGCAATGTTTATTCAAGTCGGCTATCGGAGCGTGTCTGTCGAAAAATGTTTCTTTGCTCGTGCTCGGCTAAATATTGTATTTCGCGTATGGCTCTCGCTCTATAACGATAGATCTTCCCGGTGGAAATGGAGCATGTTAACTTTTTGTATGCGAGAATTAATTATATTTCTTTTGCTCCGTGGAGGATAAAATAGGAGAATTAGGACAATTGGTAGAGATAGATCATTGAGAGAGATGGATCAGGTATTTCTCGAATTATCTGTTAAATATGTTACACCATTTTTACTTCCATCGTAATTGGACATATGTTTATGAAGTTTATATTACATTCCTGTAAAATTTCGAAAAAAATCAATATTTTAATTGGTGATAAGAATAATACTCTTTTTTAATCAAAAGGATCACATCCTTCGTGGTTAGAACGTGACGTTTCGTCATAAAAACTGGTTATAAAACTTGGTCATAAAAACGATGATTTTGAAACCAATGCAATGAAGCAATTTAATAAACGAAAGCATAACTTCTCTTAAATTGGCTTAAGCAATATGGGAAAAAGTTTACAGTAAAATAATCTCACAAATCTTACTCAGTCGAAACATTTGTTGCTTATTTTACAGTGTAATCGGTCTGAGAGTTTAAACGAAATAATAAAAGAGAAGGACATGCATCTCTTTTGCTGCATATATCATTTCCAATTGGACATTGAGATATATTCAAAAGGGTAGTTTTCTGCATAAGCAACATCAACGTTTTAATATACAATAAATTAATATTGTAGAAAGAGAGAGAGAGAGAGAGATTCCAATTTATTATGTTTGATATAATAAACGTTAAACGTTATAGGAATTTTATTGTAGGAGGACTATTATAAACGTTTAACAACGAAATCTACCAACTTATAACTTTGTTTAAATACATCGTAATATATTTCTTATTTAAATATATTTTTACATGTTAAACCTTCATTTTCTTACGTTCTATTGTTTTAAGTGCTTAGCTTTTTTCTTCCAAGAAATTTTAGATACGAAAGTAACAATTCTCTTTGTCGCTGAAGTGATGCTGTGCCTTAGAACGTGACACCAAGAGGTAAACAGGGTATGTAAAGGTGCTGGTCTAAAATTTGCCTACACGTGAATGCAGAAGAACGAAGGAACTTCAAAGTAGTACGCTTCAAGGAATATGCATAAAGTACTTTGAAAATTGTATTATACTCGGAATAATGATAATTCTTCTTGTCGACGTAAAATAATAATTTCTTCTTGTGTAAAACTTTATCTTCCGACGTTTCATATTATTCGAAAAAGAAAATATTATCGTAGACAAAGAAAAGTTTTAAAGATTACTTGACGTATAAGTGTTCTAACCATTTGTAAATAGTAATACATATATTTTTTAGTTTAATAACAATGGAAATAATGGAATTTTAGATAATTTGACATTTTTATATTTTTAATCGTTTTATCTGCTTAATAATTAATTCTATATTTATATATTTAGAAATGGAGGAATTGTTTGTTTTCAAGTTCTCGTTTTTCCACTTTTTGTATAATTGTTATTAATATTATTCAAAGTATCTCTTTATTATCAAACGCAATATTTCACAATCTATAGGAATATTTCGTGCAAAAAGGATAATTGATAAGGTAATACAATAGCTGTTGAATACGAAATTTAACCGAAAAAGTGCAGAATATTAAATTATTCGATAAAATGACAAATTAAATGTTCCGTAATATGTTTTATACAACTTGATACTCGCATCAAAAATTATTTCACGTATTCTCTTCTGATGTTATATTGTTTTATGTATTTATTTTACATGATGTACTACTGGGAATTTTAAATGAATATTATCTGTATTTTATTAAAATGTATTTGACAACTTTAGAATTCTTAAAATGATTCATTCCAGAGATTAATAGTATATTTACACTATTGACTGACGCACTAGAGGAATATTCCATTTTTATTTTACTTTTCGATATCTGAAATATGACTGCTACAATATAAAGATAACGTTTCGTTTGCTAAAAGAAAAGTAATTATTTTTTAGCTGTGCAGAAATGGGAGCTGTCTTCGTATATAAGAAATACAAATCAATAAATAACCACAACTAAAATTAAATCAGGCCTGTCTCCAATATTATATATTTCTACCTATTTTCTAGAAATTGATATTGTAATTAATTATTCCTAATCAAATTTCAAAATTCTGAGCCCTACTGGAAAAAAAAATAACTCGAGGAATGCTGTAGAGTTGAAAACAAACATATCCATAGACGAAATTAATTGCTTTCAACAATAAAGCAGTCAGCTTTTTATACACGAATATTCTCCTTCTCCTTGTTGAATGGCGGACAGGTTCGAAAACGTGGTCGCACGCGAACATTATGCAGGATACAAAATAGGTTTTTGGTGGCATGATAGATTGTCGTGTAACTACGCGAAAAGGGCGTTATCGAAAGCTGCGTTGGGCAAGGCTCTTGACACCACTGAAAGATAACCAGCAGCCGAATAGCCTCGAGTCTGACGGCCCGCCAACCGGATGAAACTTAGATCACTTCCCTGCCGTTCCTGAAGATAAACTCTCGGAGATAAACTCGAGGATCTTGGAAAACCGCGGCAAGACCGATGGCTATGCTGTCTCTGCAGTGCATCGGGACCCGATTCTCCCTTTCGTTCTCTTCCAATTCCCTCGCCGCTGGCTTCTGGCTTCTGCACCCTCGTGTCTTCTGTTCTCTTCTCGAGACGGCATCCGTATCTCTTCACATGTATCCATCCGGAGCATTCACGGTATATCGTTCTGCTCTGCGTCAGCCTTACCCAGCCGTGAAAACTACCTCAACTCCTCTCTTCGATTATTTTATTATATTTATCGCTATGACCGAGCTTACTTCTGCGATAGAGCTACGAGCAATGGAAAAGTCAACAGATATATATTCAACAAAATTATACTACGATGTATACTATTTTCAAGGATATTGATTTTTAAATATAATACCAAAACTTGATAAATATATTTCTGTTATCATTTATAATTATTATATTATGACTATATTGTTATTATTTTATAACTATCATCTTCCTTTTCAGATGATCGAAAAATACGAAAGCTTAAAATATCTACGATTTCAAGAGGAATCTATCAGGAGCGTCATATTTTGGAGAAAAGTTAAAATGAAAAATTGCTTTGGTGTAAGTACGTTAGAAATTTCTATCAATCTAAATATAAGAAACATTTATAAGAACCAGTCTGAAATACTCGTACGTTCTAGAAATTTAAAAACTTAGCTATCTTACCGGTTATTTATTATAATCTTTTTACTGTTTATTTTTTGTTACTCTTTGCCACATGATTTTTTTCTTTCATTTTATAACATCCTATTGAATATTAATGTGTATTATACATCATTTATATACATACACTATTTCATGTAGTATCCTGTAGTGAATTTATCATATTGAAAGTAATGCTTCATGATTTATAACGAAGTATTTACGTGTCATTTTCATATAACTAGAAAGCACGATCGTACTGGAACCAATTTTGATCTCGAACAAAACTGAATGATGTTCGATGATTCATTCTCGAGGTCATTTCACTTGTACGGTAAAGATCGAATAAATTTTGTCTTTGTAATATCGCAGATAGAATCGGAGTCAATCGTTTTGGACGCTCAGTCGGCAGTAAACTCGAAATGGTTCTCGTCGCAAAGTACGCTATAAGCTCGATCGATCCTTGCATTTACCGCGACGTTTTACCTCGTTCTTCAGAATTATTTATTCCTTCTGAAGACGTTCGGACGAACGTCGATCCCGCGAAGTAGCCAGCCGCGCGTAAACCTACGTATTTTAGAAAGATAAAGAAACGAATATACGATCCATTGAACAGGGCATACGAATTGTTATAATATGAAAAAGAATAATAAAAATGTTACCGGAGAATTCTCTACTTTGGGAATCTAATAAAGAAAAACGTAGTCACACAGTCTGCTGAGCTTGAATGTCTTGTTCCATGATAGAACTGTTCTAACTTCATTAGCCGATAGAAGGATTTTCTTTTCCAATTTTATCAATTAGAAATTGAATACATACATATATGTTTTTATATTTATTTTTATTTTATAGTTTTATTTTATCCTCTACAATAATTATACTTACGCATATAACATGTTAATACTACACCATTGACGAATATTATAGAAATTCAAATTCTGGATCTTCTTTTGTTTTATCACGACCAGCAATATATTTCATATTATGAAGAGAATGGAAACATTCAGGTTCGACTCCTAAAATCAAACAAAAATACAATTTTCGTAACACGAGATTAATTGACAGTGAATTTTATTGCGACTGCCCTATAAAAAAAATCGAAATTGCGACTTATCGAGTTCTCCTGTAAGTCTTCATATTTTATATATTTTTGAATATTGTCTGGATTCTATGAATTATGCACCTACGAATTCTCCATAAATGCAGTGTACTAATAACTACACTTATTTATGATACAGTAAACCGTTTCCTCGGTCCTCGTCATGGTGACCACTAACTCTTAACGATATCCGTGATTTTGTTTGTGGATGTTAGAAGTCGAATACCGAGTTTGGCAGCGGCAGTAAACGTTAAACATCGATTAAGGTAATTGGCGGGTCGCGTTCGTTGCGGCTATTATACGAACGGCAACCGCAGCCGCATAAGCGAGCAAATTCATGGCTGTATATACGTTAAATAATCCGTTTAACGATCGACGCGGTTCAGCGAAGGCTTACCATCGATATAAAACGATCCTGGTTTTATTAAGCCACGTGACGCCAATTCATCCAGTATTTCTCTTCTAAGCTTTTTATCGCAACACATATCCAGTTGTTATTAATTATTCGACTTGCAATAAAAATAGCTACGTCACGTCGTTGCCGTTCGAGTGATCCGATATGTTTCCGGTTCGGTTTCCACGCAGTATTAATCGAAGTGTTGCAAAGAGAAAGGAAAAAAAAGAACAATTCTTGTGGAAGGAAATAATAGAGCGATCAAAATTGGTGACAAATGTACACGTATTGATAGCAGTTAAAAATGGCGAAACGATTATTAGCGAAAAATTTTTTATTTGTTTTGGTCGATTGGGCATTTGCAATTGGGTTGAAAGTAGAAAAAGAGGCGGAAATTGGAAAATTCGAACGAAATAGACTGGTAAAATATATGCATCTTCACGAAAATATTGGAACACTTGTGGGAACTCATTTGGAATATACTGTGTTATACAGAACATTTTGTATAAGTACAATTAACATGATTACATTGGTAAAGTTTAAAACAAATCAGACAATAATACATATATTGACGTTATAAGATACTTATTACATTTGAGAAAAGTCAACTTTTTAGTAACTTTTTTACAAAATTATTGAGACACATTTATTGAATAATTGAAGTCAATTACCCATTATATCAATAAGCCTTATGTGCTACTGAAATGTCAAATGTTTTTTATATAACGTACAGAATATGTTCATAAAAATGTCCTATGTCAAGTGTTTGAATACTTTTGTGAGTCATGGTGTATGTATAGCTAATGTATACGATCATATTAGGTGAGGCCATTTATTTCGATTTTATGCTAAAGTTTCTCTTAAAACATTATAAGACTTTTTATTTTCGACACGGGAGCGAGATTGAGATATAAAATTCGAGGATCTGCTACAGTATTAAAATTCTCCCTTTGTAGTATTCCGCAGCTGGATTTTATATGTTTAATCTCTCATCACAAGTACAAAAATATGATCTCTTTCTGAGAAATAATTTTTAACATAATTTTACAAATATTAATGTGCTAAAATAATAAAGTTTCATTCCGGTACATTTTTTTGAGATTTAGTAATTTCTTAAGAGATTAACAGCGAGGAAATGAATTAATTTCTTTCGGAAAATCGTGTCTTTCTATTTAAACGGAGAATATAATGTAGAAAGAGAAGAAAATGGAAAAAGAAAGAAGTCAGCGATGATTAAAATTCTTCATGTCGCTCCGAGATTACGAAATAACTTTTAAATGACTTTATAGGTGCCAAGCATTCTTCGAGCACCCGATTAATGTTAAGAAATCAAAACGTTGGTATTTGAAATATTTTTAAACATTTCGATATGTTATTAAATAGTAACATTCCACGTGTTTAATGGCAATTGCAATTTCCAAGACTGCACATATATGTACATATATCGACCAGACATTTCACATATGGCGTTATCTGATAATAATAGCTTAGCTTTAAAGCGCTGGATAATGATAGAACTGATATCATGATAATACAAGCGGGAATTTGGCTTTAACTGCTGAATACTTTTCATCGGTATTGTTCCTTCCTCATTTCGAGTGGGTAGAGTTCTACGAAATATCGAAGTACTTGAAGAGATAATTTAACGTTAATTAGTGAATTATTATCGTGAAAAATATGCAAAGCAAGCAAGTAGCTGTTTGTTGCTGGTAGATATTCACTCGAATATGCACAAAGGATAGATAGAGAAACTGTATTCCGTTGTTATTGATTCAATGATATTCAAAGGTAGTTCAAAAATAGTTTGAAGGAAGAGAATCAGGATTTGTATTGAAACGAATAAGATCTAGCCATTTTTAGACATCTTTCATACACATTAACAAGACAGAACATTAACAAGTATGTTTGAAACGTTAAAATGCTACAATTAAATACATATAAGAAGTGATAAAAAGAAGAAAAGTTTCAAGAGAAAATTGATTGATGTTTACAAAACAGTTGTTTCAGTAAAAGTGTTGTATTATTTTTATGAAACGATGCAACGTTAAAATAAAGAATTGTATTATTATATCGTCTCTCGAGGTAAATTGATTCGAACTGATCAGATTTTTATACTTTTTTTACGAAATTTGGGTAATTTTATTTACAATAGGTAATTTAAAACTAGAAAATAAAAAATTTGGAATTAAATTAAGAATCTTTGATAGAATATAAAATCTCGTTCTTTTAATCTAATTAATTTAATAATTTAAGCTAATTAAGCTAAACAATTTAAGCTAATTAATTGACTGACGCATATTGATTAAATTTCTTACTGCTAGATTATCAAATAACACTCTTTCTAAACAATGCTTTCGCGATATTCTGTTGTTTTGTAAGCGAAATAACAATGGAACTGGATTATAAACAGTAAAATGAAATTTCATGACATTTTTAAATTGCCTGCCTGTCTACACCTTTCGCTCATTTATAATACTTCGTGAAAAGGCGAAAGAAAATACTAAACAAGTAATTTAAGTAGCGAGCAAATTAAATTAACAATTAGCATATGACATAATTTCACTTCTGTGAATCGAGTTTCCAAGAAGCTAAATTAATTTCCGTCTTCTCACATACTTTATTTTAGAAATGTTTGTAACGATTTGTCGACAAACGACGCAAGCAAAGCGACGACATAAACTTACTATTCTAAAAGTGGAAACTAGACGTTACAAAACGGAGGTTTTTTTTAAATGGAATTATACATTCTTTTAATTATAATTTGTTAATTAAACATAAATCGATGTCATATGCAAGAAATCATCAGTTTTGAAAATATTTTAATTTCAACATATCAAGTATTCTAAATATAGTTAAAAACTTTCCATTAAAACTAGATTTACTACAACGATGTCAGAATGATCAATTCTTAATTTTTAGTATCAACATTGTCGACACATTAATACGGTCGCAAATGTTCTGGAAAATATCTATTACACGAAGTTCCTTAAACGGAACAATCTACCATGTGCAATAAGACAAAGCATCTTACAAGTGAATGCTCATACAGCGCTATAGTTTATTTGATGAATCCTTAGTCGAGATTTAGGAATATATAATACGAAATTCGATCGCTTCGAAGGCGTTATACGATCCGAAGATTTAATTTATACGACGGAGAAGCATGCGAAGCTTCGTGGACGAGTGCGCCACGAAACAAATTACGCGCGGCGAGTATATAACACCAGCAAACAGAACTGAATTTCAATATTGTGTCGTGAAACGGACCAGTAAGAGAAAATCACGCGAGATTCTCGGAAACTGAACATACCCGTTTTATCGTTCTTCGTCGCTGATCCTGGAGTATACAGGGATGCGTCGTAGGAATTTCTCCAACGCGACAAGCGTGCCTTTGTTCCAGAAATTTTTTTCACGAATATATTCACCTCGGCTTCCTGAAGTTTAGACATGCATTCGATTTCAGCTACCGATAAACTCATGCAATCGAACATAATCCGCGTACTCTGATGTGATTGATTGAGCGTTATTTATTGATTTTGTGTGCGCTTTTGTATTAATTCTCAATGTCTATTTTAATCCAGGAAGTAGATTAGATTTTCATGTCCAGAATATTAAAGGATATATAAGCTTCTCAATTTTGTTATCCAGGTGCAAAATCGATTTTCAATTCTTAAAAAACGAATGATTTATTTTAATATACTTCGTTTAACACTAGGAGGTTAAATAACATTTAAAAACATGTTTGTAATATATACATTATCCCTGTTCTTTACCTTTCAATTTATGAAGTTGATTAATATGGCTTCTGAACGATTCATATAACGGTAATCAGACGTAAATATAATAAGTACCTATTTAATTTTTATTAGCTTGTATAGAACTTCTTGAGAGATTTAAAAATTTAATAAAATAAAATGAAAAATAAATTAAATGGTATTGGATTGCATTTTTATTAATTCTAAGAAATCATTTCTAGAAGCAAGAATCTTGTAGTATACCAAAGTGTAGTATACCAAATTTTGAATATTTTCGAATATTTAATTATATTCATTAATTGAAAAATATGAATAACTCCTATTAATAAAATTAATAATTCTTTCTGTCAAACATCGTTAAAAAATAATGAATACATTTTTAATAAAAAATTCATATTAATACATGATATATGCGCATCAGAGTTTTTCATATTAATACAAGAGTAACTTCACCGTGAAAGTATTAAAAATCATTTTCATTCAAATTTATCGTATTCCCTTGAAAACTAGCATTAACTGTAAGTTTGTTCGTTCTTTTTCACGAACCGAAGTGGAACAAACAGAATTTCATTTTGAAGCGTTTCATCACAAACTTCGTTTTCTACCGTTAACGAGATAAAACGTTCGAGGGCCGGCAACCAACTGCATTCTTCATTTTCAAGGACATTAATCATTTTAAAGCGTTTTCGCTGGAACCGATTTTCAGATCGTCTCGAATATCAGAGACATAAAACCGGTACTTTTACGTGGACAACAGGTCTTGTAAACAGCATTGCCCTGTTATTCGTCTATTTTATCTTTCTTAAAAGCTTCTCGTACAATATCAAGAGCGGAAGAGAGAGAGAGAGAGAGAGAGAGAGAAAATTCCGTATGAATCGTTTGGTGGATTACGTTCATTTCAAACGGAACAATAATATCGTTGAGCAATGTCAATTTATAAAGAAACAATATTCCTTCAAAGCAATTATAACGAAGCAATATGTTAGTAAAATAAAGGAGAAAAACTGAATATTCGTTATCGAGATACGATTTTAATTTGTCAAATTAATCGAAGATTGCACATTAAGTACATATTTAAGTACTAGATTCAATAGTTCAAATTATTATTGTGACAATTTGTTATAAGGAGATAAATACCAGATATTAAGAGATGTACGTAAATACACGATGGATTTATAGAAGGTCAACGATATATATATAGTATAACACGTGATATGTATGTATGTCACATTTTTCAATATTATCACCGGCGGTGGTCAACTTGAGGCTCTACTGAATCTGAATTCCCTGAAAAATACAATATTCCGAATGTAACGACACGATAGAATGGATGGATGCTCATATCGTTTGAACCTTTGACCCGATGAAGTTAGCTTTTCAATCGCGCATGTAACAGAATGCCCCGCCTATTTCCATACATACATACGTTACGTACGGATTTTTTTTATCAACGCAAACTGTTCGAAAACTAAGGCTGGGTCAGTTATTCAGCGTACCTGTTGCCTGCAGCAATCCACTTTCACAATTCTCTGATCACTGAAAGGTATAAAATCAAACTATCGTTCCGGCTTTTGGGTCGTTAGAAACAGATCTATACTTTTTTGTGAACGCACTCTTGTTTCCACGCAGAGAATTCTTGAAACAATCCTGGTTTTCGTTCTATGAATTCAATTCATTCATCTCCTCGAAAAAACTTCTACGAATTGCTACCTCAGAGAGTTGAAAGCTTCGATTTTCTTTGTATCGAAATTTGGAAAAGAACTGTTTCAGAACGATGTTTTTATTTGGATGATTTGAAGGGTACTAAAAATTAAAGTTTCAAAATGCCGACTCAGACGGTTGAGAAATACGTTTTAGTTATAATATATTACCTACGTAAAGATAATAAGATTTCAAAGCTTCGTAAAGATATTACTATTCGTAGAAAAAATAGATGATCCATTATATTAGCAGCCAACGTTTGTTAGTTATTATTTAAAAATCGAATCAATCATTTCGTCGCCTCATGTATGTTGCTTTAAAAGTATTATTTTTGTTATAATGCACCAACTTATCCACGATGTCTACATTACATACGATTTCCTCCCCCTCTACTAAAATAATTTCAGGAAAGAAGAGTAAGAGATTCAAAAAATAAAATAATACAACATTACGTTTTGAATGACATATAAATTAACACTATAAATGAATAAAAGTATGATCGAAAGTACCGCTATCGTCGTAAGGGGTTGCGACGATAAATATACTTCTCTAACTGTGTGTACATCCGGATTAAATGGTATATTCAAAAGGAGTCGGATCTCGGTTATTATTAATGCGGCAAATTACTCAGCGAGTTCCGTTACGTCTCCGAACCCCTTCTTTTCATGGTATTCGCTGTTTCCACGCGCATCTTTCTCTCGGGGCATAGCATAAATTTATAGCGGCGCAAAAGGCTCGTCGAGACGAACACGATCGTAGAAGAGAAGAATCCTCCGCTCGTTTCGCATAATATCTGGCGAAGTGAGCGCGCGTAAACCGGCGTTGCTCATCGCTCAAACGATGACAAGTGATGCTGACTGATGTTCGCCGCGGTGCGGCACCCCAATCGTCTCTTCTTCCTTCTGGCGCCCGACGCCCTCGATCTTCGTGAGAGGAACGGCTCCTAATGGACTGTGTTGGGAAAAAACGCGTCCAGACCATAGTCCAAGCTGTAGACGCGACATCATTTTAGCGGCGTACACGAGTTCCCAGTTAAAAGGGAAAGCCTGTGACCTGAGGATTCTCCAAGACGTATACATATGATTTTGATCTCAAATATTGATAGATATGAATGAAATCGTTGTTGAATATGTTAGGGATAGTATACAACACGATTCTGTATAACAAGCAGGATGTGTTTGTATGAATTTACTGAATACTAAAATATTTCTTTGAATATTATTGTTTTAAGAAGTACATTATTTTCCCAAATCGCATTGTACGGGGGCAACTTTTTGATCGTATTATACGAGTACCGCAATATAGATATGTATGAAATCATTGTTGAATATATTAAAGATAATATAAATATTAGTGACACATTGGAATTTTTATATACGCTAGAACATTGTTTACGTGAACTCCATTTATTTGAATGAAATTATAATTAGTATCTAATTAAATGAATTAATACTGGTTGAATTCACTTATCCGAATGTGAACTCCTATTATATGGACAAACAGTGATGAGAGATATCAGTATTAAGAGAACTCAATGAAATTCTTAGAATTATAGTATTAATATTTTTACCACATCACATAGCCGATATTCAAAAGACTCACTTATTACGCAGTTTAAAGAATCGTCAAATTTGGATGATTTAAAAGTTGAATTAATTTATTGCACAGCTAACAATTAAGACTCATCTCGAAGTAGATAACGCAAAGAACGAATTTTCTTCAGAAGAATGTAGCATAAAGAAGGACGAGTTTATAATCTACAACGAATGACGTTGCAGGATAAAATCCTGCTATTGCGTTGCCGATTCTTTCGTAGTTCGTACAATTGTTTATTCGATGTTACATTATCTATCTTGATAGTAAAAAGAGTCTGTATTGTTGAACTAGATGCTACAGTCCGATTCTACATCGACGTAGCGCGATTCGTTCTTTTTCTTCTCTTTTCTCTTCTTCTTTTTCCTCTCTACAGCCCCGTTCTCGTTTCTCTTAGCTCATATTCGAGAACCAGGGCACAGGGAGGCTGGGAGGGCCTGCTATTATTCCGGGGAATCACTTTATTCCGATTATTTCCAATCTGCCGGCGATAGGTGGCGTTTTATGTGGTCATGGAGCCAGCTGACTCGATTGCTAGGATGGTTACTGGCTCTGCTCGTTGGCTGAGCTGTTAGGCAAGGAAAAGGGTTCATATTGGCAGAGTCAACGGATAGTGAAGTTAGTGGCGTGAAATCTTTCTTCTTCTTGCGATTGGCAATGAAATAGTTACAAATGGTATTGTAGATATTCATGAAGAATTAAGGGAGTTTACTCAGTTTATATTATCCACGCTTTCTATGTGAATGGGGAATAGTCTACTTTGTCTTCACTTTATCTTCTCATAGTACAGATCGTTAGGGAAATCAACACCCTAGTGAACTAGAATATTGTACCCCTAATAAGGAGAAATCATAAATGAAGAACAAGTTTGTAATACAATTTTACAATTTGATGATTTTATTAAATGGGCTTTCCAAGTTCTAAGATAAAATTAATTCCATTATCTCTCTCTTAATTAAAAGAATCTACGTAGTTCCACTATTTTTTAAATATCTATATTTTTCATAGTTTAATCAGAAGCAATTCTGCTTGATAAGTAAAAATGTCAAAATTTTTACAAAACAAGATTGGTTCGCAAACGAATGCAGCCATTCGTATGCTTTTGCGAACGTTGACTGTAACTGGACCCACTTCAGCACCTCCGCAAATATTGATTTTAGCGAAAATTGGTTCGGACGAGCGTTGCACGATTCAAAATGAGCTATTTAAATTTTTTTATCACTTGTCATTTGACCAATCTACGTTTAATCGAAAACCACAATTTTTTAATAAAAATTTTTACTCTTTCGTAGTATTATTAGATTTAACATTATTAAATATCTTTATAATAATGTATACATATGTATCATATATGTATGTTACCATACATGTATATATATATGATGTATGTACTATCACTGAAAAGTTTATAATTACTTTTAATATTTACGATTTATCACAGAAAATAAAATAAAAATTAATATAAAATAACGTATTTTGCTATTTTATACTTTTAGTAGATTTATTGAAAGATCTATTGTATTTTTTACACCTGATTTTTAGTTTCGATTCCATGAATTATAGGATTTATAATATCGATACCATAATCGAATAACCAAATTCACTTTACACATACAAACATTATCGATACCTTTAAAATTCTTTACTAATCTTTACACACTACGCGTTGCACAAAAATCACTTCATATAACAGAACTACTCTATTCACACTCGTAAAACCTAACATATTTATTGTAATCAGCTTAATTCAAAAGTTAAGACTTTAAAAGCGTGCAACGAACAGTAAAATTTACTTGAGAATTCATTGAAAAATTTCGCGTGTACCAGCATCGTAATTAATTTCAATGAAATATTCACATAAAATATTCCATACTCATTACTCTAAATATCATATCCTACGCTTATCGTGTATTGTAAATTTAAAACTATTTTAGAAAGCAGAAAACTCTCGTTTATTTAGCCATACACAGGGTGTTCCTTGCAACTGGACCAAGGTATACATATGTAGCTTTGAAACGGTATAAAGATTTTGGTAGATAACTACCTTCGCGCGCATTTCTCTTTTACCCTTTATACAAGTTCCATAAAATTAAAATTAAAATATCTTTCAAGCTAATCTATCGTAACCCCAATCTCATTTTTAAAAGCTTTATTTTATTGTTGAAATAAAAAATAAATTGAGAATCTCGGGAAACTAATGTGCTTTTTATTATTTTACTAAAGAAGCCTTAAAAAGACTGAAGTCGAATAGTTAAAATTGAAAAAAATCTCTAATTTTCTCTGATCAGCGAAATAAACCGAGCCACTGTTTCCTGGCAGCGTTCTTTCAGAAGCGCAGGTCACAGCAATTATAATATAACAACACATGGTTGTTATTCATGTTCGAACGCGAGAACATCGTATCGCTGAAAGAAACAAAGTCGTTGTTCGAATAACGTTACGAACGGGCGCGTAAATATCCTGTACTGTTTACGGCGCTACCCGAAATCGATATATCTTTTTTCATTGAATTGCTAGTTTCCGAGGCTTTATGTACTTTATCCAAGGCTGGAATTTCGCAACCGCGAGATTCGAGCCGAGAGAATCGACGATTCTATGCTGGCGAACACTGAACATCTTCCGGCCAAGGGCTGATTCAGTAGTAAAGTTCGAAGCCACAGTCGTGAAAGAAGTATACAAGGAACGAAGATCCCCTTCCCACCCACGGAGACGACCAGTCTGATCCATGAAAAGGGCCAACTCCTCGTTGAAACGAGGCTTCTTACGAACTCCCGTTACGGACCTTCGTGTAGTTCCTCGGGCTTCTTTTACGGCCAGTGAAAAACAATTCGTCTCGTATAAAACGACTCGCCATTTCTAAAGCACATTGCTAGGCTCGGTCGCCTACGAATAGAAACATACTTGCCTGTTTTTCTTTCGACGCTGAATCGTGGGCTTCTTCTAGCACGATCGATTTGCACACGTTTCGGGATTGAGCGCTGAAACGTTTAACACGCATCGGAATAAAGAGGATACTGCGTATATGGGGTGTCCTGTATGAAATGATATATTGTTCTGGTTGTATATTAAAATTGTAAGTTCCTATTTCTTCTTAGAAATTGTCAACGAAGTGTAAATGAAGTGTCTTTAATTATGACACTCGATAAGAGTTATGTTTTCCTTTGGATACGTGTACAAATATATGAATCGATGTCACGCGTGTCTTTCGGAAATTTTAATTACATTGAGATGATGAAATGATTATTAATATTGTTGAATTCGTTTTTGTATGCTAAATAGAAGCAGACAAAAATATTGTTAGATGTACTGTTGATTCAAATCTTCTTAAGAGATGATCGTGAACAACGATTTTATCCGACATTATATGTGCCCTTTGAAATAGTACCAGTTCCCGAGAAATGTTTTTATATAATATCAAACAACAAGAGATACATGTATTTAAGTAATCCTATTTATGTGTAGGTCTAACTTTATTCTAGCTAATTGATGTAAAAGTACATAATTCTATTCTACACTATTGAATACACATAGGTGTTGTTAAAAGCATTTAATTTTATTACACGCAGTTTATAAATGTTTAGTTAATAAATATCAGGATAAATCAAGTATTCTAGTCTATAGCCCTATAATAATAAGTTGGAATTTATAAATTTTCTAATAATTTTTCAAGTTTGTATTTCAGAACAAGTAATCCTCATGAATTAGGCTAAAGGAGTGGATGAATAACTCTAACCCTAATCATAACAGTATCTTAAATATGTATTTCTAAAAAAATGAATTTAGCATTTTCTTAACATTATGATACTGTGCCTTTTTAAATCGAAGAAGCAGCACCTAAATACATCTATTGAAGAAGTTAATGGCATATCGCTGAACAGGAAAAGGTGTACAGAGTAGAGTGTTTATTCGTTTTCACTCTGTTCACGCTGTAACAGGCAGCTGGTCCAATGGCATCGATTATCCGATAGCTTCGTAGAGTTGAAAAAATCAGTGACTCGAGAAATCGTGTGACCATGATCTGGTTTGGAATTCTCAAACGGCTTTCTGTCCGATTCACGCCGCAGCTTTTGATGCTTTTTCTCAAAGTGTACCCGTCACAGGTTGGCATCGTTGGTTTGCATTAACCGTACCTTTGATTCATGGCTAATTAAAGCTTGAGAAGTGCTCGCCCGCGTCGACCATTGCTTTATCTTGTTTCTCTTCCTCTATTGCCACCTTATATATATATGATGTATATTATATTATATATAATATAAATCTTCTATAATTTTACCAGAAGCCAGAAGATATTTTTTATATATCTTTGCAAAATAAAAAGTGTAGATCTAATTTCATAATCTCGGTTTAAAGAATATACCATTCTTAACCGAGTGCCACAACGTTACAAAATATCTCGAGTTTGAGCAGAATATTTTTGCATTGTATGATTTCTCGTTCCAATACTATTGAAATATCTTGTTAGAATAACGAACGCTTTCTTTTGCTCGGTAAAACGAGAACAAAATTGAAATATAAAAATTCAAGGATCGCAGGAAGATTAAGGCGTCTTTTCATACAAAATATTCAGCTGATGTTCCATCTCTTTCCATCTACTTGTATCCTGTTCTACACATGCATCGCTTTACCTAGCAGAAACGAGTTTTCGGAGTACTATACGCATAACACAGAGCGTATACGCCAGCGTGCACCACCGTTCGATTAGCGTGAGAAATTTGAAGGCAGAATATCAGCGCAGCAAGGTTTCCGGTGGGCAAGAGACACGACGATTTATACTGTGGCTTGACGGCGGAGCGTGGCGTCGGTCGGAGGCCATTGAGGAAAGCTTTCGAGGTGATCGAAGCTCGTTGTAGCAACGATATATTCTAGCCAGTTCGATGCTTCTCCCACCTCTATTCCTCGCCGTCGTCGAAATACGATCGGGACGTTACGATCGGGAATCGAGGGTGAAAACCGACTTCAGGTATACTTGCTACACCGTAAAATGTATGTGAGCTCATCCACGTGAATGTGCGCCTGAATATCTATAGGGTGTCTCGTTTTAATCTACGCAATTATAAAAGTAATTCTCAGATCAAGAATTTTTATGCAGATTTATATTTTTATGAACGCGTATGACGTTCACTCGTTAAATATCGTAACGAGTACCGTTTCATTTGAACATTTGATGTATTTTTCCATATTTGTGCATCTTTTAAATTTTCTATAAGTGCACAGGCATCTGCAGTCCATTAATTACGAAACTAACGAGGGACATCAGCGAAATGTGATACGTCGATCTTGATGAAACTTTGAATATTCATAGTTTGTAACATATCTTTTTTATCGGTAATCATTCATATTTAGGGGATGGAAATGAACCTTAAAGTTGGGAGTTGAAAGCATACTTTCTGGAATGTCTTGTGAAGTATTAGAAGAATTGTGCCAGTGGGTAAGTTTTGTATTTTTGAATGATGAGTATCGTGATTGAAAAGTTGGCTGGCGAATTTATGTAATTGGTTTTAATATAGTAAGATCATCTTTGTTTAATACAATTTTAAATATAGAGTACACCAATCTTTGTTATTGGTCGAAGTAGTCGTATTTATAAATCGGTCATCCAATTAATTTATTTTATATATTTATATTACAATCTCTCTTCCTTGAAATAGAATAAATTCTATTTCAAATAACTGATAGTTTAAAGTGAGACACCCTATGTGTCATTGCATCCAGTCGAATTCTGACCGAAAGGATACTTCTCGTCGAGTAACGTGATTTCACGAAACTGATTATCGCCGTGACAATTGCGGCACGAAGATACGGACCGGCAGAGAAAATAGAATCGATTTAAGAGCTCGAACATGCGCTGACTCGGCAGCTATAATTTATGTTCTACACGGATGGTTGAAAGTTAGAGAGCGATGGTCACCTACGGATTCGAATCGTTTGAATAATTGAATTGGAATATGGCGAGTTTTAAACGCTGTTCAGAGTTTGGGATTTCTACGTGACTTTTTTTTAGAAACAAACGAACGATTCAGGAGTTTGTTTCCAGCTGAAATTATAGATATTAAAAATTGGTAAATATTGCGATTAATATTTTAAGGATTTTTTGTTCGAATTAATTTTAAAAATATCTATGTAAATAAATTAACGATTTGGAAGTTCATGGAGGTTTTCAGCTGTCACGAAATATTGATGAAAATTGTAGTTATAAAATATGATGTTAAAAATTATAGAATTTGGTATAAGCAAATTTATTCTCGGATGAATTGATTTTAAATGACATATTTCTTTCAAAGATTTTGTTGAAAGGAGTTTTAGTGAAATATAAATTACGTTATATTTATTCCATTGATTAACATACTTTTGATTTTAATTTATTCAACCTGTTTTGCTTACAAATTGCGTTTATCAAATTTTTATTTCATTTAAAATGCTAAAATTATTCGGGGAGATTATTCGTCGATTAAACGTTCGTATTCAAAAGGGCGATTTTCAATCATGTTTGTAAGCTTTAAAATTGCGATAAATAATTCTTCATAATGAAAACGATTTAAACGTATAATTAAATTTTTGCGAATATTTGGAAAAAGTATAGCTTTCAAGCTTGTTACTTGGTGATGACAGGTTTAGTTTTGAAAAATTTGTAAAATTAATAATACAACATGACATTTGAAAAATTTAAATTTATTATAAACGAATAACTGTAAAATTATACTTTCACAAGATTCTAATAACATAAATTTTCTACCCATACTATTTCATATTTTATCTTCGTAAATCTTGCAGAAATAATTCTGAACATGTAATGGATACAATATTTATTTTTTATTTCTCTCTTTATCCGTAGCATATGTAAAATGTACTTTATAAGCATTCTTCTTATATTAATCTTAAAACATATTGGAACGATACATTTATAAATTATACATTCAAAATATTACATAAATTATTTTACATTTATCAAGTAGGTACATTTCAATTAATCGTGCACTTATAGTCAAATTTGATGTACATATATCTTAAATATGAATAAAAAAGAAGCAAATATATTTTCATATGCGTTTCTATTTCTTCTACGCACTCTAACGTGAAATAAAGTCTATGCATTCTCGTAGACTTATCAAAAAATAAATGAAAATTACATGTACATTTCTAACTCGGTGTAAACTATACATTTGTCTTACATGTACATATCTGTGTATATACATATAATTGCACCGGAGAAACGATCTCTTTGCACTCCAAATATACTTTTGCATGAAATGACTATCGTTCTACTTCCGTGGTGTCCAACAATTGTGTACATCGCGATTTAAAAAAGTTATAAGACACGTTTTGGTGTTGAACGAAGTAGAAGTAAAACAATGTCAAATACGTCGTATGCGATTTATAATATGAAAAATGATTACATATCTAATAAAATAAAATTTCAAAAGTTACGCCAGCTGGAAATGCATAAAAATTCGAAGTCTATTGATAACTTAGTAAGAGGTAGAAGAAATAGAAGAAATTTTAATTTTGAGACATCTTTATATCTTGATAGTATTTAAGTTCACACTATCGCCTACAAAATTCCAAACAAGTAAAAAGTGCTTGTTACATCAATCAAGTAAATCAATGAAAATAAATGAAATGCATAAGCCGAAAATTCTGATGAATTTCAATGATCATCGTACGTTTGTAAATTCATCCTCTACATGCAATATAAGTGCAATATTTTCTAAATTCGGAGTGCAAAGTGAAGTGAAACGTTATCTCTCTACAAATACTAAGCGTGTATCGGCACAAGTATACATACGTGTTCACGTGCTATTCACAGAAAGAAAAACTGGAACTTCGATCGAATCACAGAGATCGCGTGAACCTAAGAAACGCGTGGGGAAATCAGATCGCCGCGTTTCTCTAGTCCAAGGAACTTCTCTAATTCCTTGGAATCCAACGAAGCGAATAAAGATTAAAGGGTTTTCTGTTCAACGTTATTCGTCATTCGACAAAAACGAGAAGTGTAGTCGAGCGCATTGCAACTTGAAATTTGATGTTTCACGATTGAAACCATCGTCGTCGTTTCTGCTGATATGGAGACATTGTTCTCGGAATTTGTGGTGGAAAAGTGGACGTGGTTCTTGTAAACACTCACACACATGTAAACGTGTGGACCGTAGTCGCGTAACCGTGAGCATGTGCAAATTTACATTGAGAAACAGGTGGAAGACCTATTACGCTCTTTTCCGTATGGCTCGGACGTCGCGGTGTACGGTGCTCGTGTACACGAGCACACAACGCCGCGAGATGCGCAAAGAAACGAATCTACGTGTAAACTCAATGTGGCTTGCTCGCCACGGGAAAACGCCGGGATAGAAAAATAAGAGGAAATGATGAAAGGAGAACGGTACAAAGCGTAGCTGGAATTCGATTGCCCGGAGAACGTTAGAATGGAGTATTGTTACACTGAAAAACGATTCGAATATGTGGTTCAGGGAGACTTTGAATTACTTCCGACAAACTGATATCGTGCGCCATTAAGTTAAAGAATTAGAGAGTGAGAGAGTCTTTTGTAGGCAGAAACTGAATTATTGTCTGTGGACTGTCGTTGAATTTTGTAACGTTGTGAGTCATAAGATGTGTTGAAATTGTATGTTTCTACAATGATTTAGAAGAGAATTTATATGTATAAATATATACTTGATAGATGATTCAAATTATAATAGATTCAAAACTGAAAAAAAAATATCTGAAGTGTTAGGAGCTTATATCTAACTTTAATTGTAGAACCCAGAACCAATCTTCTCAGAGTAAGATGTAACCTCGGATTTACAACTAACTAAAATATTTTTCTCAGCAATGCAATAAATGTAAATAGAGAAAGCAATTTGAGATTAGTTTGTAATTTATAGGACAAATTTAAGGAAATTTACCAATTAAACAAATTATATTACCTCCAAATATTACCATAAATATAAAAAAAAACAAATTACAATATTACAATCAAATCTTTGTCTTTTTTTTTACCGGAGATGTTTGATATTTAGTATTCCTCTTTCATCTTAGGACAGCAGCAATATATGTAAATTCTGAATCATATGTATATTTTCATATGCCTTGTTCCAGATTGTCTGATATACATTTTCCACACATTGTCGTAATTCAACTATGTATTATGGCCAAATAAATTAAGTTTGTCCGTATCTGTACGAAAAGATCAAAATTACATTTTACATCAAAAGTACTGATTTTAGAATTTATGTAAATTGAACATTGTTAAACCTTTCTTTAAATCCTATATAAGATCATTGTGGAGATTATTCTTTGTATACAAAAAATGTTTTAATGTAAAATAACGTTTATTGAAAGAAATTAAAATCGCAATTAAGTGGAGTGAAATTTGTAGTAAAGTAAACTGCCAATTCATTATTTACACCTATTCATTGAGGAATTATTGAAATTGTCGATTCATTGTTTATACTAATTAATTAAGGAATTGTTGAAACTACTGTTATCGCATTTTGTGTAGAAAGTTACATTCACCATTCAACTACAGCTGAACCATTGCTACCGCAAGTTCTCAATGCGGAAATAACATGTTAGTGTATTTATAGTCGTATCGTGCTGTATCGTAATATCACTGTAGCTTCGTTAATACCAATGATGCAAATTAATGGTAACGCAAGAGAAGACAATGGTAACATTGTTATTGCTTACGAACATCAGAATATTCAAAACTACTTATAATGTACAAAGATTTGTTGCTTCGAAGAGATATTATGTGTACACCTGTGTCTTCATAATAACCAATATTATTAGTAATTTAGCAAGTTATATATTTTATACGAATGTTACTATTTCATTCTGTTTCTATTCCATTTCAATCCCCAATCATCCTTGCAAGGGATTATCCCTAAAATTTCCAATAAACGATGTTCCAATAATCGATCGTTCTGTTAATCGGTGTTCTGATAATTGAGATTTTGACTGATTTGTAGGATGTCATCAATAATATTGATTTAATCGCGTGAGATCCTCAACAAAATACAGTTAAATGAAATAATGTCAGAGAAGAAAATTAAAATGTCGTAGCAATCGCAAGTTTATACGTCACGAACGAATATATTACGCTACGCTATTATTCCTGAAATGTATTAAATACTCTTAAATTTGCTTTTTAAACTCAGTTTACTGACAAATAAATCACTTTACTCGCGTATAGAAACCAAGGAAAGTTATTGTATGTTTCTCACATTCCATCGCTATCCTTGGCACAGATTTCACATTTCAATGTTACCAAAGAAAAATATATTTTTGCGTACATAACGGAGCGATAACACAAAAGAATTCAAGTTGCACGCTCTTAACCTATTTCAGCTACCAGTGGTTGTCGATCCTTTCTGGTACGTTACCACGATAAAATTGTTTGAAAAATTTACGAGAAGCCAAGGTAAATAGCCGTCGAACGCGCGAACCAGTTAGTCAAGAAAGAAAGGTGTTCCGAGTAAGAGAAGAAAAGTAAAAGAATCTTGGTGAGAAGGGTGTGCTTTGCGACCAATATAAATTCATTCTATTATACGACCTGTACTTCAGAATTGTCTGTAACATACGGTAACTCGATGAATTACAAATGTAACAGCATCACGTTAAATTTCCATAGATATCCACTTAACTCTAGCCTTAACTGGCTAGTTGACTTGACTTTGCTATTTCAATATTGAATGCATAGTTACGTATTGTTTAATAGGAGACAAAATAATTTGTAATGAAATACTCTTATCTGTTGATTGGCTAGTTGAATCTTTCAGGAGCTAAATCAATTGTTTACATTTTAACATTTCATTAGGTACATGATTAATAGACTCTGGATGTGCGTGTAAATTATCCAAGATATAATTAGTTACATCAATTTTTAATCGTCGAAAGATTGAATTGTTAAGTCACCAATTTGACTGATTTTCCACACGCTAATAACATACGAGGTAGTACATTAGTTATCCAAGTAAATTAGTTCAGTAATACAAGTTGAATTACGTTAATAGACAGGATGTAATGTACATTCCAGGGAAACATAATTGCGGCTAATATACCTACGGCATTACTGTGGTTTACCTGGTATGCGTGCGTACCTAATAAATTTTACAAATCAAACTTCATGAAAAGGAAATCTAACGAAAATAAAATATACTTTCGATATTCCACTTATTTTTAATTAAAAATTTGGAGGGTAAAATCTGAAAGAGGGAAGTCGATATAATTGTTTCTTTATTCGCTCAAATATCGAAACGATTGATTTCGTTTTCTGAAAATTTCCTAATTTCAGTATCAAAGTACATAATTAACGTTCAATTTTTTAGAAATCAAACGATTAACCTTGATAGAATTGATCAATTTGACTTCTGTATGGCTCGTGTATGAAGAAAGAATCTGTTCGGATTCAATATCTGAAAGCAATCAACTTTAAAAAAGGATGATTTCCGTACATGAACAGTAAAGCTCCGATAATTCGTAACATTCCACTGCTGCCGTTCGAGAAATGAAAGCAAACGATGCTCTTCTATAAGAGTTGAAACAATACACGGTGATTGATATTCGAAATTCCCCAGCGAATGTTGGATTTCCACGAATCACTAAATCTTCCTTTATTCTTTTCTGTTCTCACTTTGCAGCACGAACGGTACCTATAAACGGTGCTTAAATGCTTGCCTTTCTTTGTCATTATATAATCACATGTATTTAATTCACTGATTCTCGACACTTTTCCTTTCAAAGTAATGGTAATTATATCGTAAAAAAAATTATTCTTCTATTCTATGAAAGTCTATTGAGTTTATTTGAATAAGAGATAAAGGTAGCTTACAATAAAAAATGAATAAAAATTGTTTTTGGGTCTTATACTATCATATACCCAAATGAAATAAGTACACATTGACGTCAAACAGTGTTGGATATCGATCGATTACACGTTTTTATCTAATTGAATTATCAGCGTTGAAGAAATTAGTTGTTATTTATTAATCAGCAATCGTCAATCGTCGATTCTTATAGTACAATAGCTTTTTAATTTAAATTCAATCAAAGTTCTATTCAATGTATACGAATGTATATTGTATTAAATGAATACTAACTCGTAGTTAACTACACACACAGATGCAAACATCAATTTCATGTTGAAGAGAATTTTAATAGTTAATCATTAATTCAATTGACGATTAAGTGATTAATCGTTAGTTCAATTGACGATTAAATACCTGTTATACTCGTTAATCGCTATGAATAATCATACATTCCAATTGCAATCGTTAATCGTTAATTGCATTAAATGTTATCCAACACTGACGTTTAGCATATTTTTTACAACAAGAAACGTTCTTAACCAAGCAGTACTTTCTGCCACAAAATAATATAATTAAAATAAAAGAAAAACTCAGCCCTCAATCTTCTCCGATACATGAGAATACAACGTACACATAAAAAGAGGGATTTCATCATCGACAAACATACAATGTATATACGTTTATTTCAATCTTTCGAAATTCATCGAACAACAAACGATTATTGACATTTGATAATTTCATATCGAATATCTCGTCCAGGGTATCGAACGATTCTCGTTCGTAACGCACGAATAAAAATACTCTCTTTTTATTTTAGCTGTTCGTCAATCTCGGCCATCAATTGAAAGGATCAATCGCGACGCTTAAAAAGGTATCCTCGAAGGATTAATGAGATCCTTCGCGAGCCGGTCTGCGTTTCAGCCCACTAAGAGGGCTTAGGTTGCAATGTTACTACGTGCACACACGATCTTCCATTACAGAACTGGGTGCGCTTCTAATCGGAGAGAAGCTTTTCCGCTACGATCTTTCTCTCGTACAAACAGCTTGAGCAAATGTTCGCTCGGCGTAGTATCAATTCACAGCGGGTTAGTCGTTGCGCCCGCGACGGAAGTATCTTTTGAGTCGTTTCCGGGAGGATCGCTCGTTGAGAACGAGGCATAAACTAGCTAAAGTCCATTACTCTGTCTCGGTGAATCGGCATCTGGAGCAAAGATCGCGCGCGACCTAATACCAATCGTCTTTCTTCCAGCTAATGCGGTGCTTTGCGCGAAATAATGTTCATGGCACGCGTCCTTGAACACGGAAAACAATTCCAACTGCCGTATAAAACTTCGTTCGGAATGCGTTTCTGATGTTTTCGTCGTTGTGAAACTCCAATTCGAGATTCGCTCCGCGTTAAGTCGCCCCGAATGGAAACTTCCTTGAAATTATTGGCAAATTACTCTAGTTCCTACTTCATCCGACCGAATCTTTGGAGAAAATTTATTAATCGGTTCATTTGTCGGCTTTCTTACTTAGAACGACAGTTTTTTGGTTTGATTCGAAAATATTTGATGATTTTACAGTTTCATTGGTGTAGAACGCACGTATTGAATATGAGCTTCGTCTCTCTGTGATATTTTCTGGGTTAGTTATATAAAATGATCCAAAAAATTTGTTAAATGGGCTTGCTACCCCATTGCTGTAGTACGTGACAATTCGAGTAAAAATTGCCTCTCTATACGATGGTTCAATCTTTAGTATTTTGCAATGACGGTATGTTTTTATATTATTTACGTTATATCATCAAATACGCTAACAATCCTTGAGGAAATCAATGGTAATAAATTAAACATCAAATTCACACGTACATATCCACATTAAGAATTCGCGTGTTGGGTACCTGTTAGCTTAGCTCGAAATTTACATTCGCCATTTATTGCTCCGTACAAAATGCTCTGTACTATTTACCTAGACGAGCACGCGATTTCGAAGTTAGGAACCTGGTATCAGTTCTGAGAAAAAGTGCGAGTTTAGGGCGTCGAGGCGAGAAGGAGGCTCTCAACAAGAGAGTTATTGCCGCGCGTTAGAAAGTTCTCGTTGGTAAACGCAGCGAAACGCAGCGATGCATCATCTCACTGAAGAGAGAGCAGAGTTGCGTATCTAATTCAGGACACGCAAACTAAATGTATCAGCCGGTGTCATTGAAGATGTTCATAACGAGACCGAAACGCGGAGAGAGGAGACAGGTTCGCGGTTTTCCTTCTCCGCTGTGGCCGAAGTGGCGGACAAAGAAGAGGATTTCTGGGGAACGAGTATACGGGCTGGTGTTCTCGCGTAACAGTATTTGATGGCTGGAGGGATATTAAGCGGAGCCCGAAACAAAGTTTATTTTGCACCAGTCACCCAGACGAAGTCGCTTCACGCCGCCAACTCCTGGTACTACTTTCGGTAGTGGTGCCACCTGTGTTGCTCTCCGCAGCTGCGGAGGAGACAAACAGGAAGAGACGTGAGAGGCCAGAGGAGAATAGAGAAAGTAACAAAAAGGAGCAGAACTAGGAGAAACGGAACGTGGAAAGACAGATGGTTAAAGTGACGTAGGAAAGAAGAGCGCATTGAGCAAGAGCTGTGAGAGAGAAGTGGACCGAGCGAAGAGAGGATGTGGCACGGTGGAAAATAGTGGATGTGGCGAAGAGAGAAGACACAGAGAGGCAGCAGTGGTAATTGTTACGGCGACGACGTTTCAGGTAACTGAAAGGTCGTTTCCTTTGTCGTGTTTGTGTGTGGGATGGAACCCATTCTGGTTCATAGAGACAGACGCACGTATACAAGTTGACCGACTAATAGCGGTATATACGTACAATTGCAGAGGATACACAATCATCCAAGGCAGCTCCGGAGAGTACACAATATCCTAAAGGTGGTGTACCTGCACGGTATTCGTCCTGCAAACTTTGGCCCAGCAGACGTCGTACTTCCTTCCGCAACTTTGGCAGCTTCGACATGTCTAGAGGGTACAGAGATCCTGGCTTGAGTTAATTGTGGCCCCTTCGCCTGCAGACGGCTCTACTCCCTGGGATCAATTTTATACCGGGTGTCCGCTGAATCGCCATCGTAATCGGTAACATGTAAATCCCTCCTTAGGGAACGAGCAACAAACGTCAAATAAATTTGCTCTGGCAGATACGCAGGTTTAAAAGGGATAATACGACGTACACTACTGCTTGTTAGTATCTGGATACTTCGACGATTTGTAGCAACTGAAATTAGAAAATAAATGTATAGCTAACAGTAAGTGTTAGTTGCGTGAATAAATTAGAAGTAAAATAGTGGCCAGAGGCATGTTTATTATCATTTTATGGAATTAATAGAGAGATCGTGTAGATTTAAATTATTTATTTAAAAATTTAGCAACAATTTATTCAAATTAAATATGCAATTCATCGATATATCCAATTTTAAATATTACCATGTGAATTAAGAACCTCTTTTATACGGTCTATAGCTTAATAACTAAACAACTTAAAGATAAAGAACATCTCAAATAACGAAAGCGGTCTATAAAGTTTGATACTTACAGATACCAATTCTGTTGTCGCATATTAGTTTTTACAAATGTACAATTTACGACAAATTTACAATTTTATCGTTTCATAATGTTCTAAGATAGCTGTCACAATAATAACATAATAGATAAAATCAGCTGCACTTTTGATCTGTGATTTAATTACATAAAACGTCGTGTTAAAAATAAGCAAGTGTCCGAATACATTCGAGCAGTAGTGTATTTATACAGGGAGTTATTACTTGTAACAATGGTTGTTGAGTGAAGTCAACGCAATTCGCGTTTCTCTTGTATTGTCACTTAATCGCCGATTTCGATAAAAGTACATCTTTTCTATATCAATATTAAATACTTTTTCAATTCTGGAAATTTTTCTAGATCTTTTAAATGGAAATACAGGAAGTTTCATCGACGATTAAGCAAATTTCGGAAATAATAGATACAACACGAAATGCGTTAACTTCTTCACTGGAAATATATCATTCAGGTTATGAATAATGGCAGTTTTAATCGAAACCGTTAGATCTTTCTTCCTTATAATACATACAACCATGTTAAAGTAATTATTTACGCTAAAAAAAAAGGAAAAGAAAAAATAACGCGTTTTACGTAATAAAAATGCAAAAACAAATATCTCTTTGGTATTTTAAGACGTTGATTGAATGTCAAACGCGAGTATTTGATTTTTCTCTTCTCTTTTTTTTTTTTTTTTGTTCAGTATAAATGATATTTCCAACGAAATTTTACAATGTAAAGTTTCACTTTTCGTTTCAAATATGTAACATGGCAGCTATTCGTTACAACATTGTAGCATTACTTCTTCGTAAGCTGAACGTACATCGGAGTATTTTTCTGGTATATCTATTCTACAAATTTTATCCATTGTTTCTGTTAAATTCATAGTTGCTTCGCGTTCGCCGTCATCTCTTTCGAAAGCCGCATGTACATTTACAAAAATTTATTCTTCACTTTTTTCCAACCGTGTTCTTGCACACGGAAAAATATCTACCAGTTAAGTTTACGCTGGGATCTACCGGAAACCCTATACAGAGTCGTGTACGTTTGTAACCCCCGACCGGTACCGGGGATACGGCCGGTAGACGAAAGATACAATTGTGTACAAACGAGAACAGAATTTATGAAATGGCGCACGGTGTAAGCACAACGCCGCGTTGTCGGTTAATATAAAAAGGATCATTTTATCCGATGTATTTCACTTGCAATCCGCTCTATCCGGCGACTAACCTTTTTCTCCTGATAAAACAAGCGAAACAAGTAAATTTTTCGCTATACAAGTCGCTAAAAAATAGATGCTCCATCTATACTGTGACTCATAACAAATGATTTGTAAAACCATTTCAGTATTGCCAATTCTTCGATTCCTATATGTGTATAAAGTATAAGGTACAAGAAGTGTTCAAAATCGAACAATAACACTTATTGGATATGGAGAGGTATCCATATTTACTAACAATGTTACAATTTCATTTTATGTGTCTGGTATCTTGACTTCAATATTTTTTTTTTTTTTTTTTTGGGGTTATATACTTATAAAACGAGAATAACCTAGTTTTCCAGTGAAATAATCATTTTCCTTTACAGAGAGACGTAATGTACCTTTCTCTGGAGAAAAAATTACATTATTTTTCAGTACGATTTCAAACATAGTACGTTTCGTTACCTTATTACGTTACCACCAGAGGACGATATAAAAGTTGAAGGTCTTTAGGTGATTTTATACTTACGAAACACAGTATACGATTACACATATTCCTCTGCGACTTTCGAACCAAAAATTTCCAAAAGTTATTAAAATACATATGCCCATGATCATCTATGGAAATTTCTAAGAAAACGCAAGTATATTTTCTCTATGAAAAATTTTGACGCGTACCCCTGCCATCAATTTTCACGATACCTTTGTCGACCGCGCTACATTCTTCCAATGCTTTATATACAGTTGAGAATTTACATGCTTAACGTCAATTCATCTTGCTTGACACTACATACGCGTAGCTTTGGCTGTTGTCAATACATTTGCTCTCGAAGAATAAAAAACTCTCTTTCGCCTTATCCTTGTGTATACCGGTTCTCCTTTTTACATCGACATCCCGCGTAAATGCTTGGTGAAGTTTGCCGAAGATCCGGCCTGGTTACATATGCACGTAGGTAAAAAGGAGCGTTTTCTATGTCTATGGAATAACACGAACGATTTTCCTATCCGCAAACTGGAGAAACACGCGGCACGTGGACGCTTTACAGACGCATGGAATCCTTCAGCAATTTTAGACTTTCTTTAATAAAAAGCAGACATGTGGGAGGGGGTTGTGTCTCTACTTCAGCCTTGAAATTCCGCTTCCTTTTCTACAATCAAATTATCGATCCGGCCCTTCTTAACCAGATACGGTGACTCGAAAACTATTGAAACACTTGTAGACATCTATGAATATTCCATGTGCGTTGCACGAAACATTTTAAAATTTCATTAGCAAACGCCACTAAAGTGTTTAAACAGTCATTTGTTCACATTATATTAATAAGCCTTGATACTCAATGGGACTATCTTTTCTTGATACTTATTGCACGTTCGAGTTAGCTATTCATGCTGTATGCTAATTTTTTTTATTGAATATATGTTCATAATAAATATCTTGTAGCTTCTATATACATTTTCAGATCGGTTTCAAAGTTTAGTAATATAATCATAGCAATCGCGTCTTATCATCGTGTCAATGAAGTATTAAAATGTTTTATACACATAAAGTTTTCCATAATAAGTGTTCAAATATTTTCGAGAGTCACTGTATATTCAAATTTCCGTATTTTGCGAAACATTTTGCATGAAACGAAAGCTCTTGATTGTTGATACAACTTATACGTTGGCAAGCGGAAAATATTCGAGCAAACGCACCGAAAGGTATATAAAAAAATATTGCGTTTTTTGGGCTACTTTTCAAACCTTGTTCCACGGTCCATTCCATATTGTAACAATTCTTCGTTTGGTATAACCATTACGCGATACTTGGCGCAACTTTCAGTGTGATTTATAATTACGCTTTTGTTTCGTTTAATTATCTTTTGTTCGTTAGTTTCTATGTTCTATATCTAGTATTATACAGGATTTTAAGTAACTTTATCATTTGGTATATTCGCTTCCCTGTTAAAATTGAAGAAATATTTATAGCGTAAATCGCAAATATTAGTGAGATCTTACAATATTTGTAAAAATCGCTTTATTTCGCGCTTGACAATAACGATATATAGATTGATTGGAAATTTTTTTGAAGGCAAAAATTGGAAATAGATGTAAATATATATTGCTTGGCAGGAAGAAATATTATACTAATGAACATAGAAAATGATGTTTTTTTAAACGAAATATAATTTCCTCTTAAAATACTGAATATTAATATTAAGATAAGCGATTAAAAGATACTAGAAAGATAAAGGGAGAAGATATTTTGAACGTAGCAAAATTTTAATTTAAGAAGAATGATAGGCATTCTATAAACAAATATATATTTCTCCTACATTTCGCTATCCAAAAGCGAAAATGTAAAATCAACACTAGATATTAGACGCAAAAGAGAATCCTGTATTTTTCTTAAACAAAACGTATTTCCATTTCTAGAAGCTTGAAATAATTTTAATCACCTTAACATCTTTTATTAATAATTTTTACGTTGTATTTAAAAATTTGTAGTTCTGAGTTACTTATCGCCGGCTATTCCTAACACATCTGTATAATATTTGTAATCGTCTCTTATAACATTTGTAACAGATCCCTTAATCAGGTCCTTTAATCGTATAACATGAAATTTTATTCTCACAATTCATCGAGAAATCAAAGTATTTAAGTATAAAGTACTATTATAAACTGTAAAACAATTAACACAGACCTTCTCCAATGTATCCAAAATGCAATTTTCAATCAATCCATATAACAAATCAATAACATCACATAAAATATTCCCAGAAATAAATCAAACTAAGACCTAGCTCCCTGTACCACATCAATTAACCTCGATTATTACACATTACCCAAAATACCTCTCTCTCTCACACATACACACATTGCACGATATCAACAAACATGTGTGTAATTGTACGCGCGTGTTCCTCTCGTGAATACCTTGTACTGCGAATATTTTCGCATGGAAGCATGGTTACGACGTGAAACGAAGATAGGTGGCATTTTTCTGTGCTACGTGGGACACGCAAGAGAGAAGAGGGAAAGGAAAAGTTAGGAGTCTGGCGAGCGCCACTTGACTAGTCCTTCGCATCAAAATCATAGCATCCATCTCCGGTCCTTCACCTGGTCTACGGACAATGGTTCAATAAACACGATAGAATGACGTAGAGCGCGGCATGACACGCATCTTTAGGTGGAATAATGGCAGGACATTCGATCGTGTCTGTCCTCCCTCATCGAAGGACGAAATAGGATGATGTAGTGCTTGAACACCATTTCTACAGTGGTTCATAAAAGTATTCGATAAATTGTAGAATCCTTTTATGAATACGCGTGAATTATGTAAATTACGTGAATTATGTGTGTCGTACGAAACGTTTCGAAATTTTATTAGTGCTATAGTAAGACACGGCTGTCATAATCATATTGGAAAAGTTAGGAACAAATGAAAAAATTTACGTAGAAGATACAAGATGATTAGTGTAAATATATGTTTTGCGAAGTCCACAAAAGTATTTAAATAGTCAATTATCCATTTTATTAACAAGCTTCGGTATTTAGTTATCATCTTTAACACTTATTATGTTTCGAAGGTGATTATTCATGCTATATACTAATTTTTAACTAAATACAGGGTGGTTAGTAACTGGTGGTACAAGCAGAAAGGGGGTGATTCTACGCGAAAAAGGAAATCGAAAATATAGAATAAAAATTTTTCGTCGGTACGTTATAACGGATTTCACTGTAGATCGTTATCGTTATGGAAAAATTAAAAAAAAAAAATAAAAAAAAAATTTTTATTCTATATTTTCAACTTCTTTTTTCGCGTAGAATCACCCCCTTTCCGCTTGTACCACCAGTTACCAACCACCCTATATATTTTTACAGCAAATGTATTGTAACTTCTACATATATTTTGTAAATTGGTTTCATACTCACTATAATAATGACATTCGTGTCTCAATATAGTACTAATGAAATTTCAAATCGTTTTACACAATGCATACAACATATTTATAAAAGGTTTCTATAAGTGTTCAAATATTTTCCTGTACCACTATACCTTGTTTGGAACCTTATATTTCACCAATCAGGCTCTCTATGTCTCGTCGTCAATTACGTGTTCTTTTTGCAACGTTCGTGATGGAAACCGGAATAGAATATCTGTGACAGGGATCCTTTGAAGCGGAAACGCGATACGCAAGCAAAAGATTTTCACTTCAAAGCCACTCTCGACCTTGTCCTCGAACGATCAATTGGTTGTTCGTTACTTATCGGACGCGGAATTTGTTTGAGCATTTGTCGATCGAACACGAATTACATTATAACTGTCTTTTCATTACGAGGAGCTCGTGCGTGTGTTAAGGCTGTTGTTCATTTAATAGCACGGTATGTGATATTAGACTAATCTTGATGTACTTATATTCATATTATATATACGTTAAATGTAATCCTTAACTATAAAGGTATAGCGGTTTTATTTATTCGAACGGAACTTTATCTAGTGGGAATTGGAGGAAAAATGAATTATTATTATAGGAATGACAAATTATAAATGGGAAATATTGTATCAATTATGATGTTGCCTAATGAGCTGGGATAAATGGAGTTTGACTGTACAAACTAGTGATCTTTAAAATTCTGAATTTTTATTTCATGATTATAATCTAACGAGGAATTTATGAATGACAAAAATATGGATATTTGCAGTTCAGGACTAAACTGACTTTAATTGCAGACTTTTATGTATCCAATAACTTCTTCTAATATTATTTTCACTTTCATCAAATGATAATAAAATTCTCATAAACTCCTATCGTTTCTTCGATACTAGATTCTATATATCATACTTTTCTTTACAAAATGGTGCTTATCAGTAAATCGCTGATGTAATCCTAATATCGATACATTAAATATATAAAAAAAATAGTATCGATACATTGAAAACCGAAAATTACTGATCTCATTCTGTGCTATTAAATTGAATATCAGCCCTTCTCTATGATACTTCGAATCGAGAACCGGTTCACGACGTCGCGTCGCTCTCGAATAAATCGCGATGGTATTATCCGATAAGTCGAGATAAGCGTATCAATAAACCGTGTAGTGTCCTGCATCGTCACGATCTCGATGAACGATTTTTAATCGGGGACATACGACGTAGAATGTAACAATGAAAGCGGTGGTATTCGATTCCTCTTTGAACGAAACCGAACCGAATACGCTAAAAAACACGTGATACCAATGCCGATTCAACAATATTATTATTTGGTTTCCCGCCACCGATTCGGTCAGCCCTTAAACTGCTGTCTTTTCCTTTCCTTCTGCTCCTCCTTTTGACTAGTGCGCTGTTTATGGTGCGGCGCCCATGGACTCCCTTTCCGTGGCCTCAGGCGTATCGTGACTATCTCAGGAACAGCTGGAGCATACACAGCATCAGCATCGTCAAATAGATGGCCGTAGGAGCTTCGCTTCCGTTCTCCGAGGTCACTGGAACACACATGCGCATGCACGTTACGCGCAATGTTATTATGTTGTCTTGTCTCGTGGTTTGCGGTTATTGTGTGTACTTGTCATCTAAACTGGTTGTTGTGGGTGTGATGAGTTGACTGAACGGCCTTTTGGATTTCAGGAAATTAAACGGAAATGAATAAGGCTTTAAAATACATTTCGCATATTTTGGATTTTGGTTTTTAAATTAAATTTTTAAAATACTACTCCATAACTTCCAAATATCTAGCGTGCTGCTTCTTGCGTTCAACATTATCTTCTGATGAAATATATGCAACCTGCACACACTAAAACCATCTACAGCGAATGTAAAACCGTACTTTACTGTTAATTCAACTTTGATCAAAATGTCACTACAGACCTTTATGTATTGTTCCCATTCATTTTTTGAAAATAGCGTAGGTTGTATAAACCTTTACGTGAATCTCCCGCGTTTCGTTTTATACTATCTGTTATGTAAACTATTGGTGGAAAATTTCATGATAGTATTAATTTAAAATTAAAAACTGATTATTTTGAAACTTCAACGACAGACGACAGCGACATGTCGTAAAATAATTTATAATACTTTGATTTAATTTAATTGAACGTTTCCTCTGTTCATTAATTTGTACAATGATTTATATGGAACAATCCGTTTCTAACAAATAGATTTGATGCGAGTTATACTGAATCGAAACTGACAAATGCAGAAGCTGGTTGTACGACCGTACTGCGTGTCTATTGGAAAAGCTTGAAACTTAATGAATAGATATTGCGTTCGTCGATAGAAGCGGTAATTGGTAGATTTTCATGTCGATAGAACTACTGTGTGTTATCGACTACGAACGCGATGCATACGAAAATCAAATATGTACTAGGCATTCCGCTGGTATCATCAGAAGCTGACGATGAAATGATCAATGGAGAGACACATAGGATGATGACATTTCAAACTTGCCATATCTAATTCCTTTAAGCGTATTCGTGAACAGCTCAGATTATGCACATCGAACTACTGCTATATTGATTCTAAACTACCCCTAAATCGATTGTAGAATAAATTTCTACGATAAAATAATTACCTTAAGAAATATATATTAATGATATATAAGTAAATAGACATTAATCATGAGTTTGAAAAGATTAATGATACAATAATAATAAAAAATTAATGAAAATAGTGATAAAATATCAAATATTAAATAAATATTAATAAAATAAAATAAAAAATAATAAAAGATTAATAATATATATTATATAAATATTTCTTTGCTAGTAGTTGCGAAATACAAACTAATTGTATAAATTACAAGCTAACTGATTATTCCTTTTGACGTAAAATCAAAGAATCTAAAGTCTATAATCCACAACCTGTTACTTGTCTCAGTTCACTATTATTAGTCAATTAATTATTGTGCAAAAGAATCCGGGTCATAATTTCTTAAACTACCATATTTAATATGCACAATAACAACGAAAATGTGGAACATGAGAAATTATTTTTCAGTTCAACAGTTACGAAATAATTCAGCAATGAATAAAGATAGTTGAAATAACGAATTCGAGGTTCCAGTTGAACATACCGAAATAAAACTTGCTATTGCTAAAGGATACACCAATAGATCGATCGAGAATAATCACGCGAAAGCACTAATGCACATTAAAGTGCAAGAGAATCTGTGTATGTAATGCAGAGTTTGTCATCGAGCCTCATCAGATCAGGCCATTAACGCTCGCGCTCTCCTTTCTTTTCCTTTTCATTTCTCGTTTTTTCCCGTTGCTCGCGCTGGTTTGCATTATCATATGCTAATGGTTACAGGAGATTATCCAAAAAGTATTTTCTACAAATTTCTGTTCGGTTCGAAGTTCGGTAATGTGATTAAACCACATCGGAATATTGAAATGTAATAAACGGTGGTAGCCGAAGTGGAAAGCGTCGCGGAGGACGAGCATTAAACGGAACGCCAATAGATTTTCTTTCCTTGGCCGCTTTATGCCCGAAGGCCGAGGGAAAAGTCAATTTCGTAAAAACAATTCTGTAGACCACGGAGTAATACGTACGAGTCAACGAACACGATGGCAGCCTGCGAATAGAGCCGGTGTGAACGAAATGAAATTACCGCGACTGCAGAAGCCGAACGAATTCCTGTAACGTCGGTGCCGGGGATTTGATGGGAAAGGGACCCGAAAGGAACGAGCTCGACTGCTTTCGAATTAGACGCTAACCCGCTTTCTTTCTTAACGTATCAATCTTCTTCCTAATGGATACCTTTTTACGTTACTTGAACGGATTCGAGAAACGTGCTCGATCCGAACGTAAATATATTGCGTTTAATAAGGAAACGAATTACGAACAAGGTCTTTACATTGTTAATACTAAGACTTTTCTTGCTACCGACGCACATGGTGCGTCGTTTTTATTCGTTTGTGCAATGTTACTAATGCGATTATTGCGTTCTTCTTTCTGTGTATTTCAACGAAAGACTTAAAAAGATAGAAATAAATGAGGATCACGCGAAAAGAATATGATGAATCTATTTTTGTTTAATTTTCTGGCTTAGAAAATGTATTTTAATATAGAGTAGTTGAAGGAAAAAAATAATTTGGTGGATTCGAAGGTATAAGATTCTTAAAAATAGATATGAAATCCATTATGTTTTGTAAAGGGAAACAGTAACATTAGTCCAGTTGTTATGTTAGTTTAATTTTGTTAATATTAGTCTGCATATATAATTAATGTTATTAATATTCTGTAAATGTCCGAAAAAGTGATACAAACACATATTTAATCCCGAAATCAAATGAAAAGCAGATTTCACGTGGAATTGGTTAAGAAATATATTAAATTTTAAAACCTTTCCTCTCTAAAACGCTATATGCATCAAAAATGAATGTGTTAATCGATATTCAAGTGTAGAATCAAATATATACTCTTAGTTACATGTATTATAACACTCTGAAAGTTGGAAGTGTCATTAAGAAATTGATAAAGATTTAAAAATTTAATGCCTCGTGTGAAACCTTAAATTATAATAAACGGTAATCTTAATGAATGAATAGATGTCTTAAACTATAATGAATGAAGGAGTAACTTAGATTATAACGAACAACTATAATGAATCGTTGCATGAATGCAAAATTTTGATCGATTAATCGTTTATGCGATAATTTAGTTCAGTTACCATGTTTTGTATGAGATCACCAGGTGTTCTAGTATTTATGAACGAGTGTATACAAGAGCCAGGAAATTAACCTTGACAACATATTTCAAAGTGATTGAAATCCGCTATCCGTGTTCTATCCTATATAAATATCACATATATGAATATGATTTTCAGGAATAAATTGGGAGATTAGTCTTGCAAGATTTCATACGTATCAGCAACTTTTAATTAACGAACACATATGCATACGTTTGTTAAATAATTGATGTTACCGCTTATGCACGTTTACTGCTTTAACGATTTGTGAGGAAATTATATACGTAAAATTTGTTTCATAAACAGTCGAGCGAATCATTCCCAAGTTTGCCATTATTTTTAAAACGCGATAAAAATATCAATATTTGCTGCGAAATTTGGGAATATTATAAATTTCGCTGATGTTGATAAAATATGAAAATTTTCACAGGTTGCGAAAGTTTCAAGATTACAGAAGTTATAATTTGTACGAAAGACTTTAAAAATACTCTTTCTTCCACAATAGTTAACGCAATATGCCATCTAAATTTAAATTTCTTTCCTTAAAAAGCGGCTGATGGTTTGAGTATGTAGGTCGCTAACGAGTATTTTTAAACTAATTTTCCAAATTTTGTATATGTTTTGTAGAAACTTGCTACACAGGAACATGTAAGGAAATTAGGCGAGGACGTAACACCGACGTTTAATCTAGAAAATCCGCCTATAATCTTAAATTCTGGTCTTACGTCTGTCCTTTTCATGAATTCATAATCCTATTAAGGAGTGGCCAGAAACTCTAAATGCTAGTAAATTTAATTAAATTCTCAAAGCTATTCATTCGTAGGTAATCGAAACAGAAGATGTTAGATTAAAAAGCGTAAACAATCGACATCTAGTGTGTCAAGGTATTAAATAAGTTACATAAAGAATGCAAAAAGATATTTTACAGCAAGACGTTAATAAAAATAATAATTTTCTAATTAATAATTTTTAAAAATGTTAATCAGTAGTATCGAATTCTGCTTTTGAGCTAAATTACACGAAATTACGTATCTTTGTATGGTATGGTAAAAAAAGCATTAAGAAATAAAAGTAGTGCATTCAAGTATAAGCAAAAATTACAGGTTTTCCTCTTTCCTTTTAACGGCAGTATACTGTACCATGCTTTGAATATATCCGTACGTGTAGATGTTAATGCAATGAAATAATGAATTTTACATTTCTGTGTGTGTTAAAAATTTACATGTCATGCATGGACTTTCATTTTAAGCTTTTGAACAGTATATAAAAATAAATTATTCCACTATTATGAAGAGCTCCAAAAGTTTAAAGTGTTCGTTTCCGGAAATATAACACATTGTTAGTTAAAATTTCACATTCTTGTTCTAAATGAAACTTCTGAAATAAGAAAATAGTAGGAAAAAGGAAAACGTATCCCGTATATTTTAAACATTCTGCTGCATTAACAACAAAAATAATTATAAATATCGATCAAATTTTCACCCAAACGGGTCTATTTTATCTACAAGTTTTTAAGTAGAAAATTTCGCTTGTTTACGCAGGTCGGTATCGGAGGTAGAATATTTTTGGCCGCGTCGAGCGTGCAGGAAAAATTTTCAAGGATAGTCGGTGAAATTGTCGGGGTAACGTATAAAAATGCAATGTACATGTGAAAGCAGCTTGCAAGATTGCTCTATGGGTTTCCGGTAAGAGCTTTTCAGTGGAATTCAAGTGACCGTGCGTTTTGAGAAGTGCACGAGGCTTAAGTTGCAGGGAAATCCGGGAGAGTTCTTGATATAAAAACTCTCTAGACAACTTCATGACCCGGCATTCTAAAGTTCGTGACACGAGTCCTCGAAAGTTTTACAGAAACGATTTACTTAAAGTATATGGGGTAAAGGACTAAAGGGTTGTTGCTATCGCGTACACGTTCGCCTGTATTGTATGCAAGCTTCCCTGTTCGTACACCTCTCAGAGAAGCGGGTGGAAATCTCGCGAGATATAGATAGTTAAGAAAAAAGGTGGCTTTAGACGGTTGCAATGAAGGTATAACTTTGCAAATTACGTGGGATTAAGGCTGGAATGAGATTCTCAGAATGAACCGGGTCTGCAATTTTACACGCTGCTATGGAACCATCGTAGCGCCAAACGCGCGTTGTCTTATTTCGTATTCACTCTGCGCTTTTCCTTTTGTATAAGCCTTCCTGTTATTCCCTTTGAACAGCACCGAATATCGACGGTTTCGTTTTAATAAAACCTTTTACATTCCTTTATGATGAATAGAAATTGGGAAATATTTATGACTTTGCTGAAATTGCATTGCATTATTCTTTGTGCACGATATATGGAATTTGTAGGACATGTTTTTGTTGAAATGCGAATTAAAAAATTACGATTATTTATAGCGCTTCAATGATGGCACACGATAAAAATTCAGTCTAATTACTCGCAGAGATGTTGATGGTATTGGCACAGAAAATTTGGCTTATTGTCAACTATATGTACAATGTCTGGTTCAATATTATTTATCTCAACTTTGAGATATTTTCCAAATAACAAATATTATTGTCCAATAATCTACAAATATTAAATATCAAATATATGTCCAGAAATTACCACTTAAGTACACAGATACAAATTACCTCTCACGATTCCCTACGAGAGTCGTTCGTCTTCTATCAAACTTTCGCCAATCAAAACGCATCCAGGATATAAATTTGCGATCGTTAGATCCAGGGACATCAGTCAACGTAACATGAATCGATAAATCGTGTTGATAATTACAATCTGTGAAATCGATATATCGCGAATTTACACATTCTCAGTACCTGCACGAAGAAACCCATCCTTCGTTCGATCAATCACGAGCGCATCAAGCTAATAAAAGATCGATCTCGAGGAAAAGAGAAATGCCTCAATTACTCGAGCGACGTGGCCGAACGAGGGAATCCCTATATAGATTTTTCTTCAGGTTGACCGGGCCGAGGATTCCTTCACGTTCGAGTAACCCCTAAAAGTGATTCCTTTCGATATCCCCTGACTCATCGGTCAAAATAATCGACGTGGAGACACTTCCGATAATCACGGACGCTAAGCATCGCCGATCAATCACGCGATAGCGTTCTCAGCCTACGGCTTGTAGTAAGTGGACTGACACGAGCATTTAGACGCGTATCTACGATGCCTTGCACTAGGATATTTCCGTATCTGTCTGCACGCGGTTGCTTCCCGATGGCCGTTGTTACATAGCGCGAAGCAATTCTCCAGATAAGCGAACGTAGCCGATACTGTCGTTGCACGATTGTTCGTCGATCGGAGAGCGTTTGGTCGTTATGCGTACTATAGCTAACAATTTTGTTTACTCGAAGAAACGTTAATGAGATACAGCTTATTATAACAACGTAGCGCAAATTGTCGAACTTTTGCAATTTTTACTATCTATTTTTATTATTTTTACATTGACTTTGATTGACAATTTCATTTATACAAAACAGATGGAAATAAGAGACATAATTTTCATTATAACATTGAAAATTAAAATTCTCCATGAAAATGGATTGATATTTTACAACAAGAATTAATAGACAGATTATTCTTTCGTGAGCTTCCTTTGCGAGATAGTCAAATGTATATGGCTGCAAAATGGCTTGAATAATCAAGTATTCAAAGTCTGATAGCGAACGCCACTCGTCGAGTGCCTCTGTATGTTGAATAAACTTATCACAAACCCTTGAAATAAGCATGCGTTCCTGAAGCACGTTATCGTGATACTCGTCGCTCTTTTCAGAGACCACTTGCCATTCGAACGAAGGTAAAAGGCTTTACTCGTATGATACTGCGCATATCGCGTTTTTGCGCATTTTAATTGTTCTGTTATATTTAATAGTAGAAAGGAGTATGTAAAAGTGTTGATTGTTTTGTTTGGTAGAATGATTTTTATTTCCACTTTCGAATTGTTTTTCAGTTTCGCGTGTTTTTGGTTTCCAAATTCTTTTTGTACCTATAGGTACGTTGTATTTTTAATGATTTTTATTTTTACATTATAGTGTAGTAAATACGATGGTGGGTACTATCGAAGAGATTTACAGAGATTTGACAGAACAAATATTTTTAATTCGTATAAATTCGAGTTTGAATTTTTCTATATTTCATTCGTCTGGAAAATCAAATTCATTTCACCTTGACCAATTTCTCTGTTTATCGCAACCAATGCATTTTACTTATTTGAAGCTCAATTGTGTATTATAAATCAATCGACGAATATTTCTCATTCACTCGCATGTATCACATATAAAAATCCTCTTCTCTCCAAAAGAGAAAAAAAGTGAAAGAATCGCGATATTAAGAACCGGAAGGCCTGTAAATAGAGAGAATTACAGAGCAAAAAATGGCTCACGTACGCATGTAACCGACCGGTTGAAAACCATTAACGATTTATCGCGCAATCTTCAGGGTCCATAAAGAGAGATCTAAAGACGTTCAAGCTTTTTCCCCCTTTTAGTTGATCGTCGTACACGTGAGATCAGCGTCCGGGGATTCCGGAAAAGATTCGCGAAGCCAGTGGAATGAAGACTTGGCGACTCGAGGGTTAGGGTTCATGAGTGAGACAGAAAGCTTAGCCGACGAGGAGGGGCAGTGGTTTTATAGGGGTCAAGAGAGAGGAGGACCACACGGAGAGGCGAACTTTCGAAACGACCACGCCAAGAACTCGACAGTCGGCATCTTCTACGGGACAAGTTTCTCAACGAGCCTGAATCTTACGTGGCCACGGTTCTATTGGAAAAGAGAATATATATAGAAAACTCGAAGAGAGTTCCACTGTTGTTGGTTGTGAACTTCTTGTACGCTCGCTGGATTTTTTTATGAGATAAAGAAAAGTTGCAAGAAACGACGATATCGATGTAACATAGCAAATTGTTAGATTGCTGTCCAATGATGACTTCGTTTCTTGTTATAGTAATTTAATTTCGGTCGAATTAAGTTTGTGTTTCTTTAAGATCGATATGTGGTTCTTGAGTTTGAGATAGACTTCTTTTATTTAAGTTTATTTTAGTTTTTGGAGTAGGAAAGAGAGCTATGTAGAGGATATAGCAATTATCTGCTTTTTGTTGGACAGTTGCTTACTTTAGATAAAGTCCTAATTGAATTGTTAAATTATAGATAAATTTATTCACAAGGATTTTATTCTGTGGAATCGCCATAGGTACGATAGGTAAATTAATTTTTAGAAGCAAATATACAATAACAAAATTGGTGTTTCTTATGGTTAAACCTCGTAGAAGTATTCCGACGCTTGATAAGTATCTCTTTATTTTTCAATTCGTTAATTCTCAAATTATAAGTCAGATTAGATTAAGTCTTATAAATTGATAGAAATATCTTTGACGCGAATGCAACCAGTAGTATTTAACTTAGTTAACTTTCATTTATATGTTATTTATTTCTATTTTCAACTATTGAGCTATGATCGCGTTCATGTAAAACATCTTGTACACACAACCTTTGATATATGAATCAAGTACTCGCAATTAACCCCTTAACCTACGATTTACGTTTGTCCCGATTATCTACTATGGGTTATGCCCGTAATATTTACGTTTGTCCCGATCATCGTACTACGGGCTATGTCCGTAGTCGTAGGTTACGGGGTTAAAATCTAAACGCCGCTCCATATGGCGCAAACTATGCTGTTCGAGTTCATGTAGAATAGTGTAACATAGTAACGAATACCATTAAAATATTCAGGAAATATGAGATGAATGGGAACGCACGTAAACATTCTGGAAAATTCTAGAAAAATCATCGTCTCCTTGCTATATTTTAAAGGTCAGTGTAAAAGATTGTATAATTACAGAAGTAAATTATATTCCGTGAAAGATAAAGAGAAAAAAGGAAATTGACGTAATGCAATATTTTTGTCATTAGTATCTCAAAAAATGCAAGTGTGTCATGTAAATGTACCAATGTATTTCATGAAACCTCATTTGAAAACGTAATAGTATATTTGAAACATTAGGAATAATACAATATGATTGTTACCAATAGTACTTCGTATCATTGCAAACGCGACATAACAATTTTCGCATATCTAGAATTTTTTCGAGCATAATACGGCTAGTAAAATATTTGATGTGCCGATACTTCAACAATTCCGGATTTTCTGCAATACACTGGTCACAATAACGCGGTATCCTGCAACTGTTGACCCATATACGTACTTTCCCTTCGCATCACGTGAGATATCTCGGTTCACCACTGCATAGTTGATTGCCTATCCCAAATAACTCTGGTTTACCGCTGCATAGCTGATTGTCTATTCCGAAACAGCATGATTCTGTAGCAGTCAATGGATTAAAGTGATACACATCTAATGCTAAACAGCGCCAATATCTAAAAATATAACATTTTCAAATATTCATCCTCTAAATAATAATAAATTTCAATCAACCATCACTTATATATCTAGCATACAGTTTATAAATTTCAAGTAAAGATTCTAACTTAACACGATGATTTATTTTCGTCAAAAATGAACAAAATATAGTTCTCGTTAGATTTATAGGGTGGTTCAATAACTTTGGATATCTTATCCTCATGCGATAGGTTACGAAAGGTTCTCCTAAATCTATAAACAAATTTTGAAAAATTTAACAGCAGTAATTATTATAACTCGGGTTTTTGTGCATTTATGAAGAATTAAAGAATGTAAAGGTAGAGACTGCATATAATATAGAAAAATCTATAAAATATCCAAAGTAGAATATTGCCCTGTTTAATTAAAGAGTTCCATCTACCGTTCTCAAACTGAAGAAAACTAAAGTTTTATTGCTTTCTTCTCGCTCTTCGCTTTTAGTTCATAACAGTGTAATAATAGAGCTTTGGTTAAAAGGTAAAGAACACAGAGAACTAAAGAGGACGAAGTACTTGTTTTAATTTTTAATAGATAAGACGAATTTCTACTGAAATTTCATTTCTTTAATTGTTTCCGTACAGATATAAATTTGCACGAAAGCCTGCAGTCTATTAATTATGCACCAATAATTTAATATTCGCATAATAACATGGTATCACCTTTCGTCATAGTATCGAAATAAAAAGAAACGTTCAAGATGTTTAATAATTCTGAGAAAGATAAATAAATATCTTTGAAAGATAAATAACAGGCTTGAACGCCATGAATACCTAACTGCGAAATGATTTTCACGCAAGAAACTAGTGAGTTGTGCGCGTTTTAATCCGACAACGGAGCTGCTCGTCTGACGCCATCCATCATATTCTACTTGCATGCGCTAAAATTCAATTTAATCGAGCAGCGGAGCGGCCGGGACTCGTCGATAAAAACGGGATGAAATTTTAAGATCTTTTTTATTTGCAGTATGCTTCGTTGATAAATATTCTGCCCTGATGGAATATAATTCATTGCCTTTTGTTAAGAGAATGATACAGTTCCACGTTTCCACGGCAGCAAAGTGATTATTTCAATCGTGCAGAAATCGTATTCAGTTCGATTTCGAAACCGGTGCGCAACGCCGCACTGCAGATAATAAGAATTTCAATGCGATGAAACAGAATGAAGACTAATTCCTGTTCGAGTATTAATGTTCGAATGAGAAATTAGACAAATCTGGCTATATTCTTAAATATCTGGAATAAAATTTAGCAACAGTATTAAATCTGCTTCGTTGTATATTCTTCAAATAGGCGAAGGCAAATTATACGATTTCGAAGTGTTTATATTGTAAAATAAGTATGTTCATAAATTGTTTGATTTAAGCAAAAGTTAGGGGACTGATAAAAAGTTTGCAACCATTAACGTTTTCTAACATCCCTTTTTCTCATTTTTTTTGTTATAATATAAATGACATGATAACTCTGTACATTGATAATTGATATAAATGTTTTGTAGGAATGTTACACTGCTAACTGTAAGCTTTAAATATACAACGATCAGGAAACGTGATTGTAATTATTTTGAGTACAGTTCTCACCTTGGTCAGAATACTAAGGAAATTGAATTGTAAATTTCTCCTAGTTGAAAAATCGAAAACGTTTCATATTTTTCTCTGCTAGACACTCTCCGACATTGCTTAATCGCCTTCATTAATATCTTTGCTTTTTACTTTCTACACTTTCTTTCTGCTAACGATAACATTAAGGAAAAAGGATTAATTTCTTCCTGACAGATGCTGCGTGCATACCGTTTTACCATGATAAAAGATGCAAAATGTTTGAATATTTATACCATTCACGTAATTTAATTATTGGTGAGTCTTTAATTCTTAGGAAAGATCAAATGTGTTATACTTGTAACTCTTCTAGTGCACTGAAAGATAATAATAAAAAATGAGCATATAATATTACCATTAAATATTCTTATAGATTCCTATTCGTTAAAAACTCATTGAATAATGACATCATAATTTCTATATATATATATTTTAGAACTTTAATGAACAATGAACAGTGGCAATGAAAATTAGTAAACTTTTTTCGCAGCTCTTCATCAATTATTCCTTGTGTGTATGATTGTTGAGGTTGACTGATAGAGGAACGAGTGGATGAATTTGTAATAGAAAAATATATTGAAATAAGTATAGGTATAAGTATAGTGTATGCTGATCCAGATCCTCACTCTTAGAGTGTTACAATACAATAAAAAGATATGACAGGGAGCACGTTCGTGTATTTATAGCTCTTTTGTTTTTAGACCTTGTAACCCAAAACAAAATTTATATTCAAGGGCACAATAATACGGATCTCCTTATCTTGAACTTTTTTACTAAATTCTATTCTCTTCGTAACAGCGGTCTCCAGGTCACGGATATACAAAAGAAAAAGATGTAGATTTTTTCCTGAAGTAATTACTTCAACAGTGACTATTAGATATTCTCAGCACTTTTAGAATTTTTTCCTGAGAGCGGCGTAATAATATATATATCTTTACACTCATAGTATAGTTGTAGTATACTACACGTATGTAAGTACTTGTTCTCATAAGTAACAGGCGAAGGTTGGGCGTGGTGCGAGATTTCTATTTGTGTCTGTCTCAATTTGGGCAACTTTCGTACCATTACTCCTCTTTAAAAGCTTCGCTCTATGACATACCTTAAGTAATCAAAAGCCAAGTAAAATGAAACTTTAGTGACTCTAAAATAGTAAACTCAAATTTCACCAGGATCCACCCACATGCTGCAGTAAATGCAATTTTTCATTCAAAAGTAGCTTTCTAACATGATCGTATTACGGTTCGCAAAGTCTGCACAAGATACTTGATCTTGTAAAACTGATTGAACATGAACTTGTTGAAAAACAATGTTTGGTGATCGAATTTGAAAAATTTCCTTTTTAGATGACATTAATATCGAGGACTAATTAGACAGCTTATTAACATCGAGTGTTAAAACCAGCATAGAGAAGAAACATTATTCGAGCGTACAGTACTAAAGAGCATTGATTATTCGTATTCAATAGTTGTAAATTGCATTTTGTGCGTCATTGTACGTAAAATACCTGTGCGTCGTCATAAGACGTCAGGTTAGTCGCGACAGGAATTCCGGTTGAATATACTCCCCTGGAAACGACGTACTCGGCCGCCCAGAAAGAAGAACGGTGAGGGAAAGGAGGAGCTGCGGAAAAGGTAATAGGAGTCTCGGTTCTAGCCGTGGCCGGTCAATTAAATCTCGTCGACGTCGCGTGCAGGAAGCGAGCGCGGCGTGCACCGGAGGCTTCCTTTCCGATTTCGAGTGGGTGGACCCTAACTCTCGAAATTTATTAGACTGTGCGACCGACCGGCTAATCTTCTGGTTGGTAAGCCCGAGCGTGCAACTATTATCCGCGGTGTACAACCACAAGCGGGTTCCTCGCGGGCCACGTCTGTTCGTCCATCGTGTTGAAATCGGGTAAAAAAAAAAGAAAATAAAGCGAAGAACAAACAACCTGTTTCGAGATTTATGCGGAATTTCAGCCACGAAGGGGAATTCGTCGGGAATACGAATGAAACGTAAACAGTAGCTCAAAAACATAGGGGGGATTCTCCGCTTTGGCTTGTTATATGTTAGAGGCTCTTAAGTGATTCAATTTTACCGGGTGTATTACGTGTCTCTGTTAGTTCAGATGTTTTCGCTGCTTTTGGACAATGTTCTTTCCCGAGGCTTTAATGGTTGTATTGCTAGGGGACGTTTCAGTGAATATTTTCGCATTAAATGTAGATATTGAGGATAATCCGATGAGAGAATAATAGAGAACAGCCAGAGTTGTATCATCCATTTGTTGGGAATTTTTGAAATACTGTATTTTTTGTCATTCTTTTAGATACATGTAAATAGAGAACGTTAAAATGGTAGTAGACTATTGTAGTTTTGAATCGTGTGACTTGTGTTGATATCTACTGCACAATACGGTTTGGAATAGGTTACAGAATTCACAGAGTGAACCATGCAAGGTGGTAGCTCTACATTATTCAGTTATCAGTGGTAATAATAGACACTCTATAAAAGTGTAAAAATATTTTCATATCAAATATGTTGACAAATATCTATCTGTAGTATTCTAGTAATATTTTATGTCACGATATCAAAAAATTAAATTCTTTATAAATTCATATTACAGTTCTTCTCTTATTTATATTATACGTAAAGAAAGTATAAATATAAATTTCAAAATTATCACGAAGGAAATAATTAAAAAAAAGCGCGAATTTTAAATCCGAAGTATTTGAACTTCAAGAATAACCAACTACAATCCCTATCACTAATTGTAGATCCTCACTGAATCATTAAAAATAGAATGTTCAACTGTCCAACAGCGAGCATTCTCGAAAACCTCGATTCTAAATTTCTCCGAATTCGCTGAAAAATTATCAGAGTGCAGCTTTTACAATAAATTCGTTCGTCATTCTTATCTTTGCGGCATCGTGCGAGATTAAATCTCTCTCTTTCTCTCTCTCTCTTTCAAAAAAAAAGAAGAAGAAAATAAAAAACGTTGGGCAGTTTTACATGTCAACGTGTCTGTGTACGCGAGTGTTGTATATTCAGGATTTCTCATTCAAAGTCAGCATAAAATTCGTATTACCCCTCTCTGGCACAGGTTCACGCAGTCCAGCACCGAGCTGCACCTCGCTTATCGCCGAATATATGCCTGGAATCTGGGCGCTGCATCGTAAATTCAACTGGCCGTTCGAGAAATGGAACGGTTGAAGATTCACCCTGATTTCGATCCACTGAAGATTCTCTGTCTGATCGGTATGGGGCGAAGAAGCGTCGTTACGATCCCACCTCTGCTGTGGATACGGCTGTGGCTGATGATTCGTGTACGACTCCACCTGGACAGAGAGAAATCATCATGAAATTTCATCTTGGCTTCACGAAAGGAATCGAATGAAAGGAGGTAAACAATCGAAATTAATATTCACATTTTGTCCACTATTTATTCACTTATTTTTGTTTTCGGCTATATGTGTACTACATGTATAAATGACACGAAATTTAATATGCTTGGGTCTAATTAATTAATATGTAAATTCTTGTGGCGGATCGGTATCAATAGGACGCAGACAGGTCGAGGCATCAACGCGGCGCAACACCTCTCGGGCGATCCGCTGGTACCAACCGCTAACACTAGAGGGCTACGACGACAACGAGTCTGTCTAACTCGCTAGCGGTCGAATATACGAGCGATTGATACAAATACCGCACCTAGCGAGACTCCCTCTACGTCTAAGGCAGGGACTACCGGGCGTAGCCTTACTGACGAGTCCACCGGTAGTCCCGGGACGAAACGCACAACTCTCTTTTCATCCGCCACATTCAATAATACATACGATGGTTTGATATTATTTTCTTCTTCTCTTTTTTTTTTCTTTGTTTTATTAGAACATGAAAGTACAAATGAATGGAGAGAATAACGGTTTACACAGGAAAAGAGTAAAAAGGAAATAGTAAGTTAAGAGAAAGAGAGAGTGGCCGGTAAAATGTAAATCTGCTTTTAACGAAATCCGTTCATCTGGAATCGGGAAGCGAGCCCTTCGTTTCGTTCGTTCGATCCTTCCTTTCCACCCCCCCTCCCCACTCCATTTAGTACCGCATGCTGGTACCGGCCGTTAAGCACAAAGACGACTCCTTCCAGTTCGATGAAAAGTCGAAAGACTCGGCGACCGTTTCCGGCACCTTCGTGTTCCTCCGATTAACGTTTTTTCTTCTGTTAAATCCGTCTCTCTTGTGAGAGAAGCGTCTCCCTCTAGCTAACTCGTAATATTCACAAGGAATGCCCGAGTTCCGAGTTTCTTAATGGATCATTATCGTTCTAAGAACTGGCGATGGCGTCGAAAGTAAGTTATTCGGTTGAGCGGCCCACGGCGAGTTGAATCGCAAGTGGATCGGCTAAGATTTACTTAAAACTTTCCAGCGAGGAAAGATGCTGACAAGTTTCCTGATACTCCTGAACGTGCATAGCAATGTACACTCGCACTTTTAACGGCTTTAATGGTAGTTTGAGCTTCGAGAATTATTCTTCCGGGATTTAACACATTCAATGTGTTTCGATCATAATAGTTGTCCATAGTAACGTACACATTCCGACGATTGGCATTTTTCGCATCGAATGTGTCAGAAACTATTAGTAAACGACAGCCCATGTAAGTATCTAACATGAACCATTACGTTGCATTGCAGATTTATTCCATTTATTAAATATTTTAAAAAACAAATACTCTGCTTCGGATATTTTGTATATTTGAATATCGCAGATATATATATATTGTAAACTTTTGCGCATTAAAGTTTCTCATAAATACATAAATATCAACAGTCCGCCTGTTAAATAAATATTCAAACCTTCTCAAACTTCATCTGCGATCTTTTTAAAATTTCACTCAGAGTTTCGTCATCTTCTTCAATACTTTTTCTCAAATACAAATTTATTTGAAGGTAATGTGACATACTTGAATGTTTGTTACCTTGATCAATTTACTATGTGCTACATCATTTCCTCCGAAACACTTTAGCAAAGTAAATATTAGGTATAGAATGAGATGGGCGATCTTTGCGCGTGTAATTAGCATTTACGTAAGTTAACCGGAAAATATCTCGGAGCAATCAGGCTTATGTGAGTTAAGCAACAATGGATAGTATGGTTAATAAGCGGAGATAGACCTAGAAGTGAACTCATCAGTGAGATTAGAGTATTTCTGCTCTTTGGATATGGAAACATTCAGCATTAGGAATATGCTGGTAGTTTGAGTAGGTCGATGATTAGGATGGAATCTGTGAGGAGCGGGGATTTCGTCGAGTTAATAGGAATCGGTGGTTACCAGAAGAGATAGTATTATGCGCTAATGATTCACTTCTTCGACATGCTAAAACGAACAATTTTGTTAATGTTTCTCGTACAATCGAGTATGTAGAGAATTGTAAATTTGGAGTAAGAGAAACATAACATAACATCCCCTTCTGTCAGTCTAATTTAATATCATTGAAATGTTTATCTCTCTGGTTATTATTATTATTATTATTGCCATTATTATAGGTTATTATTTAGTGAGTTCTGTTCACTAAAAGAATATATACTAAAAGTATAATTCATAAAAGTATCTTCGTTTTAATATCATATCAAATTGTTAACTAATCATTATCATTTATAATTTAATAGTTTATTAGCTATAAAGCTTTTTGTTTGATTACAAACTGTAAAATGTTTGATTTGTACAACATTTTGGATCTATTACTGAGAACTTGTGGTTACTATGTTTAGATAGTTATTATTGTTAATCTTGACCAAGCTACGTTGTAATCTACAAGAGAGATAGAAATTGTTACAACTTTGTTTTTTCTTGTTGCATTGCCGTGCAATCTTCATTATCTATTCGAAACGAGTACAAACAAGGCAGGAAGTTAACTTTTTAGGGATTAAAGTGCAAGATACTTTCCTTTTGTAAATTTTTTCTCATTCCCTTCGTAAATTCTTTTTACACTTTTTACCATTTCCTTTCCACTTCCACTATAATGTTGATTTAATTAATGTATTTCACTAAAACGTAACATTTTTTATCTTGAATATTAAATTAAAAATAATTACAAAAATATAACGACACGAGTCACCGATGATAAATGTGACTTTTTACATCATGGTAAAACAAAAATTTATAAAATACGTGATACGCGAAATAAAAGAGAGGGCAACAAAAATTGCTAGAAATATTACTTTTGTTATACAAATAAAGAAAGTACAAAGTTACCTTGCAATAATAATGAAATTAATTTTAACAAGAACCTTACATTATTCACAAAACTCATAACGTAACTTGGCACGCGAATATGCGCGTTATTTATGGAATGTTTTCGGAATGACGTTGCTCTTACGATGCTACATTATAAAATCGATGCTGAACGCAAATTAAACAAATTGAATTCAGTGTACCGGATATTCCGATGAATCTTTTAACAAACATCGCTTTAAAATCCGGTTCGAGGCATGAATCAATGTTTCGCTATAACGCGTTGCGAGTAATGCATGACGCAACCAGTACTTGTATAAGAACAAATACCCGGGCATTTCTGTCGTGTTCGCGACCGATGAGTAACGCGTTTTTAAATGTAACAAACGTTGCTATCCTGCGCGATTTATTATTATTTCGATGAACATTCTTCATAAATTCGAGTAACCGTGGAAATGGAAAAGCGAATTGCGCGAAAACACGGAAGGAAATAGAAGAGCGTCCGAACATCGTCTCGTGCATCTCGTTCATCTCTCTCTCTCTCTCTCGCTCCTTTTTTTTTTATTTGTTTCGTGTTTCGTTGCAAGAGAGGGTGTAGGAAACCGAATTCAGAAACTGCGATGGAATTTATTTAGAAAAAAAAGGAAGGGGCACACAAAAGCTGCATAAATGAAAGCTAAAAGCGGAGGAAAGTCAGAGAAAACATTGTATTCTGTTTCTGTAACGAGTTTTTCTCCCTTTTTGTTTTGTTGTAATGGAAGGGAGTCGGTGGTTTTTTCGAATATATCCTTGCATTTCTATCGATATGCGCATTAAAATTCATTATTTCATATTGGATTGCTAGAGGAGTATGTTTATGTTCTTTTTCTGACAAGATTCGTTGATTTTGACTTGTTTCACTGGTCGTGCAAGGCGTGTGGCATAAATTTCGCGTGTATAGGTACGACATAACGGGTTAGAAAGGGACGTGAAATTCAAATTTATTAAATGAATAAAATATATCACATAGATGCACCTTATATATTGTATTAACATTATGCACATCATTTACTTCATTATGACTAGTGTACAAGGAAATTCAATTTGAAAATTTATCTACATTAACTAAACATATATACTGCTTTATTTTTATTTTTTTGAAACTTTATTGTGTGAAACACAAACTTTATTTTTTTGAAAACGAGACCTTAAATGTAACAATTTTATTCTACATTTTTACTTATTTTGACCTGAACAATAACCTCTTATTGATTATTCATTGGTATTCAATCGATAATTGGACTATATATATTTAACAAGTTTCTAAATTCGATTTATCTTAAAATCGAAACATATGAACAAATATTGTTTGATTCATTTTTAATTTTTCAAACTCGTAAAAAAAATTTTACTTTATGTTTTCATCTCATTTTTTCATGTAGAATTACACTTTTGCCTATTGAATTATGATTACCGGGAAATAATGATAGAAACAACAAACGACAGGAATACCCTCAAGCGTAACGAAGCCCAGCGACAGTTACCCCGAAAAAGTTTCACCAGCAATCGCAATCCGCAATGAAGAATCAGGGTTACCGTCGTGAAATTACATCTGTGGGGACTTTGATTATAGACAATCGGCAGAAGCCATTTCTTCGAAACCTTTGAAAAGAATCCTCGTTAGCTTATTGTCGACGAGGAACGTCGTTCTCGACTGTACCAGCAACGATTCGTGTCGAATTCTACTTTACGGTGTACGCGTTTCAAACTTCTTCCAACTTTTCTCGCCGTAACGCGTTAAGGATTGCCATCGATTAATTCCAGCCGTAGAACATGGCGGAAAAGCAGAACACGGAAAAATTCATTTCCAACGAGTACGTGTGTACATCGCTAGCGTTTAACGATTTGTCAAATCTGTGTCAGTCAGAGATAAATGTGTACGCGTTGGATACTCGTTGCAAGCACCGGTACTGGGATTTTCTTGGTTGAAAAATTATGCAATTCACACCTTTTTCGGTTGTGTGTCTAAGACGAAAAAATAGAATCCCGATGATTAATGGTCGTGCAGTGTTGATGGTTACCATTCTGCTTGTAAGATACAATGGTTCACGAAAGTATTTGAACACTTACAAATATTTTTTAGAAATATATTATACGTTTCACATAAAATATTTTGAGATTTCATCGATAATAAGACACGATTGTTATGATTATATTGGTGATACTTTAAATGAATCTGAAAATGTGCATGGGAGCTACAAGATATTTACTTTAAATATATGCAATAATCTTGACATTCGATTGTATTCTTTATTATATAACAAGCCGTAAATACTTCGTAAAAACTTCTATATATTTATTTTGTTGATTGCTAATTTTATCGATGTAATCATGAGAGTCGTGTTTTATTAATATGTTATTGAAATTTAAAAACGTTTTATACAAGATGTACCATATTCACGCATAAAAGTTTTCTATGGTAAATATTCAAATACTTTCGTTAGCCATTGTATAGATCGAGTTTTGTTGATAAATAGATTCTATCCTTCTGGCGGCTACTTTTCAGAATTCGGACTAGAAATGGGTTAAAAGAGATTACAATCGACTATGAATTATGGAAAGATGGAAGCTGCATTGTTTTATGCTTGATCTTTTTTCTTTTCTACATGCTGGAAAAGGTACTTCGGCCGAGTACAGAAATATTAAACAAGTTATTGCCTTAGATATTAATTTGAGATACCGACGTGTTTTTTGTTGCGAATGAATATTTATTTTTAATCTATGGAAATAGCGGTAAAATTTTACGAATAGTAGAGATTTGTTAAAATTCGATATCGCTTTAATTCAGCCGACATTATCCGAATTTGTTACATATCGCTTCCACAAATTCTGTGTCCTCGTTGTATGTATATGTGTATCAATACAATCAATGGGATAATAAAACTAGTTATCGCAGATTTAAATCAATGGCGCAGACATGCTGATGGAACGAAATGGTTGTTAGAGTCACGTTGACATTGTATAAATATTACTTAGATAAATGATTACACTATTACTTAAGTGGAGTGCAACAGTTTGCACAATACTACTTTCTATATATTTTTTATGACACTTTATCACAGTTTGGGCAATCTATTTCCCATTGATGCTTACGATAGGATAGAATTTAGAGTTTATTTCTTTCTATAGATGTAGATATGCAGTGCAAATGAATTTGAACATAGAATCTATTTCTCCAACAACCCTGGCAATTGATACGATTCTAAATAATAAAAAAAAAAAGAAAAAACATAATCTGGACTTCAAAAAATCCAAATTTTCCAAAGTTGAACCAACTAACTAAATCGAACAACGATAATTGGAGCTTTCGAATAATCCAAGCAGGTCACTCGTGGCCACGTTCTCGCGATAAAGCAACTTTCGGCTCTCGGTATCCTCGTATCGGTTCGTGACTTTAATTGAATTCGCGCAAGAAGTGCAGCAGCACGAAGGTCATAAGCAATTAGTTCGAGAACGAAGGATGGAGCACACAGGGGCGGACTTAGGCTCGGAAACAAACAAACGTACACACCAAGAGCAAGGGGTTAAATCCTCAACCGCTCCATTCAATTAGAGAAAACCGAGAAAACACGCTCCAACTGGGTCTGTGTCTCGCGTACCTGCTTTCTGTATTCGTCGAAGACCCGACATCACCTCGTGCACGAGTGTAGACGCGACGAGAGAAGCTCAAAGGGGTAGAGGTCGGTTGAAAACCAGCGGCGGGATTACCAGGTCGCGACAAGGATGACACCAGTGTAGCGCGTTTCTCGTCCGGGGACGACGATTGTTGGCGAACGATACAGTTTACGACGTACCGCCGACGACAAAGTGCAACAGTGTGTACGCAAACACACGTACGGTTGCTCGTGCTATAACTCCACACCTGTATCTATTTGGTATATACGACCGCCTCGCGGCAGACTTAACGCTTACCACGTCCGTTCTACGCGGTGCTTGCGACTTTTCGATGGAAATTTCCAAACTATTTTGCTACGTGTGCTAACCGTGGCTCACGAAAGTATTTGAACATTTATCGTACAAAAATTTGTATGCGTACAGTGGCTAGACGAAGTATTGTATTTATTATAGCATAATTAAATGCAAGTTTGATATATTAAATTTTGTATCTTTTCGTAGTACTTTCATATGATTACGAGAGTTTGTTATTATAAACATGAAATGTAGAGCCTGATAATTTCTTTGAGCCGCTATATATTTTAAATAATATATTTTAAAATTTCATTGGCATTGGAACGAGACACGACTTTCATGGTTATATTGGTCAAGTGTGAAACACGAATGCGAAAATTCAATATAAGTATTTTTCTTATTTTTTAAGCACTAGTATGAAGTTATCATTGAATACGCAAAATTGACGATGGTCCTTCAAAGCAATCGCTTCACAAAAAAGATCTTCTCACTGTTCCTCTTGAAGACGTTTTTAATTAGGATGAGTTTGACTATAGCAGGTAGCAGAATGCAAGAAGAAAGTCAGTAATTAAAAAACTGGTGGCATTTTGAAGTTTGATCTTTCTATCTTTTTCATATATCTCGTGAATTAAAAAATGATAAAAGAGAAAGACTTTAAATTAGTTCTAGTGTGAATTAGAATGACGAATGTATTAAGTCAAGTAGATCTTAATCGTCCCAAGTAGACCAGCTACGTCTATTCCTTCTTGCACACTAAGCCACTGATTACGGATTACATCCTTGAAATAGTTATAATTTTGTTAAGCGTGGAAGTTCATATGTAGAATATCTTGCAACATATCTTAGAAGTTATATCTTTTAAGAAAATGCAGAAGAAAAACGACGAGAAGATTGTTCAAAGAATATTCCTTTGAACATAGAAATGATCAAGATGAAATTGCGAAATATAGTATTTAAAGTGAATCAATGACAAAACATGGAACAAGCGGGAGATAGCAATTCCATAAGGATAATATAAATTCTCTTAAAATTTCTGTGGTGATGAATATGAGTAGTTTCACCGTGCATTTATTGCAATTCAAATGAGATGATGTATGTATAACGTTACACTGTACAACACATGAAGGTGAATGCTTTTGGCTTCCTACAATATAGTTTCAAAATTGCATTCTACTTTTAATAGAAATTACTGCCATGCTACTTTTAATATAAAAGTTATGGACTATATATTTGCTTGTATAGATTGTAATGTATAATAATTTGAGTATGATATACATTAAAAGTCAGTGGTAAAATGTGTCAGTAATTAATATTTTTAAATGTAGAAGTTAAAATAAAAATGAATTAAAAGAAATTAAATTGATAGATTTTAATAGATCCACATAATATGTATTCTACTTAAAATTTTCTAGTTCTATATTTATGAAAACAACGCCAATTGCATCAATGTGTATTGATATCAAAAGTTGTGTATACACAGAGTAAATGAAATTAGCAAATAGGACAAATTAGTGCAAACTATTAATATTACATTTAATCGTACCGCTTGGCAATCTGAATAAAACTGGTATGAAGTTCATGAAGTTATAAATTCAATATTTCATCTGATATGACATACATTTCGAAAATTAAATACGACCGCTACGTTACGTCGTAATATTTCATTGAAATTAACATTTTTGAAATTGCATTTTATTGCTACCCATATTTGACGTATTCAATTTTCATTTTTCTTTTTGGAAATTTAACATACATTACTATTATCTTATAGTTGCTTGAACTTTCATCGTTGAATAAACATGTAGTATAGGATCTAATAATTATTACGACAGAACATTATTTACAGTGAACAAAAACCTTTACATTCCTTTGCCTTTTCTCCTAATGTCTCACAAAATGAATACTCGAATTCCATAAAGTCCCTTATCTCCAAACCTATGCAATATTTACGCTTTTCTCTTACATAAGAAAATAGGATACGAGCTTCTAATGGAAATTTTTGTGACACTGTGTATACAAGCGAGACGGCGTGCGGGCTTATATCCCGAAATGTACTGCAGTCGCACTATGCATTGCACCTAAGGGCGTAGCTATGCGAAACCTCTGCAATGGCAGTTTGTCCCACGAATTTATGCACGTGGCTGCCGGCGCCCGAGAATGGGATACTTTCGACCGTTATTTCGCACGTAAACGTCAAGCCTTTTTGGCACCTTTGAAGTGTCTCCCTCGGCGGTTTCCAGGCTAACCGCGGCTATGAAATACACTTCCCTGTCGCGACACACCGCAGTGACGTTTCCCAACGATATTGTTTTAATGTTATTTGACACATTATTACTCAACAATTGGTGGAAAAGCCGCAAACCTCGCAACTATGAAGAATTTTTCTATGATTATCCGCTCCTCGCCCCCTAAACCGTTTTTCTATCCGCCCTCTTTCCGACCAGAAGATTTATTTTTCTGTTACATGCCAGCTCTCCCATTTTTATTATTGCTATTTGGTTGCATTTGAAGCTACACACGCGCGACAGAGACGTTCCGCGGAATGTACAAAAACGTTTACCATTAATTCGTGAGGATGGAACATCGCGATATTGGAATATCGATCTGTTTTCTGTGACAGTTTTATTAATTTTATCGTGCGCCCCCGTTTCGCAAAAGTTTTGCAACCTACGAGTTCTTTGAAACGTCACGTTAGCCGCATCATTGAATTTTTCTTCCAGTTATCTGTCATGTTGAATAAACAAAAATTTATCGTTGTTGTTAACCCAATGGAGGTCACGGTTGATCTGTCAGATACAAATACGAGATACATAGTTTTGGAATATTTTTAAACGGGCGTATTTTAAAACTTCCTGACGAAGGGTAGCTTATGTTATACATTAAATCCTTGTACGTTTATTATATTTATAGATAAATACATATCATATATATTTTTAGATTTGTTCTATTGTTAATGACAGGACAGTGTAATGAATATTGCATGTAAAAAATGATATCGGAAATTTATGGAAGATTTTGTTATAATTTAAAATATTTATGAATTATGCCAGTGGTGGTAAGAAATTTATAAATTGGATTAGAGCAACGTAGTTAATTCGTAGAGAAATGAGAGGACAATACTTTGGTGATTAAAAATATTCGAATTTTTGCGAATGAATATATTTTGTTTCCGGAAGCATATAAAATATTGAACGAAAAGCATAGGAATTTTATCTACATCAAATAATATTTATAACACTTTACTTCAAATATAATATAGTAATATTTCTGTCACCGGTTAATTCTAGCATAATATTAAAATTTTTATGTCAAATAATTTTTATTACGTTATTGAAAGAAAATATATATGTAAATACTAATATTAATCAATCATATACAGCAGACCTATGTTAATTAAAGTTATAATTAATAATGATTTAAAAAATGGAATAATAGTTTACTTTATTTCATGTGTATACACTGATGATCAGCCGCCTACTGATTAATTACTATTGGTCATATATATCTGTTTCATTTTCTACAAAATAATTTACAAACTCCACATTTTATTTTAAAAAGTACTAAAATTTAATACAACATTTCACTTCTAAGATTATAACTCCTTTTGTTTAGTTTTTATTAAAACCGGGACAAGGGAAAAGGATTATATTGATATTTCAATAATATTTTACGATCTATTCCTAACAAGAAATGAATGTGATTCACTATAAGCAATTTATGCAGAACCAATTCTCTCTCAATACTTTTTCAATCTTCGTTAAGTCTCAATGCATAGTATTACCAAGGGAATTTACTTTTTCCACTATTTCTTCTGTGATTAAATACAGTGCACTGTCTCGAAAATCTATAATCCTATGTCACTGTACTATATTGATCGCTTTAATCTTAGTTTGCGTTGGAATTTGAAAAAGTCCATTTGGAGAGTTAGAAAATATCACTGAAATTCTTTTTTAACCACATATTTATTCATCAATTATACATCTATTATACTGATTGCAACTTTATACCATATGTTTCAAATATGAGATATAAAATAGAAGCAAACGAAGAGTTCAAAGTTCAAAGTTCAAAGTAAATGTAAAAGAAAATGAATTGATTTTTTCAATGAGAAAAAGATGTACACTTCTTCTCAAAATTGCTAATTATAGTTTTCAAGATGAAATATCTTGTAAATTCTATATACATTTTCAGATTTGTTTCAAATTTGATCAATGCAATCATAACCCTCGTATCTTACTGCCGCTAATGAAATCTCAAAATGTTTCATATAACACGTACAGAGCATTCACATAAAGCTTGGCGAAGGATAGTTATTCTTTTCATAAAGAAGGAAAGCGGTGAAAAGCCTTGTAAATTCTTTACTTTAGATCTTCTATAGAACATCACAGTTTCATTAGCAACTAAGCATCACGTGCCTCCCGGAAAAATACCTGGAGGACTCGTTCATTGGCAGCAATTTAATTTTTCATATATAGGGTGATATCGTCGGCGAAAGAACGGGTACGTACACACGTAGATTGTTGGAAGGTTCGAAATTTGCCCGAAGGAGATCGCGCGCAACTCGCATGCAAATTTTGACCGCAATCGAGGGGTGGTACGTGCACAGTGTGTAAGAGGTATAGAACGTAACCTACAGCGCGCGTACACGACGAGAAAGAATGGTGGGAAGAATGAAAGAAAGCAAGGTAGAGAAAAAAGGAGAAGGAAGAAAGATGGAGGAGAGGAATGAAAAGAAAGAGCCGTGGCATCTCGCGCAGTTGCCTTTTAGACGTTCCTTTTTCACAGACTCTTCTCGTCCGTGATTTCCTGGCCTCGTCGAGATTCAGCAGGTATTTAAGCGCGCTTACGCTCGATGAAAGAGCCCAGGGTATAGCCTGGCTGGTATCGAGTGAGCCAAAGGGGTTGGGAAGGGATCGAGACTGTTGGAAAGGGAAGAGATTGTCTAGAAGGTAGTGGGGAACGAGCAGAGAAACGGACTGTACCAGAAGAAAGAAACTGAAAGCTGATGCTCGAACACCCGAATCGATCCTATAAGATTCTTCCATTCTCCCTTTTACAGGGTTAGCCAGCTGCTTGCAGCTTTCGAATCGACCGACGTGTTCGGACTTCACTTTGTTTGAGAGGGACTCGGCCATCGAAATTCGTGGCTCTCTGCAATTTGTCCGACGATTTCGCCAACGAAATCTCAATTAAACCGACTTAAATACTACGGCCAAGGTACAATCCACAGTACTAGACAGATAAGGTGTTATGCTTGATCCGATTCCAGCTCTATGTAATTTTCTTTTATTGTAATTGTAAGCTGCCTCAATGACGTGTCTACCGATACGTATAGTGTTAGATAGAAGCTTCAAGCGATTTGTACGACTTGTTACTAGGGAATTGTTATCATTTTTATTTAGAACTAGAACTAAATATATATCGTTTGAAAATGATGTGATAAATACAAATCTCCAGTACAAAATTCTCACAAATTGCATAGTATAAACCTATACAATTCCTATAATTTCTATATAATTTCATGGAATCTAACACCATATTATCCGTATCACAGAATTACCCAAGTTCCCTTTAACCAGATTCACATCAAATGTTTCATAATCTGAATAAAACAGTGTTAAATAACTCAGTCCTACCTCAGTTCAACCCTGAGAATACACGCGATTCGTGTTACACGTAAGAAATCTATTATTCAATAAAGTCAAACTAGCTCCACTCCTATATATATCATTTTCTGTACTTCGTATCTCTATGTTTGTAATATCTTTCACACGAATTTTGGCTCAGTTTAAGTACTAACATGAATTTTTTACGATCCTTAACGTAGCTCCATCCCTCAACCGAAACACCACCGAAACTACCTGTTTAAAGAGAGTAAAGGATCGGAGTTTCAGTTTGTTTGACTCGAGTTCAAATGACAGAATTTTGTCACCAAATCGATTGTACACGGTTCTATTCTGCTATTCCCTAACAAAGAAAGGTTAGCGTCATATCTAAAGGATATCTTCGAAATCAATTCGCCGGTTGCTCTCTGTTGGACGTCATTTTCTGATGGTTGTCTATGGATCCACGAAAACTTTCATCTGGAGCTGTGTTATTCGACGTCCAAGCGTTCTCATCGATAATCTATGAGCCAGATCTGATCCAGCGATTGCACTGACGCTTCCACATATGGCAACGCACGCGGATACGATAAATCATGGCGAATATGAGCTCGAAACACGCGGTATGCCATTCGAAACAGGTCGAACGTCCATGGCAAGCGTTTGCAGTTTCACTCCAAACTTCGTATCTCTCTCTCTCTCTCTCTCTGTCTCTCTTTTTCTCTCTCTCTTACACATCTGATCGATGATCCTGCAGTGACAGTCGTTGTTGGTTTGCTGAGCTACGCTGACCCGTGACACTTGGAAAATTAAGAACGCCTCTCATAAAACTACTATTTCCCCGCGCTTGCTTTTTCTCTTTCCCGTCTCTCTGCTTGATTCTGCTTGAACGAGTGAACTGAACTCGCGTGGAAGATTAAACTTCCAGCCATTGTCTCTCGCCGTTTTTTCCGCGCGCTCCTCCTTTTTCCCTTGTGATGTATTGACGCACAGGATGTTTCGTAAACAACGATCTAGATATAATGTACCGATAAACGAGATGATTTTTATGAGAAGCCCGTGTAAAGCTCAAAGGATTTTTGATAAGAAGGGTTTGTCGGAGGGAATCTATAAAAATTGTTGTATAAAATTGTTTCAAACAAAGTTGGTGTATTTATAGATGTTAAAAGTAGGTTTCGTAACTGAGGGAGATGGGAGAAATAAACAGGTAATAAATAAATTGTTGTTTCAAGCTCTGCTATTCTTAAATTGTGCTAGCGAATAAAGAGAAGATTATTAGAGATTTATCGCAAGAGGGCGATATAAAAGATAGTAAATTTTAAGTAAACTTAAAAAACATGATCTTCGTAGTATTATCATCTTTTTGTACTTTTCAATTTCTGGAGTTGATCAATGAGAGTTTTGAAGAGAGAGTTTTTGATGAAAACTACTGTATGATAAGTCACAATTGTTGCTTTCTGTTGAAGTTGACTGATAGAAGAACGACTGGATGAATTTGTAACAGAAAAATATATTGAAATAAATAAAGGTATAAGTATAAGTATAATGTATAAATTTATGGTGATCCAGATCCTCACTCTCACAGTGTTACAATACAATAGAATCGATAGGGAGCATGTTCATATATTTATAGCAAAGGACATCACCAAAAAAGTTAACCTTGTAGCTCTAGCTAAAGGCTACAAGAAACATAAATAGAAATCTACTTATAGCTCCTTTGTTTCTGTACCTTGTAACCCAAAACATAATTTATATTCAAGGGCACAATAATATAGACCTTTCTTTATTTAGAATATTTTTTGTTTGTTTCACTAAATTTTATTTTCTGCGTAACAGCGGTCCCCAGGTCACGGATATACAAAAATAAAGATAGAGTTTTTCCCGAAGTAATTACTTCAACACTTTCAAAATTCAATGAAATATTACTAAAATTGTCCTCTTATTTGATTTTGAAATTAAATGTACGTTATTGTCAATTATTTGAATATTTAACAAATTTTAATGACAAATATTAAACGTTATAATATTAACTACGCTCTTAGTTTCTCTTTAGAACTTCATCAATTTATCGTTATTTTTGAAACCTTAGAAAATTGTTCCCCATTTCAACTACGTCGTATTAAAATATTTTCTTTTATCAATTAAATGACATCTAAATTGAAAAATCGGTTTAATGAAATCTACGATATAATAGCTTGAACAATAGTCAAGTTTCTAATCCAATGTGATAAAGTTTCATCCGCGATGTAATTTTATATAGGATAAGTATATAATCATAAAATATGTTGAAATCTCTTTCATTATTCATATCATATGTTAACAAATCACTTCCATACAATTTCCACTTTTGTTTTCTATATTTTAATTTTACACACGCACCTCATACGAAGTGTCATAAAGTTTCTAATAATGCAGCGATCTTCGTTGATAAGGAATATAAATATTGCTAGTGTTACTTCTAAGATAGGAGGCTTGGATCATCCATTGATCAATATGTCAGGATTAACAGTAACCTGTGAACGACAACTAACTTCAATGATACGTATGCACCACTCTGACAATTGTATCGATTGCACACAGAAGTGATTAGCATTGTTCCTTAGTCGTGTGGTTGATGTATGTAATTACATATCGTATAGTAACTGTTTTACTCCTATTCACGTAGACGTACACAATCGGATGATTACATAATCTAGCATCATTTACAGTAAACATGTTTGTCTTGTTAAGATTAGTATTTCTGTATGGACGGCGGATACATATGTTTCCTCTAATCACCGATCAATCATAGTGCACAGATTGTCAACGCAGCTTTAGGACGTTTCACCATATGTGACATATGTATGCTGTCAAATAAAAGTTTTAGGACAGTTTTATTTTTTATTACTGAACTGCGGATTGTTATTGACGTATGAAAAATTTAATGGTACAAAATTGTATATAATATGCAAAATAAAATTTTCGAGGTATAGATAGGTTTATTTGAATGAAGGAAAATACATTCGTCTTGTAATTCGGTAAATTCGGTTAAAAACAATCTTTCAATAGACTATTTGACTCGTTATTAGTGATAACCTTTTGATGAATGGAAATTTACAGATGTTTTGATAATATAAATCTTATTTTGGGAAAGAATTTTTACTTCGTTGTTCTGTTAGATGATACAGTTCAAAAATTTCCTTGTAACTTACATCCTTTTCGATTTGACGTGTAATCGATACAAAGAAAATTCGAAAGGCTATAAACTGGATTATCGAAGCGTGAAAAGCTTAGATTGGATTATATATTTTTTTTTTAGTTATACAAACGTGAAATCTTTTACGTTTCATACGCGAACGTCATCAAAGTTTATTCTGAAAGTTCGTAAAGCCCGATTCTCAAATGGTATTTTCAATTGTATACCTTCGATCACGAAAACAAAAACTTGTACCTATAGAAAAACATTCGACTATATTTCATTCTATTCTTTACGTGGTACAATACACGTCGTAGAAACGTGATAGTGTTACCTGCTAAACCTGGAGGATTTGAAACAGTTGCGAAAAAATAGTGCACAGTTAGTGTCATACAGGATTGGTGCACGCTATAGAATCCTTATAGAAATTTTAGTACAATTAAAAATACCAACTATATATTAATATAAGATATATAAAAATAATAAATAATCTTACGTGCCTTAATAATAATAATTTCATACATATATATATTTTAACAATTCCTCTACATATTCTCTATTATCAAAGACACAAATTCATAATGTTTTGAAAAATTCATTTTCTATGAATAATGTTTTAAACAAAATAGATAATAGGAACAATTTGATTAGCTAAAATTAATTGGAACATTTGCGAATGTAAGGACGTATACAGATATATATATGTATACGGAATATTTTTAAACTGTGGTTAGGAAAACTCGAGCATCGCAAACGTTTTGTTAATTTCATTTCCAAATAAATGGGCAAATGAAATTTCACCTGATGTCGTTTATGTTTGCCGAGTTACGATTAGTATCCTGTACGGTTGCCTGTGTCGTTATATTAATTATAGAAATTAAACCGCCGTGCATTGATTAAACGCAGAAACTAAATCGGCGGCATGCATTAAACATAGAGCGTAAAATTACTCGCATTAACTACGATCGCCCGTCCAACCCTTTCATTTTTGACGCAGTTATGGCGGAACGAGATATCGAATCGAACGAGGAAAAATTTGAATTTTAATACATTGTTAAAGTATTCCAGTTCCAATCAGTTATTGGAAAATCGAGGACAATATAACATCCATCACAATTGTAATTCTATCATTTCCAAGATCGTTAAACATCAGAGACGGGTAATACAAATATCAAGGAAATTTATCAACATCTGATTTTTCATAAGATTTTTACATAAATTTTTCGAAATTAAACGGATCCAGAAAGATAAATTTATAACAATGATAAAATATATATTAATTATCGTAATGAATGAACCAATATTGTATGATTGTTTAACATTTTTCATAGAGAATGTGCAATTGTATTTACTTTGCTAAATTTAATATGTATTTCTGTAGCAATCGATATATCAGCGAAGCTTTTTTGTTTCATTCGATACTTTTGAAATGGTAGAGAAATACAATACGTTGAAATTGTAATGATAAAACTAGCCTTTTTGCGATAAGGTAAAAGTAACAGGGCAACTATAAATTCAATATTCTGTATTTATTTTTTATACATATACGCTCTTTTGCGAGCCATTTTTTTTATTAGAATCTAGATTTTCAAAATATTATTTCGGCTTAGTCAGTACGAATATAGTGTCACAATAAAGTTTACTTTAGATATTTTTTTCTTCTCTGTAATCTACGAAATCTGTTATATTTTTCGTTATCTAAAGCTTTATATCTTTTGTCATGGAAATAACATTGAAATTTCAATTAAAGTTCCAAAAGAGACAATCAAAGAAATTATAAACAAGCTTTCAATTGCTGAATCAATACTTTATTATATGAATGCTTCACACACGAAAGTTTATGGTCACGATAAGAAATTATTATACATTTGCTTCTAGGAAAAACAAATTTTGTAGTATCTTTCTGTCAAAATATAATGACACTTGAAGGGCTGGTTTAAAATTGACTAGCAGAATTAACTACTTATTTCCGTGAGGAAAAGCGCGTTTCATAGATTGATTCTATCGTCTAACTGATAAGGTAAATCGCATAAAATCGGTTTATGATCCGAAAATTATTTTCTTCTTTAATCTCAGCATTTTTTACGAGCGAATAAATTCTAAATTCTAACGAGATTTCGAAATGTTTAATACAATTTTCTTTAAACTAGTCTCGTAATACTACATAAAGAGTAAAAAAAAAGAATTATCAAGCAACGATGTCCTAACCGTAGGACTAAGAAATCAAAACAACATGTTTTCTATTAGGCAATCATTTCTATAAATTAACTATAAATATTGTTACAACCTAATTCAAATCTTTCATTTTATTATAAAAAAAAGTGCAACAAGCCAAGCCAAGGAAATATTCGACATTCTCCGATGAGTCATTTTGCGTATCGATATTTGAAAATCTACCAGCATCACGAGAAGAGATAAAATAAATTCCCGCGCTTTCCGTAACGTGAGACCAATCAAGGTAACATTCAGACTAGCATCAAGCGTCGGTTTCGTCAGCGCATCACGTTTCTCGCTGCTGAATCACGCTCGATCGAAAGAGGCCGCGCTTTTTTCTCTCGAGTTGTAACGAAAATCCGAAAAAAAAATAATTTATGCAGCCGTACAAAGGGCTGCTGGCGGGAGCTTTTCTGGTGTGAAGATTTGGTGAAAAACTCGGGACAAAGAAGCGTGCTTCTGTAGCGCTTCTCCTTTCCGAGCCTCTACTTCGGTTTTTCGCTTCCGCCGACGCCACCGCTGTTAAAAAGAATGCTGCGTAAGAATGGAAAAGACAGCGGGGAAGATTAACTTCTTAACGCAGGAATTTTTCTTTGCTTCACCGGTAGCAAATAATTTAAATCATCATATAATAAAAAGACGAGTCGTGGCAAGAATGAGAACGGACATGATATATCTTTTACAAGCCGTCTGAAAAATAATAATTTATTATTCCATATTAATAAAATATGTTTCATTTTTCGTGATATTTTTTTAAGTAATACGATATTTCTTTTATTATGTCTATTTGGAATCTAAATTGAATGTATTAATGGAATCTTTATATTACTGTTGTTCAGCAGTTTTTAAAAAAATAGTTATACACCCTACAGAATATTAGACCGTGCAAACAGCGTTGCAGACATCACGAGATACAACAAAATTACTTTGCGATCATCTTTTTGGAAGAATTGTTAATTGTTAATTGTTTCAGTTATACAGGCCGTTACGATAAAAATATGCAAGGTGATTTTGAAAACAGATTCTCAAGAATGTATTCATATATCGGTTGAACATAACTGACATTGTATCAATGATAAAAGAAAATATTCTGAATTCAAAGGATATACTATAACCAATAACCAATGATTAAACTAATCAAACCAACAGGCGTATATATTGAGATTGACTGATAGAGGAACGAGTGGATGATTTTGTAATTGAAAAATATATTGAAATAAGTATAGGTATAAGTATAAGTACAGGTATAGTGTATGCTGATCCAGATCCTCACTCTCACAGTGTTACAATACAATAAGAAGATATGATAGGGAGCACGTTCATATATTTATAGCTCCTTTGTTTTTAGACCTTATAACGCAAAACACAATTTATATTCAAGGGCAGAATAATATGGACCTCTCCCTATTTTCAATTTTTTCACTAAATTCTATTCTCTTCGTAACAGCGGACTTCAGGTCACGGATATACAAAAGAAAAGGTGTAGAGTTTTTCTTGAAATAATTACTTCAACAGTATATGTTAAAAATGTGTGTGTATATTAAGTGGTTAAGAAAGTGAAATAAATATCGTACAGACGGATATATCAGACCCAACGGTAGGTTAGAACGCCTGCTGCAAGCAATTTTCTTTCGCCGCGACCGATCCGCTCCGCATTTACATTGGAAATGGAGTACGGAACAAACTGGATGCGACGACGAACGATAAAGTTCGATGTACGCGATCGTCCGATGGCAACGTGCACGGTATAGAAACTGTGTATCAACGTTATGAACACGAATTTCCAACTCTTTACTACTCTTTCGCGGATGTTTGCGACTGTGGCATCCGTATAGACTGTTGGCGTATCGATATTACATTATAATAGTAATCGTATCAGCCAAGAGGAAGCAGATTTCGATTATGAAGCGTAGAAATAGAGACAGTTACATCGAAAGTTTTATTTCATGAATTTTGTTGATGTATAAGAGTTCTAGTATAAGGGGCACAGAAAAAAAGCGTGATATTTAATGATAGACAATTGTAATATTTAACAATCAATTCTGTGTTATCAAAACTCTCCTTTTAATCGATATTGTTGCACTCTACCTGGCATTAAAGAAATAATTCCCTTCTTGAATGTTTATGAAATTTCGTAAATCTATCAATTATTTCTATAATAAAAAAAATTTCGTAACATTTGGTAAAGAGAAAAATGTTTTTAAAGGGTTGAAAAAGATCGGTTATAAAAGGGTTATTTAAGGTGTATCGTATTTATGCTTAATATAAATATACTAGTAATTCTATTTATATACTGAAACACATTTATGCTTGAAGATCAATTAACTGGGAAGCATATTTTGCCAACATTTCTGATTTATTTCCCATACAAGTTGCATAAAATTACGTGCATTATATTCAAGCTATAAATGAAATCTATAAATGAAACGAGTTACCTCAATTCGATAATAGCCACGTTCATGATAACCATCCACATATCGTTTGCGTTTTGCATATTCAAAAACAATTAACAACCGTAAAAACAGTAAATTCAGTTTAAACTTCAGTTTGATGCATCAATATGAAAGTTCGTTGTTATGATTAAACATAATGTTACACGATAAGATATATTTAAACAGACAAATCAAAAGTATATCAAAAAAATAACAAAATTATACAATCGTGCAGTTGGTTATTGGCAGTTTGAAGAGTGATTTGCTCGCGATTAAGCGAAGAAGTTACAGCATATTCACAATGGAGTCGTATTATCTGGGTCACGTTGATTACTTATTCGATGACAAAGTTATCGACGTCAAAACCAATATCGAATGTTCCCGGTTTCGAAGTTCAAAGACTCGAAGGATAGAGATTTCGTCAATCGAAGGGATTTAACTTGTGGTTATCTGCGATCCATATGTACGATTCGAAGAGTAGCTGCCAGTCGCTTCGCCAGATTACGCTTAATTCATATACACTGATTCTAGAGAAGTCTGTTAGCGAAAGATGAAATACGTTTGAAAGGATTTTCAAACTGATCTTGTATTTTCTTATATTCATGTCAATTAAAGATAATAAGTACAGTAGTTACAAAAAATATTTGCACATCATATTTATTATAGCATTTACATGCTAATTAGTAGGGCCCATAAGTATTTTAAATTTTGTATCGATTAGTATTTCCAATCGGTTAATACCAATACGAAATACCAATATGTAAATACTAATTTTCATATGACTACGAAACTTGATTCTTTAAAATTGTATTTCACTATAGCCATTTGGAGTGACATGATAAAAAAGAAAGGTTGCCACTGATTGGATAGCTGAAATAGTTAAAACAATCGTTTAACAAGCGAGAGATCCAAGTTCGAATCGTGGTCTCGTAATCCGATCAGCTGACCTGTTTTCCCTTTGCATGTGCAAACACTGTCAAGATTTGTAGTGACAGCCATTATAGTGAATTCTAGCAAAAGCACGCGTGGCCCACGTATTTTCCGCAACATTTTGTAAAAATGAATGTAGACACAAAAAAGATTATATTTTTTGTATTTTATACTTTTTATCATACTAAATAATTTTCTACAACAGTTGTCGTAAGCTGCTGGACTTTAATCTTTATTTATGTTTCGTTACGTTCATTTTTTGCAAACAAAATTATCCCTTAACATATATTAGAATCATGTTGTTTATAATATAAGTCTCGATATGCATAAAAGTTTCTTATAGTAATTGTTCAAATATTTTCATAAATCGCTGCATATTGATTAGCTAGCGTTAAATTTAACGATTATATCTCTACTAATATATCTGTAATTAAGTCTATAAGTATATCAGATACCAATTATACTTAAAGGAGGTTACAGAAAAAGATTTTTCAGATTTTATAATTTATTAAAATATTTCATCACAAATCTCGAACTCATTTTCTGCAACTGCATATAAATATAATTACACATTGCCTAATACAGCTGTAACATTAATTATAACTATACCAATGTAGATATAATCGTCACATTTAATAAATTTGTCAGATTTGATCAAAAACTAATTATACCTAGCAACTTGTCAAAAAGAAACACGAATTCATTACCTAACCCAATAAGTTTTATCACTTGCAGTATTTTAATTACATATATGCTAATGTAAACATGATTATTACATCTAATAAATAGGGCAGATTTGATCTAAAAATACTTACGCCTGGCAAATTCTCTTAAAGAAACACGAACGAATTTAGTAGCTAACCCAATAAATCTTATCACAGCGCCATCGAGTTACAGCGAATGGAAAAGACGCGCAACGAGGCCTAGTTCCCTAGACGCTATACGCTTTAGATCGTAAAGTTATAAAGCGAATAGCCGTATATGTAGGTACGCGTATAATTACGTTATCCGTAGCTGAGATCGGGACTTGTTTTGAATTCATGGGCGGCGTTGGGATATACTGCGTATCTAGACCCGCCGTAAAGCTTTTCCCATTACGTGTGTACTTGTCACGAAAAGACCTCTTCCCGCGTTCTCGCAGAATCCTCGAGTTACAGGAGATTTATTCGAATCAAGATACTACCTCCCGCGTGATTGCAAAGCTTACCCGTTGGAAGATATATATTTCAGCCGCGAAGGAGAAGTATGTCGGAATATCGGAGCCAGATGGAGAGGAATCGTTCCCTCTCTGCTGGAAGTCGAAAACGAACCTACTCTTCGCTACGTCACATTTCTTCCACCGTCGGACAATTCGTAACGCTTATGAATGATTCTGACATCCGACGGACGTTTTGTCGATAGTTGGAAATACATCCGTACGCGTACTTCGTTGACAGAAATCGTTTATCGAGATATATTCCCCAGGATTCGAAGGTTAATCAGCGAGAAATGTTACGATTTTTATTAACCCACTAAGGTATAAATTTTTCTTCCATTTGTTAATAGAAATGATTATATATATTTTTAGAGTACGGCAATATTATTCAGATGAGTATCATTGATATACTTAATTAATTATAAATTGACTATAATTATACGGTTTTACAAATACGATGTATTAATGGAAATTATTACACGCTTTACAATAAAAGACAACCAATAGTGCAAGTGGGTGTACAATATATTTTTGTCAGATATCTAAGTATGCTAATTTATAGAATGTAGCCTGGATTCATAAAGGTCAATGGATAAAATAATTAGCTACAGTGAAAGTGAACTTTGCTTGTATACACGTCTGTAGAATACGGGCATATGTGTTAAGTGGTTAAGGATGTTCCTTGTCAGAAAAACGCTTGAAACCACTACTTATTCCATTAGATTTCTGCTGTTTCAGAAATGTCTTTCATAAACAGCTTTTATCAATGTAAAACTGTAAAATTATTATTAATATTTGTGATATTAATTTCGAATTAATACAAAAATTAACAGGTAATTTAATATAGGTAGGATTTAAAAAATGATCATAAATTTTTTATGGCAATGTATGATATAATATTTGGAATAATTAACATTTGATGTGTTCCACGCAAATGAAGAAAAGTAGATTTATTTGAGAAGTAATTAAAATCTCTTGATCCTTCTCTTCAACTTTTCACGTATAGTATAAAAAATAACGTATAAAACGTTATGGCAATATTTTTTTATGCTGTAGGGGGAAAAATAATATTGCAAAAGTGATTGCAATTTATGTTCATTTTTAACGGTGTATTCAACCTTTTAATGCCCTGAATAAACGTGAATCCTTAATGAACAGCTAATTAAAGTACAGTATTACACCGAGTGTAAAAAACAATTTCAGTTACCCAATATTAAAGAACTTCACTTTGAAATTTCAAGTGCGATAAGAAATATAAAACTACTGATAAGATCATGATACAATGTAACAGACACAAGTACAACGTATATACATATATATAACATAACGTGATTCCACGAACCTTTGTTAAAACTTGTCAAGTTTTGTTAATATTTCAAACGAAATTTCCCCACAAAAATCAGTCCTCAATTTTGGCAATAAATTTAAGTAATACAATGTGGGAAATATATAAAGCCCTAAACTGCGACCATAATACCCTAGAGAATGTACAAAAGTACAGTGTATTTCTTCCACTGCAGTCACGAAACCTACTTTCATGGTTTCACTGAAAAATTTCCATCCGCCTTGTAAAATCTGACTAACTTTCAAAGTGATCTCGTCTCCGGGTGGATACAATTTTCTCTCTCAGAAAGGGGTCCATTGAATATCGCGCGTCGGGCGTTTGAAATCGCATGGTTCGCGTGCTACATTTCATCGTGACGCTGCAACTACGTTAGAGGATATCGAACGACACTCCCACCATAATAGAAATATAATATTTCACGGTAACAGGCTCTCTCACGCGTACCGTGTTTAAACATTTGTAAGGCTGACTTTATGTACACGTGGTGCCAGGCTTCTACTCTAGGAGTTGTCGAGTAAATAGTCCGAATGGGATTTACCTCGGTAAATATGTCTCCCGATACGTCATGGAGCTTCCACCGCTATATAGCGCCGTTTATAACGCAGCCAAGACGGTTATGGCACGAACCAGTTATAATAAATAATATGCAGTCTAAGGAATCTCGCCGAGGACTCTGCTTGGCAAGTAAAAACGACACACAACGCTCCATCGTCAGGTTATATCGACGTTCTTCGAGAGTTTCCAGCGATCTTTGTACCTTGACAGACGCGTACTTCAAGTTAGGTTTTCTATCTGCTGTCACTGGCTTCTATTTTCAATCAAATAGTTATGGGAAATAATATTATCCTCTGCTTGATTGACAGGATTTCTGTCTATTGTCACTGACTTCCACTTTTGATCAAATAGTCAGGGAAAATAATATTCTCTGATCGATCTTTCTTGAAGCGATATCTCCTCTGTTTGTATTTTGTTGTATTCTCATATTGTTGTAATATTATGATGGTTTTGATATTTCATTGATTATCAGAATCATATCTTCATATCGTTAAAATTCCGTTGAAAATGATCCGTTCATCAAGCCATCAATTCTCTTTTGTAGTTATGTTATGTCTCACGAGAGTCATTCTTTATCGTTGTTCGTTCGAATCATAGAATCATACGTTCATTTTGAAACAATGTCGTAACATATACCATAAAATAGTACTTGTAGTAATACCATAAACCACTGAGATGTAACATGTAACTTGCATTACTATGAAATTACATAGTTTCCTCTGAACTTCCCGTGTTGTACGAATGGGCACAGTAGACACAGTAGAGTAGTCACTAGAACCAAGTCAGATTTTTGCAAAGTATCTTATTATCAGCTATATTTCACCTTTTTAGATATAAATAATTTTCTGTATCACGATGAAATCGATCTTGTATTTTAATTACTATTCGATCATAACACAATCGGAATTGCTAATTGCTATTTTGTACATCCTACAATACTAGACAGTGTCTAGATAAAATGATCGAACTTATAAAACTTCCCGGACTCTCTGTTCCTATCATATTCCTTCAGCTTGCGTTTTTATACAACTCATTACAAAAGATTCGTCATTTTTCATGATCAATACCAATTACGTAATCACGGGAAGCAGTGCGCTAGCATTAATTTCTCAAGAAATTACTTCGCGATACCTCTCACTGAGAATCAACAAATTTATAAACTTACAAGTTGGCGAGCTTACAAACAACGTTTTTCGCAGGAAGTAAATTGCATTAAATTTCAATCCATTTCATTAGTTTCGCGAGTTGGCACACGAGTGCTCGAACGATTTCAAACAAATTATAAGAACTTATATTTATTTCTTAGGAACCAAATAGGTGAAGTATCCGCATCAATATATAAAAGACATTCTTTGATGTTTCAAGAAATATGAAGATCGATGCACAAGCGGTATTCGGTATAAAACAGCAAACGCGCGCGTAGAGACCCCGTGATCAAATATTGTTTCACGTGATGCGCGTCCTTTCCTTCTATGCTTCGAGGATACCGAAAGGAAGGTTGGGGCGGGGGGAAGAAGAAAGGGTTATTCTTTTTCGAAAATGAATAAATCACCGTCTCGGGAAACAATCGTTGGTTATTCTTTTTTCCGGGTGAACAGATTCGGGGCCCGTCACGCGCGGTCATTAAACGTATAAAATTACAAGAAAAACGCGGACATGTCACGTCGCGGAACAAACGATCGCATCCATTATCGTCGCTCCGTCGTCGTAAACCTGGCAGCCATTGCTTCCCGGAACCGTTCTCTCGCCTCCATCGTGTATTAAAGGCAACCCAGCCGCCTATATCTAGAATATCTATTCCCACCGGGCCAGGTTTACTTTCAATTCTCAGGTGTTCGATTAATTTTCGTATCGGTGCAGCTCATCTTCGCCAAACGTTGTACATCCAGGAGAAATTTTCATTCGCCGCTGCTCGGAAATACCGCCCGCGGCCATCGAGAATCCCGTCGTCCATTTCTCAACGATGGATTCTGGAATCTAGACACTTCGATTTCATTGAGAATCGATATTACACGATGAGAAAGAAGGGGCGAGAAGTCATACCGAAATTGCACACGCTACCGCTTGAAGGTATCCTGGCACTTGTCTCCTTTCGGGAAGATGTATTGTAAAAATGAAATTATGAATGAATGAAACTACAGTGATTTTATCGTTCGTAATGTACGTGTAACGGTATGTGACACGCTGATTAAGTTGCTTTTTGAGATCACTATGCAGTAATGGAGCTGGTAGTACACATGATAAGTCACATTTTTTATTTTTCATATTATAGAAATTTTTAAATCAATTGTCAATTAATCAGATATTACCAAAACTGTCTTTTTTTAATTCATGAAATTCTTTTAAAAAATGTTCGCGTCAGAAATATTTATTTCTCCCGACTCTCTCGCAAGATAGCAGTTTTTTAAATTATTTATATCATAGGTATTAAATATGTCGTTAACTTTTTCCATGATACTTTGTGGATTTGTCACAGATTGCTAAAAGACTTATATGTTTGCGCTAGATAAGTTGTTTGCTTCCCTACGTGAGATACCTCGTTTTAACATTTAAATAATATTATAATCAGAAAATTAACAAAATTATGCTTATCATACTTTTCCTGTAACCTTAATATTTTGTTTCTTGGAAAATTCTTTATCTTCGGATCCTTTAATGTTCGAATCATGTGATGGAACAAAGTAAATGCGTTATAAACTGATAGAAACGAAAGTATTCTGATTATAATACAACCAGTGATATTTAAATAACAGATATATATAGTAATTAATAAAATATACATATTATTACTACGTTTCTTAATAAGCAGTTTAACATTAGAATCTGTGGAGCTCCCATAAAAATATAGCAAATGCTTCTTCTAACTAATTCCTCATTAATTCGAACACCTCCATAAAATTCGTACACTATCGCTTCAAATCTACCAAAATGTTTGAACGATAATATAAGTTATATTAGGTACGCGTGAAAGGAACAGCGGAAATGCGTGTTCGTGGAAGATGGAAAGTCGGAAATACAATTGCTGGCACTTATTGGGTCGGCGAAGGGAGAGATAATTTTTCAACGGGACAATGTGCATTCGACAATGCTCGAGGCTCAACCAAGGAAGCGGTTTATCGACTATGGAATTCGAGGCTTGGAGTGGCCAACAAGAAGCCCTGACCCGAATTTCGCTCGAAAATCTATGGGCCATTATCGCGCGGGGAGTTTACACGGCAAGGAACTACCGGAAACCCTAAAACAAAAAGGAATTGATGCGAGAAACTATAAATTACTGCGCAAAGCAAGAAATACAGTCGTGAAAATAAATTAAACAATAGCGATTCGAAAAGTTGCGCAGAATTGTAAAGGAATGATGGTAATTTGTTTAATTCAGGGACAATTTTGATAATTATTAGCAAATTATTATGTAAAGTTTTATAAAAACTACCACTTGTGATATAAAGCGATTAACTTCATTTATATTATAGAAAAATATTATATTGCTTTGAGTAACTTTGTTTATATTCATGAAAAAATATAATATTATATAATAACGATTTCTTTTTTAATTACAATTGAAGAGAATAAATGAGAAATTCAAGAAGATTGGAGATAAATAATAAACATTATTAACTCTGGTATACAAATATTTATAAGGTAATTGGATTCGTAATTTGAAACAATGTTTCTTATTATATGCTTAATAGCATATGAAACTTTATACGAGGTTTCTTACAATATTTATATAGGCGAAGAAGCATATAACCAGAGTAATGGTCAATATTTGAATAGATAGAGTACACACGTTTTTTCTATAGTGCATTGACTGTCGATTATCAACTAAATAAAACGTATATCAAACTATTAACCAAAGATAATATAAATAGAAGATGTACAATATTCCATACAAATAAAAATCTGGATAAAAATTGTAATTTTAATATTAAATTAAATTTGTTATTAATTTACACGCTACGGTAATATATTGAAATTTTCTTAATCTCTTAAAGTCTTCTCAAATAAATATTTTCATAACTTAAACAATAATAGTAGAAATATTTCAAAGGAGCAAAATTATCGCTTTATTATTCCGCAACAAATCAACACGTACCATAAGTATTGGACAGGAGGAAAGATAGCGAGCGTGAATTTTTATCTGCGCGGAATGAGGATTTATAAATAGATATTTGAATGATGGTATTACAATAATACAAAGACGATCTGGTGTACATAATTTCGGCAATTTTAGTTTCTGTCTTCGGCGGTTGGCCAACAGAAGAGCACACAACGTTCGAAGCAATCGGTTTGGTAAAGTTTAATCGCCGATATTTCAAACGTGTGCATCTGTACGCGCGTTCCAGAATTGTCCGAGCACGAGTAGTATCCCGGCTGTATGGTAAATATAGGTCGAGTCTTTGTACGATATATACGATGGCCGATTTTCAGACCTGATGACTCTTCCGTGGCGAAAAATTCCCGAGTTCAAAGAAACATCCGCGCCGCATTTCAGTAATATTCAACAACGACATCGTACGATTGCTCGCGTCACTCGTCTCATATTTAGTTCGTAATTTAACGAGTAAGAAGAGAGGAGAGGCTGCGCTTTTTATCGATTAATTGCGAAACACAGCACTGGAACGAGGGAATTTTTTTCAAATATTAGAATACGTGAAATTTAGGGCAAATTTTTTGTGTAAAAAATATCCCACGCAGTATGGTTTCATAAAAATATTGGACATATGAAGAAGATACCATAAGATATCTTAAGTCTGAAGACATAAAGATATCGAAATTTATATTATAAATTGAAATTATATAAATGATATTTTTGGATGAGATTTTATATCTAATGTATGTAATCTTTTATAATATGTAGGCAAATCTTTCGTACTTTTTATGTAAATGATACACTAAATTTCATTAAGTAAGTTTTAATATTCGTTAATCTCTTCAATGGTATTATAAAAGTTAAATGACGTAAGATAATAGATTCAACTTATTAAATAATATACTTTAGCTGTAGTTCCATTCTATTTTCACAAAGATAGAAAAATATTATATACTATTGCGGTCTCATTTTCGTTTAATAACCACTCTTTCATTATTTACGCGTCATGCATATGTGTTACTGCAAACTTACAATAAAAACATCAATAATTAAACAACAATGAATGGAAAATGAATGCTTCGTCATCTCTTTGGGCATAGACTCATTATGCTACACATATAAATTTTTCTTCCGAAATGAATTCCTTTTTTTGACATTCTCAGTTTCATATGTACGCCCTGCTTTTCAAATAAAATACGGATTGCATCCATACAGAAATGTGTGATGTACGTAAACTGTATCCGCTATCCACCCACCAACTGTCTGCTCATCAAGAATCCGCGAAGTTATCCAATATGTCATCACACTTGCTCATCACGCAGGATTTCCTTCTGGAGGAACGCCTAGCTTCTACCATTACCATTACCAGCCCGCTATTAATACAAATGTGATTAAGTTCTCAACATGACGTAAAAGCAAATAGCGTTCCAAAAATATCTCAAACTACTGAAAAAAAATTTATAAAATTTGGAACCAGTTAATAAAAATGACAATCTATAAACAATTACAATAATATTCCAAAATCTCTATATGATAAATCATAAATATTTTTTAGAACTGTTTACCATTTTCTAGCTGACGTAAACACGAAGTATTAAAATATCTCCCTTCTGTTAAAATTGAAGGAATAATTGTAGCACGAACTTCTGAAACATATTCAGTGTTATCTTCAAACCGTACATTCTGAAATTCTTTTTGTAGTACTATATTTAACAACTTTCTTGAATTTTTCTCTATATTGTAAAGTTTTCTAATATTTCTTCAAATTCATTAGATTTCCCTATATGTTCCAATACTCCTAACCAGAAGTGTACAAGTCTTCCCGATCAAATTATTCGTAGTGTCGTTTTGACCTCTCACATGATTTCATCGTTCCATCGAAGCTCACGGTATCGTCGATGCAACCCACCGATCCATCAATTCTTAAAATATCCTCGCGACGATGCACCGTGGTGGTCGAAACGGTGACAGGTCTGGCGGTGTTGATCCAACCGAAACCAACTTGGAAGAGGAAAGACCTCGATAATGGCGACTTGGTTATTCAATCGAGGGGAAGAAAAGAAACACGTTATCCAGGCAACACAAGCGTGATTTCCCCTGAGCTAGAGACGAAAAATTACGAATACATGTAACTCGGCATCAGCGTGTAACGTGCCGTTTGCCCTGATACCGAAAGAGGCATTCCGGGCCATTGGTCACGACAACGCTTAAGCGACATTCTATCTTTCTCTCCTCCCACCTCCTCGCCGATGTGTTTCATCGTGGCGCTTTATGCTGCAAAGCGAACAAACTCCGGAGACTCCGTCGCTTTTCTTCGTCTTCGAACTTCCTCGTGGTTGCTTCCACTTCTCTTCTCTCTTTCTTTCTTTCACTTTTTCTTCATTCTCGCCCTTTTTCGGATGTTTCTTTCCTTTCCTTCCTTCGCTGTTTCTCCTGTATTTTCTACTTTCGTTCCAGTCACCGAGCCCGACTTCAAAGCTCCTCGACCTTTTCGTAATAAGACGTCGTCTGTTTGCAGTAGATACTGCGCGATAAAGACGCTGTTTCTTTGCCCTCTTCATTGTTTCTACCGTTTTTTAGTTGTTTTGCAGCCTTGCGAAAGGCGAAATGAACGAGAAACGAACGAGCCACCCCTCCGGGGATAGATAGATCAGTTACGAATCCGCCATTTCGGGTCACGGTAATATAAGCTGCTATTTTCTCAGTATATGAAGCATCCTGAAACTGTTACTAAAACGATTTAATAGAGAATTGCACGACGAAATTGTTGTTTGCAAGAGATGAAGAAATATTTGACGTAATATGTGAAAGGAGTATAATTGGTCGAGAGTTTGAGTTTGATAAATAGTTTTGTTTTCTAGGAGCAAACTGTGAGTGTACATATCATTTAAATCATACTTCTTTCCTTTTTATTACTAAATATAAATACACACATGTATACATAGAGCGTACTGTACATATGTATAAGGTATAAGATACGAGGCGCGTATCAGATAGGAATCAATAGTATTGGAGGTTAGACGTAAGATTTTATTAATTTATGCAGTTGCTAATAGTTTAACGAAATGGTCTATATCTTTATCATATATCGTTATAGAAATGGGTTTATTACAGAGAATTTAAAATTTATTTTATGTACGTATAACAATGCAGTGTTAGTGGATAAGTTGGGATAAGTGGTACATTGTAGGTAGTTTAAGAGAACAGAGCTATCGGTGATGAGAATCGACCGCCTGTAGTTGTCTGTTTAGGTTTAAGGTCAGCAAGCGATGACGATAACTGGTGGCCACGTGCAGTTCTTGTGAGGTACATAGGCTTAGACCAAAAGGGATATGTGTGTGTGCTTGCAACGACTGAAAGCGAACAGACCAACGAGTGTAAGCGAACGGACCAGCGAATGTGAGCGAACGTCTCTTTTTACCTAGTAATAAAATAATAGTTCAAACTCCCGTGATGGTCATCTGCTCTATCATCCCTACAATAATTATTATAGAAACTAAATCGACGTTATAAAAGATATGTTTTCTTAATTGTATCACTATGAAGTTCCATTTTATTAAAAGCGGATATATTTTAATTAAGTAATAAATAATCGTAATTAATAATAACAAATAAAAAGTCTCCTAGTAAATTAATTTATTCCTGGAAACCAGGCGTTTCAAATTTAATTGAAACAAATATACAATAATTAATTTTCTTTCAGAGTTTAGAGATGTGTGACATTAACGTTACAGTATAATCAAGTATTCTCATTAGCAAGCAAACGTATTGATCTAGGAGTATGCATTTCGTGTCGAAGTGCTCATTTACGACAGATTCAGTTTCCATGTTTCACTAAAACCAGTGCGTAACGTTTCACGTGGTTCCTTTGCTAATACGCAATAGGAGATAATACTATAAATTAGCAATCTGTAGTACGTATTTCTTAACGCTTCGTGCTTGATCATATTAATCAAAGATACTACAATCATTTCCAATACTATTTGAATTGTTGATTGTAGAAACAATAGAATAATTTACAAAACATTTTTATATTCGTACGTACATAATTTCTTAATTTTGAATCAATTAAATTATCTGATCAGGAAAATTACTTTGCAAATTCTTTTAATGAACCGAAATCTTCTTATTCATGATCAAAATTCTGCTTATTTCTAACGATATTTGATTTCAGGTACAATCTTAAGTTCTCTTATGTCGTTTAGCCTCGATAACGATGGCGATAAATTTGATATATGAACACAACCTCATTTCCAACGTCATTCCCAACTCATTGCCAGTAGTAGGTTTGCTAAACACGAGACATCTCTTTATGCAACATGTTAATATCATACAAATAACATAAGGTTTCATAATATATATATATATGTATACAGTATAACTTTCTTCATTTACAATTCACGTCTGATTAAGTCTTTACATGTCACGTATGAATAGCAAATGTTTAACAATGTGTGGAACAGATCAAGTAACTGTAATTTGCAGCTCGTATATGGTGTTTCTAGAGATACAGAGAAAACTTCCGGTACGGTCCAAATTTACGTGACGTTAGTACGCATTATATGTATTACGTATGTAATATAATTTAAGTTATGTTATCATACTCGTTTAATAATTCTTTTATTGTTTATATCACGTAGCTTAATTTCTATTTTCGTTTCAATTGAAATACCCTATAAGCGTATGGCTAGGAAAAGTGTAAACTAGTCCATATCCATATTTTATTTTCCAACGAAACATTTTTTCCTCAGATTCTGCATTTCGTTTTCATTGTATCAAATTCTTGAGTTCATATGAAAGTACTAAGAGATGATACGAAATTTAATACACTTGGGCCTAATTACTTATCATATAAATGCTATAATAAATACAAAAATGCGCCAATAGCTTTTATATCCATTCCATATACGATTAAACACGGTGTTTCATGTGAAATACTAAGCGGACGTCAGATTCCTTGAGATTGCTCGACAGGGGTGTTCTGCAGCGCGATCTCAAACACTGGCATGGTCTTTCGCGCAATTAGTCGCGCCGCCGTGCATTAACGTCTAGATTTATGAAAGCAATTAATGCGCTTCTGCGCGAATTATAGCGGCCCATTTGACGTTTGATTACCGGCATGGTAACATTTCAATGAAACCCAAAACGCGGACTAACGCATAAACCGTCACCAAAAGTTCCACTCTGGATGGGTTCACCGAGGTTAGTTTGATCGACTACGCATAGCTCGTTATGTGTGGTATCACGAAATTATGGGGACAATAAAATTAACCATCACACAGGGAGCTATTCAACACTCCAATGGTGTACAACCTGAACAAATAGACACTCGAGATTTAAGTAAAGTTTCACGTTTTACATTGATATAAATTAATTAACAAACTAATTCCTGCCAGGTTTAGTTTAGTAGTTGTTTAGCAGTAGTTGCAATTTTGAACTTTTAGGTTCGAAAACCTTGGAATTCGATTCAATTAATGGAAGAATTCACAATTTAGTGAAATTGAATGAAAAGAGAGAAAGAGAGAATTTTCTCTCTTAAGAGACTCTTTCTGGAATTGATACGTTATAAACAATTGAATTGAAAGAACGTTAGGAATTACAAAGAAAAAGAGCAGAAATAAAATGATTAAAAAATGAGCATCTATGAAATGTTCGAAATAAATGTTTTTATTTAAGAGGATAATTAAACTATAGATATATAAACTGATCGAATACTTATCGAATCGAATACCTACGTCGTGTCTGATTATTCACGTTTGATATCACTGAAGTCTATTTGATACGTCTTAATTTATATCTCGAAACAAATTTTAAAATGCCTTTCGAATATATTACTTTATTAAAAATAGATGGAACATTTGAAATCCATAAATTCTGTTTCACAACAATAATTCCGATACTATATCTCACTGTTGTCATATTATTTCTGAAGCTTCATTTGCGAACAAGTAACTTACTACGATGTTACCTTTATGTTACCTTATAGAAAAGAAAGTAGGTATTCCGATACTTTGAATGGCATGCACGTCCATTTACAAAGAAATTCCAACGTATCGGGACAGGAGTGTTCTTAACAGGATAACGACCGCCTAAAGCATCAGAGTTTCGAAACAGCGTGCGCAAGGAAATCGTAACAAAAGTAATGGAAACTGTATGATTATGCTGACATGAACATCGCCATCTTATTTGTATGCGGCAAGGGAACTACCGTAACGTGTGCTATACGTGTAACGACAGTCATACTTAGAATTTTGGGTGTAATGTAATTTTAGAACAACATTACCTAACAAGGATCTTAATTATCTTCCATACAGCGCTATCGATGTGTTAAAATAGTTATCATGCATCGTATATACGTACGACTTCACTATTTTCAAGTATCAAGTATACGGAACAGCTGTTTTTATAGGGAAATTATAGATAAGACGTATTTTAAAGATATAACGAAAAACTAACAGTTCAATTAAAGTATTTATTTCGTTAATCGAGCAAAAGGAATCTTATGGGAGATTTTACTTTCTGTCGAGATAGGCTCATTGTATTGTAACATGACAACTATATATATTAGGTTGTCTGAAAAGTTTCTTTCGTTTCATAAGGTGATAATAGATGAACAACAATTTCTGTTTTATATTATTTTGTTGAATTAGGTATGATCCGTTTCGTTATATTTCTATTATTATGTTCGTGCATAATTCAATAAACTAATATAAAACAAAAAACATTGTGCATCTATTATTTCCTTATAAAACGAAAGAAACTTTTCGGACAATCTAATCCTATTTTATAATTGTATAATCTTTTGTAGCTTGTTAAGCAGAATCATTGGAAGCTTTCTTACTAAACAGAGAAGCTCTCTGAAAATGAACTGTGTAAGTCTATGGCAAGTATATATTTTTTAGTCGAATAGTTTAAGCAATATAAAATTTATAAAACTCATTTTGCAAATTTTATAATAAAAATAAAAACAGCGAACGTAACCAGTATCTAAAACCTAAAAAGTTACTAAATTATTCAACTCACTATTTTGTCTTATGTTGCCTCTTTTCAGAAAGCTTCTCAATTATTTTCGATGCGATACACCAAAAATTTTTGCATTAACGTCCATTCTATTAACAAATATTTAAACCGTCCGCTACTTCGATGACGTTACAATACTTAATGCCCCATTGTACTCTATTTTATCTCGGTTACGTAATACTTATGCCGAGTTTAAAAAACTATTCTCCGTAGAATGTGCGTGTTATCGCGAAGGAGACTAGAAGGCGAGATAATTAGCGACTAGCTAGTCACGTTCAACGTTAAAGTGGAGAACGCTTAAGTCGTTTAAATAAAAAGTCTCTCAGAGCCTTCTGACTAATTGACTTCAACGACAAGCGTTTCACGTGCGCTCGATTAAACTACTTTTTTAAGCCAACTCCGTGTAATTATTGTCGAAGGCGATCGTTGGAATGAATCGTTTGTAGCAACGTACAACGACGCTGAGATCCGGTCCCGACAATATTGATTTCATTCTTTGACCGGTGAATTAATAGATTACTTAAACTACATCTGCGAAGTGTTGTATATTTTCTAATTTGTTTTGAACCTTACCAATATAATCATGATAGATCTCATCGCAATGCTGACGAGATATCTAAATGTTTCGTATAAAACGTATAATACGTGGAAAGTGTCTGCGTTCGAATAGTTTTATGAGTCACTATATATAGAATACCTCGAATGGAACTCTTTGATCTAAGTTGATAAATATTCATGGAAACAATAGTTAAAATATTATGTCACCGAATGATACATCATCTTATAAACAATGCATATAAAATAATTACGAAATTTTTAAGTATTAATTATTTGGAAGATAGACAAAAGTGCATTCTTGATAACGCATTTTAATTTAAGTCGATATCTCAATTGGTTCGGAAGATATAGCGGCAGAAAGACTAGAAAGTATAATAGACGTATCTCAATCCGTAGAATTATGAATGGCAGCCTGGAACGATATGACCTACATTTCTTCCAGGAAATGCGTACGCGCAGTAGTACTAACGGTAAAGAACGTAGACGCTGTCTGTCACTGACCAGCGCACTATTAACCAGGTTGTGATTGGTCAGCAACGTGCGGAAGTGAGAGATCCGAGCGTTCGAGAGAGATAGCGATAGAGAATTATTGAAAAATGCCATTCTCTTTAAACGATGATATCTCAGGAACGAGAAGTCGGATGGAAATGAAATGGGAAGCATTTTGCAGGGGAAGAATTACTCTTTCAGGCGGCTTCAACTGAATTTGAAGATTTACATTAGTTTTTCAAAAATAATTGTTTACACTTTTAGCAGTTTTAATAGGCATTACTCCGTTATTTAAGGTTTAATGGAATAAATGTGTACATTTTTTGGATAATTTTGTTTATAATGGTGTTGGTAACAGTTTCGATGTTGATTATAACGCAAAAACACGTGTGTTTGCAACATTTCGAGTAAAAAAACAAGAGAGCAATAATTGAGACTGGATGAGAATTGATTCTGACTTTAAATGTAAATTTGTTCAATCTTGGGGTATTAGAACGATTGAAACACGTGTTACCAGCCACGTTTTAGAAGTTCATACACATATATTATATAGATTTTATCAACTGTTCTATATAAACATCGAACTCGAACGATGCAGGTGCACAAACTCACGAAAGTATTACAACCCTTGTAGACACTTTATGAATATATTATGTGCGTTATACGAAACATTTTGGAATTTCATTAGCACTGTTATGAGACTCGGCTATCATAATTATATTCCTAAAGTTTGAAACAAATCTGAAAATATATATAGTAGTTACAAGATGTGTAGTACAAGTAGGTATATATTCCACAGAGATTACAAAAGTATTTAAGTAGTCAAGTATTCAGTATATTAAGAAATGTTAATATTCAGTGAAGCTATATTTAACACTTATTATACGTTTAAGATGGCTATATATCTTGCATACTAATTTTTTATTACACATATCTTTGTAATAAATATTTTGTTATTTACACACAAATTCTTAAATCGGTTTCAAATTTTCCTAATACCCATAACTTTATATTTATAACACACAATACACGCATAATTTTGCACGGTAAATGTTTATATACTTTTATGAGCTTCTTATGACATGAGTTTATGTTCTTCGATCATAACATCGAAGATAAAACAAAAATGTCAAGCTTCTTATCAAATTATATGAGTTGGTTAAATACTTAAGGACGATAGTGTAACTCAAGGAACCAAATTAACATGAAGGCTCGAGGCTTAACTTGTCGAGATCCAAAGAAGGAATTTTGAAAACTGGAAGCGCCAGCTGTGCAGTTTCTTAGCAACGATGCCCATCGACGGGATTACGCTTCTCCCTGGGACGAAAAACTGGTATTAGCCTGTCATCCGTGACTCGTAGTAAATTCCAGTTACTGCTGAGTTCAAGAAACTTGAGGAATTGCGACTTTTAAGTTACTTCCACGGAAAAATCGGAACCTTCCCAGCGTTGAAAATTCCTGCCTCAAATTTATCTTCGCGATGTTAGAATCGCGCTGAATGGCACGGTGAAGTAATAAAATTTCCATTATTCGATTTTGTCGCTCGAGCTTTCCGCCACTTGACAATAGCTCGCCTTTCAGCTGCGAGCTTCCAGTAACAACGACCGATCGACGTTTTCAGAAACGTGTTTCATTCTCGATGAATTCGAGACCCGATCGAATGTAAAATATGTTTCTACTTGGAATGTTGATCGTATCGTTCTGTAAAAATATTTCTTTTATTGCACTTTGACTTTTATGGAATCTCGTGTAAGAAGTGCTGCAGAATTTTTAATACGCTATATTACGTTATAGTCAGAAGGGATTATAGTATCATAAAGTTACAAAAGTACATTTTTTCGTATTAACATAGAAATAGACGTAGTTCGTCTGTAAAGTGTAGTAGATTTATAACAATAAGAACATATTCTGTGCCTCGGTTTTCAATGAAAATGAAGGCCAGAGAGACTGAAGCAAGTACTTTATCAATGATGTATCTTTCTTACGTCATGAAAATTTTGTTGATATCTCTAAATTATTGTCTAACGAGTTTTAATTCTTAATGAATCAATTTATGTAAAATACTTTATCGCAGTCGAACTTACGTTACAATCAGAATTGCAGTCCACCGTGCGAAAATTGACTTTGGAATATAAAATGAACATTTTATGTATGTCATAATATTATAAATGTAAAATGAACAGTATGCCAGAAGATGTCTTCAAATGTTTAACAATCTGATAAAATACTCATGTTACAATATTTTGACATAACGTATCATCTTTCATTAACATCAAGAAATTTTAATTTTATCATCTTTATTCTTCGTTTTTGAAAATAAAGTTACTATATATTTACCATAAAAATATACAATCTAAAAATGTTTGATCCGTCTATTTTCTCAAATTATTTCAACCTCGACCAATTTCCACCCATATCAAATATAACAATCCCAATATCTTTATATTATCATCAGCAATCAAAGAAAATTGCTTCGTCATTGATGAATTAGTCATCGTGAAACGCTTGTGCCATGTCACAGTTACGTCATTAAGATTCAGGAATAACATAGATTCACGATCCAGAGCCCTTTCTTCGTCGTGAAGCAATTCCATTGGACGATGCGCCCGAAGCTATGGATGGTATTAGTGCGTGACACTCAACCCCTTGTAGACCCTAGCATTTCGGCCAGGCGTAAAGCTACCTGACAACAACTAAGCTAGCCCATAAACTCATCAACCATTTGAATTGATTGTACGGTATCAGGTTCAATTTACTAGTAGATCTGGTTCGTGTATCTTTCCAATGAGAATGGATACGTATTCTATTTCATTCAAAAATTTACATGAAAAACATAACGCTGTTAAATAGCTGCGATAATGTATAAATTATTTGAAAAGAAACTGATAACTCTATTCAAAAAATTATTGAATTCTAGGACTGATTACTGTTATGAATTTGGGATAACGAAGCTATTTATTCGTTGCGAAACTGGAACCTTCCAGACATCCAAAGCAAACGTGGATTTTTGAAAACCTAACAGAACATAATTGAAACGAAGGAGGCGATAAAGTTGTACTCTCAAATATCCAAAATTTCCAATAAATCGCAGTTCGATAAAGCACCTGCGAACATAACGATAAAATTAGAGACAACCTAAACAAATTAACCAAGCCTCAACAAACTAAGTAAGCCTGATCGATACCAGGCTAGAACAATCAGGAAAACCTAATCGAAGAAAAGACCGCGCGACAAATCGAACAAGGACCTAAATGCGACGAGCATCGAGATTTCGTAAAAGGGGCGTAACGAAAGAAGAAGATAAAAGGAGCTTCGCTACAAAATCGACGTAGAAAAGATCCAAAACGATAGGTGATGGGTTTTCAGACAGACAAAAAGAGAAAGAAAGAGAGAGAGAGTAAGAGATAGAGAGAAAGAGATAATACACGAGGCGAGGGAAAAGTCCGGATGCGTATCTCTCCCTCTCTGGTGGAGGACCTTGCCGTGGAAACAATAGGATCCATCTGCATCTATGAGCGTCCGCTCCATCATGCGCCGCGAGTCCGTGGTAATTTGACGCTGAGTGATCGTGCTTGTCTATCGCCAATTTAGTAAGTGGCCATCCCCCGATCTTCTCATCCCTGGTTTCTCATTCCTCGTTCTACCCTTTCTTTCGGCTGCATCGTTCGGCTGGCGTATCTGTCGATAGATCCCGCCTATAATAGCAGTCGCCGGTGTAAAGACCTGGGCGCAAGCAGAATGCAGCCGTCCGGTGATCGCAGAGGTGCACGTCGGTTTTCTCCCGCATTATTGGCCAATAACCTCGCGGTATCGATAAACGCGCGAATATATACAGCCTATATCGTCTCGCGCTCGGCTTACACGTGCACACACGAGGCGCGCGTCGGATGCACCGGTGGCAACAACGACGATACCATCCCCGTTAGTTGTGCGAGCGTACGTCAAACGAAACGATCTTTCCCCTTTCCCCATTCACCGTGTATAAACGGTGTACCGAAAATTTGCGATGATCTCTCGTGCAAAAGTAAGTCGAAAATGTGGAATATGGTTCTTTCATTTGAAACTTCGCTTTCAAGAAAGATAAGTTCGGAAATTTGTCGAGTACACGTGTACCGAGATAATTCCAGACGAACATGTCAAAACGCTATTTTCGCGAAAACGAGACCTTACACGAAAGGATTTTTTACTTATTTTTGTATGTAGAATAACTTCCTATCTATAATGTTAATCAGAAATTAGCTTATACAGTAGCCATTAATATAGTAGCTATTATGTAGTAGCTTACGAAACCAGTCGAACACTTACACAGATTTTCTAGAATGTAAACTTTTCACCTACATTCATATGACCTTGTTTCGTCATTAGGAAATGTAAAATATGATACTGTGTAAAGTTGTAAAGACGATCAACGTTACTATATGGTTTTATTTATATATGCGACGCTATAGGTTAAAATGCGTGCACATTGTTATAATCCCATCTGCTGTGTCAGAAATAACCATTCAGACCCGCATTCCATTACCTAGTTAACTTCTCAGCTCTCCATTATACCAAAGTTAAATCACCTATTTCTGGAACACCCTATACGTATGTTTATCCCTCTCTATCTCTCTGCCACCATTCCGCTCGAGCCAAGCCCGCACGTCGGCGCGAATTAAACTTAACCACAATTAGCAGGCCTGCTGCTTCGTTTAGCTACATATAACCGCGTGTAAATTGTAATAGGCTACCCCCAAACGCCGCCCCTCCCTGCCGAACCGAAAGGTACAGAGGTTACGTGTGCTCTCCTGGCAGGTTCTACGAACGGTTGGAGGTACCGGTAGACGCACACGGGGCTGTGCATAGAGCTCGTGGCCTAACGCACGAGACCGTGTGTCGGATCACGAACGTTGAATACGAGATCAGGCGGTTGCGATTCCATCGATCCACACACGGTCACCGGAGCTTAATCAGCAGGGGAAAGCCGAGCCGTGAAGCTGGCGTACGGTAACCCAAAGGGTCCCAATTTCTGCCAGATTACACAAATCCTGAGCAGTTTTCCGCGCGAGTCAAGGACTCGCGTTCCTTTGTTACAAAACGGTGACACAAATTATCGGAGAAAGTCTGTTGCGGTGACGTTTTTTAACAAGCCCCGTTCAAAGTAATTCCGCAAAGAAAATTGGCTATTTTTTTTCTTTTTTTTTTTTGTCAAAGGTCGATGGGCTAAGTAGATCACAGGGGTAATCTGATTAGGCAGCCGGGACCAGGCAATGTCCAGAGCCTCTGTATCAGATTTAAAATAACGAGTTAATGTTTGATGGCTTAAATTCTGCTCTTAATAGTAAGGTTTTACAGATTATTTTTTCTTTTCGTTAGTCAAGGTGATTATTTTGAAAGTAGAACTGTTGTAAGGTAATACATTCATGGAGAATTTGTTTCAATTCTTTGTCGATAATCGTACGCGAAATGAAAATGTGACATTTACAATGCTTCAGATTACAAGAAATATATCTTCAAATCTATGTTATATATACATTATAATTAATTATATATAAAATTGTATTTAAGCATACATCTATATTTATATATTTAAGTCTATATTATGGGGAGAATATGGAAATATATTTCCATGACATAATTACAATGGTTATAAAGAATTTCATACATCGTGCTGGTATATTTTCTTGTGACGAAGTTATCAATTTGAGATATAAAGGACTCAGTCTCGTTATTTTCGGATGAGATCATAAATGTTCTTTTTATCTTTAAAATATTGTTTTAATTAAAAAATCTTTCATCAAACATGAATCGTATTAATTATCCGATTTATGGAAGATTAATGGTTTACGTGAAACGATATACTGCATCTGCAGCGTTTTTTAATGAAATTATCAGCCAAATTGACCGGCGCGACGGTAAATATCCATTTGCAAACATACTTCACTATCAAGTGTGGGTGATATTTATGGAGCAGTACTCGTTTTGTATGAATCTCGTTTTTCCTTTTGCAAGGTGATGGATCGACTTGATAGCTGACGCGCTACCGTTGCGGGAATAATAGTGTAACGTATTAGAAGAAGTATTGGTTCATCGCAGCACAGGAAATTTATTGGCGATGAGATTAGAAGCTCTTACATGTCATCGACACAAGTAATTTGCACGAAATAAACCAATAAATGCTTTGTCACTTTGTGTTAATTAATCATCTGTCATTAGTTTGCGTTAAATTTTATATATGAAATATTAAACTAAATCAAATATTTAAACTTCATGCTTGTGTATGAAATATTATTGAATCATTTAATCCCGTATTATGCTTCATGGGAATAAATTGTAATATGTATCATGAAAGATATTCGAAATGTTTGAGAGAAGAAACTATAAAAAAATATTACATTTTTGAGCTTCCTTGTTAGTATTAAAGAATTTAGTATTAAAGATGTGTTTTATATAGGCCACCAGGATATTACTAATGAATTATTTACTGACAGTACTATTTTTAAAGCAGACTCTGTTGAAATTACTCTTGAGAAGAATGAATATGAAATTTCAACATACAGAACTAGGTTAAACAAATATAAAATTGTTAATAATTTAGACATTTTGTTATTTTCATTGCGTTTCCTGTTTTGCGAATGCTTATCCAAATAATCGGTTGTAAAGTTGTGAGAAAATTAGAAAAATAGAATCTTGCGTATCTTCTTTATTAATATTCAACGGATTTTATTCAAAAACATATTCCCAACTCTTTATTTTATTGCCATATATAGAGTTTCTTAAAACAGTCAAATGATTAAAGAAGAAATTGCATGAAGAATGAAAGATATCAAAAAAAAAATATTTTTTCTATTTATATGACCATCTATAATATTACACAAATTTTTGTTTATTTCAAAATATTCTTCATGAAAAACCACGTAAACTTGTACATGACTTTGCTATTTTTCTGCATTCTCGTATCGATGGCTGATGTCACCTCCTAAACATAAACTTCTTCCAATAAAAAGAAATATGTCGAATATCATCAGAGATTCTCTAACTTTATGCGACGTATCAAGTTTCGAAAGTTTGAAAATCCGCGTATATCATTTGAAATATATCGTGTATCGTTCTCAAAAATGTCGAACAGACGTATACGTAAATCAACTTATTACCAAATAACCGTACAACGTGACGATTTCCAATCTACGCTGATCTACACGACACCTGTATTACGAACTATGCTGATGGCAACTGAATGTACACCGGGTATCTAATTTCCGTTCTACATTCACGGATGGTGGTAATAATTTTCACGAGATACCTACGTTGCGCGGAACGTCCAGCGGTTTGCAGAGATTTGCAAAACAACAGTTGCACGCCGCCGCGTGATATTGTACCTTATACGAGATGTACGTAAATATTCAATGTTGATTGTCAACATTTATCATTAAATACTGAAACATTATGTGCGCTAGTATAACAGAATTATTTATGCGCCGATTAAATTACTATATGTAACTCGCTTTTCAAATCAATCGATCGTGATTTCTGTAGCTGTATCAATTTAAGTATACTAATCCTTGATATTGTAATTCATGTACTGTCATTCGTGACGTTGAAGTTTAAACAAGCATATAGACATATTAAATTAAATAATATTCGTATCGAATATTGTATTTTGAAATATTTATACTGTATTAAAAAGTTGTATTTTATCATTTATTGATAGTTAACAGGCACACATTTTTTCTGACATTTTTGTAAAGAAAATATAACGCGTTAATATTTAAAGTCAATTTTATAGACAACAAATACAGTTATCGTTTACTTTATTGATAACTTATGTACGCAATATCGGATGTGGAAGGTTTAAATACGAAGGTAGTAATTTTTACCAGTTCATAAAATCAGTCAATCCTAATATTTAAAATCTAAACTTCATCTTTCATAAATACAAAATTAAAATCGATAGATACAAATACAAAATTACAAAATAGATACAAATCAATTTCAGTCAGATTTGTTACAGTTCTTACGGATGTAAGTATGATATATTTGATCTTTGAATGAGTATTTGCGGAATATAACGCTGCGTAAAGTAACATAGAAACCATAAATAAAAGAATTATTACGTTCAAGAGATTAAAAATCCATATTTGCATGATGAAAGCTGTAAAACATTCTAATCCTGTCAAACTGTAATTTACATTAATCTACATGACATACTGATCTACTATCACATCAAAAAAGATATGTGCCTTCTACCCCCTTTCACAGCATCCAACAATTTCAATTAAAACGTATCGTTCAAACAAAACCCAAACACCAACAGCTTGGCCTCTCAACAGTTGAAAACTTTGCAATTATCTACTGTACAACCATCTACTGGAACCTCGATATGCAAATCGACAGGTCGAACGTTTGTTCATCGCGTGCCAGACCGTTTGACCCTGGTCAGCCGAAAATTCGAAGAAACCTCATCAGTGACAAATTGAAGAACAGAATCAAAGGGAGCGCCGGGCCTTGATTGGAGCCGCGAGTACGCCCACCTTCTGTGTCCGAATGACAGGACCGGCAAGCAAACAACGTGATTACATTGTCCGTGCCTAGGAACGTTGAAATTCGATGTTCGAACGTGTGTACGCGTGCACGCGTGCCGGATATAGGGGATGACCGAGCATTGCCGGTGTATCCGATGGGATCGATCCTCGCATCCAACTGTCAAAAGTTCGCCGAAGATGCTGCGTCGCGAATCCTTACGTGTGTAGTTCGATATTCTTTTTAAAATAGCAACGTAAATTATACGACTAATAAAGTATACGGTAGCTCACGAAAGTATCCGAACATTTATAGAAACATTATGCTAAAAGACTTGTAGAAGATGACACTATCTACGTATAATACACACAATATATATTGTACATAAAAGTTTTCGCTGGGAAGTGTTCAAATATTCCTACAAACTACTTTAGATTAATTAAATTTTCATAGAATTAGAACATAAATTTTTCAAGACACTGCTTGAACATAATAATCTTGTTTAATAGCTTTGAACGTAATAATACTTTTATTTAAGAATTGCCTATTTTTGTGTGTGAAATTTCATTTCTATCTATTTCAACCAATTCCTTGCTTCTTATATCTTTTCTTCGTGAACGCGAGGTACGCTATATCTTCTCATTCGTTCGTTAAATATATCAGAAGCTGGTAGTGCTTCATAATATACAAGTTAGGTTAATCCGTGCAAATTCCCAGACTGAATTTGGAGATGTTGAAGCTTAGATCGTTCCAATAATATTTCATTTTTGTAAAGTAAAAATGTATGTAGAAAATTGAAAATTCAGAAACAGCAGAGAAATCACACGCTCATCACAACTTCGAGTTAAAACAATTGCCAACAGAAAATATGTTCAAATCTTCGTCATCTGGTCGTAGGTCACGGCTTGGCTCTAATCTTTCATTATCTTCAGGATGAAGACTTTATTAACATCGTTCGTATAGACTCCGGTGAGTGTGTTTCGTCGGTTGACGAAAGACTGCGTTCGTATACTCGTATATCGGGCGAGGGCGTATTTGTGAGAGAGTAGTGACGGTCGCGGGCGTGTTATTCGAGGAGGACATCTCGAGTTTCAGTGGAGAACAAACGGCACGTCGTGTACACGTCTACCGACGACCCTATAGAGATTGCGAGACCGTTCTTGAGACTTAATGAATGAGACTTCGTGAGAAAGGAAGGACGTATAGGAGGTGAAAGCCGGCCGAAGAGAGAGGGTTGCGCAGGAGGAAGAGAGATGGACAACAAGGGAATATAAAGGAAAGACAAAGAGCGAGAAAGAAGAGTCGATGGGTTAGTTTGGATGGTTAAAGCCAGGTCGTTACCCGATTTCTCTGCTCTCTTCCTCCCGCTACAAACAGTACAAACTTTTGCCGTGGATGGATTCGATGACACCGCAAAGAGGCGTACGTAACTGGCTGTGCATTCTAAGCTTAAGAAAAAAGCAAGAGAAGAGAAACGAGGGAAGAATCACTGGCGGGGAAGGAAGAGAAGATGGGGAAACTGGTCCCTTCGTCAACCTCGATTTTTCCTGCTAAGGATGTCTCTCCGCTCGGTCGGCTTCGCCCATAAAGTCGTGACGAGGTTCTCGTTGGATTAGCCTCGACACCCTTTCCTCTCCCCGTCGGTGCGCTGCTCTGCAATTTGTATCGCGGAGACGAAGGAGTCCACGGAACAGTGGAAGCGAGAGAGGAGGACACAGTCGGGGTTTTAATCTGCATTGGATTATACCCTCAAAGGACGATGCATTTCATTATGTCGAAGCCACGCGGGAAAGTGGGCGCTTGTTTGTGCATGCCACTGTACCCGCAGACTCCAAGACTATATGCGGAGAATAAAGAACATTCATCGTGGCTGAGTAAAATCCCTTTGCGTTATCACTTTAGACACCCGTCTATTTACCATAGAGAATGAAAGTAGTGTCGAAATGCTATAATCTTTTTCATACCTTCGCACGCGGCTGAGTCGTAAATCACGGGAATTCATTTCGACGTTTTCACGCGGCCGCGACTTTCTTCTCTTTTTCAACCGTTCTTTTTTGTTGGCGAATGGCGAGCGGAGAGCTCGACGGTTCCGACCCTGATTTTCGTTTGATCAATAAAAAATTGGAGGGCAAACCGGCTGTTACGAGTAACGCCCGTGTGAAGGCTCGTTACAAAATCGTAGGGTTCGATCGTATGAGGATGAGACTTTTGTACGGCTCGGTACTTCGTTATTTCTACGAGATGAATGTGTATAATGTCCCATTGTATTTTATTGTAAGCATATCTTTTAATAAATACGCAAAGGAATCATGCAATTACATTAAAGTATTTTTCTAAAAAAAGAACAGTTCTTCTGGCTTTCGAAATGCTGGAAGTTTTATACGTCAATATTTTGATGATTGATTCGCCAAAGATTTTCATGCATGTTTAAAAAAGTTGCAAGTATGCTTCAAATATTTCAACTCAAGCTTTTCAGGACTTTGCATACATTTTGGACGGAAAGATAATGAAGTCATTATAGAGATCTGCATGTTATTGTATGTTGTATATTTTTTGTTTTACCCAATTTTCTCAAAAAAACTTGCTTTGAAAAGCTTTGTTTGAATATAAAACTCGCATTTTTTGCTCAACTGAAATTCAATCTGTCCAGTTTTGTAATGAGACTGTGTAAAATATAAGCATAATATTTAAAAGCTTTTCCAGATGGTCAAAATTTTACTCCTACTACTACCTTATTACAGCTTGAATGTCATTTTAATTAGTGACAAATATGTTTCATGCTTTTGCATTATATAGTTTCCATTATATTTACATATATTCCTCCCACGGTGCATCTAGGCACTTCATTAAGAAAGGGACAATATTCCGGCGAAATAAATGTACGAACAAGGAACAGTGGGATTAAATATATGAGTCGCAAAGAGAAGGGAATGAGAAAAATAGCCATAGATAAGAAAACTTCCACCCATATTTGTTACGTATACGTGATAAAAGCTGAAATATGTAGGGGATCTACACGAGTTTCATTTATATAATTCATAGTTAGAAAAATGAACTTACATAATGGAAATTGTTTTTTTAGACGGCAATAATTTAGATTATAATAACTGACAATTATTAGAAGATATTTTCAAGCATATTTCATGAAAATTTTTGTGAAAATCCAATGCTTTCATTGCTATAAAGACTATCTTGGTCTATTTGGTCTTAAAAATCTAATTTATGTCATAGTGACTATCAATACAATTTAAAATCAAAAATATATACACACTTTGACCGTTATATAAACTAATTAATGTATATTTATATAATTCATAAATGTTCACAATTAAACTATCATTACTTTGAGACCAAAGAAAATTCTTTGAGAGATTAATAGTAGGTGAAAATCAGCTGTGAAGCAGTCACGTTACTTCAGGTATTAGTGACCTAGGATTAACTTAAATGTGACTTAATAACTCGAAGAAACAACCATTTACTTAGCTAAGCGATACTTAGTGTTACTAATCTTGTAATGTTTGCAAGTAATAAACATGTACCTATGAGCTTACATAGTTGGACAAAATTGAATTGAATCATTGTCGTGCTTGGTTTGTTGCCTAAGTTTCGTTAGGCCTGTTACACATAAACAATGGACGATATTGCTTTCCCAGCTTCGTTAATATGGTACAATTTACCACTGCATACATTTGTAGACACTAATTCAGAACATGTAATTTGTTTTCGGTGGCAATTTATTATTTTGTTCGTTACTTATTGTATAAGTGTATTGTACAAACGTACATAATATGTATTGGAAGTCTTAACGATCATGTTACCGATCATGCTATTATAGTTAAGTAATATATCACTATAGAATTATACAAAATAGTTTTCTATAATTTATAATTTTCTTTTATAATTGGATATTATAAAGTTGCAGTATTATGTTATACATGGAATTACAGAAGCTAATTTTTTAGAATTATAATAAAGATTTTTCTATAATTAAATATTGCAGAATTATTGAAAGGCGATATTAGTATTACAGGAAACATGATGGAACTTGAATTTTTCGTTATTGATTCTAGTAACGTAACGAGCTCCAGTGGAACGTTGAAGTTTGATTTCCACAATGGGTTAAATATTATACGTAAAAACCAGATTAAACAATAGAAACGAATGAACAACGTTCCAATCCCCGCAGACACAGCCGTGTTTAAACAGTTGGATATCGAAATTTCACGGAATCAGAAAACGAAACCTTCTGTTTTGTCTATCAGATGTAATTGCTCTCTTTGACGTCAATTGTGTGTTGTAGGGATCTATTCAAGGACTCAAATCGGTCACGTAGAATGTAAGTTCTAAAAGGTTGAAACGGGTTAGGTTCTCTTTGAAATTCAATTAGAATAGGTTTTCGGGGCAATTGTACGAAGCTGCCACGAACGAATTTCGATAGTCTTTGCAAGTAGGTATAGAACTGAAACACAATCGATCTAGAGAAAAAAAGACTCTTGTGGAGATAAAAGGTGTACAAAGCGTATAAAACATACACTTTGCCAATACAATTCTTCAACTGTAGTACTGATTATGCTCACAATTTAATTGTAGTGTTTTCTATTAAAATATTAAAGGAAATATGAGACGTAACATTTTGCTGCATAGAAAGTTATATCAAATTGTGATTGAAGTCGCGTAAAAAATTAGAAGTTACATTTTGTTGATAAACTTTTTAAACAATTAAAGTGATAGTAATTAAAGTAATTAAAGGGAATATTAAATACAAAAATGGAATAAGTATAGGTATAATAAATCTTCTTAAATGTATAAAACGCAACAATATTAATTTATTCGCTTTTTACGAGCAATATTAATAATTTCCATGAAAGTGGAGCTACTATAAAATTTGTAACGTTTGTAAATTTCTATGGCTTTAGCTACTCATTGAACTTTAATTTAATAATTGACAGGGAATAATTTTTACGCGTCGTAAAGGAGAGGAAGATTAATGTTATTTAATATTTTATTCGATAATTCGGTAAAAACTCGAGAAATGCTAAAAAGACTGCAATTTAGTATAATGATATAACTCTCTATTACGTGTTCTCATACGATATTACTCTTTCGGGTATCAAGTATCTAGTCCATTTCACAAGGTCGTAAGAACAATACGATCGAACGATTCGTTTGAATACGAGTGTCGTTCGTAGTTCGCTGAGTCGTCGATACAACATGGAAATGAATTTCTACGATCTGGTTCAATTCAGACGAAATGAGGGGTAAAAATCGCTCTTGTTGAACATGTTGCGTGTATTGTACAACATTATATAATACAAATTTTGTTTTTAATGCTACAAATACCAAGATTAATTTGTTACGTATCTATCAGAAGTGATTATGCAAAGAAAATTTCGTTTCTCTCTGATTATAACTTGTACAATATATCCTAAATAAATTAAAAATGGCAATTATTAAAAATTTTGCAAATTAATCAATATTCCCGAAGATTATTAATTATACAGCAAACCATCAAGAGTTTTTTAAACCAAATTGATCAACTCAACTATTTATGAATTTCTCGATTTCATTACTCAAATACACGGATAATGTAAATTAAAAAAAAAAGACTAAAAGTTTTTAATTATAGAATTGATCAGAATATTTTCAGAGTGATTAAATTAAGAAAGAAAGGTCGAATATTAATATTTTCCTCCGTTAAAAATTCCTTTTTGCTCAACAGAAGTTCTTCATATCTCATGTAATCGAATAATTTCATCCTCGCTCACACACGCAACAAATTTGAGCAAAACGAGAAAAAGCTACGTGTGTTTTCATTATCACGACAGCGTTTCACACAGTCCAACCACGAGTTTTATAATTTCTTCAATTTCCGGATGAAGGATCCCGCTTGCTATATTAGAAAAACTAGCACGGATGTTTCTTCGTGAGTTCTCAGGAGCGAGTGGTCGTTTTTGTGCTTTATAACACGATTCGTCGTGGGTTGTAAGAACAACAATGGAGTTTCACCTGTGAACAAGTGAAAGAAAATACTCGGACCCTTACTCGGCTGTGGGAAGCGAATGAGTGCACGGGCATCGGTCGCCACGGTACCTTCAGGTGGCAACTTACGATCCAATAAAGTTTCCACCCCCTTCTTGGCCGCCTCTTGTGCAGCTGCGACCACGATCTTTCTTCCCGCGGGGTGTGCATTTGATTGGTAAAAGTTACCTTAGTTTTTAAGCCAATTAAATTGTACGAATGGCACACGAATCCAACTTCGTGTAACCTTTTGCAAGCCACTGTCGAGTTACGAAAGCTTTCCCTGTCTAGACGTGCTAGTTACTAATGTTCAAATTCATTTCATTCATTTCATCCCTCGCGGAACGGCTGCTGAGTGCTATCGTCATGTAACAACCGTAAACTCGTTACGAATGGTAGACAATTCACGGATTCATTTATTTTTACTCAGTTGTCATTGCGCGAGTTTCTAGATACCGTTCCTTGGATTCATACAGACGTCTCTGCTTTGAGTTGCTCAGGAAATATCGGTATTGCAGTTTGTCTTCAATTTTATGAATTAGGAGATGTGTTCTGTAGAACGATTCAAACAGATTGACTCACAATTACTTTTAACCAAGAATCTCATCTACTGTACTGTGCACACAGTGGACCATATTTTCTATTTCATGAAATAGGAAACGTAATATTATGAATATTCTAAAAAAAAAAGATTTCTAGAATTAGTATCTAAATTATGTAAATGGATTGATCCTGAATATATATATTTATTTATTGAAATGAACTTATATATATAAAGTTCATTTCAAGTGATATATTTACATATAAAGATATATTTCGATACACAACGAAGTTTATTTGTTGATATGCGACATTTGACGAAATCTTTTATTTTTTAAATCATGGAGGTAATACGTAAGATAGAAAAATATATTTTATTTGATAAATCATCAATGCCTTAACCAACAACACACCCATTTAACGAGAAGCTTGAAAAATGTTACTAATCGCAACAATTTGCACTTTAATATTGAACAGTATCATGCAACAGCTATGAATAACATAGTGGAAGTAAATCTTCCTAGAATAAGACAACCTACCTATACATACGTCGTATCGAGGAAAGCATGTATCATGGTAAAATGAAGATTGAGGAAACATATCTCAGTGAACAATACTAGAAATTATTACTTCGAGGACATACAGAATAGAAAGTACAGGAATTAGAATATTCATCAAGAGAAGTACAGACTATAGTGAACCATAATGACTAATGGTATAAATAAAGTATTAAATATGTTTTGGAAATGAAAAACACAGTTTCGAGAAAGACACCGACAAATATATGCTCCGTTGTTAATATAGAAAAGCTCTTTGATGTAGTTTTTGTTTTTCTTTTGCTTCGTGCAGATTAGAAAGGTAGATAGAAGCTGAAATCCTAAGAAAGATAAAATAAGACACGAAAAAAGTATAATTTTTGCTTTGTAGAGAAAGAAAGAGAGAGAAAGAATGTTAATAGTGGTTTGTCGGAGAGAATAAGAAAAGAAGACATCTGAGTGTGGAGATCTAAAATTAATTGGGTTATTATATAACTTACTGCCCCGTAATAGGAGGATACTTTTAAGGAATGTTTTATAACTGTGGGTTCTCCACTAAAAAGAGAGAAAATGTCGACAGAGAACAGGAGATGTAGGGAAACTGAAAAATATGCTGTTTCATAAAGACACGATATAAAAATTCTAAAATGTAAAAATAATGTAAAAATAAATATTCACACAAACACACACACACACACAAATTATGGTTTAGTACTAAATTAAATTTATAAGCATTCTGGTTATCATCAAGTGAGCAAGATTGAGATTTGATAATAATAAAACTATCATTTGTATCATTAAATATATACAATTTTTCTGTCAAAATGAAGAAAAAATACCTGAAGTAATATATGCACTTAAATGGTCAAATAACCAGAGTTTCCAGTATTTTATGTTCAAGGTTTTCATAAAGAGGCCAAACACAGACTATGAACATATCATATCATTTAAACACTCCATCGATATTGATATACGGTACAAAGAAACATCGTTATGAAAAGGTTTAATTTATATTCAAGTATGTATAGAACATAAATAAGCAAGTAGTCATGATACTGAAGAAAGTATCCCAGTACATATACACTACTAAAAGCGCTGTGTGTAATATACAATTCATACGGAATGAGTAGAGGGGTGAAGGTGGAAAGAAGTGGAAATAAAAATTGCGGATGCTCGTGGTCCATCGACTACGTTTGACGACGAGGTGGAAACAGTATTTGCCTTGTGACACATCTCACATTCCTGACAAACATACAAGCATAGCCCCTCGTAACTCGTCGATACGAGACTACGTTATAGGGGTTTTCTCTCTGCTCCGTAACCCCGACTGGTTTCCTGAAACCTCCTTCGGCTTCATGTTGTTTTACGATTCTCTAAAAATGCCCGTTTACCGTCGCAACAGGAATGCGTCATTTCGTCATTTTACACGCAAGCAGAACGACAAGAGCGCTATTAGCCTAGCGATAGCTGTCATTTCACGTGGTTCCACTCAATTGTTCACGAGCAACGTTTACTATCCCATAAATATCGTGTACCAAACTGGAACCAGTTATTTTCCTGTTTATACATTGAAAATTGCATATCTTGTTCGATTCGTTCAATTGCACGGTTTGATGATTTATAGAAAGAGAATAGGATTTTGATTAATATTATCCATTTTTATAAGATCTTTGAAATTACTGTGTTATTTATTTTATGTTGAAAACGAAATGATAATGTGATTTAATTGATAAATTAGAAAGGTGTAACTACGATAAGCAATCGAAGATAAATTTTTGTTACTATCTTATTTGGAATCTCAGATTGTAAAGGATCGGTGTATTTAATATTTTAATTATAATGTCACCAATATCTACGACATATTTTAATCGTTGTTCTAAACAATTTCGATATATATCGATTATATACTATATTTCAATATAAAATGAAAATGTAAATAATTAATAAGAAGTAGGAAAACCATTATGTATTACGAATTTCGCAAATTTACTTTCTATTGCTTTTACGATTCCTATATAAAGCTCTTGTTTTCCTCTTTGATTAATTTATGATTATTGTTGAAACGTTCTTGTCACTGATTTTCAAGTAAACTGCCAGTAATTTGTATGCTGCGAGTCTCATTACCAATCGTAAAATTCTGAAAACGGTAAGTACAACTGAAAGTAATAATTTGTTGTAGCGAGGGAAGTTTCGTCATTAAAAGTTAGTTTCCCAGCGGTTAATCGTAATTTTGTTCAAAAGTAGAAGTAAATAGTGTGCCACGTTTTACAAGCGCTTAAGTGAAACGTAGAATTTTTTGCATTTTATTGCTGCAATATGTACGATAAGTAATATAAACACATAAAAGAAATAGACCAACAAATACAATAATACAAAATATAGACAAAAAAATATAATAAATATAATAGGCAAAGATAATTCAATAAGTAGAATATGTCAAGCATAAATCAGGCAATATGTAAGAAAGTCATTGATGAATAAAAAAATATAAAAATCGACACATACATGAATTCAATGTTGCATAACCCATTACAACAAACAAAAAGAGTAAAAGTATTTATAATATCAAAAGATGATTTACCTTAAAAAAGGATAATTTGATGTCAAAAAAGATCGTAGAAAAATCTATGTGAAACGTATAAAATATTATCGGAGTTTCGAAACATCTAATATCCAATAGTGACTGTCCCTTTCTGAGTTTATCGAAAGATACTATTTTATAAATTAAAAAATATAATTCATTCATCATTCCTTTGTACGGCTTTAAACAACATATTCAAAGTATTCTCCTTAACAAGGACCGATGCACTACTTTAAAATTGTTTAAAAAGTACAACGTATACGATGCTCGAGAATGCACAATTCAAAGAGGATCTTGTACTTCATTACATACCCTTGAGATCCGCTTACTGTTTGCAATTAACTTAAACTTTACCCTTTGACAATTAATACCTTCTAAGGCGGCTGCTTGTATGCCGTTACTGTTTGAAGGAATGTTTTAAGAAACAGATATTGATTGATATTACGAAACGTGGCAAGAAAGTTTCGAAAATTACTCGTATAAAAATTTTGAAAAATAATGACAAGGTTGTGGATATTTATTCAAAATCATATTTCTCTAAATACAATTAAAGAGATTAAATTTAAACAGAGATTTGTTTCATGTATTAAAGGGATATTCTTGTCTAGAGGCATGAATTTCGGGCGGTTTTTGAAGCTCTGTACAAACGAAACAAAAAATATTTTGACTTTTCCAAGGTTCATGCTATAGCGGCATCTATACTAATTAAGAATCCGTTCGGTTTTTTTGTTTCAGATGACCAGAAGGGTTGAAATCATGCACGCCAGGACACCCTTTTTTTGGACCACCCACTTTGCCAGCTCATAACTTTGTGAATTTTGAGTTTCTTGTTTCGGTTAATTTTTTATGTAATCTTAAAATATCAATAAACAAGTGATAAAAACATGGATAGTAAGAATATTTTTTGTTTCGTTTGTACAGAGCTTCAAAAACCGCCTGAAATTCATGCCTCTAGACTAGAATAGCCCCTTAAATATTTTAACAATTTTTGTACATTGAATATTTTTGAACATTTATTTTATGTATTTTTACATGTTTAAATTTCTTATAAATGCATAAAAATTCGTAGTTCTCTAATGATTTAAGGCTCTGAATGAAAGCAATACACGACACAAAAAATACATATATAGAAGTTCGATCTGATGGTCTGCAATTAATGTCGTATATGTTCTGCGGTGGCATTCAGCAGTTTCTATTGTAAGGAGAAAAAATAGGCCGATCGGATTGCTTGTCCGCGATTCGAATCCAGATCTTTCATTTACCAAGCGCTGCTCTATCAATTGAGCAATCCGGGCCATCAATAGATTATTTTCTCCTTAAGTCTAATAATTTAGCAATAGCAACCGTCATCGATATATAGGGAAGGAAGATTCTAGGTTGTTAATACTTTCTAATTTAATTTACTGCATAAGAAACGTTTTCGAGAAAGCTACAATTAGCGTTTTACACACATCTTTATTTCTCTTTGATCGTATATTTACTTGTTAGCAAAATAAGATTATAATCAATGTAATGTAATTCCTCATCTAAAACATTCATGTAAAAATTAAGTATCATTAATAGTATGATATTAATGACTAATACATAACAAAAGTAAAATAATGCAAAATGTAACGTTAATAAAGTATAAAATCCTAATATCAAATAAATGACACAAAATATTTAAAAAGAGAAAATGGTAGAATTATAAATACGTTTCGTATTTATCTCGTGGCGTTACATATAGGGTTAAATATTATATCTTACGAAATAAAATGCATTACCATAACTGCGAATATTTACATAAATTCATATTTCTATAAGCACAACTAAGAAAAAAACGATGCATAAATAAAAATGTGTTCTCTCAAAATATTGTTATTAAATATAATCTCTCAAAAATTATAACGTGTAATTTTCCTATTATATGTATTGCGTACATTTCATTTTTTTAAGTTAAAATCTGCCCAACAATGAGAACAATCAACAACAAGTAATAGATCAAAGTTGACTGTTCGAAACCGAATGAACACGCTGTTCCGTCAACACTGTAAATATGCAAGCGCACAAATTACATATCTGTTCCGAAGCGGGTGTACTTAGTTTCGACTGGTTTGAACAGTCTACGAAACGTTGTTACCGAAATGACTTATTTCTTGCCGAGGTACGAAATGTTCTCTGGAAATTCGACGGATTCCTCGAAATGGCATTACCAGTAAAAACCAGCAAAACCAATCTTCTCACCTGCCAACCTCGCAATTCCTCATAAGCCAAGGTATCTCGTGTGCACGCGTACTACTAATTTTCTCTCAGTCTCATCGTGTGAAGCACCTAAGGTCGATTTTCTTCATAACCGTACGTTGTTCCGCCGCGACGGCCCTTTTTACAATGGCGCGTGTTCGAGAAAATAACATACTTCCCCTGTCCCGTGTCCTCCCTTTCCCACCGCCATGAAAATCCACCGGTAATGGAATTTGACAAAGGCAGAGGACGACCGTTGCTGGCTTCTGTCGTGTAGCTTACGAAATTATTCGATGTCTAGTTTCTTCCTACAGTGGAAGTCGCCAAAGTATTTGAACACTTACCGTAGGAAACTTTTATATACACTTTGTACATTTTATTATGTGCAATGGCTTTAAAAAACATTTTTATACCGTTGTATTTATTACGGCATTCGTATATTAATTAATTAAATCCAATTATATTAAGTTTCATATAATTTCATACTACTTTCATATGACTACAAAAACTTAATACCTATTATGAAAATTAAATGTGAAACCTAGTAAAACAGAAAGCACTTCATTGGAAAATAATACATTTTGTAGTCACTGTAAAACATTTTGAAATTTAATTAGTATTATAGCGAGCCACGATTGTCATAATTATATTTGTCAAATTTAAAACTAATCGGGAAATTTGTATTAAAGTTACAAGATATTTACTGCAAATATTCAATGAAAGATAAGTAAAAACTGAAAAATCAACATTCTACGAAATATATACTTGAACTAAGCATCTTGTTGCTTCCATACACGTTTTCAATTTCGTTACAAACTTTATGTAATTATAATAGTCAGGTCTTAGTACGGTGCTAATAAAATGTCAGAATGTTTCGTATAAGACACATGATATATTTATAGTGTCATAAATTAAAAGTGTCTACAAATATTTGAACACTTTCGTGAGACAGTGTAGTCTGGGCCATTCTTCCTTTTTCTTTTTCTCCTTTTTTTCGGCTACAATTTGATGAAAACTCTTTGCAATCAATTAATTCAAAGCAAAAATTGAATTACGCAGCGAGAAAAATGTTGCCAGCGAACTTTCATCAACGTGGAAGTCAGCGTGTATCCGCTGCCACCGTATTGCTCGTAGTCCCCGAGGATGACGACGTAGGATCTCATTATTCGATATGGCTAAATACGTGCATCTAGAAAATGAAATGTTCCTCGCATTTGGATCGTACAGCAGCGGTAGCGATGTATGGCTTAACTAACTTCCACGCGAGCAAAATTTCACGAAAGTTTATTCGCTGTGTTCCGTTAGTATGTAGCTGTACTTTATTAAAACTGTATTTATTAGTCTTGGCCTCTTTTTAACGCATTATGAATTGAAATATAGGATAATGAAGTTCCAATACGGAAGAATGTTTCGTGGAAATTTATTTCTCAGTTTAAGTTGTGGTAGATTAGAGATTTGCTTTGAATTCTTTAGATTCCTCATTCTCTCATGCTGAAGATGGCTATTCACGTTTACTTTAATTTTCTTTTACTAATTACATATTTGCAGTGAATATCGTGTAACTTCTATATACATTTATTAAATTGGATCCTAAATTTTACCAATAGGATAGACGTATGTTCTTATAGCGCTGATAAAATTTCAAAATATATTCCATAACACACAACATACGTGTATACATATATAAATATTTTTTACGATAAGCTATGAAATATTTTCGTGAGCCTCTGTATATTAAGAACGGTAGATGAAAATTCTCTTTGCAGGTAATCATTCAAAGGAGATTGAATTTAAAAATTACGAGAAACAAATCTTTGGCGGTCGTAGGCACTGAGACTAATGTACACAGAGTACGCCCCGGAAGATCTTTCAAGGGGAAAAGTTCTCTTCTTCTTTGCTAAACCTCTTTAACTTTTATAGACCAGCCTCTCAAACTTTCATACTACGATAACTTCTACGTTTCCCTCCTATATCACGCAATTATTTTAGTTGTGTATACGTATACACACAGAAAAGTATCCAACGTCAGCATTGAAAATTATTTTCGATGACACGGAAAAGCGTTTAAGGAAAAAGTTCTTCGGCAAGGGGGAAGGCGGACGGCGCGGGAAGGCTTTACTTCGTGAAATTTCGAGATCGCTTCAGGATGTACCGTATCGCACAGGATCTGTACAGGATCTGCCCGTATCGATTTCTATGGATACTTCAACGCTACAATCTCGAATATAGAATAGATTCGATAATACATGTTAATGGAATTTTCACATCTCGAATAGTGTATTAGTAATGTAACGAATAGTTATTAGTGATTTATAGAAAATGAGAAGTTGACAGTATATCCAAAAATTTGGAAAGAAAAACAGAAATATCGTAGAATTTTATTAGAATTTTAATAGAATTACAGATATTGTAGATTTTATTATCTACAGATTAATATCATTGAAATAAAACAATCTTTGGAGCTTTTATATATGTTTCATATATAAGTTCTTTTTGATAAATCATTCCAATATATTTTTTCTTTTTGTGAAGGTTCTAGTTTCAATAAATAAATGACTATTTACGTTTCAAGGGAAATTTCATCACAGAATTTAAATAAGAAATTATACTACATTAATTATGCCACGTCGCAACCATTTTTTACATTCTCGCTAAAGTTCAAAAAAAATCTTTTAACGATAGAAAAACACAATCAGGTTGAGAAAGTCTCAAGGAATGCAAGCTTAACTTTCTTACGATTTATTTACGATCTCCATAAAAGTTATTATAGAATACGAGTAAATCATGAGAGAAACGAAAAATCTGTTTCATTGCATCAAACGGTCTATCGGCGTTAATTTATGACATAAAAAACAAATTGGGAACAAAATAATTAAGTTTACAGAATTAAATGGAACGTGATTAACAGCTCAACAAGCTTTGGACTAAATAAAAATAAGGGATTTATACTGCAGATTTCTAATGAACGAATAAAGAACAAATAGAAAATTTGACTTGAATTCATCAGCGTATTTCGAATCAACGTATCCATCATCCAAACAATCAACAACCATACATACGAATGAACATTCGAATCAATAACGTTAGACACTCTGCAGGTTGTGTAGAAACGCTCCTAAACCATTAATTTCACGGGTTTCCCTTAACTGCGGATTCGATAATGACGCGTGGATTATAGGTATCACTTACCGCCACGTTGTTCAGAGTGAATGAGAGATGAGCCGGTGGTTTGGAGGGTGGTAAGCTACAATTTGCCCTCAAAGTGTCTCCGGCATCGTAACGTTCGCGTTCCGATACGATAATGGGCGTGCCTTCGGGTAGAACTGAAACATAATAATTCCATGAGTGTATCTCTTCTACTCATCGTCGACAGGTCGGTTATTCGTGCCTCGTTCAAACGATACAAACGACATTATACCGCCATTTTGCTACCTAGCCGAGCAACATATCCAATATTCAAGCGGCTATGAGGAACAGATTAGGTAGTTAGTTTTATGATATTTCCCGTCGACGTAACTGCATGCGAAAGAAGAAAACCGAAGGATGAAATAGAAGCTTGATTAATTATCTCTGTTCAATTTTTGAAGATAATTTTTGTACAATAATTATGAAGGGATTAAAAATGCATTCATAATACGAACATACTGATTAAGATATAAAATATATACAAAGAAAGCTGTTGTTATTTCTATACTCAGAGGTAAGATCAGAATAGTTATTATTTTATTGAATGGATAAATCTATCACACCGTTCTGAGCCAAAAAAGTCTTTATTGCACGCGCTTACAAAAGCTCAGGATAAAAACAAAAAGGCATCTTAAGCCTATCGATTAAATCTATCGATTGTAACTAGGATCATCCTCTAGTTACTATTTCTTATAACTAACGCATCTGCATATGGATGGCGAGCACGAACTCACGTTGTCATTTTCAACAGAAGCTGATATACGCATATATGCAATCAGAAAAAGCAAACTTCAATCCATATATTTCACAAACAATCATTCAAATTTCTAGAACCTGCACTGTGAATTTCTAAAATTCCCATGACATATGTATAACGAATGATCCGAGTGATCAGTTCGACCATTCTAATAGCTCTATTGTTAAATTCTTCACGGACGTTCATATATTCTATAAAAAAAATAATCCATATTTAAAAAGATTAATATCGCAGTAGTTCGAAGTACAATCAAATCATCCTAATCATAATATTTTAGACGATTATGAAATTACAGCCGGGAATCAGTGCAACTATCTTCCTTCTAACGGCGATGGAATATATTATGTATTATACATCTGGGTAGTAGCAATGCCGGTGGATACGGGTCGAATTAATCTTGTTCACAGCCATTTCGTTGATTTAATTCTGTAACAAGGCGTTCCACTGCGGGTTAAACGAATCGTGTTGTAACAATCTGCATTTCGCCACTACCGGGAAGATTTTCTAGAACGAAAAAGAAGAGCGCACTGAGAGAATCTCGAATCGATTGATTTGAAATAAACGAGACCTTTCGTAGTTCAACCGCACGCATTCGACTTTCCATTAAGTATATTGGATTTTCGAACGCTGTCGACAAATCTTTCGAGACAATCCGAATAATGGTATAAAGTAGGTCGTGGTATTGTTACAAAATATTAACGATATAAGTTTCATTCGTGTTGGAAGAATAACAAGAACGGCTCGAGGAAATCGTGGCTCCTGACGACATATGTACAGTATCGTACATACAGGGTGCCCCAAGTTCTTGTCAGAATGAAACTATCGCACGTAGACTACAGGAAAAGACACGGTAAATATAATACTTGCTGATTTTTAATTTTAATATCACTTTATGATTAAAATGGAATCTTTCCACATAAAGGAGCTAAAAGTAAGAAAGAACTTGTTACGGAATTAATGCTTCGTTTTATGGAAAAATTGCGGGACACCCTATGTACTGGCTCTATTGTGACGATAAACTTAGAAGTTGAATGGTTGAGATGCAACCGTGAATTATTTCATTTGAAATTTTAAATGAGAGTATTTCATAACATCGTGAATAATTGCGCAGATACAATACGTATTATATTTTTATGTCATCGTTTCGTACATTTTTGCGGATTGGAACAGGTAACTATCGCTTGGAACGAATGTCCGTAACATGTTACATCGAAATCACATTGAATAAAACATTCAACATTGATCAATGGAAATACGTTGCTAAACAACGTTAACAACTTCGGTTTGTGACAATATTCGGTACAAAACCGTGTTTTCGAAGCACCGCCTTAATTGAAAGCTTCTGCAAATTTTACGTCAAAAACGTATGTACAATAGCATCATGTTAGTTGAGAGTCATCTGCATGTGCTCGTTTCAAAAATATGAAATTTGCGTTGAAATTTTTTAACTAATTAAGGAGCGAAAGACAATAAGGTAGAAAAAATATTTTTGATATTTTAGACGAGTATTTAGGTATGTAGACAGGAGGTTATAAATGTAGTAATATATAGCACACAATCTTTGAGATTTTACTATAACTATTACATTGAAGCATTACGAAAAGAAGTAAGTAGCGCATTCCAATATTATTATTACACTCTCTTAACAAATTTATATGACGTATAAAATAAAATTAGAAAAACGCGTGCAATACCTAAATTACCAAACTTTTGAAAATAACATAACTTGAAATACCTCAAATCTCATAATAATAATAATAATAATAACGTTATCGCACCATTGGGTTTATAATTACATATTGCAAGTTCCAATATTAACCAAATAATTATTTATTACAATTATACCATTAAGATTGTTGTATATTACATACGACCCAACTCTCGTCAAATGTTAGCATAACAAGAGTCACCACAAGAGAATAGGAATTGTTCCAAAATTAATTGGAGGATACAAAATGGTAGAACGTTAGTAGCACTCGTTTTACCGAGCACTAATTGGTGTCTCGTGATACACACGCCACTTCAACGAGCTAACGAGTAGGGAGTTTAGACCGGCTATTATCGCATTTAATTTTACAATCGAGCGAATCCACAACGCACGAAGATCGTTGTTGTACCCCGCCACCTCTCTCACTTATCTAGAACCCGAACGACAGCTGAAACTAGAACCGATTACCGCGAACTGAAGCGAGGGAAATAACCATTTACCCTCTCACCTTGTCGGTGATAAACCGGTGATTCGCAAAACTATAGAACGACTAATCGAATTTCAGTTATGTTATCGTCTATGACTGCTGTTCTAACCTGATTGCTCTTACAGCCGCTACCAATCTACGCCCGTTTTGTATAGCAACTGCAAATATGATTTCACATTTTCAAATATAAACAAATTTCACGGAAGGATTCGTAGAAAATTGGAGAGGGAGAAACAAGATGGATCTGTTTCAACTGAGAAAACTTTGCATACATTGGTTTAACATTTACCTATGTTTTAATATCCTAATTATAGGTTTCAACATACCTGACAATCAGATTTGCCACGTAATTTTACGATACGCGTGTGATATCGTACCAACCGAACGCAAATTGCAAATTATGAAATTTTCTGGCATGAGTTGTATAATAGCTTGGATAAAGTGTATATTCAAAAATATAAATTTGAATTTTGTATGAAAATTATGTGTTAATTTGTGGTATGTAATATATGTATAAATATGTAAATCCTAAACTGTGACTACTCGTCTCTGACAGAAGTTTGAATTTTTATCTTAACTGAAATGTAGTAAAGAATTTTCAGAATCCCAACGATTGAGCTTTTTCAATTGCAAAGAGCCATAACGAACAAATACATGCTGAAACAATTTAATGAACAAAATTACTAATCTAAGAGATTAAATGGCTATAGTAATGGTAAAAATATGGACGTCAAAGATTAAGTATGAGAATAAAACGTAATGAAGATTTCTTTTATGTGTGTGCGACTATAGCGTAATGAAAAAGCAGTTGGTTTTGGGATTACTGTACACGACAATTTAATTGATAATTGAATATATGATTGCAAGTCTTGTTACGAAATTCAACATCGATTATCTCGCATTCCTAATAACAATCTTTTAAAGAAAGTAAAGTAACTTATGTCTCCCTTTAAGTTCTTTGGTTAAAACAGTAAATCCTCTAAAATTACCTAATCAGTGTATATATTCTTGTCAAGTATTATAATTGACGCCTGGAGTAAAATGCAGCGTCTCCATTTCCATGAATTCTAAGTATAATCGTTAGTCCCTATTTACGGAGAGAATTATGTTCTCGAATTGACAATGTCCAATTACGCTGTTTAAGCTAATGGAAGGGAGCATCATGGTATTGACCAATTCTCACTGAAACAGATGAACTTGCGGAACCAGTATTAGTACGCGCGTTTCAGCAAGCAAATCGATTTCCATTGATTTACAGTCGATTTGTATTTATTTATCGCTACATTCATTTCGAATCTTTTCGATTGCCTCGCGTTTGAAACGAGACTACCTTAAAACATTGTGTTATTAAGTTAGTGTACTGCAGCAATACATAATTAACAATGAAATATAATAATATAAGCAGTAAACTTGACATGTAGTTTTAGGGTTATAGAAATCTTGACAGATAAAATCATGCTAAATATAGAGCTATATAATGATAGGTATTATAATAAAATTTATTATATAGTATATGAAACAATAAAGGTATAACAAGTCAAATAATATTATGATGCAAAATCTAGACATAATTGATAGATGTTAAATACTAATTAGAATAAAATACCTAAAAGCCAATTATTTCTATATATATTCATTTACGTCCGTCGTTAATTGAAATTAGAATTCTGTACAGTTCTTTTTCATAACTTTCTACATTTAGAATTTTTTTCATCAATACGAATTAATTTTTTGACATGGAACCGATCGACATATAGCAATACGTTGATCAAAGGAATATATAAACGGTTGAATGCGGTTGATTTTAATTCCAATTTTCAGGGAGATGTGGAAATTAATATCAAAAGTCAATTCTCATTGACGCAGGGATGAAACAGCGTATTATGATTTAAGCTGCAATCTGGTTTTTCAATCTTCGATATTTACGATGAGATGAATGGAATTCAGATAGTACTAATCGATATAAAAGTCATTCTCATCGACGTTCCACGGAATCCAGAAGAAAGTACAATTTTTCTTCGACTACGTGAAAACTGCAGCAGGCCCAGATTCGTTTACTTTAAGAACATCCCACGGTATTATCGTAAAATATGAAATTCATATCCGTACCAGCGCAAAGTCTACCTCGTCTAGCGCGAAAAATTTCTATCCTTAGACTCAAGTGCTGCTAATAAAGAACCCGTCCTATGGATATTATTCTCCCGTCGACGATAACGTTTTTCACCAAAAACCTGAAATGTCGTGTCTTACACGCTCAACTGTGAGATGACATTAACGATTATTAAACCACGAATATTTATGTAATTTTTATAATTATTCATATTTTTCTGAATATGATTTCAGCTAGGTAGATATTTTTTGTATTTATCGCAGTGTGTCAGGTTCACGTAAGACACGGGTGGGGGTCGAGTAAAATCTTATCAAGTTACATGTGTCCTTTATTAGACATTTATAAAATAATCAAAGTCTTTTAAACTTTTTTTTTTTAAAGTCAAATATTTGAAAACAGATGGTGCGGATACCAAATATTATAAAGACTACTACGTTACTTTGAATATTTTATATGTTTTTACATCTAAAATTTACATCAGAAATGGACGAAATTATGAATTAAATCTAAAATTTTTTCTTTACTTTTGAAGAAAATTGATGTAATACTAAAATACTTTTCTAACTTTAAACCACTTTGACAGATATAATATTGACATTTTTTTACTTACATAAATGTTAACTAGTAAAATGATATATCCATTACTAATAACGTTAATCATGTATATGTATTTTCATTTTGAATTTGTTGACTGTGCTTTAAGTATCATTGTGTACAACTAACCTAGCACAGTCAAAGGCATATGTAACCAATATAGTCTAATCTTCCTTAACCAACCCAAAACCTAATCCAGTCTAATATGCTTAACATGTCTGATTAGAACATAATCTACCTAACCCTGGTCTCTATTACTAAGACAGTTAAGTGTACTATCATAAGTAAGTTTTCAGCAGACGTTGTTGTTACAACATTGAAAACTAATAAGGACGTTAATATTAAGTCCTCGCATTGGAGTCTTAAAACAATAGTAAATATGTTATATAAATTTATTTCGAAATTTATTCTAAATAAATAAGATTACTGGAAATATATTCTTATGGTAGTTTCACGATCGCGGAATTCATAAGGTTATACTACTTGTAAGTCAGTACTACTGTACGTTGTACAATATTTTTCGCTGTTGGAGTCACATAAATTATAATTTTGCAGGTTACGGCGGTAATATATGGGGTGGTACAAGTGATCTGACACTGTAACAGATGAAAAGAATGTAATTTTGTTTATTAAAACATAGAATGGAACGTATAGAAAACATTTTCTTTTAGAAAATTTGTAAAAGGTTTTATAAGAAATTTACTTCGCTGTAAATAAAATGTATACAAGACAATTTATCCAAAACGATTATTATTCTATTACAAGTGTCTTAATCTATCAGTTCTTACAATTTCAATAAGATTGTTCTCTTATTTTTATGCGCAGATTATGCCTTTCCAATTTGATAAGAAATATTGATCACTCTCTGTAAATCGTAATACCATAATAAGACTTTGATTTTAATAAAAAAACATTTGTAACCTGACTTCGTAAAATTTTATTTCATCCTCGTGCACTTCTTATGCTGATTTGAAAGTTGGAATAAATGTAAAACAGTGATATGCCGTACAAATTGTTTTATTAGTTGCGAACGATCGTATTCCTAAATATACAGAAACTTCATTGTTTCTCCACGACAAAAGAATTCGTAGATTCAACAATTTACATTTTTTACTTCGCTTTTTACTATCGTATCAATTTATCACCAAATGAGAAGTAAATTGAGAATAAAACTAGGAAACCGAGTTTTATTAGTATTGTATAATTTTATGACTGAGTATACGGAAATTTCATTCTCTCACATTCGACGAAAGAGTTTACGACGAAAAAGTAAAATTAATTGTTTACCCGTTCATCCCATTGATTTTTTTTATCACCAACTGTATCAATTTAACATCAAACGAGGATTCAATGGGGAAAAAATTAGAAAACGGAGCGATTGAAATTTTTGCAGGTATTTTTGTTCCCGAACAACGTATGAACATTCTAGCTATTCTGCTTTCTTTCGAAATTGTGCACATACGTATACGTGCAGGCATGCGTGTGTCAACGAAATACGTGCGGATTTATACAGGGTCGTTTCGTTTCGTAACGCAACCGAATTTCGCGTACACATCGCGACATTATCGCTTAGTCGACAGGATCGGGGGATGGGGGTTGCGCGCTGCAGCTAATTTGTGTCGCCGAAAGTGTTTTATACGGACGAATTCGTCCATGGCCCATGGAATATTGCTCGATACAAACGATCCATGAATCCCGCGGATTTGAATGGGCCACGGTTCGCCGGGATTTCGACAGGCATCGCGTATCATTCGATCATCAATCTTGTTGCTCGCTTATCGCTAGCCGATTTCAAAATTGCTCTCGCTCTTTACGTTCTGCGTATGTATGTTGGTCAACAACTGTTTAATCTACACCGGGTGTAATGGTAAATGACATAAACTATGAACGTACCAATCGAGAAAGCTGTAAACGTCTTTTTATACAATAATTATGCAAAGAGGAAAGTTTTAATATAAATACATGGTGTGCGTTGTCACAAATATGTCACAAATATAGGTTTCTTCGAAATAAATGATCAATCAGTTTGGTAAAGAATCGAACAATTGAACACCGTAACAAACAATTTAATAACATAGAACTGATTATTGAATTTCAAAATAGCTTATCGTGTTTTCGTACGATGATGTATTTATTATTTGATTATTCCTAAGCGTAAAAAAGTCGATTAATATTCTATACAACAAGAAGAGTATATTAATATAGTCAAGTGCGTTATTATATAGTGAAAAATATAAGATTATATACCTATACGTATCAGTATAGCCTGAACAAATCAGAATAATGGTAACAGAAACGTAGTTGAACTTTGATACGTTCATTGCCGAGTAAATGTCGTATTTTAATCACGGTGTCCATTTAATTGTAGAGTCATTTCTGTTGATGTTTCGATGGAACAGAAAAAATAACAGGAAGGGGAAAGAAAAAGTGAGAGAACGAGATATTTCTCGCCGATGAAACAACTCTCTGTCATCAATTACGTGAATACAGTTAATTCATTACGAAGCTGTCGACTGAATTCGTTTTTTGTCTCGTCAGAGTGTGAACTTGTAATTGCGTGCCTGGCTGTACGATGCGGCGACTTGGAATTGCATTAACTAATTTTCCCCCGTTTTTTTTTTTACCTCCTACCTGAAATGTCGTAACGTATTTATCGACCGGTTAAACGTAACGACCGATCAACGAAATCGCTCGAAAATTGGTTTTTAAACCTTCCACCTCGCTCGCACACTGTCAATGAATCAAATAGAACCCAAGTGATTGCACAGTTGACTGAATACAAAGAGACTATAACATTATTGTATCAAAAAATTGAACGGACGTCTTGTTTGAACAGGCACCTTGTTCAGACGGTTTTAAATTGCTCTATATTGCATTATCCGCCTTGTTATATTATTATGTCACTGTATAATTTATAGAATAATGAAAATTTTCCAAAGAGTACACTTTACTTGAAGAATATTTTTAAATTTCCCGATAGAAAGACGAATGAAGTTTTTTCAAATCCTTTATGTTGTATGTATCCATGTTGATTTAAGATGCAACGTTCGAAGTACTATTTGTGGTACTTTTAAAGTTGGATATTTAATAAAATTGGATGAACCTGAACTCTACGAAACAAAATTCATTTTAGAAAATATGTGCGAAGTAGGTAAAACAATTAGGGTAAGTTTGTTGAATTAAATAATTTACAATACTTATATTATTTTAGAATTAATTGGAGTTGAGTTAAATTTATGTATCCTTCTACCTATTTTTAATTTGTTGCTTATTGTACAAAAGAATCTTAAATACTTTATTATTGTTCTTCGTTTTTTAATTGCTTTAATTAAGAATATATTACACGACATTGTGTGGCTTTCTATGTAAAACATGTCTCATCTTGTTTAAAAAAAAATATGTGCCGTCATCGCAAAGGGGATAAGTGCAAAGATTGTAAGATTACAGTAAAAATTTAATTTAAAGTTAAAATACATTGTTAAATTAAATAATAGTGAAGTGAAAAGAAAATGTTCTCTTTGTAAAACGGAATGATTAAATGTATTCTTCCGACTCTTAATTATTCCTTCGGTCTCCCTTGGTTCCTTGAAATTCGTTCCAAGAAGTGTTCGGAACTTGAACTATGAGAATTGATTAAAGTTCAGAGCTCACGCAAGGAATAGTTTCTCGCTGCACCGTCATTCTTTTCTAATGCTTGTTGATTCCAGAAATCGTTCAACTACTTATATTGCTTTCATTACAAGAGTTCATATTATTTGTTAATAGACATCCATCGATTTTTCTAGTTATCTCTCGAGTTTCAGTCCTCTAGTACGAAAGATCTATATATATTATTATAATATTATAAGGAGCGTTTTTGCATATTAGATACATTTTCTAAAAATACCTAAATATTATATATATATATAGGTTACAAACATATATAGATTACAAATATATATATATATATAGATTATAAACACATTTGTTGTAGAATATTTAGGTATTTTTAGAAAATGTATCTAATATGCAAAAACGCTCCTTATAATATTTAAAAGATAAACCACAAATCTCTATTTGCATTTCGTTTCCTTAATTGAGTTTTTATAATTCTTTTCTCTATGATTTGTGGGTTAACAATTCTTAAAAAAATTATTCATAACGTACACTATAAAGGTAACTAAATTAAAAAATGAAACTTATGTCTTTAATAAACAGAGTTACATAAAATAAAATTGCCTAAACAAAATGTAATAAATGTTACAGAAGAATTTATTTCTCAGACTTTCAACTTTAACATAATTCTTCAAAATTCACGGAAGTGTATAGTTTGTATATTTTTTAAAAATTCACTATCTATTCTAATATTACAAATCTTACATTTACTTTTATCACTTCTTGATGTTTTTATTATTCGCAACTCATTGTCAAACACATCTTTATCAGACAGCGTTTAACTTTTACGTTATCAAAGTTCGATTATCTAGTGCTCAAATGCATAGAATCTTAGATATAGAGTTCTCTGAGAACCAGCTCACGAAGTTTGAAATCCTAATATTCGCACGATTTAACGTTTGCATGAGAGCAACTTCCTGACGAATTGAAATCGGTGCTGCAATTTCATTCGTTACGTTGAATACGTTGCATGAAGGGACGTGGACAGCGAATTTAATAAAAATCAATTTCGCGTAATTGTTTGCAGAATGGCCGAAATCCGAGATAAAAGTGCCGATCCACGTGCCGTGAGACGAGAGAACCTCACATGAGTATTCCAAGCGTATGTAGTCGAGAATATTTTCCATGGTAACGTTCGTATTCTTACCGCACACGCTTGAAATTCATAGGCCATTCGAAGAACCGAGCAAGAAGAAGCATCAGAATTATCATACATTTCCTGATCCTTATTTCTTTAAACTACTCTTTCGGATGGATGGAAACGCTCGGTCAAATAAATGCATCTCAGAGCTCTGATGCACACAGTTTATTGAGTCGATAGGAAAAATGAAATTCGCCATTTTCTTTCTTTATCTACACACTTGCCTAAACGTATTCATGAATTTTATATGCTACCGGAATATTTGAAAAATGTGAAAGATGGGTTTGATAATATAAGGTTCGTTTAATCATTCGATATTTGCATTGGTTGACATGCATGAAAAAGTGTTTAATAAAAAAGGTTTGAAAAATTTGGAAAACAGATTTTTTAGCGGCTACGGTTGTGAAGATTTTGGAACCTTTGCCATGTAAATATTGAAAATACAATATTTTTATATTTTTGGAAGGATTTTGTTATTTCAATTAGACAATAATTGATTACTTTAAAATAAAAGTTGATTAATAACACTCATGCCTATTGAAGTGAAAAAATGATTTTAGTAGAATTAAATCAGACTACCAAATCGGATAGAGATATACACAATAGAGTAAAAAGTAATGAGACACGTATATTGAATTAAATAAATACATATAAATAATATACTATTTTAAATATAAAATATATGAAAATATTTTCTCAGTGTCTGATTAACAATTCGATATTTAGCATTGGAATCAATTTTCGTTCTATACAAATTAATAAAAATTAGTAATGTAGATTATCAAATAATTAATTAGCATTTCAAACTGGTTTTATTAAATTTTCTTCTCTTAGGATATTTTAACAGAATATGAAATATGCATTCTTCTGTGTTACAATTTATTTTTAAACATAACGGGTGTCAAGCTCTTATTATTCTATTATTTCTTCACATTCCACGAAGTAGTCTTCTTCTCATTGAGGCTGACTACAATCGTGCGTTTTACGAAATCACTGTACTCGGACCCAGCAAATTGCTGGATTACAGAAATTCTAGGGCAGCTGCCTAGCAAGAACCATGCATTCTATTCTATCTTGCATTCCTTGTTTTGTTTGTGAACAATAGTCTCCTGTTGGCAATTAATATTTTAGCAACACGTGTAGGAGTGCCCCAAATATATGAAAAACATGTAATTCAATTCAATTATATATAATACGATTTATCTTACTGAGATTTATATCAGATTTTAATTAGTTTTCAAATTTTGAACGATAATTGATTATTCTCTTTCGATTTAGGTACTGTTTCCTTTGTAGCTACATACATGTCAATTTCGTTCACACTCGTCTAATTACAAATTTAATTTAACTAACCTAAATTTTATTACACAATGCAATTAGTGGCCAATTCTCAAAAAACAAATGATGTAATTTGTTAACTTCGTTTATCGGAAGAAGATGGCACAAATAATAGCGAATTTTTTAATAAATTTGAAAAATAGCGCTTGTAATATTATTACTAGACTCTTTATGCAAATTCATACGTTTATGAACTTAACTGGAGTTGGATTTAATATTGTATTTGCCATAAACGAACCTATTCTTTACGACGGAATAAAACTGTTACAGCTTAAAAGATTTCTTACGAACTTCGTGTAAAGTAGTGACGTTAGAATGTATAGCTGCCTGTAGATCAATTAACATGGTAATAATAGTAAACGCGTTCCAGAATGTCGTCCATGATTTCATTTTAGATTAACACGAAGCTATTCCAAGCAATCATTTATGCATGTCACACTGCACTGTATTCCTGCAACTGACAATCAGTTAACAGTCAGCTAGTAGTTTAAAGTTCCATACCACATAGCAGAAATCGATAATTTTTTAAAGAAACAATGATACATATTTTTCTTGAATACACATTTTTCATACGTTCGAGTTTGATTTCTAAAAATTTTATTTCAAAAATTTGGTTTAAGAGAGTCTTCTAATTTTGGAAGAAGAAAATTCCGATAACAATAAAATGACGAAAAACTTGGCGCGGTTCTTTCTAAATTTCTTTGTTGTAACAATTTCTTCCCCTCTTTTGCAATAAAAATGATATTCTCCAGCTAAAAGTTCCCAGTAATACCGTTCATCTCAGATGTATTCTTCTTCTACTGTTAAAAGAAATAAAAAAAGTGCTAATTCAAAATGGCAAATATCAAAAATCATAGTTTGTTTTTATAATAAACGCAATCTTTTTTATAAATAGTAATAACAATACGCTCTAGATATCCTGCATAGGTGAAAGCTTTTCAAACACGTCTTTACCTTTGAAAACGCAAAAGTTGGATAGACACGTGGTACTTTACGAGGCGAGTTCACAGCACCTCCTACAAAAATTCGGATCGAGTAACGTTTCGCACGATTTCAACTTATATTCGTCAAACATTCGACTTATACCAGGTCTCTGCAAAATAGGTAACGCGCCACCGATAAGTCACGGACCTCGCTTCATGAATTCTCAGAACGCGTTACCTGTAAGCTGGCTGATAAAAAAAATATGAAAGAGTTTGACCGGGACAACTGGCCGCGCGTGAAAAATTCCTCAAGATGGGAGGAATCGAAAACGCGCGCGCCACAGAGATTTGGGTTTCAATATCGGAACTACTCACCGTAAATTCAAGATTCCCCTGGACCTTTCGCTCAGACTGGCAAATCGAAGTTCGTTTCGACTTCTGGCGTAAGAGGCCTCCGATAAACAGGAGCGTCGATCGACTTCACGAAAAATCGCAATGGTATTTGGTCGATGGTTACGTGAGTGGTAGTTTCAAAGCTATTTCCTTTGATATCACCAAATAGAAATTGAAAGAAATAAACGTGCAACGGAGACTGATGATATTTGTTGAAAAAGAAAAATTTCATGGTAATAAAAAAAAGGGAAGAATGTAACGTTTAATAAAATAATAGATGTCGATGATTTGATCAAATACGTAATGTATTATATTTAATTTCTAAACATTACGAGATATAAAATGCTCGTTTCACAAATATAGAATTTTGTGGAAACATTTGTAAATTTCGTGAATTATTTATTAAAAATCATATACAGAAATCACAGAGTAGTAGTGAGTTCTCAAAAGTGTGTTATTAATTGACTATACTGTTTTCATAATTTCCTACTGAAAAATTTATGTAGGAATGTTATATTATTAGTTTGTAGGTAACAGTATGATTTATACAATATCGTTTGCACCCACACGAAATCAAATATAATACCCCGTTTCACGTATTCGTCACTCACTACTTCTACGACACAACACAACGATCTTCACACGACAACGATAAATTCAACTCTGACTCTCTCAACTCTCGTGGCAATGTTTTCCATGCTCACCTTTTTCCCAAACATACCTTTGTAACGCTCATAACACTCTTTGACAACGTCAACATATCTTGACAACGCTAATAAACAATTACCCCTCACCCCACGTCCTTCCCTGATGTCACACTATCCCACATTTATACACGATAAATTACATACAAGACTGCAAAAAATTTGTCCATGATTTGGGTCTGATTCATGAGATCACTCACAGTATACATCGAACTAAATAGCAACAGATATAACAGTAACTTAATAATACATAATGCACTAAATAGCAACAGATATAATAGTAATTTAATAATACCAACACCAAAATTAATAATTTTCTAATTATTCATTTTTAGATGTAGTTTGTTCCCTGGAAGTATTCTGATATTAAACGAAAATTGATACGTAACTATGTATCATCTGTCGTTGTAGAAAATTAACATAATGGTGTATAGCTAAATTAAAATTAAAATTAATTTAAGTAGATAGGTACATCATCTGTCGTTGTAGAAAATTAACATAATGGTGTATAGCTAAATTTAAATTAAAATTAATTTACGTAGATAGGTACATTAAATCCATGACTAGTTTATTTATTACAGGATGCTTCAAGATCAGCTTGTTAACTAATTAGTTAAGAAACTAGATAATTTTTGCTGTTACTGATTATTACCACGTGCAAAAAAAAGTTGAGAAACTAGATGAGTTAATTAACGTAGTGACTCATTGGAATCAAGTCACTTGGAATCTGTGTAGCTGAATTCGATACACTGAAATACTGATTGACTAAAGTAGGCTCATTATGATTACATAGCTACATTTTATTCGTTGATATGTCACATAATCTGTCAGATTGAATTGTTCTATTGAGATGCTATATTTTATTAAATTCGACTTTTTCTTACTAACTTTTTTCAGGTCCAATTTTGCAAAATAATTCTTTACAATAATATGTTTAAAATGTAATTCTGGTAGAAGAATTTACTATAATTTCGAATGCAGTTAGCGGCGAAAATGTATTTTCAAAAATCACGTTCGTCATACTGTTACTCTTTGGGAAGTCTGAAACAATGCTCCTTTCGTGAATCTTCTCGTATTTACTGTCTTTGGGAAACTTTAGCCTTTCTTAGTCCTCGTGTATTCGTTTCCGCGAAACTCTGCTCTAATATTTACGCACGCAATATTCAGCCGGAAAGTTTCTATTAACTTCTCTGATTTGAAGTTTTAACTAAGCTTCCACAATGAATGAATTGACACGTGGCTATTTCACTCTTACGAAATAAGGAAGCAACGATATCGAATTGCTTTAATCCAGGTTAAAAGTTTTCCATAATTATCAATCAACTTTCATGAGCCAGAAAGAGAGAGAGAAATAAAAAAAAGAAGAAAGAAGTAACGGAACTCAACTAACGAACATTTCCGTTACTGATCGATGCAACTTTTTCTTCGTTTTACAGAACATCGACGTAGCAGAAATGTGAATATCAAACTTTCAAACTTTCAACTGGTTCTTGTCGATATTTACAACCTACAGTTTGTAAAATGTGTACAACGGTAAGTTGGAAATGTAATACTAATTAACTGAAAAACGACAAATCTTTGATAAATGAATGAAAGTTAAACGTATTAAAAATATCGAAATATTAAATGTGTAAAAAGGCATTCTAATCAATTACTTGATACTCCATAATGTTAAAATTAATTTATTGGAGTTGGAATCTAATTAAATCTTAAATCATACACATCGTGCATGAATATAAAATTATTAAGAATGTTCAACTTTTGCATCAAATTTTTAAAGTACTATCCATATCATTTTCCTGAAGATATGTGTAAAGAAATAGATAAGATAAATTTATCTATATTTCTATCTATATTCTACATATTGTTTCATTGTTAACTTTCAATGTAATTAAATATTACACAGAGTGCGGATGTTTCTGCATTTGTATACAATTTCTCAGGTGCAAAAATGCTCGTAATGCGTACGATATTCAAAAATATACAAATCATCCAAACTAAACTGCTCGTTATAAAGCGTAGTAGACGAAGCAAATTTCTGCTTGGCCATCATTTCCTCGATCCTATCCATAGAAATGTGAGCTTGCGTAAACATAGACACCGGTCTAATAGTTACACGCAAACAGAAATTTACCTTTGAAAACATGCAATCATCCTTGAACGAGGCAAATTTCGGCGATACACGTACGACATTAAATCTTCTGGCATTCGAGCAGGGAGAAAAAAGAAAACAGCAACGAGAGAAAGATCGCTATAAATTTGAGAAACGCGTTAACGTACTCGCGACTCTGTGGCGTGCACTGATTAACCCCAAAAGCGCTCCTTTGATCTCACAGTGGCGTGCAGGAGGAAATTAGAAACACTCCGCGAATTTACGTGGGAGCTAGTTTCACGGCGCGTACATAGATACGTATAGCAGCCAGACGGCTGTGCATGAAATCGTTCGCGACAACGAAGCCGATTCACTGGTTTGGGAGGGTGTGACTGGCCTCGGATCAAACGCGAGTAGAGTTAATGACACCATCAAGGAGAAACTTTCTCTTCGAGGTACGCACGCTGTCGCGGAAACTCGTGCCTATTCAATCTTGCACGCGCGTAGTGCAATTAGGGGAAAATGCGAATCTACAGGGTAAACCTTAATACTACGGCCATCTTTCTTGTTCGTTTGATTTCGTACGAAATATCAAGTATTTCTTAGGCTAAGGCTAGGTGGCTAAGAAATTTTTAATTATTTTCCTATTATTATTCTATATCTGGAAATTGTACGTGATTTTATCTGATTTTTCTTCTTTTCTTCTTCTTTTTTTTTTTTTGAGAAGAATATTAGAATCATTTGGAGGATAAATTGATCAACCGTTCGTTTGTTTCTATGAGGATACGAATATTTTGAAAAGGTAAATCAGATAACTGAGTTAGTTATATGAATTTGTTTATTGTAAGGCGATAGCATGAAGATGATATTGTAAGGTTAAAGATAAATTTTTCGAAAGAACATTGTATGGCATTATCAATTTCAGCAATGAAAAAATATTTTAACAGTATGAAAAAGACTTTAAAATAAAATTGAAACAACAAAACACGCATATTCATGATTTTGTCGTATTTTTCACAGGTTAGAAACATTTTTTCACGATAGGGCAACATAAAAAAGGAGGTTACGAAGTTAATAATTTAATGTAACATATGAAAAAATGGATGGAAAAGAGACGGCGTTGTTATGTGAATTGTTGCAGTATAACTTTCCTTGATATGTAAGGCTTGTGAAGTGTGTTTCGTGTACAGAGTGATTCTAGAAGGCGAACTAAGCTATAGATCTTGGTACACGAAGGTGAAAAGAATTGGAAAATAGTGGGGAAAGAATTTAAAGCGAAATGTTGCACCGTGTACTGAATTTTACCTACTCTGTATTTTTTAACAATTCATACGAATGCGTGTACGAAATGTGGCTCTATTGTGCTCCAAATAAAATCGTGTATTTTTTATAGAGAAGATAATTATTCATGTCGTGTGATACGTAAGAAAAAATTTAAGAGCTGTAATTTACTGAAAAACATATTCAACCGTTTTTTGAAATTGAAGGAGAAATTGAAAGATTGAAAAGAATTGTTAAAATTTCGTTAGAAAATTGATTAAGATGAACTGAAACAAAAATCCCAAAATTCAAACGAAACGCGTGAAACAGCTTGCAGTTGATATAATCAGTAATCAATACTCATTTGTAGCTCAACAATAATTCTCAATCCTCGAGTGTTACAAATCGAATATTAAATAGCCCTAAAAAAAGTTCCAATGTTTCCATGCAAAGAAGGAATTAAAATACCAATCTCGATACCAACAAATTCCTCGAAACTCAGTTAAAATTCGAAAAAATATTCCGAACTCCGATCAAAACACATAAAACAATCTGTAGCCGTAAAGTTTGTAAAATCTACTCAATTGTCTACGACAATTGTCAGTCCAATGTTGAAAATCGTCAACATTAAGAATTAAAATTAACTCATAAAATATTTAGTCATATAAAGGAAAAAAACACTTAAAAATCCTCGTACCCCGTAAAAATTCGAACAAGAAAAAATACCAATACGAGACGAAAAAATGTCTTGTAGAAAATCTGTTAAATAAAATTCGGTGAAAGATTCGAAATTCCGAACAAAACACGTGAAAGAGCCTATAGCTGGAAAGAGGATGGTGACTTACTATGCCGCACACGCGTCAGTCGCGTGCATCGGTAAAGAAAGGAGTGGAGGGTGGTGAGCAACGAGCGTCGTAGGGTAGGCACACGAGCATGCTGAATACGTCGAGTTCCCCGCGATACTCTGTAATGTCATGAAGCATGTACTTACACACTACCGTAAGATTCTTGGAGACGTAGGCGGTGGTGAAAGTCGGCGCGTCCGCTGTAACTTCGCAACTGAACATACCCGAGAGAGCGAAGTCGACGTCGCGGAGCGTTACCTGGCTCTTGTTCGAGTTCTCGTGCTGAAACAAAGCAACGACCAAAGGTGTGTGCAAAGTGAATGCAAATGGATATCAACTGCGGCAACACGTGTTATCGCCCACCGCCATCAGAACATTAAAATCCCTCGCTCTCTGCGATTAACAATAACTCGATTTACCTGGACCGGTTATAATACGAATTAAACTTCCGCACCGGATGCGATTGACTGACGAATTTATTCACGCGTCTCTTCGTCGTTCGTACGGGATTCGAGCACACGGTTCATTGCCTTTTTTTCGCGGCTCACCCGGATGAAAGACATCGGTGAACGCTTTATATAACCGGTATATTAAACTAAAATGTTGATTCGATTGACTCGCACTTTTTTTATTGTGCGAAAGTGTTACTTTGATACCAATTCTTCAATTTCTATGATTCTATTATTTTTCTATAATTTAGGTTGGTAATTTATATTTTTATCAATGCGGGATAATATGTTTCCAAGGTTTCCTTCAGACTGCACTTACTCGAAGCAATTAAGACATAGATTACTTTGCGTGTATAGCGAACAATTGTTAAGCCCATTTAAACTTATAATTTAGCATAATGAAAGTGAAATATCAAGAGACGAAATGAATTAACCTTAAATCTTTTTGGTGTATTTTATTGCAGAACATTTGAAATCCGACTTTCAGAGTGTACACATCAATTCAAAAGATCTTCCATGGTATTGCTGAACGTACCAACTTATGCAATACCATATATCATGTCTGTCAGGCATAAATATTGGATTTTCAGCGATTTTCTTTTCAAATTTTTCCCTGGTAAATCATTAATTTCTTACTTCTATGAATTATGTATGAAAATAGTTTTAGCTATAAGTATTAGTGATAATGAAGAATTTCATACGTTCGTAAAGACCATTTACGAAGATAATTGAAATTTTCAAAACGAAAATTTTTGTTCAAGTAATTAAAATTGTATCGAACTAATTTTGTTTGTCATATTTAAAATGGTATTTGTTTTTAGATTTACTGTATAATTAATGACAATAAAGGAAGAGACAATAGCATTTCACGTTACTAATATCAATTAGCAACTAAGCCTGGTCTATAGATATTGTTAATGTTACGTTAATCCGGTTTTAAAAATTTCTCTATTATTGTAGTAATAACGTACTGTTGTACAAACTGTCAATGAGATAAAATCATATAAATCGTCATTACACGTACAAATTTATTCAAAACGATTTTTTGCTAGCGAAATTCCTGTACGAATAAGCACGTATTCACTGACTATTAATACATAAATTAGTATTAATGATTATACCTCGAAACGGTTGCCGTTATTGGATGATTGGAATTCTCAAACAAAAGCGTATTATTTAAAGCGAACCACAAGCTCAATGAGAATTCAATTTGCTCGTTGCAATTTGCGTGCCGAATTAACAGTTTTGATAACGTTACTTAATCGGGCAACAATTGTTCTGTTATTAGTTTCTTAATGCTATTGTTGTTTTTTTTGTGTAATACCGTATATTCTATATTTATTCTATTTTATGAGATTGAAAATTATTGCGGTATTGTCCAAACTTCAATTTTAATTTCCTAAAATTACATTTAAGGTAATATAATACCACAACGTGCTTTAGTCAGTTAGAACCACAAGTTACCTATTAACAACATGCTGTGTGTATATTCCTTTGTATAATAAATCGAAGCTGAAAGCTTTTTGCTTAATATTGCAAAAATGGGAAAAACGTTCACGAATGTATAGACAACGTGACAAGCTTTCAAGTAATATAAATTGATTATTAGATGCTACTACTCTATGATTCAATCTGATAAGGTTAAACGCGTGACCCGAAGACAGTTGAGCATTGTTTATTTATATTAATTGATGTTAAAATAAAAAGTAATGTACAAAAATGATGCGGAAATCTTGAATAATAATTTTGCTTCCGCGCGAAAGATCTATACAAATTTTATACATACCTACATATAATCTAAAAATCTAAATTAATATTAGAGGAATCTTAAAAATATAATATTACAGACTCTTTTTTCGATGAAAAATATTCCGTACGAAGAAACAATGTCTTTGTAAATTGTAGAGTAATTACGAAGAATAGGATTTATATGTTATTAATTTGTGTTATATATATAGATTTGAAATTTTCACATAAACTTTTGTATTCGCTAGAGTAAGGAGCTTTTACGAAAATATACTATCACCGTAATACTCGGGCTTTATATATGTTACCTAAAATCGAACAATATCATTTCCAACGCAAAATGCATCTTACATATTTCATTTCCGAATATAAAATTTCACGACAACGATTTCACATATTTTTCCCCAATAGCGTAATAATCGATATCACTACTCTACATATCTCAAACATCCAGATATACCCTTCGAATTTGTTACCTCTAGAGACATTTATCATATCTCAAATCATTAGATATTTCCCCTTTACAGCTACTGTGAAATACATCAAAAAAAAAATTGATAAAATTTCTATGTATAAGAATAAAACATCTATATTTAAATTTATAAGTGACGATCGTAAGATTCCATCTAATGCAAGATTATTCAATGTTATATAATTAACATCACGTGTATATATAAAATACTGTACGTATATAAATATCGTATGCTCATAAGAATATTTTATGCTCGTATTGTAACTTTGTACTTTATGGAATTTTTACATCATTATCAAACATTTCTTTATACGTGGATAGAACGATTTGTGGAAACATCTCTGTGCTTAAACAATCAGAAGAGAAACAATTTCATTTAAGAAATCTGTCCTGTAACTAACACACAATGACAGTGAAATAAAAGAATGGCAGAAAATGTTGTCAGTAGTGGTAAAAGAGTCAGGAGTTAAACATTCGTCGTGTTCCCTTACAAATACAAAGAGCAAAACGTAAATGTTCGTCAAAGACCGTAACGCGCCAAAAGCACGGGTTCTTTTTTTCTTATTAAATGTTCCTCTGGTGATCGGGCAGCGTGAAGAGGCAACACTCGAGAAAATCGTCATCTTATCAGGAATTACCCCGCACTCGAGTAAATTGACTCGATGAAACGCGCGCGAAAGCCGAGACACCGGGAGCAAGATAGCAACGAAGGCGGGGCTGAAGCATCCCTAGGGAAAAGTGGCGGAGGATCGTTTCATCGGAAATGGGCAAGGCAAAATATGCATAATTAGCGGAATTTAAATAACGAAGCAAGAAGACATGCCGTAGAGTGAAGGAGACAGCGGTTGAAAGAGGAAGGGACAGAAAGGTGGCTTTTAACGAGGACGAAAGAAACGAATCCGAAGAAAGAGCACAGCTTTTTCCACCATTCCCTTGTTGATTTGTGTGCGTTAGAATGCACACGACAGATGCCACGGAAAAACTGTTCATTACACAGTTTCATGCTTCTTTTCGATGTTATTAAGCTGTTATTAGCGATCGAATATGTATAATCATTTTCTTGTGATCCGATTTTGCTTGAAGAATTTCCGGAAGAATTTTGTAAGATAAATTCTGATAAAAATTCTTAAGATAGTTCTTTATATTGCAACTGACGGAATCTTTGGTTTAGGATAGAAAAAATTAAGAAAGAGAGAACCTGTTATTTACTAAATTTACTTGACACGAAATATGCTTTCAAGTTTCTACGTTTATTCTCACTTACGTTCCTCAAGTCACTTATTTCAATTTGCTTTTTTCGAATTTGAGTAACTTGAATAATCTTGAACAAAATTTTTATACTTTGTCATAGTTACGAAAATTTGTAATTAATTGTTTACTTTTTCTATTAAAATATGGTTATAGTATACTTACAGTACAAATACAATTTTTTATGCATGTAATTATATATCTTTATTTTTCTAAAACAATATGTATATTATTAATATCACGTCTTTCGTGATTTCTACTTATACTAAAAACTAGTGTTCCATACTATGACAAAATGATATTTACATATATGCCCCTGTATATTTGTATGTTTCTGTTATTTCATTAAGTTTATCATAGTTCTAGTTATTGACTAAATTGTTAAAGAAAAAAATGTTTTCATCGTTAAATAATATTTTACTTCCAACTGATTTCCTAGTTCTGTCACTCTTTTATGAAAACCAACAATGTGATACACAAAACGATGTAATAGGTTATTGCCAGTAACATAATACCTTACGGCTTACAGTCATATCATTCTCAAAAAGTAATCCTTCCTTTCGACAAATATTGAAACAAATCTTCTATAAAGCTATCTCAGCGCACGATGCAGCCAGTAACGCGAAATGAGCGTTCTGACAAAACTTCTCTTCCAGTCGCAGTCACGATACATTTAAAACGTGTAAAAAACAATTTTTCCAGAACCATACGGATCCACTATGTGGCTCTATAAAAAAGAAAGAACTCGAACAAACAAATATACAAAAACAATAGACCACACATCGCTTGTTATATCAACGCTCGGACCTTTGCAAAAGAGAAAAATGGTTATCCACCTACAAAAAAAAGGAAGAAAAAACGAGAAAACAAAACCATTCGTTGCGACGACACAGTGTATAACAAGGTGAAAATTCGATGATACCGTTAAAATGAACGATATTTCATGGTAGAGTGTATCGAACGATACAACCTAACGATATTTCTTTCGCATTGAACAATGTTTTTCGTTCGGTGTCGACGAGCTTTTACTGACACGTGACGCAACCATTGCACATTACTGTCGGCTAGCGGGCAACTAAGGATAGATACAGACGCGTTATAACGATAAACGAAAAAGTGGTGCTTCTATACTCCCTGGGCTTCGTGTTAGGATTCATTCTTTTAGCTATAATGCGAACCGTTTATAAACCAAAATGTTTAACTCCACTTTTTGAAATTTTACTGCCAATATAATACTTGAGTATAATATTAGAATAATACTCAAGTCTCGGATACTTCATTGACACTATGTCTTCATAATTGCATCAATTTTATCGGTATATTATTTTATGGAGCTAACCGAGGTGACAAATGAGCGGCTCATGTCACACACACACACAAACTGTCATTGATCACCTACAGTATTATAAGCAATATTTCATTACGATTCACTATAACATAACATATCCGTAAAATGTTTCTATTCAATATATTCAAAACACAAATATTCGAGGAATTTAGTGATCTACTTTCGTTCGTTTTTTAAGTCTATCTCAGAGTTTACTATTATTTATATCGTCCTCCTGCGATCAATGAACTTAAGAAAGAAAATCACTTGTTTCTTGAGAATTGAATATTAATCGGATATTCCTGTGTAATGAAAATAGTGGAGTTGATTAGTACGACTTTCGAAAAGCTCAAATCATAAATTTACTAAGAATAATAAGTTACTATTATTGTACATAGAAAAATACAAAATAATGGTCTAAATTCAATTGATTGTTCGTTCAATGGGCAAAACATGGGACCGACAACAACCTAGGCTAGACGAGCTTGTTTTCAATTGCGTAAATGCGTACACACATAGCGGTTCTTCTGGAAACCTATGCGGCACGGAAACGCGTGGAGATTCGCGCGGAAATGTTCGAACGATGATAAAAGCGACCTGTTTTACGGAGATTACAGCGGTCAAGGATGCTGTTAACGAGCGTCGCCCGGCATCATGTGATAAAACCGCATATTTGGATCGTCCCTGGCCATCCGGAATGCTAATTCTACTTGACATTCATCGTTGTTTGTTGTTCCGACGATTGATGCAGGCACGGATGTCGCCTTTCCAAATTGCATCGCAAACAATGCATTGCTTTCCACGTTGATTCGCTTATTTTAGTCAAATCCTTTCGCGTCGAGTGTCCCTTGCGATAAGTTTTATCTAAAATTCGTTAATTTGCTTTTACTTCGTTTATTTGGACAATAAGGATTGTGTTGTCTGGTGTTTTTAGTTCAGCGTAAATCTTTGTGTACTATGTTTTTAGGTATTTCGAATCGCGTTAGTCTTTTTTTAGTTTGTTACTACCTTATATAGAGTCAAAATGAAATAATCTATGCTACGAAATTATCTATAAATGATTTTCTTGAAATTTTACATATTTGTAAACTCCTACATGAACCATCCATTACGGGTGTTGACTTTCCCACGCTTGAAGGAAGTACTTAACGAAACATATCGTGTGCTACAAAGTTTGATCAAAATAAAAATGTCAATATATATTTCATGTGATAGTAAAAATTCAAATTTCCAGTAAAATATTCTTTTTAAACCTTCAACGTCTTTGCCTTAATTTTTCTGCGTGTTTCATTTTCTAATATTGTAATTTCCTCGAATAAATATATCCAAATTTCATCAGGACAGGCTATGTAAGAAATTCATTCTATCGCGAAACGCAGAGAAAACTTTTAGTTTTCGAGTTATAAAATTGAACCGAAAGTTTAGGAGGTGGATAAAATATTCAAACTAGATAAACGTTTCTGGTAGGAAGTAATACTTCAATTTCATTAAAAACCCATCGTACATTATTAAATTGTTTAATCTGGACTTCTACACGTTCCTAATACTTTTACACGTGAAATTCTCATTCCATGGTTACAGTAATAACTGTATTTGCATATTAATATTCTATTTATTCATCTCATTCAATACCAAACTATTCACAGATGTTTAGAGTTACTCGATAATAGTGATAGAAATTCATAAATATTAATAATCTAATTATTTAATGATCTTTTACATGTATCATGCATAGTAGTTGAATAGGTGCATTAATCTTTTAATTGTTTGGCTTTATTCTCTTAAACATCTGCAACCGATACTTTTAGCAGCAGTTAAATGGTTAATTGATTCAAATTATTGCACACGATTGTTCTCACTTCACGATCAAAGCGATATTGTGAAAGAATATAATGCTGTCCAATACAATAGAAATCATAATTTTTAAGGAAAAGAGTAATCAAAGAAGTAAGTTCATAAATAAATTGCATAAATGACTTGAAATGCTACTAAATTTGCTAAAGTTGATTAATTAAAAAAATTTGTTCACATAGACCATCATGTTTATTATTTTTTTAAACAACGAAATAAATTCTGAAATTCTACTACGATACAATATTACATTATAACGCTATTCAAATTGCGGAATTGATATGTGTACTATCAATAAATTTCTTCATAGAATAATAAATATATACAGAATTTTCTTATCGATAACAGACATAATTGTTATAAAAGGTCCGAAATACTTTTTATTTATAAAAATACTCTCTGATAAATATTTTTATATAATGGTAAACATATACTAAGTATTTTTAGCAAAACCAAGCATTAAAACACGCTATAGTTTTAACTAATACAGATTCTATTATCTCTGTCCATGAATTGCTCTCGAGGAAATACCCTACTTCCACGGTATGATACGCGCTTACACGTAAAAGGTAGAAGAGGAAGAGAAAGAAAAGTGTATTGACACTTACGTCAACGTAAATTCCGGTAATGTTGAAGACTTTGGTAGCCGGTTCCTCGCTTGGTGTGTAACGGTAGAACTCGTGCCTGCCACGGTACCACTTGAGGGAGTAAAGAGGAGCCTCCTCGAGATCGTAATGGCAGCGCAGAATCACCTTCTGACCACGTTGCACTACCTCCGGAACTACTTCTAGGCTGACATCCCGCAGGCAGCTCGCACCTTTGTGGGAAATGAGAACAGGAACGGAGCATTAAGTCTAGTGTGCATCATTAGTCCGCTTTTACTCCTCGCGCCGGAGGTTGCACAGCACGCGTCAGCGAGAAATTGCAATTCCACCGAATGACAATTCCTCTCGCTTCCTCCGCCTAACGCATTCTGTCTTCCTCTATCTCAACCGTACACATCTACATCAACATACTATACATATGTACATACAAACACATTCAGACAGAAGCATACAATTTTTCTTCACGTTTTTCCTGTCATCCACCCCGCCACTTGAGCTACGCACTCTTACGATCAACGTACACAAGCTCACGAATGTATCCGAACACTTATGAACGCGTCTTATGTTATAATTTATAATATATTATGTTCGATATACGAAACATTTTAAAATTTCATTAGCGCTGTTATGAGACTCGACAATTACGACTATAGTAACAAAGTTTAAAACTATATATTTATATATAATTATATATAGCTATATATTTCCTAGAGATCAGAAAAGTTTTTAAATAGTCATTTATCCAATATATTAATGAACCGCAATATTTAGAGCATCCATCTTTACTAATTATTATGTGCTGAAAGTGGTTACTCTTGCTCTATTCTACATTTTTACTAAAAATATGAGTACGTTTATAGTAAATATCCTGCCATTTCTATATACATTTTCAAACTGGTTTCAAATTTAATTAATATATATATATACACATATATAATCACAAGAAATGTTTCGTCAGAATGTTAACAAAATTTCAACAAGTTTTACATAACATGTAAGACATGCATATAAAAATTTCCCATATTAAGTGTCCAATAGTTTCGTGAGCCAATGTACCACTTCCTTTCTCCCCCTCATTATCTCTTTCACCAGGTTTCTTCTCTTTCTCAAACACACATATATACCTCTCCCTTTTCTGTATTTTTTCGCTGACGTTCCGTTCACTTGGATTATCGACGATTCGACCTATTAAAGCCCCGAGGAATTGAACTGTATACGTCATTCATATTAAAACAGAATCGAGCTTTTGCTTGCTTCTTGATGTCTCTGCAGGATGAGACCTCTTATTACGTGCTAGCTGCCGGCTACACGGAAGTAGGTAGACGTCGCTCGAGCCCTCGCGAATAGGGACGAAACTCTGTGGGCTGGTTTTACCCCTCAGGAAACGTGAAAAACATCCAACTGATATTTTAGCTGGCCGCATTATGTTTTCCACGGAAATCAAGCCCTGTGTGCTTTTGCCACGGAAAGGGGACACTGGCGCGACCTACCTCAGGGATTAACTGGTGCATGTTGTTGCCTCGTGCTTACGTTTGCTTTGCGAACGATTGAAGAACGGTTATTAGACAAAAGGTATATGCAAAAATATATAGTGCAAGGAAAAAAATATATTTTATGGACCATCGTTAAAATTGCTAGATGTACACTACCTTGAATCTGTGAAAAATTATGAATTAGTGATTTTTCATACGAATTAGTCTGGTAGTTTTATAGAATATTTTGTACAGCTTCTTACTTCCAAAAATCGTTTTATGTTTCTTTTAATAATGTAGCAGTGCCATGACACATTGAATTTTATACTATACTGACTATATATACCAATTCCATCATGGGCTTAATATAAAGTTTTGGAGATACGTGCCTGTGTGCCATACTTTACGTAAGCTAGAATTCATATAGCCACAACAACGAAACTTTCTACTAGTAAAATAGTAAAATAGTATAGAATATTTTTATCACGTCAATCACACAGAATTGTCTTTTAGCCAACTACCAGTCTCAAGTTACGTTCACTCAGCAATAATTTATGGGAAACGTTGGTAGGAAATCGAAAAAGCTTCTTTTTACAAAAAGTTCCAAATGGAAAACTCGATGCTCTTCTCTGTTGATCACGTGACTAGAATGAAACACTATAAAAGTTGAAATTTCTTTCTCGACGTAGAATAAAAGTTTTCTAGCGTAACTAAAATAAACTTTAGTCCACTCTCCTACTGTTTTTTATTACGAGCTCCCAACACCGAATTCGACACGAAGAATACATTTTCATGAGTTTTTAAATTATCTATATTTGTTACCCACGTCGTTATTAATTTTCCGGTTAGATTTGCTTACTTTTTGTGATTTTATAGAACGGAATGTTAACGCTTGTAGAAACAATTTGTATCGCTATGCTAGTATACGACTGTTGTAAAAGTTAACGCGAAAATACAAGTTTTATCGTCTACGGGCTATCAAGTGTAATTCGAAAATGTTTTGTAAAATGCATTCCCAGTACTCATGGTTGCCTCAATATGTGATTTATAATGTAAACTGCGCACTGCTGCAATCGTGCCGCAAAATATTTCATCGATTTTGTGTCACTCGATTACACGTCAACAAATAAATACTAACGCGCCTGGTGTTATAGAGATTTCGACAACTTTAAAGGTATGAAAAGTGTATTTCGTGTATGGTCAAACTAAAAAGTGGAATTATGAACCAGAGAATCAGCTTTTTATGGCAGATTCGTTTTAATTTTTCCACCATCGAAATTCTCTTATGCGAGATCACGTATTGTTACGAATAAAATGACGTGGCGGTTAAATTGGCAGATTAAATTTAGATATTATTCATACAGCATTAACAAATATTTCACCTTCTTCTTTTCTTTCTTTTATAATATTTAATTTGTTGAGAGTGATCAACGAACACTAAGTAGGTACACAGTAGTATTCTACGTTTTTGAAGAAATATTTTTCATCAGATTCGACTGTTTCTTCTCATATCACGCATACCAATGAGAGAGTATGTAATTAAAATTTACTTCGTGTACGCACGCTTTCAGGACAGAAAAATAATGTAGAAAATTAAATGTTTCAGTTACTTTATATTATTTGTTAATTATATTGTGATTGTATATGAATTGAGATAGAAATAATCCTGTGTTATATTCTGTGATATTTAAGATTAAAAGGCTAGATGTGTGTATAATAATAATATGAGAACCATAGATTGCCATTTCATTCCAGGTAATTCTGATTCGAATTATTATGTAAATATAAGCAAAGAAAAATATAAAAATTAAGAGAACGTGGTTTTCCTTTATACTCTATGCTCTTATAGGCACCAATTACAGTTTTTCTGAAAAAATCTTTTAAAAGAGAAAATATACATCCTACGAGAGCAGAATAAGGCACACCGCTCAATTATAAATTCGTAATTACTATTACAGAAGTAGCATATCGCTTGGAAATTTCTACATATTTCATGCACAAGCATATATGAAATGCAATTTCTGATGAATTAAAATTTTATTCCAAATGACGATCAATTTCCTAGATTTTCGAGATTTCTTTTATCGAGATTTCATCGATACTAATGCTTATCATTTAACATTTTATTAGATTCAGAAACTTCCATTAAGTTTTATTGAGAAAAAAAATGTACAGATTCCGAAACGTATTTCATAGGGACGGGAGAAACAGATATGAAGTAACATCTTTTAGAAATTATTCAACATTTAACGTTCACGCAGTTTCATCGACGTTAGTGTCTAGCGACATTTGCCGCAGCAAGTATAGGGAAAATAAATGAAAATTCCTTGCGCACAAAAGCCAAAAGCTGCGAAGTTGGAGGAGCATTTCCTCCTTTCATTTCAAACTGAAAGGAATTCTAGGAAATGTAGACAGGTACCTACATGGCGTATGTTGAAAGTTTCTGGAGACTGCTTTTGAGGATTGCGATGTTCTCAATCTTCGTTTGCTTTCTCTTGGTTTCTTTTTTTTTCTTTTTTTTTTGTTGGCTTATTCGATGCACGAAAAGATAGCTTGGAAACCGAATCTATTTGCAGACCACAATGTGAGATATCGATAGGTACGCATATATATGTACACAGTACGATTCTTGCAAATTTCGGTAAAATAAGTTTGTAATTTCTATAAGAATATTGTATCACTTGAACTTATAGAAATTACTTTTTTTGGAATGTAAATAAAATTCTGTGTTTTTAGCTTCAAAATTTACTACAAATTATGTTAAATTCAGATACATTATCACTCTTAGCGCGTTTACAGTCCTAAAATATAATTTTAGTGATTTGAGTATTCTTAATTTTTATCATTTACTATTCTGGTTTTATTAAAACATGACAACTAGCAATACGTACGGTGACATTCAATAAAATGCAATTAGTACGATAGTTCTTGAAGTTGTTGAAAAAATTTGTTCGATCTTTAGTCACATATCGTACAAGTAAAAGTATCAGATTCTTCAAAGGAGATTTAAACTGTTTAGTCAGACAGTTACTGCGATGTGATTTGTAGGCGTGTCTGGTTTGAAAGCCTATATCACATAAAAGTGTCAGAAATATCTGATACTTTCACACACGTAACTATTAGATATAAGAGTATAGTAAATCTTCTTAACAATTTCAATAATTTATTGAACTAAAATGGAGAGAAAAGACGATTTGTTCACATATGGAATATAAAATTAAAAACACAGAGTCTTTCATATATAACAAAATTAATTGTCTAATACAACAAAAATCTTCACATTTTTCTCAATCAGTTTTGCGATAGTAGTGTATCGTAAACGAACAAGCTATTAGAGACTATTTTTCTCTTCTGAATTCGAGAATAGTTAAACAAATTCAGTCGTAGGATTCACATTCGTTAATAGTAGTTGCCGCAAACACGGTTACCTCTCTCTTTGTCGAAGTTCCAGTGTTTCTCTAACGGACAAAGACTTCTATTTACCATTTCATTCTGATATTTCCAGCGAACAGTGCACCTGCGAACGCGCACTAAGCAAACTAAGCTTCAATTCCTGACCGCGAAAGACCGCTATCAGAATTGCAGAATCCAGTTAGCTTTGCCTCTGCGTGTTCTTTTTCACCTCTCTACTGCATTGTAAACAATTTTTATTCGCTAAGTTAATGCTGTTTAACATAACTATCATAAAATCACACGCTTACCGAAAGGATTTGTTTTTCAACGAATTATATACGAATATTAGTATTAAATACTGTCAATAGCGAAATATTATAGAAAGAATATGATTTTTTAAATAGATTCCTTTTTAAAAATACCCCAATTCTACATTAATTTGTAAGTAATAACTTTATGGACCTTTGTCATATATCTTTTGATTGTCTTAAAAAAATAAAATCTTGCCTGAAAAATTATAATGAAGAATTATATTTTATACAACGATACTACAATTTACAGGCTATTCTACGTAATTTATTAATCCTTGGTGTGTGACAGCTCTTTATAAATCGTTAGAAGGTCTATCGAATTCAAATTACTTTGAAAGTAAATCCCAATATAAATGCACCTATTATACCTTAGTCGCCGATGCGAACTTATAACCCATACTTTTCGCACATGATATCAATTGCTTTAATTCTCCTTATTTTAAATATCAATCAACTATATCAAACATATCTATTTCGTCTTTACAGTCCACAATCGTTTCATAGAATGGGAATGCGCAATTATTTTCTACTAGATAAATATTTATCATGTGTTTTCATTCTATTTCACATTTAAAAATCCGGGTTGGACGCCAATAGCGGGGCTGTATTCTTCCATCTGGTCGGATAGGTTTATGGAAGCTGACTGCTTTTAACTGAGATAATTAAAATCACGCAATTTCCAGTCTTATCTAAATTTTCAGCGTGCAGAATGGCTATTCGACGTTTCATGCGCGATAAATTTTACGTCGACTGGGCCCACAGTTCATTTCTGACATTTTCATCCAATCCGAAAGCCCTGCCATGAAACAAATCGATCAATTACAGCTTTCATTCCTTTCTTTTTTTATCACAGGATGTTCACGCTGGTGTGCTCGAGCGTCGGTTTACAACGACGATACAACCGCGAACATGGTTTACGCAAATTAAACGGCACACCAAGCTCCAAACTATAATCAGAATTGCAAAATTCCTTCCGCGGAAACAGCAGAGAAGAATATTGCCTGGTTTTCTTCCTCCGCGATATATTTTACAAGTCTGCATGCATCTGATGCCGTAAATAAACGCGCGTATACGTCACGCCACGAGCCACGTTTTATTAGGTTGTAATACGTTGAAAACGTTCGTTTCTTTATGTCGAACCCTGGAAACATCTGGTCTCTTTCGAATAAAACAATGTCGATCATGGAAATATTCATGTGGCGTGGTGTTTCTGTCGAAAAGTTAAGAGACTTTGAATTTCGATTCAACGGTCATTTCGTCCATATTTGGGTTAGAGAAGTTCTATGGTGCCATTCAAAGTGATAGAAATCGATATTTGATTGAATTTTATGGGATAAAATTGTATGTTTACGGATATTCAGCTTTTACCTATGATATTAATAGCAATCGAGGGTGATATTAGTAGAATTAATTCTATATATACGTATGATATTAATATCAAAATGTTAATATGAATAATGAATAATAAAATGGTTTCAATCGAACCGAGCTCTCATATAGGCGATGTGTCGATATTGTTTAGTTATAGTGATTATTACACTGCGTATATTTATGCGTTTATGGCAAATATGAATGTAATCAAGTACAAAAATGTGCGCAAATGCAAAATTATATAAAATGTGGAAAGTAAATTATTATGATTATATTACATTACAATATTACATTATTGCATTTAGAGAATAAAACATTCTTTCACCGAAGTTAAAATTCCTTATCTGCATTTGTAAATTTTAAATCACTCTATTAGGAAGGACATTAACCTCTCACAACTTTCTTAAACTTAAGATGTCTACAAGTTAGAATTCGCTAACTAGAATTTACATTTGATTAATTTTTCTGCTATTTCTTAGCCCGTATTTATAACATTATAGAGAGGTATCTTAAAATCGTGTAAACAATTATTAATTATCAACCTAGCTAACTAACATCGTTTCCAGACGCTAAAATATTTATACGAATAGCTAGTCTATTTATACTTTTTACTGCTTATTCTTCCGGAAATACAAAATCAAACAGAAGACAAGAAAAACTAACAGAAATTCACTAACAATCCGTCCATAAATTATAGATTTTACTTCTCGGCAAAAAGATGAAAAGATAATCTTCTTTCTGCCAGCCATTTTCGATCGCAGGGATGTATCAAGCGTATTAGTACGCTTCAACCAAAGCACAAAACAAGCGCAACGCTGAGCACGATGAACGTCGGTTTTTCTAGCTGCAATTTCGCAAAAAAATCTTCTCTATCTGCCGGTCTACGGACAGAAAGCGGAAGTACGAGTGGAAGATTCGATCGTACCCAGAGGAATTCGATACTATACGAGCGGCTTATTGTCGTTCCACAGGACTGAACTTTCGACTTTGAGACTGGCGCGACGCTAGTCGCAGTGAATCAAGCGGAAGTAACAAACAGATTTAGCATCGTGGCCCCATATTGGCTAGCACATGTTGAAAAAGCACGGTTTTTCGTGTATGTCACAAACACTGGCGCACAAGGGACAAGTTAACGAATTCCTTGAGTTATTACGGGAAGTTTGGCGGTTCGATCGAAAGGGGCCAACAATGGCCGTGCCGCGACGCCATCGCGATTTTTCACGTGTACACGTTTCCGCGCTGAGGAACTCGCCGACTCCACCCGACGATTCCATAATCGCCAACAAAACAGACGACAGTTTTTTATACGGCAAGATGTATCATATTGTTTCGAAAGAAAACTTTTGTACACGTAGTAGAGTTTTAGTACCCTGCGCAAGTGTCAGATTGGATGGGGAAAGTTTGAACCTTCGGTTGTGTCGCGTTGATCGCGTTACGAATAGAAGCGTAATACGTAAGAAGAAACGAGCTAGCTATTTGTTAAATCGGCTAACTTCACAGAACAGAAAGTAGAAGAAATTGATGAAATTATATTACGAGTGTTTAACCACTTTGGCCTATGAATGGCGTATTATATGATACGTGCATTATTAGCTTATTTTATACGTAATGTGTGAACTGTGAAGGATTGTGTATTTATGAAAGAATATACCAAATGTTTTGAAATATACAAAAATATATGTACAAAATATCTAAAGTGATGTACCTAACATATATATTACAAATGCTTGTATTCACATTTCTCTGGCTACAATTAAAACTGAAACTCCAAGCTAGACCGTGGTGTATTATGCCCGCATTTTTATATATAATAGTGTATATTTGTACTTTTAAATCTCCCTTAATATCTTAAATAATTGCAGTCCGCTGTTATAATAATTAATATGTAAAATGAGCTTTCATTTTAGATTCCATTTCTTCAGTTGTGTCAATAAAAATATAAGATTGCATAATTACGCACGGTTTTTGTAAAAATATCGCTTCCGAAGCTCTGTTTCAATAAAAAAAAAAAAGACTGGTAGTATTTACAATTGCTCTTAACCGATAATGCAAGGTGATAAAGGATAAAGGGGTTCTAAGACAAGGGGTTCCTTAGCGGCTGACAGTTCTCATCGAGAGGATTCGATGTAGGATTTACATTCGTATTTAGAGAGCTCGATATTATAAGAAAATCTCTTCGTACCACATTGAATGCAAACAGATTGGATCGGTTTGGATTTTTCCAGTGTCAGGGATTAAATTTCTCGAAGTATCTTGTAGAGGTGTTCCTTTGCGCTTGTGCATAGCTAATCGAATACATACTGAAATGATAGTCGTATATGTTCGTTATAAATGCTAAAAGATATATAAATTTCTTGTACATTTAAATCTTGATTTAATATGTAGTACATATCAGAAAATTGATGATTAAGTAATATACACATTTACGTGCATTAATGTATATGAATGATTTAAATGAAGAACAGGTATTGTCCATTAATTATTTGTTTAAACATTGTAATCACAATATGCAATATTATATCGTGAAATCTATGTTTAAATGAGAATAAAAGATACTAAAAAGTTTACTATTTTACAATAAACATTTAAGTCATTTACGGTCATATCTAAATATACGAGACAGAATAGTGAAACGACGATCAACATTTTAGAAAGTCTACCAGCGCCGGGAATTTATTTTATATTTTCTTCAGAAGAATGCCATGATCTTTAAAACGGACTGCAGTGACAGTGAGATTAAAGCGCAGTACGATCTTCTGAACCTGATAGGATTACAGAGATGAACAAAAAGCATCAGTACGATGGAACTTCTGAAACAGAATCGTGTAGATGGTAGGACGAAAAAAATCATATACGCGCAAGATAGCTATTCCATTTATTAATTTTAGAAAATAAATAATCCATCTGAAAGACGAAACTATTTCCTATATTCTATTTTACAGAATTCAATTTAATTCTAGTACATTACTTCATTGAAAATTTTATATCTTATTTATCCATTCTTTAGATTCAACTACGTTAAAACTACGTTATTTACGTCTAAAACCAAAAAATAGCGTACATAATACGTTCCTAAACTAGTTTTGATGTTATTAATGGTAAAACAGTTTTACATTGCGTTTCTTTCTAACGAGAAAACATGCAATACTATCTTCTAATTACTCGCAACTGAAAAGCTTTTCTACGGTTTAAACTTATACCATTTTAAAAGCACAGAAAAAAGTATAAAGAAAAGTTTCTTTTTAAGATATATATCGCTCTAGCTTCCGTTTCTTTTTAACTACTATGCTGCCGATGACTTAAGAAAAAAATATGCCAAATGAGAACTTCAAACAGAGAATTAGAATGCAAAAAAGATTACAAAGTTCAAATTTCTTCCTTATTTTCTCGTTTCATTAAAGAAACGTTATGTTTAAATGTTTTCAACGTTCTAAAAGCTCCTGAAAACACATTTAAACGTTTCTTTTATTATAAGAGAGATATTTAATATAAAAGGAACAGCGTTTCCACGATACCGTTTTGATATATAGACGAAGTTGAAGAGTAAATTTACATTGAGATTTTATCTACAAGTGAACAGGGCTCTCTTATTGATATCGACGTTGAAAATAGACTGAAAAAGTGCATTAAAATAAAAAACAGAAAAACGAGTGTGAAAGGGAGCGGTTAAAAATAGGAAAAAAATACGAGATAAAACGAACTGGAAACAAGTGTGTATATGAGAGCAACACATGGATAGGCAAATGAAAATGTAGTGACGGTCGACTGCTCGTTCGGACATCTAAAATTCCGGAAAATAGCGTAATTACACGAAAACCGAAAAACTCATTACTTCGCCAATGACTCGATATAAAATGTACAGTGAGAAAAAAGCGGCACGGACAATAATTCTCGCGGTCTAAATACGTTAAAACGATTTATTTTTTGCCTTACAGAACACAGAAGGACTATCTAATTCAGTTTAATATTCGATACACACGATTTATATGAAATCTTTTTTGTGGTTACGAGGCAAATTAGAAATTCCAAATACATTACTCCACTGAATCATTTGGTTACAGCCTTTCAAAAATTGATAGAGAACATAAACGTAATATACCGAAAAACTATCTCTTCGTGAACATTCTAATCGCCACAAAAAAAATTCTTTCTCTATATGCTTCATAATCGATGAATAAAAAGAAAATATTCATTTAAAATGATGGATTCCTTTTAAAGAACACAAAGAACAGAATGCTCAATGAACCTAACACTCACTCACTTACATGTATATTTCAATCGAATCCAGTTTACAATTTCACCAGACAACCGCACGTATCCGAATCGTGTCGTACGAATTCCCCTATCGCGATTCTTCTACGTACCATCATTCTGGTGGGATGCTCGAACGTGCGGAAACAAACGTCTACGACGTATGCTCTTTATCAAGGTGACAGAAGCAGCGTCCGGAACCGGGAGTCTCTCAATGAAACATTCCTTTCCCTAGCTCGACGAAGGCCACTTAAATGCAAAAAAGGAGCACAAAGAGCATAACTATCTCTCAGCTGCGGTACGCACATGTGTCTCCAGACCAGCGGAATTCAAGTTTAATGAACGTTAACGATGCACCGGCTATAGTGAAAAATGTATAGGGTTCCCGCATCCCGTTCAGTTTCTTTTTCCCTTTCGATCCGGTAACACGGTATCGCTTTATTGCTTTTCGAGAATGCGGAACACGTACTGCAAAGGGGATAATATCGTTGCTCGCAAAACGAGTGCCAATTGAATCTGAACCACTGATAAGTGACGATAGCGGCCTGTTTCCTCGTCCTTTGCGAACCATTAACGTCGATGCGGCAACGCGCGGTCTGTTAACGCCCGTTTAAAATTGACCATGCGAAAAATTAGGACATTCTTCTTTTAGGTATATCCTCTCAAAGTAAGCGTACAACCGTGCTATTGGACATTGTTGAAACACGGTGCTTTTTTAGCACATGGAATGTTTGCAATTTTTCGACCATGATAAAGTTACATGGATCGTGGTGTTGATTTTATGCGATTTAAAAGTCTGTAGATTTTATATACTGTACGTGTACCATGAGGAAGAAATAGTGGATAGTTTCTATGTATATGGTGGGATATAATAAAAACACGAACAAACCTGTGATGCGTTACAATTCATAGAGGAAACAAAATTAATCAATCAACTTATAAATATGCAAATAATCATATGTAACTACATAGAAAGGATATCTATATATATATATATATATAGATATCCTTTATATATATATATATATATATATATATATAATTGTCATATATAGAATATTTCATTTTAATTAAGACACGTCGCGTATTTAAATACTTATACTACAAAGGGTAGTGTTCATTTAAAAAAATGTAGAATAGAAAATATTGTCGTTTAATCTACTTTTTTTCGTCTAACATGAATCTGATTAAAAATCAACATATATCGCAATACGTTTTAATCTTCTCCATATTTAAAATAAACCCTGTCTATCGCTAACATAAGTTACACTGGAACTAGTAGGAAACTAAACAATTATAATAATAAATAAAGTGATAAATATTTCAAGTTAATGTTTAGATCAAAATTTAATCAAAAATATTCCACTTCCACTTCAGATGAAATTAAGCCAACCACTGCATGTAGACTAACAATTAATTTCAATTCAGTCCAAAATGTTATAGTCCAAGACTGCTCTTCTAAACCAATCTACTCCACATACATACCTATTCCATTCCCGCATATCTGCAAATATACTCCATTTCATTCGCTGCAAACGTTCATACAAAATTGTCTCTTGTACGTAGGAATCATGCAGTGAATCGACGATTATATCAAGGTATAATCGTGCATTAATATTAAACTTTGCGAAGTATTCTTGCTATCTTATTTCCAGGATCTTGTAATATAGCAACGCGATAGAACTCGCAGCCTCCATGGCTGAAACTGATTTCGCGACGGCGTAAAGAAGCCGGTACGTATATCCAAGAGAAGTTAATGTTACTCGTAAGATTACTTATGGCATCAGATTAGTCGGAACAGAGAGCGTCGCAATTTCCCTTCTCATTCTCGTTTCATTTCGCCGCACATTTTCACATTTGCATGTGGAAGAGCGTTCGCGCTATTTTCCTCGATTCTTTCGGAAAAACCTGGCCAACTTTCAACTTCGCTGAAAGTTTCTGGAGTTCAGGCTGCAGGTTATAGTCTGGTGGAAAAATTATTTTCAAAGCGACGAGGTCGTCTATTGTCGGCGAAAACATTCGCGACAGCGAGTTTTCATTAGCGAGTGTGCTCGATAAAAAGTCACTCTCCGTTCAGTCTTTCGTCGATGAAGCAACTAATTAACAATCAGAATAACTACCGTGGTGAAACACGATGACAATGGTGGCGGGCTGGTTCGCGCGCGGAACTCGATAAGTTTTCGTGATTTACGAGAAAGAAAAATCACCGATCGTGCACTGTTACGCTATGAAGATCATCATTGTGGCAACTTGTAACCATAATTACAAATAGAACATAAAGAATTTCTATCCGACAGGATAAAGAATGGGTTGTGACAGTGTTCGAACGCTTGTGGATACTTTTTATGAATATATCACGTGTCTCATATGAAACATTCTAATTTTAAAAAAATTCATTGATTTATAGAAATTATTTCGATTAAACGCATACTTTCTTGAAGAAGCTCTAAAAAGATGATTTGTTAGTTGAAGATTTTATACATCTTGGAAAAGAACGCTTCGGAAAGGACAATTCGGACGAGATGAAGAAAATGGAAGAAATTAATTGCATGGAAATAATAAAAGAAACTACATTGTTGGAGAAGTATAATTATTTTATCGTTGACTTTGTTGCTTTGTTTTTACTTCGAAGTTGTACAGAAGAGCTCAAGCTAAACGCGAGCATTCTTTCGAGGACTCGTTTAACGATTTTAAAATGACTTTGAGATTGAAAATTCATTTACGGTGCTTTTCTTCAGGCTTTGCAAAGGAACGCGTAATGGAAACTGCGCCAGCGAAGGGGGGAAATATGAAAACTAAAATTCGTGCTTTGTAATATCAAAGACGTGCCGAGAATATGTATTAAGCAATGTTTTCCCAACTTACCATACAATAACCATACAAATTTCTGTACGTACAAAAGAGATCATTTTTTATGTTTGTTACAATAAAAATAAGTTTTTATTTCCAAGTACGCAACTTCCACTTAACTGTAATAATTTATATGGGAAAAGTTACTCTACAAAACGAAAGACTTTTAAAAACCGCTCAAAATCTACAATTTCGAAAACTGAATTTAAGAAATTTCGATATAGTAGCTCCACTGAAAAATGCAAATTTTCGGAAATTTCAGTTTCACTGAACTTTAAAGCAGAAATCAGATATCTTGAAAATTGATCTGTTGTATATTCCAAGTACTTTCCTTTCCTTAAGGGAAAGTAGGGAAAAACAGAAGTCAAGAGATCTGTTTTGGTATTTCTTCCGAAATTTGCATATTCGTTGTACAAATCTGTCACAAAGACGGAGATGTTCTTCCTATTTTCAACTTGGAAACTCGAGAAGCCTTAACTTTCGGAATAGTTTCAGGTTGAAAGAACTTTGTGAATTTAGGATACATCGATTGCTATTAAATAGCAGGAAGAAACTCGAGATCATCTAAGTTCTGACGAAAATTTTGACTTGAGCTACGTACAATGAAGAACTGGGATGAAAGGGCTGTATAAATTTCAAGTCCTAGGAACAATAAAAGCAACGTTTCCCTTTCCCTTAAAATAAACTTAAGAAAATAATATATAATTTCATTTCTTATATTTTACCGTTAGAAAAAATTGATTGAAAGAAGAAACTGTCAGAGTTTCCCACATATCGTCTAATCAAGCAAAAAAATAAAAAAATCTCAGAGTTAAAATTCAGAACCACAAAAATTGACAGAAATTAATAAAATGTATTTTGATCATGAAATTTGGTATCTACAAATTTTTATTTTTATGCCTATTTTTATGCCAAATTTAATTTTATGAAAACAATCGTTATATACCCACTTTGTCACATACTTCTACATTTTCAATTTTAACATTCTTAATTTTATAAATCCTTGAATCTAATTTCGTAAATTCATGACGTATATAGTGTACAGTGATGTATAATGTATTTATAACTTTGACTAATGTATTTATAAGTAATTTAATGAAATTAAGAGGGATATTGCAGAAAAAATTACGTTGTTGTTGATGAAATACATCGATCATTGGAGACTGTGTAATTTTGCCCTTTTTATCGTCTTATACTTCTAAGAGATCGACTTCACTGATAACTTTCTGTCGTTTAATCAACAGAGGCCATTAGAAAGAACTCTGAATTTTATCATCCCGTATACCTAAGTATTTGTGACAAAACTTATGACAGAGGTAAGTAATAAAAAAAGTAATCTATCCAGATATATTGTCCCATCGATAAAAAATGATGTGGAAAATATTCCAGCTTATATTACAAAAATGCAGACACGAGTCTTCTCCTCTCTTTACAAAATGGGCCATTTATATGCCTCGGGCGTAACATACAAATAATTTCTCGTTCCGCGCGATATACCATCGTTCTTTCAGCATACTTGAATCGTCATTTTGACCCTTCGTAGGCGTTCTTCGAAAACATTGCGAATCGACAAGAAACCTCTTAGAAGAACGTTGATGAACCGTGCGTCGATGTTAGTAAAGGAACGTCGTCAACGTTGACATAGAGATCCATTGGCAAGAGACAGCCCTTTTGTTGATGAACAGGGAACTCCTTCGTGATACTTAATCAAAACTTATTATGTCAGTTTGGCCAAACTTTCAGCCCCATCGGGAGTCTTATCGAAACTTCCAAGGTTTTGGCTCAACTACGTCTTCTTTCCTCGACACTTAACCTTTATACGTGTACTTCAACGCGCAAAAATTAAGTTTGTGTAACGTGAAACGCGTAGAGCAAGGTAATTAATGGAAGATCTTAATGAGACTAATGCAGGTGTACTCATCAAGAACTTCTAAGGAAAATGCTTTAAAATATGAAATGTTAATTTCTCGCTCAATATTATCTAACGCTTTACAAACACGGTAAGCGATTGATGGGATTGAACAATGTAGTATCCATAAGTGTATGAATAACAGGTATAAACTTCTAATCCCCATATCGACTTATAATACTCTAATATAAATCCAACCTTCCAAAATCCTATTAGTACGAACGAGGTTAGTACGCGTCTCACGAGACTTTCCCAGCCAGTTAATTAGCCTCGATTTAAATTACACGAATCATGATGTTGTAGGAACAATAGAATTAGCGACCATTTAAATTCGTTCTGCTTCAAGTTGATTCTTTTTACGCGTACAAGGACCAAAAAAAAAAAAAAAAGAAAAAGGAAAAAAATTCGGACGTAAACCGTGAAAACATGATGAACGATTTCGCGCTCTGACACCGTTTACCGTCGAAATCGATGAATTATTAAGATTACACGAGAACTCCGACATTTGGATACTGGCTGTTTCCATGTTTAACGATTGTACGCATCCATAACTGGCTATTTGCGCGGAATCGACGCGATCATATCTGGACGAAGTTATATATTACAGGTGATTCGACAGGGATTAACTAGATACATTAACAAACGGTCGATAAATTGTTCATGAGCGATAGAGTTTCGAGTACAGGAACGTGTAATTAATCAATCTGGGACTTGTATTTCTATTCGAAAATAAATATGAATAAATGACAGCTCGAGATAAAGTTACAAGTTTGAACAATTGATGTTAAATTATCCTTTATAATATTCATAGAAAGAGAATGTTCGTGCTTGCTGTCAAGTACACATAAAAATCTGGATTCCATTTGATTAATGTAATCACGACAGTCGTATCTCATTACAGCGTTAATGAAATGTCAAAACGTCTCACACAATATATATGATATATTCATGACTCGTTATAATATGTGTTTATAAGCGTTCGAATTCTAGAAGATTTTCTTTTATTAAGCAAATCCTTGGGTTTCTCTTTTATAACTACAACCTTAAGGTACCAAATCGATAACCACAATTATTTAATAACGAGAGAAGACGTAAATGAAACGTTACGTGGGTGCAAATTTTGGTCCTTAATGGGTGGAACGCGGAGTGCCGTAACAAAACGAATAAAAACGAATACACGGCGATGGGAGTACCATAAAATCTTTTTCAACGACGTCGCGTAAGCATCCGGTGGCATCGTCCAGAGGAAGGTTACTTAAACTCACCACCTCGTTACATTTATTTCGTCTGTCAAGCGCCGATAAAAAAAAAATAAAAAATAAAAAAGAAGAAGCCACGCAATTCACGAGATCCTTGCTGGCAAGCGACTCACTTCTTCTACCACCAGTAAACTCGAGAAATGTTTCGTCGGCAAGGTTGCCACCTCTGCAACGAAATATACTTGAGATTAGAAGCGCGATAATTTACTAGCGGCCCGTTTCTTTGCAGCACTCTCGTTACTCTCTAGTTTCCGCTGCTTGTACTGCAGATACGTAGACAGCACGCGTCTTGATATACAGCTCTTTGAAAAAAACTCAATTAAGGGGACAAACGGGAAAGGTCGGAAGTGGAGGAAAAATGCCAGCCCGGTGGATTCTTCGTCGTTGAAGTAAACCGCCGTCTAATGTTGCCAACTGCTTCTGGTACAGTGGAAGAAATCGGAGCGACCTCGTAAATGAAACCCTTAAGCATCGGTACCTTTTAATGCAGCGAAGCTCGGTTGCGTAAGTGTAAGATATGCTATTGCAGAATGTATATATATATATATATGTACGTATGTAGACAGAAATAATTTGTGGTAAGAAAATTTGTATCCAATGACTCACACATACGTCGCGTTTACGCGACTGCCTGTATCATAAGGCTGATGTCTTTAATAAAATACTTGAACCCCACTTGAACGCGAAGGTTAGTCCAGATTGGACAAAGCTTGTTTTTGGTAAATTCAAAAGGTGTAAATATACACAGGTATGTATAAATTGAAATTGAAAGTAGGAGAAATATCGACAGGTCGAAGCTGAGTAACACATACAGTGCAAAAATTTAATATCATTTAATATTATGAACGATTACAGAAAAATTACATTTATATAAAATTACTTATTCAATAATAATATATTATCTTAATATATATTGAAATACTAAGAAGATATATGCAGATTCATTGAAATATCTTTAGGAACATTATGATATTAATACAATAGATTTACACAATTATAACAATGAAAGATTAGAAGTATTTTTGATATTGTTAAAATGCACATTTTGTTTGCCAATTCTTTTGTCCAATAAAATCAGCGGAAGTTGTTTTTATCTAAAAATTTTCTTCTAATTATCTCTATTAATTAAAATTATGTCAACGTGTAAATTTAAGAGTGGAAGCTCCCAATACAGTGACACAGGTTTACGGAAATCTGACAGAAATCGATACTCTTCTTTTCCGGAACATCTGAGTCTGTCCCAGAAATCTCTCCGAAGATATCGGCATCATGATCACCACATTAAGCAGTTTCCTTTGAATTATGCAACGACTGCGCCAACCAGTAACGCGTATGCTAATCAATGTTTATAGAATCTAAGTGTGCGAAGCGAAACGTAAATATGCGTCACGCATATGGGAACAGCTTGATCCGCATAGGAAATAGATACGATATTTGTGGCCTGTGTAAAATCAATGTACAATAACTCGTAAAGCAACAAACTTGGAAAACTGCAAAAGAGCGTGGGAATATATTTCCGAACGTCGAGCGAAGTAACGACGTTATAGTGATCGTAACACATTATCGTAACGCAATTTATAAACAGCCGATAATAATAATAGCTATCATAACGGTCATGTGTACTTGCATTGTAAATTAACCCTTTATAAAACGCACGAGAGATTCTGATATGTTATAAGGGCAGAGAGAAGTTGGTTTGGATCGAAAAGAGTGCTTAAATCAAAGAAATATCCGACATCGAACAAAATATGAAGATTTATAATAAACATTAAAACAAATTATCAATGACATCGATTATTTATTTATTTTTCTTTCAATATTGGATATAAATTAGTATTAAATTCTATCAAGTGCAATCCGATTCGCCTAAATATTGTCCAAGAGTAAATTGTCTTATCAAACCTCAACTCATTTATGTTTGCATAATTTGCAATTTACCCTACAAATAACCAAATCGAAATTAAACTAGTAAACTAATTTACTTTGACCACTTCAAAGAAACCATATCGAACTTCCTCATCCTACCTATACAGCAAACTTCAATTCCAAGTTACATCAACGCGTATCTGACAAAGCAAAAGTTCCGCGGTTTAGATTGTCACGATGTAAGTTCCTTTTTTTTTCTTTTTTCGAATTCTACAAATCTAATCTCGATAGGATTTTTGCCAAGATCAACGTTTATCGAGTTATTCAAGTGGCTCCGTTACAAAGAAAGGAAGATGCCGCTGGAAAACAAGAGAGACATTCCCTCGATATAGAAGAAAAAGGGAACGAAGCGACGAAGAGACTGTCTTCTAGTTCGTTGGTCATAAGAAAATACAATAGTTTCGAGTAGTTTAAAAGCAGAAACTGGTTGAGCGAACTTGCGGTCGGGTGACGTTCCTCCCTTTATTCCACTTCAAAGTTGTAATCGTTGACTTGAGAGTGGCGCTTCTATATTACGCTCCGTGCCGAATTATAAGAGAATCGTGAGATCGAATTTTCCCCTTTCTATCTCTGTTCCTCTTTCTCTCCCTTTCTCTTTTTTTTTGTTTTATCTTTCTCTGTTCAGTTTGGCGTTCGATTCGAAGCTGTATTGTATCGAGAAACGCGACAATTTCGCCATACAAGCGATTCTGAAATTACGCGGTGGAGAAAAACAATTTGCCGATGCAGTTTCGCACTCGACGAAACAGAACATTAACGTGTCTGTCAAGAACAAGACCTATCGACTTCGGCTGAATTGTGTTTACCGAGACAGGATAGAAATTAACGGTCGACCGCGATTCTTTGCGCCATTTGCTTCTTCATTTAACGATTTATTTAATGAAGCGAAAATTACGATCGGGCGTTTTTATTTTTATCTTCAATCGAAGTGCAGAATTGATGACACGATATGAGAATCACGGGAGGAAGATGAAGTACAGTTTTATTGATTTTCTGATTAAAGAATGTAGAAGAAGAAGAAGAAGACGATAAATCGTGCTTCAGTTTTGAAAATTAGACATTTGTTTTTTTATTTTGAGACTGATCGTACGTTTTCCCAGCTTCTTTGCAATTTTCAAAATATTGCTTGCCATAATATTGAAATATTGTTTCTTGATACCTTTGGCTTTTTACAAAACTTTGTCAATCTACTAGCTACTTTCGAAAGGTTTCATCTTTGACTTAAATAGATTATTTCTATTTTCAACTATGTCATACTAAAATATTTCTTTTCAATCATAAAGTGGTACTAAAATAAAACATCAAAAAGAATGTACTTATCAGGTTTGGCTTCTATGATATTTTAATATGAGAAGTTTAATATGACGTACCTAATTGGAAGAGAAAACGACGATAGATCCACAGATTTAAGTTTCTTAAAAATACATAGTTGGTAAGCTGGCAAAGTTTTGCCAATAATTATTCAGACAAGTAGTATTTAAAGAATACAATTTTAGTAACGTGGTATTGATCGACAATGTACTGAATTTTAACCTGTAAAATATAGAAAAATCCGACCTATTGTATACTCTCTATATAAAATATACATATATATCTTCTCTATATATAAAATGTTTGTATTTTAGTAACTTTTGAAAAATCGTCCAAATTCAGCTTTGTACAGATGAGTTAGCTGTTAGAACTTACTATTTTTATACAAATATTTTTAACAAGAAAAGTTATCATGACGTTTTAAAAATATAATAGTTAGTAAATATTCTTCGTAAGCAACAAATAAATAAATAAATGTACAGGCCGTTTCTATTCAAAATTATTGTGGGCAGAAAGTTATTTATATTTATTTTCACAGCTGTTTGTGACGGATTTTGACGCCATTTTTCTCTTCGATATTGAATTTTCCGGCCGAGTGACACCAATTTCACAGTTCTTAGGAGTCGACTCCTATAACCTCGAACCATTATTTTTTCAAAAGTATCTTAACGTCCGGTTAACTTCCTTTCTAAGAAATAAGGAATACTAGGTCGTCTCATAAGTTATACAGTTTTTCTGAGAGTTCGGTTCGGAACAATGGAACTTGTCTTGAGAAAAATTGTATAAAAGAAGACTAGAGCTCTTAATAGAATAATGATAAATTGTAAAAAGTAAAGGAAAACATACAGCATTGACAAATTACTTACGGATCATTATTCGTTTTCACCGAATATGTACATACTTGTAAATAGATATTGCACCGAAAGAGTCTATTATTTATGAGATAAGATAATATTAGAAAGAAAAAGAAGCTTCTCGTAATTTGTGTCTCGTAAAATTGTGTCATATTAAATGTTTGAAGTTCATTTAAAGTGAGAACCTATCTTGAAAAGGAATGTGGTTATTAAACGAGATTGTGTGTCCAAAACTAATTTTTCTAATCATGTAATATAAATATTATAGGGATTCATGCCAACAGATTATTTTGCAGTACATTGTATATTATGCATTATTAAACAAATTACAATTTATAAATAATACATTATATTTTCTAATATTTTTAAGACATTTGAACGAATAAAGTTACAAGTTGCGATAATTATAAAGAATTGTAAACACATTGGTATCACTTGTTATATTAACATGTCTAATGTGTAACAATGTATGTCTGTTGCGGGTGCACTACCGAATTGGACAGGCATTCAGTTTAAACAAGTAAATGTTGATACAACGCGGTACGACGATGTTCGTGATACGGATAACAGATGATTAGTACATATTAGGATATCCATTCCACCATAATACGAAATTATTTAAATCAGGGTCCCATGCATGCTAATTTAGATCCTGTATGCATCATACTCAGCTACTGTTAACTCGATCCTGTGATAATGATCAGTCTCCCCAATATTACGAATTATTACTACGAAGAGTTAGAATGCGAGATTACGAAACTTGTATTTTTATAATTTGTTGTCTATGGTTAAGTTCTTTCTTAATTTTTGATTATTGATGCACATATTTTCGAGAAAATCTTGAAAAAGTTCTTTCAAGTATCCCTTGCATAAAATTGTATACCTGTGCATAATATCAATTTGTGCAATAAATTATTAACATTTTAAAGGGCGATGTCGTTTTTGTCCAAAGATATTGAACTTACAAGAGTTGCAAGCTTTCTTTAAAAGAAAATTAATCAATCCATGACACAGTATATACATACATATTCCTTTATATAAGAAGATTCTTAATATCCTTTTACTCTTTAATCTATAGAACTGTCTTATTTGATATACGTATATAAATTTTCTCAATGTTGCACTTTCACGAATAGCATTTTATTCAAATTCGTATAATTTGAAACCAAAAATATACCTGGAAAATTGTTCAACTAACTTTTCTATTTGAAACAGAAAATTATCAATTGCTCGGCAGTAGCACAAGATGTTGTAAGTAGTATTACAGTAAGACTAAACTACTTCATTAAAAATTTAATTTCTTGAAATGTTGAGATCTTCGGAAGTAACTACGAATCTGTATCAAACGCATAGCCATGAAATTATTAAATTAAGATACTAGTTTTCCAAGTACTCTCAGAATTCGTATTAATCCAAATTACCTCTCGCCCAGAACAATTAAAATACCTCAACAAATCTCTTTTCTACTCTCTGAAATTTAAATCTCCTAAATTGTAACTCCTTATACCTACATTAAACATACAGCTGTTTCTCTTGTAAAGTTATTTCATTTAATAAAATCTTCAGAAGCACATACGAATTTACAAGTGCGCCAATAATTTTGTTCCAAGCTACTTGGAAGAAACTTAAACGTTCTTTACTATTCTTTGCTAAGCACAAAAGATCTCGTTATAGACTGCAGTACGACGAAAGAAGCCAGTCCTGATATCGCGAATATATTTCCAGAAAGTGGTTCGCAACGAAGTTATTCCTTTGTATCTTTGTTAATTGCAGCGGAGTGTTCATGCAGGGACCCGTGGAAATTCGTCGCTGGGTAATAGCACTTAAAAAGTGTCTTCTATCGGTACTCTGGAAACTTTCAACGAGTTTCAGTTATCCAAAGCTTCTACCGTAAACTAGCTAGTACCGTGCACCCGTGCAACGGAGAAACTGATGAAAGAAGGAAAAAAGAAACGAATATTTATTCACGTTGCAGGACAACGTGCTGTGCTGCACGGAGTAAAACTTGATAGCACGAAACATTCAAAGGTACGAAGAGAGGGAAGATCGAAATCACTGTAACAGAAATAAAAAAAGAAGAAGAGGATCGACAGGAGCGTACATGTGCACAGATACCTATACTTTATGAGCAATTGCTCTCACTTATAGATATAACTCTAATAGAATTAACACGATGTTCAGATATCTTTAATACCACGTCTATTACACAAAACACTTTGGACTTTCGTTAGCATTGTAAGTTGTGTATCGCGATTGTATTCGTAAATATTGAAACAGAATCTCAAAATGTATATACAGGGTGGTTGGTAACTGGTGGCACAAGCGGAAAGGGGGTGATTCTACGCGAAAAAAGAAGTCGAAAATATAGAATAAAAATTGTTCGTTTGAGGCTTTGTTTTCGAGAAAATCGACTTTGAATTTTCCCTCGGTACGCGTGCACACTATCACGTCTCGTTATAACGAATCTCACTGTAGATCGTTGTCTCGATCGAAAAATTAAAAAAAAAATTAAAAAAAAATTTTGTTCTATACTTTCGACTTCTTTTTTCGCGTTAGAATCGCCCCCACCACCCTGTAGAACATACAAGATATTTAGATTGGTGTATTTGAAGAATCTTTTTCCCAAATAAATTTTCAATCGCACATGGTTTCTCCAAGGCACTATATGCATGTTTACTCGAATTCAAATTTCTATATGATTCAATATACTTTTCTAAAGATTTACCATATAGTCCCATTATATTATAAGAATCATTATAATACTAATTATATCATATTTGAAAGAAATTACATATAGTTAGAGTTTCACTTGCAAAAAGGACGTTTCAAACATTTGACGCTTAATACATGCTGACAGTAGTTACTTATACTTTATACTAACATTCTATTAAGTACAGTTACAGTAAATATTTCATAACTTCTACATACGTTTTCACATTAGTTCCAAATTTTATCAATACAATCACGACAGTGCTAACCGTTACAATGCTAACGCAATTTCAAAATGTTTTCTATAACAGACACATAATACATACATAAAAGTTTTCCATAGCAGGCGTTCAAATACCTTCATGAACCACTGTAAAACTAAAATTAACTTTCCTTGGACTTTCAATTCATCTTTGTTCCATCCACTGGAGGGCAGAGTTGAAAAAAGGGCTAACGTACCTCGAGACCGGAGGTAGCATACTGGGTTTCGTTCATCGTTGCCCTGAATGGTCCATCGAAATTTTCTATTACACGACGTCTCCGATGCGCGCGCGCGACGTCGTCCAGCTCCTGAAGTGCGACAGTACAATTTCCGTGGTTTCGGAACTTTAAAAGCCTGCGCGCTGTGAATTAAAACGCCGGAAGAGGGCAAACAAAATAGCGCTCGAGTCGTACAATTCAGGCTGCAGCCAGCAGAGTCGAGTTCCGCCCTTCGCTCGAACTAGGGGAGGACCCATCCTCTTGCAACGGTGGATGGATCAACTCGATGGATGCTCGCGAGCATCCGCAGCCACGGCGAGATATACTCGTATATAGACCTAGATAAATCGCCATGCGGTGAATGGTCTGTGCAGGAACACGACGAAGTCTCTGTCATTTGCCAGTTACTTTCCTGCTGTTCTCGTTTATCTTTTTCCTTTCTCTTTTTTCAAACTCCTTGATAAGTTTGACAATCTATCGATATACTAGATATATCCAGTCGAGGACAAAAATTTCCTAGTGGAAATAGGTAAACAAAGCCTCGTTATGTACGGCTCACTCGCGCAGAAATGTAAATATTAATTTCATTTAATTACGAAATAATCTGTGTATTTTAAGGATATATAATAAATAGAACTGAAGTATGTAACGTTAATACTAGTTCGATTAAACTTTATTGATACCTATCCTCACTGTCTATCCTCTTATTTTTGTTTCCGAATTCAGAGTTGTCTTCATTTTCTTTATAACTTTGCGATACACTTATAGTGTGTAATTATTATATATTATATATTATATAATAAATAATGTTTACACATTATTTTGAGATATTGTGAAAAAGTGGAAAGTTTTATATTTGAAATTATATTATAAAAGTATTATTCTCGATGAATTTCATGGTGGATCGTATTAACAGATCTCGAAGCTGAAGCAATGTTATGCGTTAATAAATAAATATCCAGATTGTGATCTCGCGATCGTGATCCATTTATTGACGTTCCTTTTGTTCCCAAAAGCTCCGCTCGAGCTGTTTTCATGAAATTTAAGTGAATGGGAATTGTCGTTCGGAATGAATTATTAGCTGTCGTCGCATACGTCTATTATATCTGGCATACCTTTATCGACGGAAATAGAGTGTACGACATGGGAATTGGAGATTATCGGTGAAGGATCAACATATGTCCCGTTGCCCATTTTATTGCTAGTGAATTGTGAGATATGTCGTCTTTCGCATTGTATCGGTACACAATGGTAATGATATGTTTTATATTTTCTACGTAACAATACAAATTATTATTTTGTAAAAAATTGGTAGGAACAAAAGTTTCCTGCTAACTCCTTTTTAAACCGTTTAAATATGAAGTATAAAAGAACCGTTGGACGATTGTAAAAATAAATTTACATAAAATAACAAACGATGATGAAAATGTGGGTACTTATGATGATTGTGACTGTCAGAAGTCACAAAGGAACTAAAAAATGAAGAAAATGTTTCAGACAAAATTCAAACGATTTCTCAAACAATATTCATGATAATTGTAGATGTGATGTAATCGATGGAAAAGATTCACCAAGATTTAATATTCCAAATATCCTTCGAAATAACATCTCTTTTCTTTTTATTATTCTAAAACTTGATTGATAGAATCAAGTGAAAGTCTTTGCTATAAAAATACCGCGGTTTTGTAACTCATAAATAATTTCGTAGAAACAGTTTCCTCTCCAAGGCGTTACTAACTGAAAATATTCCGTAAAAGTCTGCTTCCAATTTTCCAACTTGAAAGCGTATAAAAATTCATAAAGGAGTTTTTCAGTATGCAGTTTAAATCGCGTTAGTGGCAAAGATACAATTTCCATGGAAAGCACATACAAGCATACATTACATACAAGTCAGTCGCATCAGTTTCCGGGGTAATTTGGTTTTGCGAGCAAAATGCGGCAATTAATGAACAGCCAGGTAATCTAATGAAGAGCACGAACCTGGTGACTTGACAACCTTAAATTGCTGGTAAAGTAGTTATCGTACACACATATGGGTTCAAACGAGTTGCATGGAATTTCCATAATGAACAGCCGTCAAATGGTTTTCGGATATAGCTACCGAATTATTTTAGAATTTAAACACAGTATTGACCTTAGAATTTTACTTCATGCAAACAAATTTGATAATCTATTAAAATTCTATTGTAAATAAACAAATTTTACCATCTATTAGCCTCGTACACCGTAAGAGTTTTAAATTAAACTTTCGCCGGAAAATCTGCATATTTTATTAATAAAAAAGAAAAGAACAAGACATTAACATCGATCAAGAGCATCAAAGGGAAATCTAAATATTTGTTGGAATACAAAATATACGCGATTTAACTATTTTTTATGTCAGAGAGCTGGTGATTTTTCACAACATTTACAAATACACGAGAACGCAACTTAGCCTCGACAAAACAATTGGTAGCCGTTGGCTGTTACGTAACGAAAATGCTTTCACTTTGCGGAAAAACGTCCCTTTTTCGGCGTAAAGCAACGCCATGCTGAACTTTACTCTGCATGTAAATCCAAAAGTTTCCGGTTAGTTCCAAACCCTACTTTTTGAGGAAAAAGCTAAAACGAATTTTATACAATACGAGATTAAAATACAATGCAAATAGAAGCTGAAGCTCTCAGTAAAAATGATTTATTTTAGTGGTGTACAACGTGTATCACGTTTACGCACAAACATTCCACTATAATATCTATGTTGTTTCTGTAAAAAGTAGTGCAGATACATAACCGTAAATTCCATCTAAACAGTAAATAATAATTGAATACTCCACTACTTTCAGTTCGTTAAAGTTAACAAAACATTCATTACTTCCTTAGTGTAAATTATCTATGTGTATTGACAACATTTTGTAATACTAATTTTAGTCATTAAACAATACGAATTATTTTTTATATCAGTATACATTATTTCATAATAGATATAGTCCTTTCTTTTATGAATGAAAAAAATAAGAAAACAACATTACCGTTGGAAATATTTGAAGAATAAGAATAAATTTTTTATCACATTTCATACATCTTTAATTGCATTGATAAAGATATTTGGATAAACATTTAATAATTAATCATTTTCTGCCTTTGCTTATTGTTCACTCTAGTTCACTTGATTTTCAATCGAATCATAAGTATATAAAAACGCATAATTAATAATGCATATTGAATCCGTATCAGCGAATCGTTCACAGCTAAATGTTTCGTTGCACAATATTATTACGAGCAGTACATCTAAGAACTTCTATAGCATTCCTCGTTATTTAATGTATAATTTAAAGATATTTTCTATCGCCTTGTTATTTAACAAGTTCACTGCATACAGAAGAATCAGTCAACTAACTAAACTACAATGCTATGCTATGCTGTGCTATGTTCGTGCAATGATTTCTTTTGTTTCCGTTAATTAATCACTTTAAGTAAAGAAATTAATTATACGCGAACTCTTATGTCTGAGAACTTTTGTTAGTTTCTTGTTGCAAGATTACTGAAATATAAATGAAACAATGTTCTTGAATATTTTGCATAGTATCGATATAAGAGTATAGAATATGATACTCTTAATACAATGATATAATAGCAAAATAAACATAAACAAGCGTACAAAAAAGAAAGAGAGATTCCTCTCTCTAATGTAGATTAATAATAAATTAATCAACAGAAGATGAAATATTGTAATTGAATTTTTTAGTTATCCTTCCAATAATATTAGTGAAAAAGAATTATTTTATTAGTAATTTAAGTCTTTAGATCAATCAATTATTTAAATCGAATTAATGATAGATCTAACGTCGAATTAGTATTTGCTACATGTTCAAAGTAATATACTATATGAATGAATCATATATAATAAAACCTGAACAGCAGCAGATGCATGTAGTGGACGTGAATGTAACTTTTATTAATACTCATTCGCTTCATTAAGCGGATTTAGTGCACAACCAAATCAATACGCGTTTATTATTTCAACGTGGAAATAACAGATATGTATTTCACCTACAATCAATGCTAATGGAAATGCCGTATGTGTACGATTTGTAATAATTCAGGATAATGCACGAATCACACTACATATCTGTTCCACTGAATTGAGTATCCTATTCTGTCCTGTACAATATTAAAGAAATCATACCAAGCTCATTAATGGCAAAAATTTGAAAAATTACAAATGTTAAGCTATCTACAGATCATTAATACTGTTGCAGAACTATAACAAACTTCACACAATAGAAGACTAATTTAGTTTAGGAAATATATATTTTGGAAATGTGACAATAAAAAATAATTACATTAGAGCTATGAAAATATGGTTACGATTGAAAGATTTTCACTTTAAACGTTAGAAAGTTGTGCATTTATAAATATAATTCCCGAACCAGACGTATTTGTTTAAAAAAGTGATTCTCTAGTCTATTTTTACACTCCCACACTTAACTTTCATGCTTTACGATTGAAAAAACGAAATATGTAACAAGACGAAAGATAGTTGTTGCATACGTCAACATGTAAATATGTAAAGCATTAACATTCTAATCGACACTTCGTACATTTTTATTACTTTAAATTCAGATACGAAACATTACAAAGTAGATTAACCGTCCATTCGTGAATCCGTATATCCGATTTGGAGCTCCAACAATACAAATGTATTCTGCTTATTGATAATTCATTATATCGCTGCTGACAATACACTGGACTTCGTGCATTTAATACTTTACAAGTGACATTATGCTTGTTAATGACGTTAAAATTAGCAGATACTGTGAATTTTCGCAATAGATTTAGCGAATAATTTTCGTGTAAGTAATTATTAAATTGCGTACCAAAATTGATTTTTACCATATAATAATTTGCGTTAGGTGTATAGTTTGTATTATTATAATTAGAAATCATTTATCGTCTCAATAAAATTATTTTTTATTGACAAAGTATTCCAACAATCCAGAGAAACGTAATAGTAACAGTTTTTCTTGTATTTCGATAAAAGATTTCTTGAAGATCCTTATAAATTCTTCTAAACACTTCCACTGGTACTACGGAGAAACCTATAAAAAGACGCACGTATCGTAATAGCAACGACTATCATCGCTAAGCTGCTGTCACATAAAACGTCTGGTTTGACAATGGCTGGCTCGTAAAGAGAAGAACGTGACAAAGATACACCGGTCATTCGGAATAGTACGTCGGATGAATGGGCGCGAAGGAGTTAAAGGGTCGTCTATTCTGGCGAAGGTGAGGCATTTAGAGAGCGGAACGCATCGTGGCTCGCCTCAGAAACCGAATATTACATGCAGGGAAACACAAGAAAGCGTTACACGACAGCTGTCGCAGTAATGTAATTTCGTGGAGAAAATGTAGCAATTAACGAGCTCGCGTGCTCCCCTAGGGAGATTATAACAATTCAATGGAAGGAGGACGAACGTTGCGTGCAATGCAACCACTCCAGTGTCCGACCAGAGTGCGCGCGTGCATGTGTGCACACACGCTAATAAGAGCACTCGACGCGTTGTGCGAGCGTGCTGTGCAAGCACGCGACACGTTCAAACGCACCAGGAAAAGCAAATTTACGAATGCGCACGGAGGTGAAAGATGCGTGATACCGAACTGTGACTAAACATTGTCTGCGACAGTTATATTTCATCCTATTGATTTTCGATTGTACATGAAGATTACAAAAGAAAAATATGATAAGTACATTTTTGTTGATTTTATGATTTTGATGTTATTTGATGATTAAAAGGATATATTTTATTATAACATATTTAAAAATGGGAACAGCTTATTTAGTTGAAAGGTACAAGGCTTTTAGAAGTGGATGACAAATTCATTAAGTTCTGTGAGAATATTAACGACATATTTAATATCTAAATCACGATGTCGAATATTCCTGAAAGAAATGAATAGCTTTGATGTATTGATATACCGATGATTGAAGTTTGAGGGGATTTCATAACCAAATTTGATAAAAAAAAGTAGTTTTGGTCGTGTGATTGGTGTTTTAATTGTCTATTCTCTTAATTAATATTTAACATCGTAATCTCTAACGAATATCTGATTATATTATATATAAATAATCATGATTAAAATTTAACTTAACTCGATAAAACTCAACATTCATTTCATTGTTTGTTGTCACATGTTCCATATGTTATTAATAATTACAAACAATTGTAAAAAAAAGGGACACAGAGATTTATCATTTCTTTAGTCCTGATATTAATCCTTTATAGTTACACATTTTAAGAACAAAGATAGGAACAATAATTCGAAGAAGACAAAAGACTTACAGAAATGAGTATCTTTTCAGAGAAGCTTCGTTAGCAAACAAAATTCGCGTTGTAGCGTTTTCAGTTCTTCGCGAGGTATTGAATCATTTAATTTACAATTAGCGTCCGGACTATTCAGTCTCGATTAAAACGGGACAATGGAGGTGGTTCGCGAGGGATGCCTGAGAATTCCTATTCCACGTTTTGTATTCTCTCGGTAACGCGGAGGTACGCTAGCTTCGCGATGATATTTTTTGTCCCAGTCATAATATATGCCGCGAAAGAACGAGTCGTTTTACACCGAGAGAGCTGCTCGCGGCAACGTTTAAAACAAAGCACTTTCCATTCGCAATGCCACGAGTAAACGCTGCGACTGAATTCAACCAGCTTCGTAGCAGCTTAGATCCGCCATGTAAATCTGTTAACTTCTCTACACCTCGCGTAGCAGCTTTTACGATCTTACAATGAAATTTCGTCGAACGATTACAAGAAGAAATTTTATGCCGATATCAGCCTTATAATAGGCCCTTGTATGGAAAACGAACGAAGTGCTGACTTTAGAATCTACACGAAAATGATAGTTTCTGTTTGCGCTTGTTTAACAAACAAATAGTTAATTAGGTCATGAGCCTGAAATACATTGGGACGAATACCATTCACCAGAGGCCTCTTACACTATGGTTTACCAAATATTAGCATTAATGAATTTTTTATTTGTACAATTCCACAACAAACGCAATTCTATATAGGAAAATTTATTAATAATAAAAATGTGCCATTTATTGAAGAGAATTTATTAAGGATTATAATAATAACTTGCAATTTGCAACTTGTAAAATTTCGCTAAAAATATTAGTATAATTTTGCAAGAGAGCCAGCAATGTAGAATAAGACTTACTAATCGCACAGTTGAATAAAGAAGGTGATCCGCCTTTATTGGCATCGAAATTGAACAGTTGAGATGGTAAACGATATAAGTGCGGAAAAAAGGAATATTTTTTTATTGAAAATGACTTTAAATATTTACAACTGTTACACATTTAGAGAGAGAGAGATATCAAATTTATTTATTCGTATATTATTCTCATAATTCTATTTCACAATAGTCATAGAAGAAAGTAAATAGTGCAGAATATATAACCCATGAGATTAAATATTCTAGTACTTGTAACTCTTTTATTATATTCTGTATAAAGCCTACATCCTTGTCCACTAAACGAGTCACTTCTTTTTATTTCTATGGCATTTACACCACATTTACCATTTCAATTCTATCATTCTAACGAACCTCCAACTCTATATTATCCCTAAATATGAATATCTTGAAACTTCTCAAGAAACTTTCATAATTTTCACAGCGAACATTTCGACAATATTTTTTAATAATCTTCTGTAACGATACTCTCATTCGTAACCAGAGACATGAACATCGAAAACGTAAATCCTGAAAGTCCTTACTAATCTACAAATATAGTCTCTGACCTAGCATGCACTACTTAAGTGGTATCTAAGGTACAGAGCTGGTACTGAGTAGCCTTACTGATGAGTCCATTAAGAGGACACGAACGAAACGCACTTCTCTTCCCTTCTTTCTCTTTTCTTTCCTTAATTACACCACAATATACTTAATATAATGACAAATTAAGCTATTGACGACATGAACAGTAAACGTTTGATTCGAAAAGTCTTGCTTTAAGATCGTTAAAACGTAGTAATAAAGTACCCATTCTACTGTGCAATAGAGTATCCTGCACTCCAATTATAGCCAGCTTGTGTAAAATGTAGAGCCATTCGTTTTTTGTAATGCTAACGTGGAGCATCTGTCCGTATAGGAGTTTCATTAATTGTCAATTTCCATTTGTCCTCATTCAATTTTTTGAAGAGTGTAAATTAGTAATCGAGATTAAAATGATCAGTCACTGCGTAACTACATTATTGTATATTATGTTATTATTTCATTATCACTTCCAAGCCAATTACCCAATATCGATTTTGTAATTATCGTTTAACTCGATCAGTTCATGATTACTTTACCATTAATAACCGTGTATCAAATAAAAAAGAGATATATCTCATTAGCTTCACGTGCAGCACGCAAAACAACTTCGTTTCAGTCTGATTATTTTTTATTTCATTTAAATTGAAAACTTTATCCGGAGTAATATAACTCAGAGTATAACTGGAACTACGAAGGTATTTAAGTAGAATTGAAGTCAAAACCGCCGCAGTTAATTTGGCAAATTTATTGTATGTGTAACACGTTTCGTAGAAAAATTATTCATATTATATGCATAAATACCAATTTGTTCTGAAAATTCATGAAAAAATTATCCGAAATTCATATCTAATAAATCTCATCATCCAATTTCGTACATTTTCATCCTCATGTAGGTCCGTTAAAATTCTCAAATTAAGAATGCAATTTCCAAATTTGCACTGACTCACGAAAATATTAAAAGACTTTTATCACCATGTTATACATGCTATATAAAACATTTTGAAATTTCGTTAGCATTATAATGAGACGCAACTTATTTGGTTGTATAGATCAAATTTGAAACCAATCTGAGAATGTACATAGAAATTACAAGATATTTGTTGGAAATATATATTTAATAAAACATTAGTATACAATATAAATAATCATTTAACCATATAATATGTAAGTATTAAATATAGTCCCATCGAATATCGAGATTTATTTCTATAATACTATAAACAATTAACTGCATAAAGTATGTGATCTTTTGCCATAGTTGATATCTTGCAATTTCCACATAGATATATCCATTCAAAATATATTCAAATGAATTCAGAATCCTTTCAAACTTTACAAATATAATAATAATAATCGAGTCTCACAACAGTGCTAATGAAGTTTCAAGACATTTCGTACAACACATCTGTGTATATTACCTGGAAAATTTTAATGCACTTAGCAACTGGAAATAATAGGAAAGTATACAAAAACTCTAACGTAAGGCGCGCGTTAACATCCATCTTTAACACTTGCGGTAGCACGGTTTTTAATTACGAGAAAGATATTCGTATAACGAATTAATTTTAAAACTGTTGCGATGCTGCAAGCGGTAATATAAATTACGAAGCAAGAACAGTCGGTATAAAACCTGCGCGACAACAAAGATTCATCCGTTTGAAACCGTCAAAAGGGAAGAATCCTTGTTCCGTAATTTTAAAACGTTGTTAATTAAACGAATTAAATTTACAAACGTGTGTATCACCGAGAACGTCTCTCTTTGTTCGGAAAACTACCACAAAGAAGTAGCTGTAGCAAGCCCGGGACAGCGTCTATCTTCTTCAACGAAGCTGAGACCCTCGGTAAGAGGGTAACACACACGTACAAGCTTTCTTTCTACGGTCAAAGTTTCCATGAAGAGGAAAGCGTGTGCTAGCTTGTATGAGAACGATGTATCTCCTACACGAAGTAAAATTACTAGCCGCATGGCGGGACAATATAATGACAGTAACGAAGTCTCCTGGTCTGATAAATTCAGCAGGACGGAAAGAGATCGTTCTCTCTTCCGCTTCTCATCGGTGGTTACCGTTCACAGTACCGTAGAGAAACCACGAAACTTTGAACGAAGATACTTAAGAATCGCCATCGAAATCGACCTCTCTTCCGGGCGTATCGAAGCCAGACTTCTCCCCTAATTATGCCGCTCCAACGTTATTCTTTCAACTGGATAGAGATTCAACTGCTATAACTCGATGCTCGTTACCAGTTTTCTTCTTTTTTTTTTTTTTTGTTTTCTTCGTCTTCCCTATCTTCTTCTTTTTATCCTTTTCAGTTCTCATTTTATGATATTTACGTTCCCTTTAAGACGCAGAAAACTCTTGACTTTATCGTCTGGTTCTGTTTGTTTATGGAGACTTGTTTCTCCCAAACCGACCGAAAGCAGATTCTCGGAGGAAAATTAACAAATTATTATAGTTCGTTCGGTTGCTATTTTTGCATAATGTGTTTCAACTTTTAGAGTTTATCCCTAGTTTTATATTTTTTAGAGTGGAAGATATGTAATAGCAGGCCGTATGTTTTTATGTAGGTTTCTGTGTAGAATTAGTTTTACAGAATAGTTTTCTGTGCGTAGAATTTAAATGGCAATTATTAATGTCGATAGTGATATCGTTAAACATAATACTAATATCATAAAGACACTATTTTTATGAATATACTGTAACTTACATGGTAATAGTCACAGTCTTTACGTAACATGTGATCCGTTCAGGAGTCACACAAATCAACTTCATAAATTTCCTTCTAAACCAGAGTATCTCGTGATGCAAACTCTATTTGTTAAATTTATCTGCAGATTTTCTATTGTTCATGTCATCTTTTTGCAATAAGATAACTCGTGTAAAGAAGTAATTTGCTTTGAAATATTGAACATTAACGTTAACGTGATGTAGCAAAACTAAAGAACTAGTAAGAAGTGGAATTGATCGATTTGTTTCCGAGACACTCACAAAGTACTTGTGGTACAGATTTAATTAATGTGCTATTAATTAATAAGACATAAAAAATATTATTCAAAAATATAAATTATACGAAGTACTTCGATAAAATCAAACGGCATAGAAAACTCTCTTTCGGTATTCGATAAACCTGAATAGTCATATGAAAGCGTAACAGAAAGTTCATCATTAAATCCATCATTAGAAGGTTCACGCTTCGTGATGCGCGAAGATCAGTAGTCTAGAGACAGTGGGTAACATTTGCTGCGATTTTAACGAGGAATCTTTGAAAACCCCCAATGCGTTCTCGTTAAAACTCAGCCAAGTCTGTTCGCTTGAATAGCCGAGTACTTGCGCCGAGTACGTACGAGGAAACATTTCGATAGATGAGATAATTAACAAATAAACCGGAGTTTCCACCGCGGTCTAACCGAACATGGCAAATGTACAGTGAAAACGCAGTTTATTTGCCATCCTCGTCTTGTGGGCCCGCTCGTTTGCCGATGAAATTACGATCCATCTTTTTCGCTTGTGCTTCCTTGCTCATCGTGTTGACTTGATTCGCCAGCGAAAATCTCAGGAAAAAAGGGTAGAGAGAAGAAGTTTTACAAGTAGTATTCAGCTAAACGAACGGAACAATTTTACAAATTACATCGCATTTCTTCTACGTATAATGATAATTTTATTTTGTGTTTCATCTGTATAAATGTAGGAATGTTATATTATTAGCTTGTAAGTAACAGTATGATTAATACAATATCGTTTGCACTCACACGAAATCGAATATAATACCCCGCTTCACGTATTTGTTACTCATTTGTTACTCACTACTTCTACGACACAACAACACAACGCTCTTCACACGACAACGATAAATTCAACTCTGACTCTCTCAACTCTCGTTACAATGTTTTCCATGCTCACTTTTTTCCAAAACATACCTTGGTAACGCTCACAACACTCTTTGACAACGTCAACATATCTTGACAACGCTAATAAACAATTACTCCTCACGCCACGTCCTTCCCTGATGTCACACTATCCCATATAAATATCATAGTAACTTATGGAAGTATTTGAGTAGTTACTGTAGAAAACTTTTATGTCCATATTGGATGTGTCATATGTACTGTATGTATTTCATTAGTACTGTAAGAGAACATGATTGTAACGAGCACATTGATCATATTTGGAATCAAAAAAGAGGAGACTTTTGAAATAAAATTGAAAATCATTTGTTAGCAGATAGAAAGATAAGTCGATGTTAATGTTAGAAACTAAAACATAATCCACATAAATAGCGATTAACGTCAAACCAGTTCCTGTTATTTATTAGTTTTAACACGATTGATTCACAAGACGAGAATTTCTGTTTGCTCCTTTCTATTATTTATTAAATATTATAATTTAAATTCTATCGATTTCTCTAGCGGCAAGTACTCGTTTTTAAATTGTGTCTAAATTTAAACGTCTCCTTATAATACTGTTCCCAAAAAATAACTACAGTTGATCAAATGAATAAGTAGTATGGCGCTATAAAATTGTAGAAAATCAGAAATCAGTCATACTAATAGAATATTTGAAGTTTTATTCGATACATTATTGTTTCATGGCACAAAATATATCCTACAAATTGTTAGTTCTATATGTTATTTACTAATATTTGGTCCACTTAGGATCGTTTGGACAGAAATTAAAGCAGGGAAGTGTAACAGCACAAAGAAATTTTCTTTCTGCGTCAGATATACGAACCGGTGCATAGCTATTGAAAACGCAAAAAGCAAATGCAGCGAAGAACATTCCCTTGGGAAATTTTCCGTTTCACTTTTCACAGTTGGCCAATTTTTAATTGCTTTCGTTCGCTTTACGTCTCTCGAGGAATAAGGCAGAAGTTTAGAAAAATTATTACATCGAGATGAACGTTACGTTACAGCGTTTGTTCGATTCTATTTACTCTTATGGTGCATGGTCTTGTTTGCAAGTAAAGTAAACAAATTAAATCTAATTGTTTCAATAGCACATATTCTGGTCGAATTGAAAATTCTAATGCCTCTAATAAGATATCAATAAATAAACCAGTTAGGTTTATTAGGTATGTCATCCAATATTTTTAAATGATTATACATTTTACAATTTATATGTTTATATATTCATATAGGAACATATTGGAAGTTTAAAATACTTTCCAAATATTTATGGAGTTGGAAATATAATATTATAATATACTGTTATTATTATATCAAATTAAACTTAAATACTACTAATACTAATAGTAATTCCCGCAAAATTTAAGTATCGAAATTCAAGACAAACAATTTTTCAAATTAATATCCTCGATCTTTTAGCAACAATAGAGTCTCTTCGAAGAAGCTAAATTTAATGACTCGATTGGTTAAATTTAAAAGCAAGGGCACGCTATTCCTTTTTTGGATCTTATCACGTACAAAGTTTTTCCTTGTTATGGGCACTCTCGGCAGCGAGAAAGTTCGTAAGAGGAAGAATCTCTCGCTCGATCCGTGGTGGTAGTCAGACGAGACGGTTCTTTCAACAAATCTTCGCCCGGGAAAGGGATCTTCTGCTCGATGATTGCATGAACAGCTTGCAGAAGTTCCAAAAGTCGTTCTTTTTGCTATTTACATGCGTCCTGGGTGTTCGCCTTTATCCGTGTAATAGCGCAAAGAGTATTTTTCTCATACCTGTTTTTTCTCCTCCTCTTTTACGCTGCATCTTGCATCCCAGTTAACTTCCCAAATGTTTGACTCTAGTCCAACAATGTTGAACGAGCGTAATGAATGTGAATTTTATAGTCTGGTTTTTAATATAGCAAATTTTTGCAAATACCGAGTTCAAGGAAAAACGAATGCGCTCTATAAAACATCCTGTGCGGTGGTTTAATAGTTTCTACACCTGAGTAAATTCCGAGAATAATATATTCTCGGTATTATGAACATTATTACTAGAAAGTACTTAGATAATTGGTTGTTTCTATGGAATATAATTTAACGCTAGAACTAGTAGCTTCTGATATATGTTTTAATATATTTTTTATAAATTTGTATAATTAGAATGACATGAAAATAAATATATTAAGGATTTCAATTAAATTGTGATTTGTATACGCTTGGAGATTGTTCACGCATTTTGTGCACGTAATAGTAGAAAAAGTCATATTTACTGGCAATAAGAAAACGTATTTTCTGATCAAAAGTAATTTCATCAAAACGATTACAGAGAAATCGTAAATGCGATTATTGAAGTTTTTTTTTCCACGATGCGGTTTTAAACTTCTTCGGATTTACGATTGAAAATCCTTATCTTAGCAAGAAAATTGAATTGTAAGTCCAGACCGAAGATACACAATCTGATTATTCTGCAGATTAGATTGAGAGTCCAGAGAAAGATTTCAAGACACTATCATGACGTTGATGTAATAATCTGGGATTGCAATTCCACAGAAGAACTTTCTGGTGTGTCGATGTGACATCCTGTCGAAAGACACCCGATTTCCTGTCGCTCATCTGTTTGTATCATTATTTGCATTTCGTTCCGCTTTACAAGTTATATGCTTGAAAAATAACCACAGCCGAGTCCATAATAATCCAACGTCTATATATGCTCGTGATAGTCCGATTTAAAGAATTAGGTAGTTGAATAATCTATCATTGTAATAATGAAAATCATATGATATCTGATTTTATACCGAATTATTTAAACACTTGCAAAATGAGGTCTAATAATTAAAATTAAGCAAAACTTAACATAACATAAGTTCTGTATTTAAATTGAATTGTATAATTTAGACTATTCAAGTGAATCTCATTAATAATTCTAAAAATTAATAAGGCTAAATAAAAGAGTTTATTAATAAATTTAAACGTAAAGGTATTATTATATTTTTTCACTGTGACATCATATTTATGCAAGAATTACGATTACCCGGAAGGTTACTGATCGTGTTAGTCGTTCGATTGCTCCAGGCGAGCACGCAATATTTAATGATTTGTGCCAATTGATGCATGTTGCTCTATCGCTCAGCAGAGAGTATTAATTAAACTGTCATTTTCGATAACTATGAGGAATATTCGCTATTTACAGATAGTACTACCAGCAATGTAGGATTTGATGTAACGTATCGCTGATGAGATTTGACATGTTACATATATTAGCAGGGAAATTGGCATATGAATTTGCGAGATTGATTATGTTATACTACGTTTCCTGAAATGGACACTTCGATGTGCTTTCATATATACAAATTTGTCGAAATGATTCAATTGCACTTGATTATTATTCCTCAAACGTCAGTAAAAATCTGTTCCCTTAAATTCAAAGAGTAATTATCGAGAAGCAAGCAATTCTTTTGACAAATTTTTGGAACCTTCGTATCACCGCCCAACTACTCTTATTTTTATGCGCTTTCTATGATAATTCGCATTGCAAATTAAAACCTCTGACAAATTAGAAATTTTAAAGTTTCTAGTACCATTACAAAAAATAATAAAATTCTCTATAATTATGTGAACGAATAACAGTGTAATAACAATCATAAGAATAATAAAAATTCCATGTTCGCTGTAATTTCACATCACGTGTAACCGCGAAATAAATACCGAGTTTCTTTTCTTCTTGATTTTGAACAACAAAATTTTACTATTTTCATGCAAATACCAGCGAAGTATCATATTTCTAGGAAATAACTCTCATAACCGTAATAACACCTTTAAAACTGCTTCGAGGGTGAATAGACGAGTTTAAAAACGTCGAGGAAATAAAACCAGCAGTCAGACTTCCGCGCTTCGATGTTTTCAGCGTACGTTGAAAGGACTATAGTATTCGTAACACGTAGCAAACGGAACATTTTTATTAATCACGTGCTTCTTCGCGATAACGACCTCTTTACGAGCACGCATGACTACCAGCATGATCGCAATTATTAAATACGTGGATCGCAAACATTAGCGCGAAATTCTCTGCTCAAATAGTAGCAAATGGAAACAGGCGTACTCGCACGCTTACATACCGCGTTAGGAATAAAACTTTCAGTAACATGTAATACTTGTTAATTCCCTGCATGTACATTGCATATACGTATATATACTACTGTTCGTAAGTATCCAGATATTTTGTCGATTTCTGATAACAGTACCTAAATTTGAGTACATACTTTTACAGTATATGGTATATATATTATTATTGTTGAATAACCAAATTTAATACATCGAAATTAACAGTGAATTAATAGTTAGTAACAGCATCTACTATATTTTTATAGATTCAGTAGACTGTAAATTTGAATAACACTTCTTAAAGCAGTTAGAGAATCGTTGATCCATTTATTTCTAATGAATTCTTTGATTATTAGTCGCGTATTTATTTCGATATTAAAATAAATCAATTTTCAAACAACAGAGTTAATGAATTTGTCTTTTAAATGGGACATATTGCGTGTCGAGTTCTTGCTAAATATTGTCGTTTCTGTATTATTTTGTATCGCGAAAAAGATAGGAACATGCGATCGTTATATACTATCTTTGAATAAATAAAAATTATGACAATAAATTTCATTAATATTCTGCGGAGTAGGAACGAGCATGTAAATGATAAAAATCAGAGGTCATGTCGGATCGTTAATCAAAAAGTAATAATAAATCGTAACTATTGTTTATTAAAAGGAAATAATTATTACGCGAATTAATCATTCAAAATATATAAACCAAATATATATAAGCGTGTCAATAAACCGATTTATTTTCCATATCCTCGAAATTATAATTCGATAAATATTTATTTCAGATTGTACGCGATTATTATTCCGTGTACGTTACTAAAATTGCTATTCCCCCTCTTAAAATTCCCTACGTAAACCGTATAATAAATTCTGTCGATGAAATGATATGCTACATTTATTACACGCACGATGCTCCAAAATTCGCCCTGTTTTTCAAATAAACATACCAACCCTTAAAACGATATATTATTCTAAACAATTCAAAATTATTTGTTGTAAATAAAATGCAAATTGCCATTCTGTTTAATTTTATAAAAAAAATAACGATATTGGTAATAATCTCAATTCATTTCATCGAAATCTTTTGATACTGGTACTAAACATTCGTAGCTAATGAATATTCCATAAACCAAAGCATAATCTTAATTCATAACCGTAGTGCCGATACTAGAAAGTTAAAGAAATACCATCTAAGTAGAAATTCGTTTACACCCTCTAAATATAATAACAAGTATATTCTCGTACACTTTTGCACACTTCAAAATATCTAAACACTCGTAATCGATCAATTGTCTTCGAACTAAACTTACATACGTCACATTTACGATTAAGCAATATACACATATTAATCATAACAATTTCCCAAGATTCGTATAAAAGATTCATTATGGCACAGTTAGACGACTCGAAACATCATTTTGAAGGTATGAAATAATTGTTATCGGTTCGTTCAATTAGAAAATCGAAGATCGACAAATTGGTAAGCACTAACCGTAAAACGTAACGTTCGATTCAGCTGAGGCTAAATCGAAGGCGGTTAGGTTTAGGAATCAATTCTTCCCGAGAATGTCCTGCCAGCGATTCAGTGCAATTTAAGTAGCCGATAGGCCGGTCAGTCACATCGAAACCAATTACACCGGACACGATGATCGATACGCGAGTAATTATTCCGAGGCTAATGCAATGTCAACAGGGTTGTGTTAGGACACAAGCACCCGGTTCGTTTTCATCGGCCACCGGTCCCATTTGGTACGTTTAACGCAGTCAGCGCTCTCGAAAGCGGACTTCGTGAACACACTTCACCGATGCGCCTGACCGCTGCATAAGATTTTCATTTGCATTGCGTGAATCGTTTGTTAACGGGCTACTGCATCGAACTCGTATGCTATTTACACGCGTGCCGATTCATTTAACCCCTCTTCGATCGCTGTCTTTCAGAGACCAACTCAAAAAATCAATCGTCCCACGCGAAATCGTGAACGCACCGGATAATTGTTTTAATTTCTGATAATTGGTTGCACACAGGGCCCTAACACCGCTATCGGATGCCAGGTACAATTATGTTCAGAGCTGGTTGTTCGCTGTGGACGATTCTATAGGTTAAATTAATTAATTTCTAACGACAGACGTATTTATCGTGGATTTTTTTAATTCTCTGGGATTATTCTTTAGTCAATATCATCGATATTGTCGATATTTTTGGTTTATTACTGAATTATATATTATTTATACTATATCGTATATTATTAATTATGGATCTCGCACAGCGTGAATACGTATAAATGCATAACGTGCATAAATAGTGACTTTGTGTAATTATGTCTTAAATTGTTTGCTGGTTTGCTGTAGATATCACGTATGTTAAACATTTCTGTTTTCGTTCTGATAAATGTTATAAATGTTTTTGGGTGGAAATATTATAGATTGCACAGAGCGGGAACGCAACCATCGTGAACAATTCGTACGATTATATTTTGAATTGTTTGCAAATTTACTGTGGATATCGCGTACGTTGAATCTGTGTAGTTCTTTCAATTAAAAAAGGCCATATACTACATTTTTCAAATTTTGTGCCACCTTTCCTAGATAAATATTACAAATATCTTGAATATAATGAAGACAGATCGTCATTGAAGTAGCGAATTAGAGAGTAGAGGATGTAGATAATATTGGCAGTCCCACGCAACTGATTATAGATTACAATTTTAAGAGGCAGAGAATAGAACAAAATTAATGTACAAAGTAACGTGATTTCGAATGACGCAGTATACAAAAAGATATTTTCTATATTTAAATAGGCAAGTATTATAATTATTAGATTTTTTACTTCAAATCTTTTGTCTGAAACAACTTTCATAGAAAATTAATTTTTTCTCTTAAAGTATATCGTTCCTCGAACCATCCGAGAGCCCATATGAAAATCGATCATCAAATAAACCCAGCGACGCCTGAATTTCACTGAAAATCGCGTTAGACGAATATTCACTGGCTGGTTCACCTTGAGATCCGCTAACAATGTAATAATTTATTACGTCGCGAGAAGGAAGCCGATGAGAAATAGGAGCACTTTGTAGCAAAAGTTCCAAACAAGAAACAGTAGTTACACGTATGTAGCATGTTGGAGAGTTGCAAGGAGATGACCGGGTGCAAAATGAAAAATGTCCGTTGTCTCGGTATCGTCGTGAATCACGTTGAAATTTGTCGAGGAGAAAGGGGTGTCTCTTTTCGAAAGAAGCGGAGCCAGCCGGAGAGTTGCGGAGATGTAGCCCACGTGTAAAGGCCGCGTACGTGTCTTTGCCGTAAGCAGGGCGACCGTGTTCTCGGCCGTGCCAAAAATGTACGTGCGATACGTACGTACATACGTGGATGAGAGAAACTAGCGTTGCAGCATCTACGTGACCTGCAATTGGCCAAGAAGAAAAATGCCACTGTCATACGGCACAGCTGATCGCATTACCGAAGATGTTCTTCACGACTATAATTTCCAGGATCGGACTGGATAGTTTTAAAAAGTCTTTCGCATATCTTAGAAAATACGGTCGGATTACACATGATATTCAAAAGTTTCTGAATGCTGTCTGACGCACTCAGTGCTATTGACATCTTCAGTGCCTCACGAATGTATCCCGCGTGTTCCACGAAACATTTTGGAATTTCATTGGCACTGTAACGAGACAGAATTGTTACAACTATATTGATACAATTTGAAACTGATTAGAAAAAATATATAGAAGTTATGAGATATATATTTGTTACGAACATAAATAAATTTAGTAAAAAGCGTAGTATATAACAATTAAACACTTTTGTGATCTCTGCAAATGCATATATACAGGGTGGTTGGTAACTGGTGGTACAAGCGGAAAGAGGGTGATTCTACGCGGAAAAAGAAGTCGAAAATATAGAATAAAAATTTCTCGTTTGAGGATTTGTTTTCGAGAAAATCGACTTTGAATTTTCGCTCGGTACGCGTGCACTTTATCACGTCTCGTTATAACGGATCTCACTGTAGATCGTTGTCTCGATGGAAAAATTGAAAAGAAAAATTGAAAAAAAAATTTTTTATTCTATTTTTTCGACTTATTTTTTAGCGTAGAATCACCCCCTTTCCGCTTGTACCACCAGTTATCAACGACCCTATATACTTGTTCTAAATGTCTTGTAATTTCTATATGTACATTTTCAGATTTTTTCCAAATTTTATAGATATAATCGTGATAATCGTGCCTCATTACAGTGTAAGTGAAATTTCAAAATGTTTTGTATAACATACAGGATACATTCTTAAAAATTTTATATAAGCATTCAAATGCTTTGGTGAGTTACGGTATGTAGTATGAACTGCTTTATATATGTTATAAAATTTTGATATGTGTACGTGCATATGTAGAAAGTGTTGGAGATATTGATTTCAATCTACACGATTCCACTTCGCTCGCAGTATTTTCGTCTTTTTTCGTTTCTTTTTTCGGTACTCCGGTTGCAAACTGCAAATTGCAGTTTCGACAGTTGGAGAAGTTGTTGTAGATGTTCTTTTGCATGTAGAGATTTTGAACATGGAAATTCGCTGTTCACAGTTATCGCTACAGAAAGATAACTGAAAAGCTTGAATGTAACGTGTAACATTTTATCGAATGACAAGAGTTTTTAGATGGGTCTTGTGATAATGAAAATATTCTTCTAAATTTGCTCTTTCTAAAGGAAGATATCAAACATACTTTCCTTATCACTGATAAAATACAGAATACATTCAGTGTTTCAATAATTAATGAATCATTTGTTAAATATTATTACGGTCAACTAATTGATATTGCTAACTAATACAAACTATTAAGATAAACAATCCGCGAACCTTTAACAAAAGTTTAACATCTACATAACTCCATAATAAGTTTACATCGCTCAGAAGCTAAGAAACTCGTTTCATAAACCGCAATCAAACAACTAAATTAATATTAAAAAGAGCTTGCTTCGTTCGAAGTTCATTGAAATTATTATTCTTCTTCCATTGTTTACGCACACGTTATTCCATTATCGAAATTCACATGGTAAAATCGCGTGATGAAATCCCATTTTCTTCCCTCCTTCTCTGGCAATCTGTTATATTGCGATTAATTTTCGCGCAACGAATACAAACTAATCAACGAAACTCGACTGTTCAATTAAATCGCAACAACGCGACAGGCTCGAAGCTGGTATTTAATGAACGCAGCAGCGTCTGAAATTTTTAATGAAGACTCACCCCTTTCTGCATTTGAACGGTATGGAACGATCAATTTATCCAGAGGAAGAGAGAAACGTTCGCTTCCTTTCGCTAACTACCGCAATTATTCGGTGTTTGTCATCGAAAAAGCGTTCCGGTTTCCAAGCTACCTCGCTATTCGCCGATATAATTAATTTATAATCCCTCGGATTCTGAAGGAGCTGATGGAGATAATCATTCTAGACTAGAAGAAGAGGCTGTCAACGTTAATTCTTCCTGCCAGCCAGATCGTTTGTGTCTCCGTCATTCGCTATGATAAAGTGCGAATCTCGTGCAGCCCGACCTCCAGGCCTTGCCAGTGATTTACGGTTTCCGGTATGGCCAACGTATTCATATAACCTGGTCACGCCTAATATCTATAAGTTGAATCTACTGTCTTCGAATCCACGTTCGCAGAAAGAATTCCAAATACGGAAAAATGGAGGTAATATGCGGCCTCATTTAAGGGAACTAGTGATTAAGGTCAATATTCGTTGTTATGTAATATGAAGCATAATAATCTAATTTAAAGAAATTAATAATTTTATTAGCCTATATCGATGATTATGAACGAATAAGATTATGGTTTTCGACAAACAAGATTATGGACATCTGGCCAACAATACATATCGGATTAGCTAACATAATCACTTTAAAATTCATTCGCTTGATTGCTCTGCTTTCCACCTTTATTTAAACCATTTACGATAGTAAGATTCTCTAATCTTCAGATTCAAACCATGAAACACCGGTCTATCTGTCTGTCATCCTACCAAAATCGTTTAGTATAAATATAAACCTACGTAAACGTGACAGGTTCATTAAAACGGAATTTGGCTAAAGCTCTCGATTTACGTTAACAAGAAACGCAGGACCATTTCAACGACGCCTTATTCCTATAATACCAGAGATATATTACATTCTATACTATATTTTAATACCAATACAATGTTGCTTATATGATGTATTATAGCTAATGGAGTCGTCAGACAATCTCACAAGTTGTCGCTTAAAAACATTACCCGGCAACAATAACACGCAAGAAAACATCGGAAACCGCAATTTACTTCAAGAAACTGTTTCTTGCGGCGCAAGAACGTTGAGCACTCCAGTGGCGATCATCGTTGCACGCCTTAAAAAGCGCGGAAACACGCTATACAGTGTACACAACTATCGGAAAAGACATTCAGGGAGCGAAAAGAGCCGATTTATTTTTTGCTCACATCCTTCTATCGACTTTTTTTGCGAGAGAGACTGTCGTGAAACTTTTCATCTATCGTATCGATTAAAAACGATTCGCGGCGATGATGATTCTCGCCATTTCCCCCGATGGCGTTTCTTCTTCGGGAGAATATCGATACATCATCGTTCCATATCGCCATCGTCCTTTTATATCTACCGTATACTCGCCACATTCTATACCTGGCGCCAATTTTCTCCGTCGGTGATATTACGTTTTCATTCTCATTTCTGTGTCCGTGTCAGGCATACCAACGGTCATACTTTCCTTTCGGCCGACCGCTCCTTTTTCTTCACCTATATATGTAGTAAAATAGGGCTGTTTGACTCACGTAAACCCCAATATTTTTAAATTCAACTTGGAACTTCGCGCAGAATAATCGCAGTTGTACCTTGCGAGACACCATCAGTCTTTAACGTAATAGCGAAGAAATAAAAATATCGAGAAAAAGAAAATATCGAAAACGAGAAAATAATTCGAATAACGCTATAGTAGGATTTTCTGAGTCAACATGGAATTAAAAAATTTATTTATATTTATACTTATTAACACGTAACTTATAAATGTTTTTCCCCTGTAGTCTTCAATCGTAATTTCTTTTATTTAGTTGTTTACATTCACAATTTGTCCGATTTGGTAGAATTTTTTGGCTGTTTGATTATCATGTGGGTGGCTACCCCCACCCAGCGGGGTACCATTCAATCGCAAGTGGCTGAAAAATCGTTCATAACGAAATTTAACGAATTGTAGACAAATTCAGTAATTATATTTAGCTAGTAATTATACTTAGTAATACTAAGTAATTATACTTAGAAGTACAAGCGTGACTCAAATATCCTTCGAATCCAAATAAACTTACTTTACCCTCTTGCATACGTCTTTCTTGCTTCTTTGTCTCTTGTTGGGTATTCTTCAAGTTTACTTATCCCACAATAGAACGAATCGCGTTATTTATACATTCGCTGCCATATGGGCCCATACGGTCAAAAGGAAAAACGAGGTGGAAGCAGAGAGGCCGCGTGCATGACCCTTTGAAGATACAAACCTCAGACACGCCAAACAAATAGTCGGCCGAAGAATCGGGGGAGGCCAGGCCTATGAACTTCCAACACAATATTGTCATGATCCCTTCCTTTCTCTATCTTTTTCAAGGGATGACAGTCGTTTAAACGGTGACACAGGCGCCACGTTACCGCCTTTATCTAGCAGTCACAACTGCCCCCTTACTCGTGTTAAGAGACCATTGTGACGGGGATAATGAGAGTTGAAAGAATCACGCAAGATCGAGTTTCTTTCATACTCCATTTCTTTTTCGAGCGGAGCAGCTGCTCTATGATCGACTTATGTATGTAAGTATAGGGTTGATGAGGCATACCATTATTATTCGAATATTCGAATGATAAGTTTCAGATTTTACGTGTCATAATATAATAAAGCAATTATTAACATAGATTTTCCTCAAAAAATTGGAAGTACGTGTCTCTCGTATTTAACATCTGAAATGAAATAAATTTTGACAATAAAAAAAAATTACTAGTCTTAAAATTTGTAATCGTTCAACCTGGATTCTTCGTTAGTTTATTTAAAAAAAGATCGAAAGAGGACAAAAAGAATATCTGAAAGGAAATACTGTTCGGTTAAACGAATAATTTTATTTTTTATTAACTCTGAGGATCTTTGCAATTTGTCGAGAATGGACTTTCGGTAATTTGTTATAACAGTGCGTGTGTAAATAAATAATTGGAGATACAGATAGCAACGGAACAATACAAATTAATGACAAATTACATAAATAATCGACCGGCAATTGACCTGATTACTGTACGAAGAAGAGGATGTCGTTCAAAATTACCGATGCTAATATCAAAATTGAATTATCAAACGTGTACATAATTATGCGTAAACGCGTATAATTATTGACTACCTGGACGAACATGAACGTTAAATAATCTACATATCAATTCGATTAATTCCGAGCTTTATAACAACCGGGTTAGACGATGATTCACAGAGTTCTAGCGAACCGTTGTTAGGGAGAAATCTCACAGTCATTATTCGCGAGAACCGTGAGATTTCGTGCTATCACGGAATATGTGGAAAAACGGAGGTTCAGAGAATATACTCCAGGCTTATGCGGCTTATTCCCCGTTTAAACAAAAAGAGGAGAAGGTTGACTCTTCTAGACCTTGTACAGAAACCACGGACGTATAAAAAATAGAAGAGTTTAAAAGCTAGATACCCATGGGAACCAGACTGGTGCAGGAAAAATCCTGCCATGCTACTCTTGCAACTAAAACGCTTTGGTATCGACACTTTCTCTTTCGAATACCGATTACTAATACGTCAAGATCTACTTTAAAACTATAATATTTAAACGTACGTAGCTTATATCGATTTGTACTTTATATTTGTGAAATTGTAGAAATAGATGTTATATTCAAATAATCGTCTTTTCAGTAACGATATTTTTTCTTAATAATCTGTTAATAATTTTCCTAAATTCTCCCAATAAAACAAATTCGGGGCGGTAAAAAAAGAAAAAATTCAAAACTAGTGTTTACGATTTTACAAGTATTAATTTTCCGATTTATTTTACCATTTACTGATCTTTATTCTGAACTTCTGCCATATCATGTACTATATTACAACAACCAAATTTTTAACAGAATATTCGATTTTTTTTTTAAGTAAAATCTTTGTTCTAAATTATTAGAATTTATGAGAATAAGTGCTGAGGCACAAATAGATTTTTCGAAGCAACAGCAGTAGAATTACTATTACTTGGAATTCTTTCATTATAGAACGGCGTTATATTTTAAAGGAGGATGACTAAAATAAGATACCTTGAAAAGATTAAATATAATACAATTTAAACTTCGAGTTTAATAAATTCCATTAAAATTGTATTTTCTTATTTCAACACCGAAGTCCCGGGTCGGTTGATCCTCGTTCTCTTTCATACGAACGTCCTTACAAATACTGGCTATCTTTACGCAAAGGGCAAACAGCGTAAAGAGTATTACGTTTTATCTTTTGATTTTAATTAGCAGCGGGCCACAACTGCGCGCGTTACGCTTAATTCGTCTGGGTAGCGATACAACTTGTTCCATCCGTTGCTAATTCAATGCGGTTATACAATCCATCTAGTAAATGGTCGGCCGAGTAAACATAATGCTATTTAATGGACTAAATCCATAGAGATGGGACGCGACTAAAAAAGGCAAACGCATACTCTTCCTCTACTTTTTCAAAAATTATATATAAGATTTACAAGCCTAACATCTTTAGTTAAAATGTCCTAGCAACCATTTCGAAACTGAAGACAACTCAAGTTTTATCATTCTCTTCGTGCCATTTGTGTTTCTCTTCGTTCAATTTAAAATACTTATCGTTAGCCATTATTGCGTAACAGCTTATATAAGGAGGATGGTTAAAACCGGACTGTGAATTTTTATAAATATCTGTATTCTTATGAACACCACTATTTAAATACAGATTTGTTTTATCGATCCAAAATTATAGCGAGCACTATGCTTATGATATTTAAATACACTGAATATTTTATATATCTTTTACATATTAAATGTATCCTATACATCTTACTTCGCTTTCGAAATCTCCCATAAATGCGTCAAAATCCGCAGTCTAGCTATAACTCGTTTCTCACTCCTATCCTGGAATCTTCGATTTTGTGTATCATCGACGAGCCCTCCAACGATTTCCAAAAAGAACCAATGTAGCTGTCTATATGTACACTGTGGCTTGGGCCAGATCGTTTGGTGACCCTGCTTAAAGATTCATTTTACTACCTCACTATATATTTTCCACCGAAAATACTTTATTCACGATCGTTTGCTATTCGTCTCGAATCCTGCGTACATCGCTAAACCAGAAGGGAGAACGAAAAAAAGGTGGAGCCCCGGGTTAAATTGCGGATATAGATTTGGTAGCGCGTGAGTCTGCATAGGGGCAGCACCGGTATCGCTGTTTCATTTTATTTTTTCCTGAAATGCGAAAAGGCGAAATGGCTCGATCGACGCTGGCTCCGGCATAAATACGCGACTTCATTGTTTATTTGCGAGCCCACGAAGGGGAACAAGAAAATTTCAGCCGTTAGAAAAGAATCGGAGGGTGGTAGAGACGCGAGGTGGCTGCTTGTTACGAAAGGACGATCTCTCTTCCCGTGCGACGTATCGCCACGCCCCTCTACGCCGTCTATTTTTATATTGGGAAAAAAGCATTCTTGGAATAGAGAACAGGGCTGAAGAGAACTTCGACTTCGCCTGCGTATGTCCATGTATATACAGGGTGCTCCAGGAATCGGTCGCACAATATTTAATTTAATCGTTTGATAGAGAAGTGTTTCCAAGAAAAATTCATTGATATCAAACGAAGAATTTATTGATTTAATAAAAACCTTCATCTCTACATTTCTACGGAGAAATGGTGCTTCTGAAAGTTCCTTCTATATCGGTACAATAGTAGTAGTTCATTTATCTGTATCTCGTTTACACGAGCAATTTAGTGCTGAACGTCTGAACTACAATTTGGCATAATTTTAGTTATACATACACCTTACAATAAATATATTGATATATAGAATCGTTCTCGATTATATTTAAGAAAATTCTGTGCAGGAAAATACAGTAGAAATCCTAAGAGTTAAATCCTGTTACTGTAGCGAATAAGAAGAATTGAAGGGAAAAGCCAGTGCGGACCTGTATTACAATAAATCAAATAATAAATCCTTCGTTTTATACCAGTGAACATTCGCTGGAAATATTTTCTTATTAAAAGAAGTAGAACCAATTTAAATGTGGCGGCCGATTCGTGAACCACCCTGTGTATACGAGAACGTGTATATACTGGTGAGGAAGATGCTGTTGTAGGAGGCGAAGAAACAAAAGGAGAGAGAAAGAAAGAAAGAGCGAGGAAAATGGAATATCAGCATGTTTACCGAGGACCGTGTAACGTGCCCCTTTTTTTATCTTGCCGATTTTTCCAATCCCCTTCCGCTAACTTCAACCCCTTTACCCTTCTTCCATCGTTCCCTCTTCATCGTTCAAGCTCTGCTTTCCACCGGGGATTTTCAGGGATTTTGACCGCGGCCGGAAACGGAAGGGGAGACGATCCGTTAAATCGAATTCGGCTAATATACGAGGTCCTCCCATCAAACGAAGAACTACGTTTTTAAAGAGTTTGTTGCTCGAACGTCAATATCGTTTCTCGATAATCGTCGAGAGTTTATTCTGTGCTGTGTTTATTCCTCGAAAAGAAATTGTGTTCCCATTTTTCACAAAACGTTTAGTATCCGCGCGTAACACAATCCCTCTATCTTTCCCCTTTCCTCTCTGTCTCCCTCTCTCTCTCTTTTTCCCTGTGCTTTCGTTATTTCTTCTTGGTGAATTTCGTATTTGTATTCTGTACGATATGCTACGGAGCTATGTATCTCGTTTTCGATACGCGATCTGTAGAAGGTAAAATAGCGAAGCAGGTATTGCAGAAATAAAGAAAATTTCTAAAAGAAATGGATGAACTACGAATATCGCGTTTCCCTTTGCTTTCTGGTTTGATATTTAGGAAACATTCTTTTTGGCTTGGAGATGGCGGAGTGTTATGAAATAATTTAATTGGCATTATTTAATTATTGAGAAGCTTCGCATATAGAACGTGTTATGCTACAGCTCATTTCCTTCGTTCAAACTTCTATACATAGTATATTATTACATCACGTTACATATATGAAACTCGTTATTATAAAAGGTACTGGATAATTAACATACTTGAACGTAGGCTGATAAAAACAATTAATTGAAGCTACAAATTGCATTTACTATTATTTTCAAATTATGTTAAATGTAAATATATGAGTTTATAAATTTTGTATTTTATCTACGAAAGGAAGGAAAGATATGCAAATAAACATTAATGGCATGATTTCTTCTTACCTCGAAAAGACTTCCTAACTCCAATCTTCTCAACTAGATGAATTCTCATTCTTACAAAAAATTACCTTATTCCGCAATGTCTTATAAATTGTAAATCTCTGACGACAATAAAAACAATAAAGATGCTTCTAAAACAATATTCTTAACCAGACAAATTGTCAATTTGACAGAAAATTACTAATCCCGTGTAAACCAACAGTACCTGAAGCCAATGAAAAAGCAACAAAAACGATAAAAACAAAAAGAACACACACGAACTGTCGAATCTATCGATAAATCAATCTGACAATCCCACTACTAGACTTTGCTATATTTCTCTACCAGCAAAAATAAACCAAGTAATAATGAAGCCGGTGGTCGTACAGGATCCTAAAAACATTGGAGATCAGTGCACGTGATCGTGGTCGTAATTTAAAATCGAATGACAGCTACGTATGTCTGTCACAATCTCGCTTGAATTATTTCCATGTCCGGATGAAGAGGCAACGCGCATTAAACTCCGCCCTTAGCGCATCGGAAATCCGGTACGGCTGGACAGAAAGGGGTCGAGCAGTCTGCCAGTTGCATTTATCCACGAGCCACGGAGCCGGTTACTGGAATATTTTCAATGGCGATAAACAACCATTCGTCTAACCCCATCCAGAGTAGAATCGTTTCTTTCCGCGGCCCCGTTCTCGAAATCGAAACGGAGGGTGAAACCCGGGGGTAGTTTCATGATGTACGTTATCTTTCTTCTATTCGGAGACGGATGCGCGTAATACGAAACGATCTGATGAATGTTCGCTGGTAAAAACCGCTCCACAGGCAGGCAGATACGTCGCTCGTTCTTCTGGAGAAATATTAAGCGAGCTACATGCGCTGTTCGTCCACGCTCGCGTTTTCTAAAATTTTCTATCGATCAGTGAGTACACAGTTCTAATCGCGAAAAAATTATGGGCCATTGTGAAGACTGATATCGTCTAACGATTAACTATTCATGTTAATACATTTGCTTCTTTCATTTGGAATCATTCTGTTACGAGATATCTTGTATAGATTTTACAAGTATTTCGCAGATGTACTATAACATAGTAATTGGAGTACTTGAATAGCAAACGATGTTAGTGTGTGGAATGTATACAGCGTGCACGAATTTTAAAATTAGGTTACAAAAGGATTGCAAAGGATTACAAAAGAAATGGATTTGATTCTTACGGGAACTAAAAAATTAAATCAAAAGTATAAGATGACGGCGAAATTTTGACCCATTCGTACAGTTTCAATTAAAAAATTAAATTACGTGCATTCAAAAGCTAATTTGAATCTACGTACTCTGGAACATCATCAAATTTTCTGTACCTATCACTTCTACATATGTAACCTATTTGTAAACAATTTTTACAAGTGAAATAATATTTTAAGTAAGAATATTTATGGATTATTTTATGGATTTAGAAACCTAAAAAAAAAAAAAAAAAAAAAATACAAAATTAGGTAATAGAAAATGATCAAAATTATGACCGTCTCACAGGCAGACAATCAGCTTCAAACATTGCACGGTATTGGGTAAACCTAAACCATTCCCCCCAAATCGCAGATCGAACGTGGTTTCCCTAGCAAGGAAAAAAGGTAGAGGCTGTTAGATAAATCACTGATACCGTTGGCGGCAAATGACCCATAAGACAAGCAGAATAGCGAAGAGGTAACGTGTTGCGATATGATGTACAGGGGTTGGACAAGCAATATAACGAATCTATTGAGTCTGGATCGTTCGGCTTCCCACTAGATTGCTCCTATTTCGACTGTATAGGAAATAGAGAACTTTTTTCTTTCTTTGAAAGTTTAATTTGTAGTGGTTATTACTCACAATTTGTTGTCGTTTTGATAAATGAAGTTATATATGTATCTCTTTTTTCAATTTTTTGGTATTGAAAATTTGAGCTGATCAGACAGTTGTGGTATATTTTTCGAAATTTCAATCGCGAAATGTAAGCAATAGTAAAATTATGCGGTGATACTTTATGCAACAAAGAAAGTAGGTAAATAATGCCAATGTCGCTGCAAGAGCTCTAACGTATAATTTAAAGTTCATAATTGATATCAAATACCGAAGTTTTATTAAAAATACTATATTATATAGATATTTTAAGATTCTTGAGCGGAAGCGTATAATACGATGCATTTGGCATTTTTTATCTGAAACGTACAAAAGAATTGAAACTTTTCGACTTATAAGTATAACAAAATTGATACTGACATGCATTTGGTATTACAATTACCTTGATAAGGTCTGGGCAAGTCAGGACTGAATTTTCAGAGAACGAGAACCTACATTTTTTATTGCACGTTCCTATAACTGACATTGGAACGTTTTCAAGACATCATCTACCTGTATCTTTGCATAAGCTATTCCTGAAATATGAATTCTCAAAGTTTATCTTTTCTATGAATAAAAAAGAAATCTTTAAAAATTATATGTATAGAAATACTGGAAGGAATAGTTACATAATTCACTGCATCAAAATATCTTGCTGTATAGGCGAACTACTTGAATGTCATGTGAATTATTAATCAATCCTTAAGCTTCTTTTCAAACTAACAATATTGTAAACAAATTGCTTGTTCTATGAAATTATTTTATAAAAAGCCCGTCAGATTGTCGCAACGTCACAATGGTTTTTTTTATATGCACTTTCGCAAATTAATTATTCTTGATTAAATTCTATATGTCCGTGCTATTTTCTGTTCAAAATTTTTATAATTGTAGAGAATTTAATATAATTAAATTTAAAAGTTCTTTTTAATATTCGAGCAATGAGTATGGGAGCATTTCTTAATTCATTTTAATATAATTTCATACATATTACACGCATTAGAATTCACTAATGACTTTTTACTGTATAATAGAACCATTCGAGATTATAATAATATTGTTTCATAGAAATGGTATTTGACACACTTCGGTAGAACCTATCACAGCGTATGTATTTGATCATTTTACCACCAGTTGGTTATAATTGTGACATTAATTTACTTGAAAACTGGTAATATATTTAAATATTGAAACAATGCTTGAAACGATATAGTCATTTATATATATATAACTGCTACCCCCACTTTTAATACGAAACTTTTAAAGTCCATTAACTGAGTCTTAAAAATAAGATTCTTCAACTTTCAAGATAAAGACTTCCGGAATCTGTCCAATAATCCAACGTGAATTCATTATAAAAGAAAGGACGAAATTTTAAAAAATGTATTTTACACTTGATGTACTTACCAATAAACAAAGAATATTGGATAAATGTATATCAAGCCATTCTACACTTCCAAACAATAATATTCATAATTCCTCATCGATCGAGATATCTACAATCAAAGGGTTTCAAACAAATTTACAAAAAAAGAATAATATTATCAACTGATAGATTTACATGAAATCTAATAAAATCTGTGGAATAATATCATAGCACGACATTAAAAAACTGGGATATTAATTTCCCATAAATATATAAATCAATGTACAAATTTCCCCAAATCGCAAATAGCTTCCATAATTGGCGTAAGTAATCGTACGTTTCAAGATAAATTAAAAAAGCAGACAATATTATGTAATAATTATTATTGTTCTCTATCGTTCAATTTATGGTATCCATTAGCGTTTCCTCCTGATAAATCGTTATCGCATCTTGTAAAATACTATCTAAGGAATGAAATTCATAGTTTTTCAAGAGAAAGAAACATTCGAAAATGAGGAATTGATGCAGCAAAAATGGATATCGAGAGCGCGTAGTTGCAAGCTTAAGGATTGACGGTGTAACAAACCAAAAAATATTGTAGGTGGGTATTTTCGAGAAACGCTTAAATCACGAGAAACTGCAACGTGTATCGCTAAGTTCCGGAAGAAGATGAAAAGAATGGTGGAAAAGAGATCGTATTTCTGGGCTGATCTAGGATTATGGTGCAACGAGAGGAGATATACGTTTCGCGACTTTTCGCGTCCAAAATCTTCCGAAGAGGCACGGGAGATGCGAGGAAGCCAACTGCTCAGACATCCAAATATACCAGCGTGGTTCTCACAAGAACCATTCTTCTTCGTGAGTGATCATGCGATAAAAATCTTGTTTCTCTTTTTCTAATAATAATACGCTTGAATTACGTACAGACACCTAAATTCAACCTACAGTAAGTTCTCATATACAGTGGTTACAGAAAGCATTGGCACTTATCTTTATTTCCCAATGAAGCGTATTTTTGTTAGGTTCTACATTTCATTTTCATAGTATCATACTTTTATAACTATGTAAAAGTACTACTAAATGACATAAAATTCGATATACTTGGAGTAGCATAATAGGTAGAAGTAGAAGTAAGTGGACTTAAAATAAAAGCACAACTAAACTAAAATCTAGTAGGTTGTCCGGAAAGTGTCTTTCTTTCGCAAACGTGTTTTTTACAACAGTGTAGCTTCATAGAAGCGTGAAACCAAGTCTGTGAAATGTCGCGGTGTTTATCTCAACAGAACAAAAACTTTTCGGACAAGCTAATAATCACTGCAACGATCGCTCGAAATTAATTTTCACCAACATCGCCTTTTGGGTACTGACAGGATTTCTTCGACTTTTGAATGTTTTTCAACTTCGGAATCTGTATGTTCTTTGTTTCTTCTACATTACGTTTCTTTCAGTATCATTTCCTTAAGAAGCATATTTCGCTTTCGTTATTATTTTCTAAATCGCGTTACACGGGGACTGTGGCAATTTTTTGATCGTGTTATGCGAGATCTTACGATATACAATGCAATACACGATTGATGACCTTTTTCCACAAATGTAGAAGATAGAAGTGGTACTACCTCTTGCTTTCTTTTCTTCAAAGAAAAAAGAAGTCTCGTCTTCGTTCAATACCTATCAGCTTTTTCATCGGAGGGAAACTTTCCAATTTAAATTCAACTTCGGTTCCGACCTCCTTAAAATTCCACGATTCTGGGACACCAACTTATGCTTGCCACTGAGGTCAATGAAACAGAAAAGCAAAAGAAAGATGCGTCCCAGCAGTGTACAGCAGCCGCTGCTTTATTCAGCTTGATATTACAAGTTTTGTTTTTCGTTTCTTGCAGAAATGTTACTTCCAACCAGATAAGTTTATAGGTTAATATATGTATGTGTGCCTGGTGTTATCACTTGGAATATTACGTATGATTTAATTTGGAGTTATTAGAGTTTCACCTGTGTTTTAATCTTATTTGTTACGCTATTCATTACGTTGTAATATAATGTGTCTAAAGGATACTGAATATTATTGCATTGTATATAATGTTAATTTTAATTATGGGAAAAATTCTTTGTAGAAAGAAATATAATGAAAATAATAACTAGATCGATGGTGTTTAGAGAAAAGTGTATATTTTTACGGAAAATTTTATAGAAATTTGCTTTATGCATAAAAGGTTTTAAAAACTTCGGACATTTGTTTATCCAGTTTCATACAATGTTTCATATATTTTGTATTTTTGCATTTCGTTTAGGAAAATATACAAAAACGTATGGAATTATTTTATAAGATTCTATGCTATTTATTAAACTCTCAAATATCAATTTATCTAGTAAAGGTAAAAACGTGCACAAACGTTCTATTTATAAAATAATTGCTCATAGTGATTCGACATAATTATTAAATGACCGAGAAAAAACTTTCTGAGTATAATTGGGAATGTAGTTTTGAAGAGAAATTCCCGTTTGAAAATTATATCGCGAATTGAGTTCAAGAGGTAAAGTTGTTGAGAAGCCAGGAAAGTTAAACAACGGTATTGGAATAAATTGAGATAATTCTCTGTCAAAATTATACCGATATCGAATTATAATCAATTAAAAATTAATTATAGTTTATTAAAACTTAAATTATAACCAGATTTTTAAATTCATATTTAAACAATGAGAATTCTACTAGTATATATAGTTTTATAATACGCATTCCACATATTTTATTTACGTATCTTGTCATACCTTAATTGTAGTAATATTCAAGTTTCTTTCTTAAGCATATGATTAAACATATGATTAAAACATAGCAGCTAAACAAAAGTCTCTTGCTATGATACAATAACGTTATCATAATAAATGATGCAATGCATGAATCTGTATTTAATTTCTTTTCATTCTGTTTTCCACCATTCATATTGATCATATTGGTCTAATAATTTCAGAACAAATAAAAAATACGCAACGTACAAATTGAATAAAGAATAACACTTATAATTATTAATTGTAAAAGTCTTGTCCAATGCTGTTAACAATGCGTTGCCAACATCCTTTGATATAACACAAATAATTATTTAAACCATCTTGTTTTATTATAATAACGCACCACGACATTATTTAATTCCGTTTTAATCCCTTTTTGAACTCAAACTTTTCAGCAAAAATTAGCTAGAAATAATAGCGTCTAATAAATGCGGTCTTCTCAGTTTCAGAATCTAAATAATAGTCCACCGCGGGACTGTCGCGACTTTTTCCATGCAAATATTAATTGCGCCTAGTTAAGTTATAATGCTTTATTCGCAAACAGAACAATGTTATCCTTTGAGGTAAGAAAGGGAGCTTAATGCGGGAGATTCTAACTTATCAGATAAATAATAGCTACGTATATACAAACACAGATATCACGTCCCACAGGAAAATGAAATATATATTATGTCGAAGTTGGCATTTTCTTCTTCTTTAAACGAATTCTCCTTTCAAGTCTATGTATTGTCATATATTAATGTAGCCCGTGAACTATGTTGAGCATACAGTTGTATAACAGTCATTATATTAGATTGTCCGAAAAGTTTCTTTCGTTTTATAAGGAAATAATAGAAGCACAATATTTTTTGTTTTATATTAGTTTATTGAATTATGCACGAACGTAATAATAGAAGCAGAACGAAATGGATCATACCTAATTCAATAAAATAATATAAAACAGAAATTGTTGTTCATCTATTATCACCTTATGAAACGAAAGAAACTTTTCGAACAATCTAATACAATCTGCTAACATTAGAATATTGTTGATAAATTGCTAAATTGTTATATAGCAAAGCCCTGATAAATTGCTACATAAGAAAGCTCTGCTCGAACTCTCTAAACTACTTTAATTTTTATTGTATTAAATTGTTATTTTTTTATTATTATTCAAAATAACTGAAATATCGGAGATGGACAGAATTGGCAGGACACCGTGTATATTAATAACACCGATATGTAACTGAAGCAATAACTTATGTACCGACTCTGAAGTACAGGGCACGCGAATCGTCGATGTGAATCATGCAATATAGACAGATCCTGGAATACGATATGCGCCGGTTGTCACGTAGCGCGTATCAAAAAGCCAAGTTGCTATCCAGGGACGAAAGTCTGTTCCGTCTTGAAGATCATAGCGAATGGAGAAGAAGGTAAGCCACGAGTTTTATGAATATATCACGAGTTCCACGTACCACCTTAGATCGTCCAGCGTCCGAAATCCGCGCGCGGGAGTGGTAACAGTGAAACCTGTGAAAGATGACTGTGCCAGGAGGGCAGGGGACGCATCCGAGAGGAAATTGAAAAGTTCTATTAAAAATTGCACGGCCAGAGACGCCGTATATGGAAACACGCCGACATAAATCGACCTTTCGCCATGTAACCCGAGAACCGGCAAATGGAAGCTGACCAGTATCCACACTGACATCGTTTTGACTTGATTTAAGACATCCTATGCATCCTTCTCCTTGTATGCAGCTTTCGTTGTGTTTCAGTCGAGTTTAGAAAATACGTAGTTTGGTGTAGAATTGGTCTATTGTTCTTTAGGGATTAAAATATCTTTTAATTTAATTAACACGATTACATGAGACTGGAAATTCAAGCATCAAATTATGATATTTAGAAATATCGTGATTGGTGTAATTATTTTTTAAGCAAATCTTTGAAAAATATTACGTATTTTCTGTCAGCATAATTCCGAATTTTTATTTTTTACATTGACGAGGAACAATGAAACTGAAGCATCGATTCTCTTGCAAATTTATACGTGAAATATATAACACGTTATAAATATATTTTTTCATACACGAAAATATAACGTAATAGGACGTAATAAGGGAGAGAATAAAAAGTTTGTTAAAAATTTCATATATGCATTTTATTTTATTTCAATTCAATTCCAGGAATAGAATTTCGTTCCCTCGATTACTTTATAAGGATCAGTTCAAACTTAAAAGGAAAACAAGTTACCCGTAACTAAAGTCTTGTGCTGGCTGTTAATATTCAGCGACATGGTGTTTCTTTTCTCTTCAGTGGCCACGTTCACGATTCCAAAAAGCGAAATTAAAACTCGGCCATAATTGACCAGTCGACGGGTAACCGAGAGAAATATACTTTACGGTACAAAGCTATAACGGCAATAATCGACTCAGTATAATCCGATTACTCTGCACACGCAAACCTGAATACTCCTGCAGATTAAGTTGATGAAGGGGGAAAAAAGAGATTCACAGAAGCGACAATGTAAGAGCATTACGGTGTACTTAGCTTTAATAACGAGCCATCAAAGATAATAAAGATTTTTAAGAGTTGCTGCTTTCCGTTAATTAACTTTCTTTCCGAACAGGTAGCTACATTTTACCAACGATAAAAATGTCTACCGGTATTCCGTTTTTGAAACGAAGTTCACAGTGAATAAATATGTACCTAAATAAAGGTAGAAAATTTTATAGGAAGAAAAATGTTGGAAAGATTCGATCGTATAAAGGTTATTCGAAAGGCTATACGAAATTAGAAGTTCTTGTATATCTTGAAATCTAAAGAACACTTAAGTAGCTTGGGAAACTCGAATGTCTCGTAACTGCTGAATGCTTTAGACTTCTGGCTCTCGCGGTTTCTTACGATGCTGGAAAACAGAATTCTTAATCGAGACATTTTATGAATTTAATTAATGCTCTTTCGTGTTTGTTTTATAAATAAATATACGTAAATTATGATATATTACGAGAAATATTATTTTAAGGAATAAATAATATACATAGTGTACGTATAGAAATACCCCGCTTTTACATTTTATACATTTTGTCATAAGCTTGTTACATTTGCGTGTTACGTGCATTCTACGCATTTTTGCACCATTAGATTTCCCATAAACGCACGAAGTCTGGTTACAAAAATTTCCAAAGGTAATGTCTGAGCGGAATCGTGTTTTTAAACGTTCGAATTAAGCGTTTCAGTTTCACGAGTTAGGTATTTAATCGTCAGATCGACTTCCCATCGGCTGGATGATTTTTCAATCCACTTTCGTTTCTTTCTCTCGACGAGATAAGTAAGAAAGAAATCAAGGGGCCATCAGAGGAAACCCTCCGTGACTTAAACTTCTTTCTCTTGGAGTATCGATAAGATACGGAAAAAAGGAGAACCGAATGGTCATCGCGCGACAAATAAATCTGATTTAACGTGGTTAGAGGATTAAAAGTCAGAGATAAAAGGCAAGTTGACAAAATCGACTTTTTTAAAGTATTGGCTATCTGTATGCAAATAGAAAAAAATGTGGAAACATCAAGGGATACACATAGCGATAAGATCGAAACGCACGGCCGTTTCACAGAAACCCGAATAAAATGAGAGGAATCGCGTAATGAATTAAAAAAAAAAAAAAATGAATTCGACAAATTGTAACAAGCTACAAGTCCAACGAAACTAGAAAACTTTAGTTCTAGCAGAAGTTGTTAATGCAATTATGGCTATGGTGAGAAATATAGCCATTCGGATTTAATAATCTGCTAATTTTTATTTACGGTTCCTTTTCTCGTGGCGACATAAACTTTCTTCAGAATTATATTACGATAATGTCGAGAATTTTATAAAATTTGTCTTATTTCATCGAGGGGCATGTAAATATATTTCTAGTCGAAATAGAAAAGTAGATTTAACGGAAATTATATTACTATTAATAAGACTACTATAGAACAGAGACCATTTTTCTAAATTCTAATTCTAATTAAGAGACAAATTTTCTATAATATTGTCAGCTACCATGAAATATGTTTTGACTTTTATTCTGCATTTTTCTTCTTTGGAATAGGTAATATTTCCTTTGGCCTCATTCCATTTAAGTAAATTGGCGTTAATGCAGTCCAAATGGTCTCGTTTTTATTTTCGTTTACACAAAAGGACGCGATTAAGCGTCTCTGCGCAAGAAGTTCATAATGAAAGAAGAAAGAACAGCAACGAACACATTTACATCACTAAATATCTGAAATTTATTGCTAAAGTGTCATATAAATGTGAATGGCCTTAATAGAAACATTAACAGTAATATAACTTTATTGTTCATGGAACAACTTTAATATAAAATCATAAATAAATAAAATTAACAGTGATACATCGATTAGCAAAATAATATTCATTTTTTAATTTTTACTTTTTGAATTATCTGTTAATATCTTTAATCTTACTAGAATTTTAATTAGACGACTTATAAACAAAAAATGTATGAATACTCGACAAATATAAACATCCGTCAAAGACTAAATTTTAAAGAAAGAAGAAGTAGAAGGCAAAAATCTTTGTACCGTTTCTGTGGAAGTGAAAATACAAATGAATTTACGTTACTTTAAATCCGGCTTATTTAACGCTTCCTCTGCATTATATATTTTATCAAACGTGATTTCGTTGATAACACGACAAACAAATAAATTATATACGCATAATATGATAATTACGAATATTGCAATGTTGCATTGACGTAACCAATGCTGTGAACAGATATATGTTTATGTTGGTCCTCAAATTATAGTGCAATAATTATGCATAAAAACATATTGCAGTAAAATGTAATAGCACAGGAATAATAAATAAATTTTGTTAAAGATATTTTGTTAACGTTTCAGATTATCACAACTATGAACTGAAACTTAACTGAAAGTTTCACAAGCATCATCATGCATATATAAATTGAAAGGAATGCTATTCCTCAATATTAACGAAAATAATGGAAAGTTATCCTACTAGTAGAAGAATTACCAAATATTAAATCACTTAATTTAATATCAATATTAATTGCATTTTTTCGCTAGTAAAAAAAACCTGATACGTAGTGTACGATGCTTATGGAACTGGTTCAGTATACAACCGAAAGGCGAGTTTCGACGAAATCAATGAATTGGTTTCATCCATTCTACTCACGCACGTGAAATTCACCCAGCATGCGTGCACGTAAGCCGTTGGAAAACAAAATGCGGATTGTAGGACCGGAAAAAAAGCGTTTTCCTGCCGAGAGTTTTAAACATCGCTGAAATTTTTCCAAATCGTATTTATCTACACAATTAGATAGAGAAGAGACAGGCATTTAAAAAAAAAAAACACGCACAAATATTTCAAAACAATATAGTCGAGTGTAAAAGAAATAAAATAGAAAATAAAATAGAATAGCCAGCGTAGGTTCCTGTATTACGAAGATAAATTTGATATTGGAAAGGCACTTGTAGCGGATTTAACCGGTATACAAAATTTTGTCAGTTTTCAGTTTTTTGAATATTTGGAACGAATATACGTATAGTTCATGCAGCAAAATGTGTGCAGGTTTTGATCTCGACAGAAAATAGAGCACTTTAAATCTTGATGCACAGGAATTACTCAAAATTATAACCTATATTTTAATTGTTTATTATTTAAACAGAAAAAATACTAGGCAACTGCAAACATTTAGATATCCTTTTGTTTGTAAATTTGTATATACACGTAAGCGTCGTGTTTCAAATGAAATTCTACTGTCAAGGTCAGGATAACGTTGCCACTTGAATGAATCCAATGGAGTTAAAATTATAATATGAAGTTGTCACGAGTTCAATTGGATAACAAAAAAAATTGATCAAATAACGTCACGGAAATCATTGTGACGAATTCGATTTAAGTAAATAATGTGTTTAAATAAAGCATTTCACGAATGTTCGAAATTATACAACGCTGATTTTTTACGAAGTAACTTTATGAAGCAAAATTAACGTAGTTGGACTCAACAGTACAAAAATGTAAAATGTGAAATAAACGTGGCAGAATTCTTGATTTGTTGTCATAAAAATCCGATATTTTAACAGCAAAAAATCTAAAATCGTATTTAAAATAAAAGAACTCATTCAAGCTTTGCCGAGAAAAAAGGAAGAAAACACTGACTCTTTTATCACATTATATGAAGCGAAGTCTTGATAATAAACTTTTTATTAACGATAAAGGGAGCTCTAAAATTTTCGTTGCTCTAACCACACAGCAAATAAAGTAAAAAGTAAATTGCATTCGCGAAGAAGGCTCATGGAATAGATGAACTCTTCCTGTACGAGATTTACCTAAACACGGAGAAAGATAAATATAGATAGTCTCCCTATACTTTGATTTATCCGTGAAACATAAATTCAGATAAGTAATTTCAATTTAAAATTTTCAAGTCATCATTACGATTTCAATGTTTGTTTTATACGAGAAACGTTGGTTAAGAACACACCAAATACGTCTTCTAAGCTGATATTTCTTATTAGAAGATGGTAATATAATAATGTCACACGATACGACAAATAAATTGTCTTCTCAACTTTTAAAAGTTAATATCTAGTTCTGCCATCAATTCTGATACAAAGTGTTAGATGTATTTTGACAGAAAGGAAAGCTGTCAACATTTCAAAAAACACTTACAAATCATACCATTGTAACAAAAGACAAAGTTAGAGAGCGTGTTGTATAGAATTCCTTATAAAAATTCGGGAAACTTGAAGAAAGTTTTGACAAAAGCGGCTACTCAAATATCTTTGGAAACCATAGCACAATAGCTGAATGATCATATCCTTCAAAAACTTGTATCAAATGGTCATAACAAATAACATTCTTGGATTTTATTTTGCTATTACACGATTTGATCGCGACACGTTCCATTCGTAGAATGCTATTACGGTTAATATCAAAAATTCGTGCGCTTTATCTGCATTGCGGATCTCTCATTTCTTTGAACAGAAAACGTGAACTAATTTCCATTATTACAAATAACCAAGCAAGAAAATGATAAATTCGCATATTAACTCCAACCGATCCAACTTTTATCAATTGTGATTCATTTCAAATCACAACATTTCGCACCTTCTTACTATTGTTTGATATGTTCGTAGTTAAATTTATTACAAAACTAGCTAAATCTACAGAAGGGAATTTGCGTTAAAATTTTGTTAAGAGGAGAGAAGATAAGGAAAAGCTTGCAGCATGAAGACACTATTTGCCGCGTAATTGGCTTTGTATTCAAAATAGAAAATAAAGAACGTAGAGGTAGAGAACAAAAGCGGAAGCAGCTATCAATAAGGCGCCGCGTATTCCCAGATGCTCTTCTCACGCCTCGAACGGTATCGAATATGTATGATTCGACTGGCGGTTGGAAAAGCGGCCTAATCTTATCACAGACGCGTTTCTACGTCGATTTATATCCTCCGCCCCAGACTGAAATGGAATTTCCTTCAAAAAACGAGGCTCCAGCTTAACGAGAACTTCATCCCCCGGAAGGATTTTCAAAATTCTATAGATTTGTGCTCGCACATGATATATATATTCTATATATGTATATATAGAAAGATACTATCTTACGGACAGGAATATCTTCTGTATATATCGTGTGTCAGCAAATGCAGGACTTCATCCACGAGAAAGAGCTCGGTGAATTTTTTAGATATATTAAGGAACAGAGTGATTCATTATAATAATACGCTTAGCGAAATAAATACTTTTCATATGCGAACGTATCGCGAATGAAGAGTCGTTAAAATAAGAAAACGCGCATTAGTAACCGTGAATAATAAGGTACATTCATAAATTAATGCGAAAAACGAGCGGAGCGTCAAAATCTCATTGTCGGCGTAAGCGTAATATCGGTTTAAATTTGTTATCCGGCACAAATTATTTCGTAGGATATGAAAAAATGGTTGAGATACTTGCAGACATGATGTATAAATATTAATATTGAAATAGAAGTAAATGTACGTAAAAGTTTCCAAATATTTCAAATTGTCTTTAATTATTCTTAAATGATTGACTGTGACAAAAATCTGAACCAAATATACATATTTGATACTAACCACATGCGCACAGTTGTAGTCTTAGTGTCGCTAAACGTTTCTTTAGTTTCAATTAGGCAATGAATTACTTTCCAAACTGTGAAAAATAAAAATATCGTAAATCATGTAAAACACTAACTTTCTGTTAGTTTCTATCAAATATTCACAGGAATCCAAAATACGGCAATAAAAATTATATTTCATTATTGCTGTTATTTGAAAAATTTCGATTATTTTTACCTCTCAGATATATTCCTGGAAATCTATGAACGCTTATAATTCGTCAATAAATCATATTCGCACATAAGTTTATACGAACTTTTTACCTACTTTTGAGTTCGTTAACACGTGGTATAAGTTTAGTCACGACTTTTTTGTACACCCTGTATCATTACTAGCCTCTGTGTGAACAACAATCTCACCAAAAATCTCCAAAGTCTCGAATAATGGGCAATTTTTAACTTTCGATACTGCAGCACACAAAACGAATAAAAATATCGTCGTACGATAGGACATTCAATATTACGCGATTAACACGATATTGCGCCCACGTTTACGAAAAAGGAAACAACCGAATCCATCATTCCCAATCCCCATTCTGCTGTAAGCTCCACAAAGGAAAAGAATTTACTCGCGCAATAGGTCAAAAGCTACGGTAGAATCGTCCATCTATCGTTCAATTTCTATCCAAACGAATTTCCGGCAGAATCAACAGCCACAGGGTTATTGGAGTGGATAACCGTACACGGTTCGGCCAAAATTGGTTCAGATGTTGGTTTGCACATAACTCTATGAAACCAGGAATAGATACGCGTTAGATATTCATAGCCACTTAACAAGAAAATAATATTTTCTTATAGAGCGAAAGAAGCAATTATGTCTCTATAGCCGCGAATAAGCCGGTCTTTTTCCAGTGAAAAATCTTTCGCCTCTCTTTTCATCGTACTTAAAGAGAGACCGTTACTCCAGGGACAGCTTCTAGTACAAGTATGTATCCAGGTAGATTTGTATGTGTGCACGGACAACAAACGCGGAACCGCACGAGTGGCGGCTCTTGAGAGGAGATTCTTCGACCAGGCGAAGATACACTGAGCTTTTCCTCGCTTTTGTGAAAACCGCCGGAGGAAATTTCGGAGAAACCCTACTCCTCTAGTTCGACAAATTGCATCACACGCGGGAAAACCGAGATACGGGACTCGAAGTAGGACGAATCCCATTGATCCCCGGACGTAGGCTAACACACGATTCCTCGGGAACACGCTGTCGGATTTAATTAATCAAACGACGAACACCGATCTTTTCTCGTTTGGTCGCTACTTCTTTGCCCGTGGTGGTCATTACCAGATTTCCCGCTCTTCGTGTACACATCCTCCTGCTTTCACGTTACATCAGAATTCCACGATGAATCGTGCCGCCATTCAAGGAAAAAATAAGGATTGGAAATTGAAGGAGCAGAGAGAGATTTCCCTTGGAACCGGAGAGAATCACCTCATTGATCACCTGTCCCTATTCTCCTACGCTCGCCGATTCACGTTCAATCGGAACCCGATTGAATGCATAATTGTACGTAGCTACCTCGGCAAGAGCTCGGCTAGTGCTCGGCAAATATTAAAGAATGTCGGTAACTAGTGATTTGTAATGAATTTTGCGACGACGCTCGATGTGTATCAAGGAACAGCCGTATGTGATTCTTTCTGCTACGATTTGAAAAACTTTTGGATGGTTTTAAACGGAATTCGATTTTTCTCATTTTTCGTGCTAATATATCTCACGAAGTATTTCACTGATTGGTATTGTGTTGCGCTTTAAAAATTGTTTGATAAAATCGATCGGTGACTTCAATATACTATTGCGGTGGAATTTTTTTGAATGGAAGATTGTAATTATTGAGAGGATGGATTTTAAGCACATGTTTCTTTATATGGTAACTTTTTTCGTGTGTTATATCTTTTGTTGGTGAGGACAGAATCAATATTTTCAAATACTTCAGACATATCTTCGATTTAAAGAGTGACGTATCAAATAAATCGTCAATTTTCAGATATCACCAAAAATAAGGTACGGAATTGAGATATAAACTGAAATTAAATCGTAATTTATAACACATTTGCAGAACAATGTGACGATTCGATCTACAGCTGTGTTAATTCTTTAATTATAAAGAATATACATAAGCAATATTTTATATAGATAGACAAGAATTGTATTTAAGAAAGAATTGCAGGAAGAAATGGATTAATTCAACGGTTGAGAATAATCTAAAGTCAACTGTACAAAACTACTACGTTCAGGAAAAACCGGTAGTGTTTGCTAATTACTCGATTGATCTCAGACAATAGCTGTTTCTTGATTAACCGAGCTGAATTTATGTAATCATAAATAACTCTTAATGGGCTTAAAAGAACAAATCTAGCTCCTAGTAACTTACGCGCTTGATACTTATACAAACAGACCTGGCAGCTTTAATTGCGCCAGTGATGTATATGCACTAGTATCATATATTGCTCCTATAGGAGTCTAATTACATAACCCTTGGTATTATCCGCTATTTGTCATTTGAAGCTATCAGAAGATAAACTGATCAACTCCAATCTTCCTAAAACTCTCTATTTCATTATCCAAATTATCCAAATTTATAATATTCGATAACTATAAAAAGAAGTAACTTATCTCCATTAATTTATTTATCACAAGGAAATAGTACAAACAATCTGAAACTCTAATGAGCATGTTTTTTATCTGTCGTTTCACTTCTATGAAAAATTAATTATATTATATTTAATTATCCTAAAGAGCTGAAATTGATTTGTATTTGTTAACCTTCAATTCCATGACTATAGATCTAAACATCTCGTAACTACTGTATACATCTACAGATTGGTTCCAAAATTAATCAATATAGTAATCATGGCAGATGTGTCTCGTTACTGGTTACAGTGTTAACGCAAAATGTTTCATGGAATCACGCACGATGTACATATAAAAGTTTTCTATAATAAAACGTCGAATATACAGACATCGTAATTTTACAAAATGGATTTATATTTAATGAGAATACTGAATAGATATAATTGTACAAAATGGATTTATATTTAATGAGAACAATGAATAGATATAATATATACCATAGAATAAATGATTCTTACAAACATGGTAAATTACAAATATTACTGAAATTCATATTTTTCTAATGTAGTTATAAATTCTAAACTTTCTTTTATCCGTATTTGTCTACGTGTGTTTATCCTAACCCAAATAGTATAGTTGCTATGATACTATTTTATTTGTCCCAATAATACAGTCCTCCATACGAAAACAATTTCGCATGTTACCATTAACAATACGCTTTTATCAATGGCCACTGGTCAATAACGTAAGCCATTCCGGCCATCTACATGAATACTAACAGGCAATTCGCATTCTACGGTTAACATGGTAGCAACGTAAATACCGTGTCTGCAATGGCAATATTTCGGACATCATGACTGGACATAAATGCATTGTTAAGTGCCGTGAAATGAAAATCGAACACATCAAAATCGTGTGAACGAACTAGTCACGCTAATGAGCGTTGGAAAAACGCCACTGTTTCTATGAAATGAAACGGAGGTTCTGTGACATGTTCTCGCTGTCGCCATACACTTTTATTCGCGTGTTCAAAGAAATATTGTTGGCGTTTAAAGCAATTATCGATGTCTCTTTGTGAAGCGGAATGTCATGTGACTATAACTTTTCCAAACTTTATTCTCTTCGTGTTATCTCGAAAATTATTGAATATACGTGTATAGCTACTTTATACAATTTTTAACACACCTTTCAAACAATATAAAATAATATTAAAACAACGTGCTCTCGAACTACGTTAACAAAAGACCAAGATAAAAAATTAACTTTTGTGTGATTCGTTTCATACACTAAAGACAAGTGGAAAGAACGCGAAAGCTGATGTTGCAGCGAAAGAAATTCGTTCTGCGTTTTACGTGACCAGCTTACTATACTCCCGTTAATTTTTCCTACTGGAGATTGGAAGATTACATTTTCAGAACGATCGCGTATTCGCTCATAGTGCTTCGTCGAAATCCTTTTAAAGTAATTAACGTAGCGTGACAAATAACGTTCAAACATCGATTACTCGATCAAATTTTTAAGCAATCAATATCCGATAAAGCGACTCATAATTTGATATAATAGTTCATCAGATTTCAACTGAAAGCTCAAACGATTTTAGGGAATGGCGATTCTTATCCGCGAAAAGCAGTATTTCTGCAGCGTTAAAGCGACGATAAAAATTTCATGGCAAACCGCGGTGAATAGGAAGCCCCACGGTTGCCAGAGAGTGGCGAAATATTTAATTAGAAGCGTGCGTAAACCGCCTCATCAAGTGGCTGACCGTAAAAGCCCCTCTGAGAACAAATTCATCCCGATGAAAAGGGGCTACAACGTCAATACAACGGAGATACAAGTATGTACGCGGTGCAAGGATATCCGTTTATCCATTGTAAAGGCACTCGGCCAAACAGGCAAACGTGCGAGCGGGAATGTTAGCCATTTGATTGCCGTCACGTGGCTATTCTGTAACCAGGTCCCTTGTGTCCGTTACATATGTACGCACGCTCTTTTACACTCCATCTCGCATTACTCACCCAGATCCACGTATATGGCCCGCCAACCGAGTCATCTACATTCATAGGCGAAATGTATCCGCGTATATTGGTCAAAGCTAACTTACTCCGAAAGATAGCTTACCTGAGCAATAAAGAGGCGAAGGAATAATTAATGAACCAAACTAGCTGGTCAACCCCTTGTTAGAATAGAATCTCATATGCTTCTACTACTGTGGCTGCTTTCAAAACGTATATTAATTATTAAAACGTTAGACTGTTCCATATAGGCGGTTGTAATGGGGTGTGTAGCGAAATTGCTATAAGCTTCTGTGAGTAAATTGTGAATAAATAACACTAAACTTCTGGAGAGATAATTAAGACTGGAAGGCTAAGAAAAGGATGATTTTGGCTCGTTAACGGGATTGATCACAATTGTTCTTTTAACTGACGAATGTAATTATTCCCTTATCAAGGGAAGAAATGTTTTTCCGTGTTTTGCTTAAATTTTCCGGGAATAACGTATTCTTGTAGTGTTGCTAATAATCATGTAGTTAACGTGATATTAAGTCACAATCAAAAATATATATATTATTAATATAATAAATTATACAATATTGTAGGAATGTTTATTATAAATTAACAGAAAAGACAGTATGATAAACACAATATTGTAACACTCTCACAAAATTGAATATAATATCGCACTTCACGAATTCGCTTAACACTATTTCTACGTCACAGCAACACGATGAACTTCTCTCAATCACGATTAATTCAACTCTGACCATTACCATTACTGTAACAAACCCTGGCAACGGTCACAACACTCCTTAACAACATTAACATATCTTAACAACGTTTATAAACAATCAGCCACGTCTTTCGCTAACGCCACACCATCCCACAATATTATTAAATATATTATTGATATAATATTTTATTATTCAACGATTATATAGTTAGTGGTAAACAACTTCATACACAGTTATTGTAAATCGAAATTGTCGGAAGAATATGAGACAAGTTTTGAACGATATATAAAGCTTTGAGCGATATGAAAAGATTTTATTCTCTAATATCTTGCTGTTTCTCTGTGCTTAATATAAATTAATGCATTGACAATCAATATTGAAATCTGGTAATGACACGAGAGCGACAAATGTAAAATTCAAAGTATAATTTGAGATTCTCTGATTTCCGATAAGTTGATCGAAAAAAGCTATCGAATTTTTCTGTTGTGATTTATGTGATTTTTCTACGTATTTGCTTGCAAGGTAAATTTTTATTACGCCATCTTGGAAGACCTTTAAATGAACTAGAAGTATACAGAGGTACTCCCATTCTTTATCATTCACAAGTGAAGATGTCAGCAGATAAAGTGCACTTACGTCACTGTATCTTTTATGATTTGAAAGCTAAGCTTATTGTTAGGAACCTGACAATAAAACTATCACGACTCAAGGGTTATGTGAGGATTTCAAATACAATCCCATCCCAGAACGCATAATATGACAGTGTGATATAAGAAGTTTCAAGTAGGTGAGTTCAATCTACAGAATAAATTAGGTGAAAGAGGCAAATATTGCTGAAAGCATCCTTTTAGTCCTGCAAACTCAACGACATATATCGTACATTGATTACGACGTAAGTTGCCTGAATTAAAAGGCATCATTCCAATTGTAAAAAAGACTGAAGCGCAACAAATAGCTTTGCTCAGTGAAGATAATCGCAAGCCGTGTTAAACGTACATAACTACAACAATGTTCGTAAGTTACAACAATAGAGTTTTCTTTTTAATTTCGTATACGTCACCATATACTGACCACAAAAAATATTTGCTAATAATCTTATCTTCCCATGCAGTAATTTTTATCGGGTTCTACGTTCCATTTTCGTAATATCAAATCTTTATAGCCATATGAGAGTGTACAGGTACGAAATTGCATGACGTGAAATGAAATATATTTGAACCTATTTAATTATAAAATGTAAATGCTGTAATAAATAGAATGACGTGCGAACATCTTTTGCAGCTACTGTATATGTTTATAGATCAAGAGAATACATTCTGCTTCGTACATATATATTAAGACATTCGTAGGATCGGAATAATAAATCATTACAATACCGGTATTTCCGACTACCCAGAGGATCAACCAAGTTAGCGTTCTCCAAATTGAGAACCGCTGCATAAATGTGTCATATCCCCTTACAGATTAATACTCGGCTCTGAGACAGCCAGTACTTAGAGCTCTAGCGTCAGTAGGCGCCACAACGTATCTGCCAGAATATGAAAGAGTAATTAGTAGCAGCAGACAGGCCGTAACGGGCGCAAAAGGCTCGTTAATGAACGATCGAAATTTCGAACGCGCCTTGTCTGCGCCTGGAGGCATACTAACGCCTTCCAAGAGGAGAGGCACCGAGCTAATCCATCGAGAATTCTCTCTATCCGGCTCGCCTTGGTATTTTCACTGATCGATCTTGCACGGAGTCGCCATGCTGCAGGACGATAAGTCCGTAATTGTTGTACTTGCTCGAACTGTGCGCCGGATGCAGTATAATGCAGATGCAATTAGCGCTTGATTTGTCGCCCTTCCATCCAACTTTGGGCTTCTCTATCTTTATTCCTATCCCATTTTCCAGGTGCCGGCTTACCGTATCCAAAATTCTGTTTAATGAGACTAGTGCAGGTACGTGTCACGTTTGCGTTTGCTTCTTTCGGGGCAAACACCGTTACTCGTGGTCTTTAGAGACCCTAAACGAGAACGAGCATTCTAACCTCTCTAACCTCAAATCGTATTACGCCGAGGTCTTGCACAGAATCGAGAAGCGTGACGCCAAAGACTACGTTTCCAATGACAATACAGTAAATTACGACATTTCATTGCGGTGAAGTTAGTTTTGATTGTTGTCACGTGAACCAAAATGTTGTGACGTACTATATAATGACGTTTATACAGGGGAAATTTGGTACAGTGTTTGAAAGAGTCGCGTGGGACGTGTGATTATGAATTTGCAGGGGAATAAGTCGAAGGAAAGAAGGATAAAGTAAAGTAAAAGTAATAGGTTTTAAGAGGGCGAGTTTTCTGAAAAAATTAAGTTCGTGGACAGAATGATGAATTGAGTATATATCTTGGAGTAAAATATTACAAGGAAAAATTCAAACGTATAAATGAGATAATCTAACGAAGATCGTATGATGCTTGAATATATTTGGAAAATTACACTCAAAAAAGAAGGAAAATTTTCGGAATAATAGCTACTTCGTTATTCGATATCGTTCTTTTCGATTTTCGACGAGTTTCTATCGTTAGCAACGTCATTTCGACACCATTTGTTATTGATCTGTTTGTGACGTACGATGACGAAGCAGCTGCTTCTATGGACATAGTGTAGCGTGATATGTCAAAACTAAGCTACTTCTATCGCGTATTAATATGATAGATTCATGTTCAAGCAACTAGTTACACAGTCGCGGAAAAAATGGAATTTCAGTGTGTACGATTTATTAATCGAAAAATTGAGTGAACGTGATCAAGTATGAACTGTGACTGCTATTGGAAAATAATTATTGCAAGCAATACGGCAAAATGAAAAATCAATGTTATAGTAAAAATGTAACTAGGCCTATGCTTGTTTTTAAGAGAAGAATACCTGTTTTTGAATTGAATTTGAAATTGAATAGCTGTTTTTGACGAGTATACTCGTCACGAAGAAATGGCAATATTTTGTGCTATGACGAGCCCTGTCAGTAATAGAATTAAAAAGTAAAACAGTCATTTCATTAAAACTTAATTCTATATTATAACAGTCACACATATTCTGTGTTTGACGAGTATACTCGCCATCGCTTACTTTTTGCGACACATTTTAAGTACAAGTTTTCCAAGGAGGTCACAATAGTTAACTGGTTAAGTTAAACTTAATTTAATATTAATTTTTAAATTTCTGTGATAAAGGGTATTAAAAAACCCTGTGATGAAGAATATTAAACAAATTAAAATATTGCATGACGTTTAATAGTCTTTTCTTCTTGATAAAATATAACTCTTATAGTTTTGTTCGTAAATCACAATGATAGAAGGAAATATCGCCCTTTAATACGAGTCTCGAATTCCTGGAATTTTCGATAGTGAATTCCCAACGAGTTGACTGTAACCTTTGGTAACATTGCTAAGAATAACATTTTATGCCTTTTATACTATTTTATATTCACAAGGTTATCTGGCTTTTATTTTTTGTTTCAAAATAATTGCTGATTGGACATAAGAAAATTGTCAAGAAAGTTGTTTCATTACCAAGATATTGTTTGTTGATCGAATATATCAAATCATATTTTGTAAATATATCACTCTGCTTTGTATAATTTTACAATATTTTTAATGTCTCGATGATAAATAAAAAAAAGTTTTATTATAAAAAATGATAAAAGTATATGGTAAATTCTATTTAAAAATGCTAAAAATATTAATATAGATCTTTTAATCCAAAGGCAGCTACTGTAAAATATACTACCTAGTCTATTAAAAGAGTCGATCACGTATTCATTACCTTTAGTTAAAGCGTAACAAAAGTAGTAGGCTGTAAATGTTTATATCAATTTACTACAAATTAGTTTAACGTATATTGCTGTTCTCCAGTTGCCAGTTGAACAATCCTGGCAACACTAAAAATTAAACGAATTGCATTGAAATTTCCATTCCTACTTTCCGAATAAAGTAACAGTACTTTCTTCGTTATTTGTTTACTCGTTAATCAATCTTCATAATCGAATAATGAAGAGCCAGAACGAGTTTATTTATTCGGCGATAGAGATCGTTGCATACGTTTTAAACGAAAATAGCCCATTGGCAGGCGGAAGATAAAAGTAATTGCAACGTTATATAAATCTCTCACCCAAGAAGCAAGAACAAAACTAACAGTTAAAATGCAAAAAAAAAAAAGAAAAGATGAAAGGCGACTCATATTGCAATATTCGCTTGCTGTTATGCAATTCAACGGGAGTACGTGAACTTTGCGTAAAACATTGCCAGGCAATTTAAATATAGCTATGCAATTATATTAGTCATTTCCAAAAGTTAGAAAGGGATAGAGAAAAAGCGCGAATGAAATAATGATGAGACGAATTAATTGGAACGCTCTTCTGACAAATACTAGCATGAGTTCGGTCAAACGCGAGTTCCAATTAAACGCCCGGGAAATTGAAGATGAACAAAATATGCGTTCTAACGTTTCAAACACTGATTTCTGAAATTCCATTTTCGCCCACACCACTGTGTGTTTATATTTCTCACTAGTTCAAATATAATACACCGATTTCAAGCTTTACCCGGAGTAACATGTATCGAGAACATGTACCGCTCGGGACGTTTCGTTCCGTTTGACCGTAATGTTTGTCAAAGCAGATTCTATTAAAACGTTGAACGTTAGTTTAAAATTGTTCTGGTCAAAATTTCTATATCCTCCAAAGGTATTAATCCATTTTCTTGCCAGTTGAATTAATCGAGCGACAGAATGAGCATTGAAAATTATACTTTGACGAAAAAATTTGCTAGTACCGCGAATTTTTTAAAACGTGTAACGAGCTCTCGCGAAGGTTTAATTTGCACACGAGAATATTATATGTAGATTTCTACAATGTAAAACGAATCGATTAAAAATTGAAATTTCGAACGTGCACGATCTAATACGTGTTAATATCGACAAGAATAATCCTATTTTCGATATTACTTCGACTCAACAAGCAGAGGCGAGTTCTCCATTCGTTCCTGAATTTTATCCGCTGTGTAATCTAAAAAATTTATGACGGCCATAAGCGCACCTGCTCTCGTATCAATCGCGCAGCCGTGCACGAGAATTGATGCACAAACGAAACGCGCGAGCGAAAATGCGCTTCGGAGCAATTACTCGCGCCTTCCGTGCCAGAAAAATTTTACAGGGCTGACAAGCTCAATTTTTCTAAAAGCAGCATTGCTTTCACAAATCGTCACGACGTATTTATGGCGACGCGTTAAGATCGTTGCTTCGTCGAGTATACTCGCTGCTTCAAACTCGACACACTTCAGCCCCATGTTTTTAGATGTATGCGATGGTATTTTTAGGAGCCATTGACAAGGTCGGGAATTGATTTATAACATATAATGTCTAGAGTAGAGGACAATCTCTGTGTTCCAAAGATTCGGCTAGATTTCTGGTAGCGCGGTGTAACTTTATTTATGCTGAGAGATTATAACTGTTATTGCCGAAATTAAAAATGTTATACTCGTTGAAAAATATTTTACTAGACACGGTCAACGTAACCAAAGCACTCTGATTTGCTACTCATAATCTTTCTAATTTCTTCGTTAGTACGTATCTATGTAATTGCTTATTGCGTTTGTCCATACTTTCAATATATTTATTCTTATGTTTAGATAAAGAACGCCGATTGACTGCTCCAATAATGATTTCGAAAAAATCTTAACGAACGATTGTCCAGAGCAAACAGGTAGATAAACAATCCAAACTAGTGGTACGGGATATGAAACAGTTCGTTTGCCTTGTTAAACATAGTCGGTAAGATCCGTAAACCGAGGTGAAACAAGTAGCTCGAGGTGTTTGTATAACCAATGTTACCGCAAAACTTTCCTGTCGCTCGAAAAACCGATAAAATATTCAGCTCGGCTAACAATAAAGCAAACTCGACTGAAGATTCAGCATTTGAATGCCACGTCGACTGTGACCTAGTGCCTTGAGCCTTTTACTTCAACTACCGTTAGCACTACAACCGTGATACAGAAAGGGCCTCAAGGGTTCGAAACATATGTCACGGGGCTCGAGAACAAAGGGGGCTGGTGCACGTGGAAAAGCGTTTCGAGAGCGTTCTTCCCGTCTTTTACCGGCTCAACGATCGTTCTTCACATCAAGTATTTTTTTGTTTTCTGGACAAACTTCATTATTCTTTAAATACAGCCGTGTGCGCGGCGAGGGCGATCGTCCGGCATTCAGTTTCAAACGAATTACACAGATGTTTCCGACACTTATCCCGCTATAATTTTTCGAATTCCGTGGTAAGTTTCTGGATGTAGTTTGTGGATGTTGGTATAAGAGTTAGAAGTAGTTTCAAAGTATCTCCGGTGATTTTTTAAAGCAACAACGTAAAAATAGGAGGTATAACATTATGATCGATTATATTATCCCAGTTTTCTATATGTTATCTTCTTATGCTTCTTTTTATAATGAGATATAGTATACACTAAGAATTTTGAATGATCGAATGTTAGTAATCTAACTTAAAATATTAGATATAATATAAGATATAATACTCGAGTTTAAAATTAAATATCTCGATATTAAGTAACCAGCTTAAACTCTAACGATATTAACTGAGGATTTCATACCTCGTAGATATACAAACTTGTTATTGATCATGATCAGTGATTATGGTGAATAACATAAAATATTTATAGCTCCCAGTTACGATCAGCCGTTTGATAACCGATCAAGCAATTTATCTACGTTTCAATCTAGGATAAGAGTTTTATTCGGAAATGTTTCCAAAGTAAAAGTTTGCAACTGCAAGGGAAAGAAATCAGGGAAAAAGGCATCAAAAGAAATACGTATTACTTTCCAATTTATTTTCAATTAGCTTCTTTCCAATTCTTTCTCCAAAGTTCTGCTTCAAGTTCCGAAAGAAACTTGAATTATTTTATCAGTTGTCATACCACTGTAATTAAGCCGCGAACATTTATCATCAACTTGTTATAATTTAACAAATATTTAACAAGTAGAAAACTTAGAGAAATACTAACTGCTGAAACAAAAATTTATTTATATTATCGTTCGTGTACAGACTGGTCTTTTTTTCATGTATCACAAAGGAAATCAGTCTGCGAGTTTTACTACTACTTCATTTAGCGTTAACAAAAAATCTTAATGAGACACCACTGGTATCTGAGGCCGCACGATGGGATCTGAAAAGATTCCTCTACTCCGCCGCGAATGACAACGATGTACTTATGTAAACCATCCCGTTTTTATACGCTCGACGTTAAATCATTCCCAATTGGACTTGCCGCTTCGCCGTTTGCCCGGAAGAGTATAAGTAGTCAGGGCGTGTCGGAGAAGAGCGCTAGCACATCTGGAAAAGTTAAAAATCGTCTCGTACTTTCTCGTCGTACGAAATTCCCTTGCATCGTCTAACAAGGCAGGAACTTTATTTATAACGAGTAAAAGCGTCGTCTTCTCCTTATAAATAAACGTGCTGACTGTTTCGCACAATAAAATTATTTCTCTTTCCAGTAGGAAGCTTTCAAGGATAGGCAAATATATATTTTATACATCAGCAAAATTTGTCATTTTTACGATTTATCTGTTTCGTTAAATGTTTGTTCGATGTGATTTAAAGGATAATATTTGGGTTAAATAATACTAAATATGATTTTAGAGACACGCGTAAAGTTATTTTTGATTAACATATGTAACGTTTGAAATATATTGTTATTAATTTCTACTTACTAATTATTTTAATAATTGTTACTAGTTTACAAACTCACATAATTCAGTCGCCCTATATTCCATACGTTTCATTTCGAGTTTCGCACCAAAAACGAATTAAATACACAATCTTCAGCTGCTGTGTTTAATCTTTAGCTGATTCTGTTCTATCTACAGATGTCTTCTACAAACTGCGTTGCCTCATTCGTATTTCCTATGTGTATACATTCCTTATATTACGCATGAAATATGAAGAAGGAACATTTAATTTCAATAAACACGTACCTACTTACATTGTGTACAACATTCATTTCATTAGTATATATATACGAACGTCTATCCCTTTTTTGTAAATAAAATCCGTGCTCGGCAATATCTAACTATTAAACGAAATCCGTGTTGCAGTAGAACTATTTCAGGAGGAACAAAAAGCTGGGAAACACGCGAAAGCGGAGGGAATTCAAGAAAATACCGAATTCGCTTATACAGAAGAACACGATTTCCCATCTTATTGGATGCCGGCTTGCTTCTCGTTTTAAGATCACGAAACTCTTGTTCTACCAATGTTACCTTGCTCTTTCGAATACTTTCTCGCGAAAATAACAACTTAGAATCCCAACGAGATGTTGGATCTATCCGCCGGAATGGAAAGGATCGATCTCGTTTCGGCTACGTTTGCTGATCACATTCCATCGGAACGTTTACGTTAATTACTTCTTACGCTTCATTGACTGTGAGGTAACGAGCTCGCAGCAAAAAGCATGCATTTAAAAGCAAGCCTCGTAGAACGAGGGAGAAAATGCGAAAAAAGCTGTTAATTAGGTTCGGTGGAAACGAGGAATGGACCGACACTAACGTCGATGACGATGCTCGTTGCTAGTTTGAAGTAGTAACTCCTAATAGTGTGCTAATCTCGATGTTGAACCACGAAACATTCTCGGTTGAATGAGGGCGAGCTTCAAGCTCTTACTGACCACTTGTACTATGCTTAGATTTACAATGCTATACTGTTAAACGAAGTACGAAGAGAGGGTGATGTTTTTTATATAAGCGAAGTAGCAGAATCTATACAAATGTGCGAGGTTTATTGTTATTGCCTAGTCAGCAGAAGTGCACCAGAATAACGATCTGGATTATCTTAGAGAGAAGAATATCATTTTGTGATATTTCTTATCCAATAACATTTATTGCTAAGGATATGGCATATCCCTCGAAGTACAGAAATATTACTTTGTCCTTTGCACAAAATAAAACAACACACAATTCCCTATGACGTAATCCAATGTAATAAAATCAATAAGGTATAAAAGTTTCATGCAACGTGACACGAATCGTGCAGTTATTGCAAATCCTGAACGTGACATGCTCGAAACATACGGGATTTAAAAATGTGGTTATGAACCCTGGCAGCTTTTTTTCGAATTGGTCAATTTGTAGTGACGGAAATCGACTACCCCGAGAACAAAGTACGATTTGCGGTATGTGTGGAATGAGGTCAACGCCGTTGTCCTCTTACCCTCTTGGAATACGATCGGTCTACCGATTGCATAGGATTTTCCTACGTGCCCCGCGTCGCCGTTCCGGAATCATTTCTATACCTTTATCTCTGTAAAACATCTCATATCGTTTGAAATATATCAGAATACGAAGAGAGCAGTCCCTAGGAAAGCAAACGTCCAGTATAAGAATATCAGCAGTTGTCAGCAGATTTAATGCAACATCTTAGTATAAAAATCACTCATTTAGAATCTTTCTAAGAAAAAACTATAGAAATATTTCTACCAACATATTGTATATGTATTTAACATATCAAACTTAAAGGGAAGGAGTCTTTTTATGGCTTGCATAATTTAGCTAGTAATATAGATTCTTTGAAAGTATTTAAATAATCAAAATTTTAGAAGCATATCGCTTTATAGCTTCCATGATTTTGCGTATTTTGCCTATCTAAAATAAGAGAAAGGACAATAAAGGTTCTTAGTCAAGACGAATTAGACAACAGAATAAAAATACAAAGCCAGTAATTAAAAAAATGACGGCACTTTACCCTAGAAACACGTAGAAATACTCGCTAGATATTTTAAATGCGAACATCATTCAAATAGGATTTAACACGAATAATTCGTTGTTAATAAGCAAAATGGTATATAAAAGGAGCCACGGTTCTATTTAAATAGCTTCTATCTATATTCCGCGCGAAAAATGCCTTCTACCTTAGTATATTCATGCTAAATTCGTTCTGTTATGAGAGGTAATATAGTATTCTCAGGATTAAAATGTTAATAAATATGGCAGTACAGGTAGGACGATATTAGATTTAACTCTATCCCGAAGTTTCCTGCGAAATACGTACTCCAATAAATTACAACGTATGGTACAACACTACACACTTCTTATGGATTAAACTTAAACACTTTTCATGGCCTATTCACAACTAACTTTTTAAGCTTTAAAACCTGTGCTAATTTTTTACGTATAGTTTACACTTTCCTGTAGAAAAAATCCTGAAATTCAAGAGACACATTACAAAGTTACGTACAACTGCCATAGCCTTCAACGTTTATTAGCAATAACCGTGTTATTTCACGTTAAACGAAAGTGTAACATTCGACGATATAATATTCCAAAAATTTTATCTGCACGTTTATTGCAAAGCATGACAAAACTTTCCTATTATTTCCTTAAATTCTTGCATGGAATATAGTAAAAAATAATGCTTCCATGTGTTTTACTTTCAAAACGGCATTAAAATTCATGAAGTGAACGCACACGTTTCTCAAAGCAGATTTTTAAGTAAATTTTTTTAGGAATGCTACGCTGTACACGTTTCACGTTGATTTATGATATTAAAACATAGAAGCTCTTCGATTTATAAATATATAACATTAGTAATTAATATATAAACAAAATTGCTTTTCTTCTAAATAGATACATAGAAAATGAAACTAAAGAAATAGGTAAAAATCCATGTCTCCTAAAATCAACACATCCGTTAAGAATAAATCCACTTTTTCACAATACACAGGAAAAACGTATTCGGTAGAAATATAAAATAGAACACGGTCCACATGATTGTACGAACGAACTCAACCATTTATAAATTCCGTTTGTGCTGTAGCTGTAAAATGTCCCAATGGTAACCCATAATTTCTTTAACAAACCAAATGCTTTACGAGATACTATAAGATTGTAATTATTGGTGACACAAAATAAGAGAGTATAACAGAGCGAGGTGGGTAATTGTGCCCTCCTTGAGAAAGACAGATTCAAATAACGGAGTCCCTTTCTGTTCGAAAGGGAGATCATAAATTTCTCTATAAAAATGCACAAAGAGCTGATCGTTCAGTGACTTATTCAAACTGAACTACTTTTATTAAAGCATCCTTTTGAAAGGGTTACCTATTAATTGTAGCATTTAATTAGCTTCTTTCTCGGCCCCTAGAAATGTAAAATTCTGTAAAATTTCTACAGAACGTAAACAACATTACGGTTGAAGTCCCTTAATCTCCTTAGCCTTTTATAAAAGTATTCAGATTATTCTCAGTTATGAATATGCTCGTTCCTATCTTCGGGCTACTATATTTTTAAATTACTTTCACTTTCTGCTTTATTACAAAGAAAAAAGACAGTAATAGGTTGAAACATGATTCAAAGTATATGAAACTGTCATTTCTGGAAAGATAATTATTTTTCCTATCAACATGCTTCCTACCTTGTTACAGGTTAAAAAGTATGCAAATTAGATTTTATACATTCTTTTAGATATTATTAGTTATTAATACAGAATTGATATGAGAAAATTACAGGCGATATTAAAACATTAATATTCGAATTACATACATCGTATATAATTATTATTATAACGAAATATAACTTCTGTCAATATGCGTTTCAGTACATAGATAACTCAGGAATATGTATCTGCATTTATTCAATATTCGATCAGCATATTTATATATTTCATCCATAAAGAGAATTACCGTTGTTATAAGTTAATGAAAATAAAGCTTTTACAAGTAAGGTATTCCATTATGTGAAATGAATTAATTTACTTCTGTCATTGAAGTCGATTCTCGCCTCCCAGACTAATTTAATTTTATTTTTGATGCATTACCCACTTTCCTGTTTTTCAGTAATGACCTTTCATAATGTTATCAGGCTTTTATTACCGATAACGATAGTAACACATTATATGATGCTATAATGTAAGGATATCATTGTACCTTTTGAACAAAATTTTAATTTTTAAAGTAAGATCTCATACGCATTTACAAATTTTTAAATTCCCAGATATTCTTTGATGTGTATTTACTTTAATTCATCGATGATCAAGTAGCGAAATAGCGAGTAAAACTCCTGTAAAACATAATAATATTGTTTTACGAAGTTGCGCATAATATACTAAAATAAAAATATTTTACAAATTGCAAAAGATATATCATATTTATAAGAATGTATGTCAATTTCTATAAACTACACAAAACTGTATATCCAGATAGAAATGAAAGGACGATAAATAGAATATTCAGCTAGTGTTTGGGATCCCTATTTAAAAAACAGAACTTAATAACGTAAATTGACAAGAAAGAAATTACAAATAAAATGTCTCTATACTCAAACTACGCGTGTTAAAATCTTCTCGGTACAGCTACGCTTAATCAGTAATAACATATACCCATTAATTTTCACAAAGAATTATATCAAGAGTAATACTCTCCACAAACAAATACTTACGCGTCCTTTCATATTTAAATTAATGTAAATTTCATTTGTCCCGCTATATCAACACTTTAGACGCTTCTATATATCCGAAATCTAAAGTTGGAACATGGCAACGTGTAAAAAACTTTTTGATTTATTTCTGCATAGAAGATTCGCTCGTTATCGCTTGTTCCGCTTTCCATGTACTTTCCTGTAGCACTGAGCAGCAAGAGGTTGAACAGCAATAACACGAGTAAACATATGGCAACGTATTAATAATAGACACAAAGAAGTTTCCTGTAACCTTAGCGAAGTAGTTCGTGGAAAGATAACGCTATCGTTGATCCACCTACGAAAGCTAACGCGACAAGATGAGAGACTATGAGCTGAGAAACAGCGGAGTGGGTGGTGGTGCGCGCCTAATTTCCGGTTCGCTGCACAGGTTGACTCATTTTTGCATAATGCAGCCTAATAAGGGCTAATGAATGAAATGCTGTAACCCCCGATGTTGCGCAAATTGGATTTACACCACTTGCTATTCCTCCACTTTCACCTCTGCTGGGTTCAGCCCACCCCTTGTCATACTTGTAATCTCTCCATCCTCCTCTATTTCTGTTCACCCTGGGTTTTTCCCCACCATCCGTCCCATCCCTTGCATATTTGCATACTTTATAATCTACGGTACCATAGTTCACGGGGGCGAATTCTGCGAATTCCAGCACGTGGAGGAAACTTATCTCGAAGAGTGCTACGATTTACGGGCAAACGAGGTCGACTTTTTCGCTTTTTTTTCACCTCTTCTTCGCCCCTTCTTTTTTTTAATTATTCCCTTCAACCCCGTTACTCTGACCTTTTCTCTGCTCTCTTACCCTTCATCGCTCCATTACTCGCTACGCTTCCGGTTTGCTTCCGAAGGAAACAGGCACGAGGAAAATCGCTACCACTTAAGGTAAGAAGTTCTTTTGCTCGCGAAACGTTGCTTGATCGACGCATACATGCCCGTGAGTGTAAAAAGTTCGATGGATCGTGGATGTTGAGGCAGCAAGGAAAATCAATTACCCGCACGATCGAAAGGTGTTGCTGGCCCAGATTAAATACTCCAATCACTCGGATCGATTCGTATAAAAGTATAAACACGTTTCATTCGATTAACAATTTTGGTAAGATGATCTGACCTCCTTGTTCGGAATTGGCTCAACGAAACGCAGTTTATTCGATTGAAGTAAAGAAAAAGAAAAGAAATAAGAAAAGGAGGAAGGTTTAATCTCGCGGTGGTTTTCTGTTTTGACCGGAACATGCAGGCAGTTAGGAAGAGTGTTTTAAAGTTCAGGATAAACATAGGTCTGAAAATGAAGCCCAGCCGAGCACCGCGTGGTTTTTCTGTTCCGCCACTTCAAATGGCTTACCTGCCTTCTATTCAACGTAAATTGCGCGAAAACAAAGGTCTTCCAGTTGAAACTCCCTCGACTTCCCTTCCGAAAAGTCTCAAATATATAGCTATCCTCATAAATGATCGACAATTTAATGTATAGGATGGGGCGGTGATCGTAGTATAAGGAGATGATTCTTCGTCGAAAAATAAGAAAATTGCTATACAATTTTTCATTGGAACTTTCGTTTTCACAGAAATCGACTTTGGAGATTAATAAAATTCGCTTACGAATACGATTTGATTGTTGTGTTTTTTATTACCAGCCTTTCTTTATTTGACTTCGTGTTTACAAACATCGTCTATGATAATGTTTTATTGCGGAAAATGGCCAGGCAGTTACATGTACCGCAGAGGTCATATCAGTTACTTTCTCCTCAAACACACGATAGCGAATAACTGAGATAGAATCTTTTGAGGTAGAATATTACTCTTATATATGTGAAAATATCAAATTGACGTACCATTCCAACTAACCAAATTGTTAGTACGCACGATACTTTTAAATATTATTGGAATCTACAGAGACTATCAAGTTATTACTATTTGATTAATTTCAATAGATATGCTCCGAACAATCTCTAATAACAATATATACAATTCACAGCAAATCATTCGATTGAAACCACATTTATCTGACGATCTGTGGCGATCTACGATTATTTGATAAAATGATAGACATATATATATTCAGTTATTTGCTCTTGTAAAGGAAAATCTAAATTTCTCTTTATCCATTTTAATTTGAATTAATTCTACTAACTTCTGAAAGACCTGTATATTGGATTAATGTAACGTTTCGTTTCCAACTTTTTTCTTTTTCAGTCAATTTACATTATTCAATTGTATTATTTAACTTTATAATTATGCAAGAGAGTTCTAAGAATTTACTTCATGTTTTTCTCCTCGTAATTTCTTCTCCTACCTAACTTTGTACATTTTGAACAAACAAGAATTCTTATAGTACAATGTTAAACAATTTTTTTCTATTGTGAATATTCTATTTGTATCTCCAACTTGTCTTCGAATACCACTTGTACTTTAATTTTATTTTTTAACAGTATTAAGGTTTCACGATATGAATTAATTCAGATAATTTTAACCATATTTATAGATGTTTTATTTTAGTGGTAAATTGAATCAAAGCACGAGCTTTGATCTCTGTGAACAGCATCTGCTGCATCTCATCCATAAAATACTTCGATATCTAAAAGAGGTGTACGCTACGTTACCAGTAACGCTTGCGTAATTGCTATTAGATATTCTTTTCAGACGCGTACTTATATGTCGGTGTATAAATACGGAAGTTTAATCTTCGTTTAGAATCTTTAAAGAAAAATTTACTTCGTGACATTTCATAACTGCGACATATCAAAAACTGGATCACAAATGAATAAGGATCTTCACCTCGTTGCACTTGAAAAATTGCATCAAGTTTATCTCTTTCATTCTCTGTTTTCATTGATACATTTTTTATTAGAAAATAATAAAGCTCTTACACAAATTTTCTAAATTACTTTGGATATCGAAATGACAACCCGGATAATAATAATCTAAAAACACTATGTGAAGTAACGTAAATTATTTCAATTATTTCGTTCATACAAGCAAATTAACGTGATCTAAATAACGATCGTGTGTTGTTTATGTATATTTAGCATATAACGTTATTTAATACTGTGAATCTGAGAACATGGAAAATATTATTTCTGTATACTATTATGTTATTTCTGAGATAGTTTATTTAATAATTTAAAAATCTGCCTATTAATGTTTCTAGATGATTAGATTAATTTAAAATATTTTTAAAATCTATCGTATTATGTGTTCGCTACATATAAATGCAAATAAAACAAAAATAATTCTAATATATAAAAGTGGAAACCCTAAAAAGTTAGGACCAAAATTTTCTAAAGATAGGCCCAAAAAATCATTATAATAATGAATCCCCTATTAGACCCAATCTCCATTGTTATGTCCTGTAACGTTTTACAACGTGTTTTACACATTTCTGATATAAAATTAATTTAATGTGTCAAAATTAAGCACAGAAAGATACGCTTCTAGTATCTTATATCTATCTCCGTTTAAGCATATACAAATCTTTCATCAAACTAATTCTCATAAGAACCCTCGTGGCTCCCCTAGTTCCCGACAGTCAGCCCCTTCTTCGTCGGCTATACAAGTTTGGATCCATTTGTAAGCGGGCGATAAAAGAGCAGACTACGCTCCACGTTCGTAGAGCAAACATTGACTATAGCCCGTTAAGCAACATAAACTGAGCTTTGGGGTTAAAGAAAATACGTTCACCGATGAGTTGCTTCTGTTAACGACTTGATAATTGTCTAAACGTTACCGTTACACAACTTAAATTATCCATCTGAAATTTGCCTCTCTGAAATATTAAAGACGCGTCAACGCGGTTCTTTGGTCTACTACAAACTGTAACGTTTGTTTGAATCGAATATCCTTATGCAATGATAAATAATCTCGTATTTAGTACTTAGTTAATCATTTATATAAGATTTACAACTGTCGATAACAGTAACAAGTATTGCATCGTAGACGAAGTACAGAATGTGTAGAATATAGATCTGTCACCCATTTTTGTGACACACTTCGAGGAATGTAACATAGATTTAGTCAATAATTATAGCATTACATGCAAGGCTAATGAGGTCCGAAGAAATTTTCTTTGTCGTGAAGGAATATATGTATAATGTATACATATTTAATTCTTTAGTATGGCAAGACTTCCATTGTAGCGAAAACGATAGTCGTATCTTATGAGGAACGAAATTTTTAAGTATTTTTGGCAAGGATTGAAAATAGTTATGATACCAACTTAGGTTATTAAAGCAGTTATGTTGAACCTATATTCTGAATAATTCCTGCAAGTTGGAAGAAAATACCAACGAAATTGTATATTTTTGTAGAATACGAATAAAACAATAAAGCGGAGTAAGATAACAAATTTGTTGTATAAGCAGAGTATTGAAAAACAATAACGTGTAGTCGACATTAAATACAGAGCGCACTGCATATTTATAATTTTGAATTCTCGGAAATTAAAAGTTTCATACTTGTCGATTCTAGGATCGTTATGTCTAGGATCATTATGTAATAGAATCGATTCATTGATTGAATTTCTAGTAAAATCTTTTGTAAGTGTAAGTACGTGAATCTCTTGAATGGGCGCACTAATCTTGCGAACAAGTCGCTTTGACGGTGTCGAATTAGGGCTATAATATCAATATGCTCGATGATTGTCAAATGAAATCCCAGTAGGTCAGTCGTGATATGCTTGGCGACGACAACTCTCAATTAACGTTGAAATTGTCAACGTTCTTGACAAGTGGATTGTCTACTACAAGGTTGCAGGATTATTGATCTATTTTGTGGTAAAATTGATCACACCCTTGAGATGTCCGGATACCGAGAAATCTCAAATTTCAACTAAATTACAGAAATATCTGATATTTCTGAAATATATTTTCTACTAATTTGACGCTGGTTAAATATTCCAGATTGAAAATAGTTATTCTTCTGCATGATCTATCATGAAAAGCTTTCTTTCATCTTCTACGAAACGAAAATATTTCAAATCTCTTATGACGGAGTAAATACATAGTGGTATATTGGAGTTTCAGAAATGAGATCCTTTGAAGCTTTAAACTACCCAGAGGTTCAACAGGGTATGGCAAAAAAATGCATGGAAACGATTACTGAAATTATATTCCTCGATAACTTTCTGTTTGAGTAGATATTTTGAATGAAAATTATTCACACTGCTTAAAAAAATGTACACGAATAATACTGTAATAAAATTCTTATTTATTTCCAAAATAACCACTGCATGGTTAACGAAATTCTCTATTATGACATTTAAATATTTCAAAAGGATCTGTTAAAAGTTTCTCGTTAATAAAGATAAATATTCGTAACCAAATAAAGACTAATTTAATTCTATACACTTCGAAATAAAAAGTTACATCGGAAATAGAATTTTCTCTTGCATATACAGGGTGGTTGGTAACTGGTGGTATAAGCGTAAAGGGGGTGATTCTACGCGAAAAAAGAAGTCGAAAATATAGAATAAAAATTTTTCGTTTGAGACTTTGTTTTCGAGAAAATCGACTTTGAATTTTCGCTCGGGACGCGTGCGGTACGTTATAACGGATCTCACTGTAGATCGTTGTCTCGATGGAAAAATTAAAAAAAAAAATTTTTTTTTTTCATTTTTGTTCCATACTTTCGACTTTTTTTTCGCGTAGAATCACCCCCTTTCCGCTTGTACCGCCAGTTACCAACCACCCTGTATACTAACCCACCTTTTCTATAGAATAACTTTAAAAGGTTGTGCACGGAAGTATAGTAAAATAAAGTACTGCCTACATCGAGGAAAGAAAATAAATAGTTTCTACTAATCGTATCATGTCTTACATCATGGTATCTTGTCTCGATACTCTTATCATAATAGGACATACTCCATCTCCAGCAATTTCTTAGCGAATACACCGTCGCACCTCGCATTATATTACGAACACTCGCATAAAAACACATTCTTAATGAAATACGAAAATACTTAATATAAGAATGAATTATTATTATTGTAGTTTGACGAAACAGTCGTAATCGTATAGTAATATGTATTCTGAAATCTGGTTCGTCTACCAAAAGCCAAACAAATATTGATGAAATTATGAAATCCATGATTTTTCCATTTCAATTAAATTCAAGAGATCGTACTTTCAATACGAGCAACTATTCTACATGCAGGAAAGAAGAAAAACAGCTACTGCTAATCGTATCTTATATCACGGTATCCCGTCTCAATAGAACATGACCTATCTTTAGCCCAACTTCTTAACCAGCGCACCGTCTAAAACTTCTCATCGCAGTAGGAACGCTATCAAATCTCCTAACCCCGATTATTACGATCATAGAGGAGACTAAGTAAACGGTACCGCCCGTGCAAGACGATCCCGTTTCGAATTCACACTCGCTTCCACATTGGTAAGTGGCCCTGTAGACATTAGCTTTCGCGCTTCGGGATTTTGTCGGAGCAAGAAGGGCGTGGCTCCTAATTGAAAGGGGATTAATTAACGCGCGTAGACGGCAAGAAAACCTCTCGTTGTTCGAAAGTCACGAATGCTTCCCTCCGCCCCGCGGGATTTTCTCTCGAATTATGCACACGGGGTTTCTCATCCTGAGCTCGTATTTCCTTGAAAAACGCGTGGGAACACAGCTACCGTTGTGCCAGTGAAGGTGAACGAGAGAAAGAGAGAGGCGAACCGGTTGCATGGAAAAATAGGAGATGGATGGAATTTTGATAACGTCAGAAGAGAACATGTTTTACCGCAACAACCGCGATATTTCCTCTCGCAGTTATACCTAGCCAAGAGAAAGAATCGACCATGCTACTCTTAGGCTAGCACATTGCCTCAGAACGATTTAAAGAGGTATTCTACCGTGAACCTTTAAGGAAATTGATTTTTTGGGAGAGCGGGGAGGAGGGCTTTTTTTAAAGGGCATGTGATTTTAAGAGTACACGTATAAAATTCTATGTATGGGATAAAATCATTATTATATTGTCAAGTATATTGGAAAAGTTCTGAAATTTTTTCCCCTCTTTGCATTTTAAGGTTAATTTAGAATCTTATATTATTACGTTAAGGAACAGATATTTCTGACAATTTTCCATAGATAGAGTAAAAATAAAGCTTTAATTCACTGGAACATACAACAAAGGATTTAATTTAAACAATAAAGAAAAGAAATGTAGAAGAGAAGTAAAGAAATGTGATTTTCATTATAGAAGAATGAGTTAATGAAGATGAAAACTGTATTCCCAATTAATTTTCTACCAGAAGTACAAAGAGTACGATTAAATCAGCGGTTGCATTTCAACTTGATTACATGTAGTAATGGCTAACACAAAACATAATTAATTCCCTAACATACTACTGACATGTGTGCAAAACGTTACTAATGTAATTATACTTCCACTAGCATATTTTACATTTTTCTGTAAATCAATATGTGTGTAATGTTGCTTGTTTTACGACGTGCAGCATGATAGTATCTAATATCACACAAATACAAAAATGAAATAAATATTTTCGAAATCGTATAACAATACATTCATCGGAAATGGCTAGAAAATTGTACTAAATTAAAAATTGTAATAATCTCTTTATTTTTATACTCCAGCGGCATTGAATAACACAGTATTAGCAATTACTACTTCGATGATATCATAGTTATTCATAGCTTTCATATTACAGCCATCGATTCAAAAATGATCCCATCATTGCGCGAAAATGTAAAAAATGTTCAAAACCTATTCAGATCAACGTATTAATCATCAGAAAATACAAAGACATTGTTCTCCTCTATTTTTCACGCAAATCATCTATTCATGGCCGAAACGCTGAAAATTAATAGCACGGGTGCGCTATATACTATTGATATAATGTGTTCGTTATCTCTTCGCTGTAAACCCTTGCACAACACTGTGAATTCAAACAGAAAATGTTGAAACACACGAAGCGTGCGCGTCGAGAAGTTCTCAGCTTAGAATTTCCTCTGTCAGAGATCTGGAGCGGATCATTTCTCTTGCCGAAATTCAGCGGCGCAAATGGCTAAGAATCATAGTGATGCAAGTCAATTCGTCGCTATTTTTCAAAAAATAATGTTCTACATTTATGGTTATAAAAAATTTACTATATTTTTCAGATCATGAGAATGTATTTATACGTTTGACTTACAAGTCGACTTTTACGGGCTTATTTTACCAATAAACTTTCCGCAAGTAATTATCATTTTTTTCCACGTTTCAATTTATGGAGTTGACCAAACTGTCTAGTTTCAGAACAACTCAAATGTCGACGTGCACGGTTGTTTCTAACGACGAAACGCGTGTGCACCAGTAGAGTTCACGCGATACGTGTTTCGTCCGAAATTCGCTAAAGTATCCCAATAAAAAGTACTGTGAACCGCGTGGCAGGTTATATCGCGAAAATATCACGTCATACTTTTGCCGCAACTGCGACCCGTAGTTTCTGAACTATCCTGACATTCGGATGGTCTGACGGTAGTCGCGTTTGCTAGAACAGGTCACAAGCCTGGCCAATAAACCGCAGACTCCAAGTTTTCGTTTACGGGAGCATTTTTACAAGCGAGACAATCATTACGCATGTAGGCGGACTCATAATGCGGCGAAATGCTACGAGTATGCGGAAAGTGAGGTAATATCCAACCACGGTCGAACCTGGACGGTTGCTCCTGACACGGTTAAAATATATTCTCTTTCGCGGTTCCAAAAACTGTTCGCTATACAGAAAACTAGCGAATGGACATCTTCGATAAAAAGAGTAAACACCACTGTCTGATAAATATACTAAACGAGTGAGGTTTGCGCCTCTCGTGTTTTAAACGAGATAGGGAACGCTGATGTAGAGACACAAACGGTACAATAAAAACTATTTCGACATAGCTAGAGTTTTTCTAACAAAGAAGAGTGGCGATATTTTTTGAAATATCTACAATTTCTTAAGTTTCTCTACAAAGATTATCTTGTTATAGGTGCTGTCTTCCGATAAAGGGGAAGAGAAAGAGGGAATACTCTTTGAAACGATAAAAATTTCTTATACATGCATGAAAAGACTATTTCGTTATAAGTAGTGTTTTTTGATGGCAGAAAATACAGCGGAGAATATTTTTTGAAGTATGTATGTATTTGAAGTTTTTAAATTTTCAGGAAAATTATCTTTTTAGGTGCACGTTTGAAATCCTTATGGAAGAAATATAAGAACGTAACGAGAGAAAGTTTTTAATTAGTACTAAACTGAAAAGTGTTCGGGAAAGTTGGTTTTAGTATAAATAGTTGTTGAAGATTGTGAAACTAGTAAAATGTTATATATGTTGTGAAAGTAAAAATGAATAGGAGATGACGCGCGGTGAATGTAAAAGATTCATTATACTGTATACTCTTGTACGACTTTTAACAATTATCAATCGGACAATATCTTGAATGATCTTAAAACCACCGAATGAGATACTTGATAGCAATATACTACATTATTTGATCTGAATGAATATCAAGCTATACAGTAGTTAAATGACAAATGGATTATACAATAATTATGAATAACATATGATATAATAAGCTATATAAACACGTTTCAAATGTAATTATGACGTGATGGACATTGTACGAAAACATATTGTTTCTCATAATAAATGTTAATAGAATAGAGAGCACACTACACTAAATGCAACCAAAAACAGCTAATAATTCCGAAATATTATAATAGTGGAACGCGGTGGTTCAAAGCAAATAGAATATTCTACGGATAAAACAAAGATCCGATTATATAGTTAATGAAGCCATTTAGAATTTAATTGTATCAGAATTATGGAACGCAAATTATTATTCTTTATACGAATATATGTATATTATATAATCGTCTGGATGTACTTGTGGATATACTCTGGATGTACAAGATGTGTTTGTCAATTATTTTAATACTTTTCATTTGTGTTAGTTTTCAAATTCCTGTCACATAATCATCATTTCTTCCATAAATTAGGAATCAAAGTTACGTAACCAAAAATTTTGTCATTCCATAAAGTAAGAAACAAGCTTCTACTAATTTTTTAATGAAAGGGCATGAGTTCGGTAAATTTTTATTAAATCATTACAATGTTAGAAAGTGAAGAAAGTCTTTAATACCACTTCTGTTCTAAACTCATTATTTTTAAATTATTGATGCTCCAAACGGTTGTTAGATTTGAAAAGATTAGATGTATGGTGGATTCCAGCTAAAATTGTTCATCTCTTCGAATATCTACCATGCCCAATTACAGTGCGTTGGTAAAAGGTTTTGAAGAAAGCAGTGAACCGCAAATGCATTTCGTGATTTTGACTTCTGACGAGACTCAGCCTGGTCTTCAACATCTCCCGCCATAAAAGAAACGAGAAAACTTTCTTGCTTACCTAGTCCATCCAAATAAATGCGAATATTAATTTTTTAATGTTTCCTATTTCACGAGTATATTTCGAAACACAACACACGTGAGAAGCTAAATACAGAAATCATTTGAAATCAATCGAGTACTACGTGACAAAAACGACCAATACCTTCAAATCTAAAATTTGTTTATCTTGTCGAGAATAATGCAACTCAATTCACAACATCGAATCGATGTTATAAACATAACTTATTGTCGAATGAAAAGTAACCGGTTCTATAAAAATCATTACCACCAATACCAATTGAGCATCGACAATTGATAACTTAATTAGATATAATTCTCCTCCAATATAGTTACAAATACACTTACATTTATATAATATAATGAACATTCTGTTTAACAAAATCGAAAATTTATAACGAGCCGAAATTAAAAATGCTAAAATATTCGTTTACTGTCCCGGTCGTCTTTGTTACGAGACCTTCAATTATCATTTCTATTTCCATCCAAAAGGAAACACCGACTATCTATCTCAATAACACGACGCACTTTCCGAATGAAGGATCAGAAGAAAGGGTGATCATAGACGATCCCATACAAAGCCCTCGATGCGATTTCCTGTTCGAGATTCTAATGATAATAATCTCTCACTGTTGGCTAGGAATGTCGTGTCGTATCAGCGTGCACGCTCATACACGTCAAATCGTTTATTATCGCATTCGCGCCAGTTGGACATTCGTGTATATTATTAAACCATCTTCACTCTCGATGTACGGCGCACCGTCTCTTTACGTTCACGGACGTTTCTAAAATTACGCGGCAATCTCCCCTTTACTTCGTTTTCCGAGTCTTCTCTTTACGGCCCTCTCGTATCCACTTGCTAGCATTCCGCCGCGTGTTCGCACGTGCGTTTTCATTTGAAACATCCGTGGAAACCCCGCTAAATACCTCTAGCACGCGGATTCTAAAAGCGTAGATCAAAAGCGACACAGTTACGCATATTATTTTGCGATAAATCCTTTCATGGATGTCAACGTGTAATTTTGACAACTGTATTAAATGATAGCGGCAAAGTCAGTTTATTTGCATCTACGTGTGCTGGTGTATTTATCGAACGAGGTTATGTTCGACGATGCTGCGTGCCGAACGATATTGAAAGATTTATTTCGGACACCGTGCTGCTCACTCTACAGATATAAATTTAAATTTACCAGCCTTTTTTATTCCTTGTCGGCATAATTTTAACGTATCACAGCGCGGATAACAGGATTTTTATGGATTCATGGGAAATTTAGATATACAGAAATGTCTAAAATATCTAAAGTAAACAATTCGTTATAATATTTCGAATGAGCGAAAAAAATCTCTACGATTCCATCTCTTTGGTTATATACAGAAAATATAAAATTACATAAATATCCGCAGCCTAGTGATTATTTTGTATCGTAAATGTATATTATACAAAGTCTTTATAAAAAGTGATGTTATAACGTTTATCTTTAATTTCGTAAAAAATGATTATTCATAAATTGTTAGCTTTTTGCTACATATAATTCCTTTTTAACCCTTCATATGCAATTTCTTTATTATATACAAAAATAAATGAAATTTGTACGAGGCTGTGAAATGCTACAAAATTTCGATTATTCTCGTTTCCAATTAATTCAACTAATAAAGAAATTTTAAGAACACAAAATAAAATTCGATTTCATGTAACACATTTAAGGCTACAAAGGAGTAGATATATGTAGATGCAAGTACGCATTTATCATATCACGTTGAATAAACATTTCTCTACTCACAAACATTTTGCAATCAGTACAAACGGCAACGTAAAATGAAAATATTGAAACCTGCAATAAACGAAACTTGTAATTACGTATACAGTTGCTCTTTCACTGTAAAGAGTATTCTTAAAATAAAACATTCCAAATGTATTCACATTAACGTACATTTATACAAATACTAAACATACTTTTAATAAAACATACAAATATTTGATAGAAAAATCAATTATTATTATAGTTCGATAGGACTATTTCCAGACCAGAAAACTGATTCATGAAAAGAAAAAATCGAAATAAATGTCGATTAAATTACAGAACATTCATATGATATTTAAAGACAACGTTTTCTATTAAATTCGAGGAAGTTATTTTGTACTGTTTATACGGACAATTGAAAAGGTCGATTCATTAGAAAATTATAGTTTTTTACCAGTTTGCGTTAATATTGTTCATAATACGTATCTACAGGTATCTTTATCGTAAAAATTTAATTTCAATTAACCTTCCTATAATTTGCTGTATGTACATACAAACGTATCTGAAGCAGCAAAATCTTTATTAAGTGAAGTGCTATATTATACAAAAAATATACATCTAATTAATAAATTTTTTATTTCTATGTAAAGATTTCATCACAGTCACAAAATATGTTCATACTTTTAATAATATTTAACGTTTTCAAGTATATCCCTATATATACCCATAAAAATAAGATACGAAAGATAATTATGCTTAACTCCATTTAATAGAACGAAAAGAAACAACGCCAAATGTCGCCGATTTATAACACAATTTTCCTTTCAGAAAACTTTCCATTTGCTTCTCTGCGTTAACCAAACAATTACGTCCGGAAGTAGCGAGTACGTTCTTAATAGAACGTCGTAATTCACAGCAAGAATACCTCGCCCATCTAATTGCTTCGCCAACCATCCTGAATCACCTTACACTGGTATAAAGATTCGATCGTGCCCTAAATGTCTCATCCAGTAAAGATTCGATGGATCGAAGTCATTCTCCTGCCACTAACTTTCGGTTAGGTTTCTGTTTCCCACCTTCGCTTTCTCATCGTTACGCGGCTATTCCCACTCCTATATATCCTTATACAATATATCTAAAGATTATTATAGTACATTGCATACCTTACACATGTGAAGCCTACAGGTAAAGAATAGGATAATTTCGTATTCTCCGTAAGAAAACAGTTTTAAAATTCAGTACGATGTCAGATCAATGTCATACTAACAAAATTGTCTTTTTATTTCGTTCTGCAGTTAAACGTGTGTTTTTTTCATCGAATTAAAAATTTTAAGAATATTGCTCATCATAATATTCATATATTGAAGAGTAATTTACAACTTCTTCATTTCCACTTGCAATTATGTCACATAAAAATTCTTCTATTTAATTATAAAGTAGGGCGTTTTTCTTATTCGCATAGTGATAACATTAATGGATCTTAAAAAGTTTTCTTGTAACAAAATAAAAGAATAATTATACAATTTTTTAAGTTTCATCACTTTTGTATCCAAGCTGCGATATTTTCCTTCTGTGATCTTCGTTTACGTTTTAGACAAAAGAACAAGGCGAAGATAGAGTGGGTGAAGCGTGAATGTAACTACGCACGATAGAAGTTCTCGCGATATCGTGGTCCTTGCCGTGGTCGCTATGCAGGCCGTGGTGACGCGCAGTTGCGCCGCAATGGAAATTCAAGAAAGCTGGCGGGTTCATTCAAGGCACGGCTGTTTTTTCCTCTTTCTTTGCCCCGGAGAAGTCCGCGAACCGTAAGATGCATTCAGCGTATCCCGCGGGGACTTTCCCTAGCTAATGCGAGATGAAATTACAGCCCCCCGGGGTTCCGGTCGACAGTCACGCCGTCTACTCGAAAGACACTGGCCTAACCTCTCCTCTCTATCTTTGCCCGCTTCTCTTTCAACTCTTTCTCTACCTTCGCTTTCTTCGTCCTCCCATGATCCTCCATCCTTTCGGATGCTCATACATACGAAGAGAGGCATTCGTTTCAACTCGTTTGGTCGCTGCTCCGAGCGAACGTTTACCCTTATAAAAAGCTTGCCCTTAATCTTCAACGGAAGCCAACCCTTGACTCTGAACAGAGTTTCAAAGAGGAGTTTTCTAGTTATTGGAGAATATTCTCCCGCTTTAACGAGATAACTTGTACTATTACGATCAAAGATTGACAGTACATGATACACCGTGGTCTTTGGAACCACTTAATCGCTCTTGCTCCTCTGACGAAAACAAAAAATTCGAATTCACAAGCATTCAAGAACGTTTCCTCGAAAATAGGTACACACCTATGTAATGAAATTTAAAAATTAACAAATAGTAAATTAACCAGTCTGACTCCTAACGAGACACGTGATATTTTCTCATTCTTCAGTCATTATATTAAAGACTAATGGTGTTTCATAATATAAAACAAATTTGACTGTTCCGCGCAAAGTTCAAGATTGAATTTAAAGATGTTGAATACCGTATAATCTATACTATGCAATGTCATATGCCTGATATATTTTATGATCAATCATATGCAGCAGGTCCTTTGCTGCTTCTCTAACGATGTATCCTACGCATAGCGCGAAAATGTTTCATTCAAACATGTCGAATGAAAGAATCAATTATCGACCTCCAGTTTCATCGAACTTGAACCAATGAAGAATCGATTAACAGAATAATTTGTACGTTATACGTGTCGCTGTTGGTGTTTTATATAGGAGAAACGTATTCAATATTCTCAACTATATGGTACAGCAGTATAGCAAAGTGTTTCCGATTTCTACGGCACGAAGCAATTCTCGAAGGTTTCCAACAAACGCAGCCGATTCTATATGTGTGTAACCTTATTCTTATTCGTGGAAACGTAAAGCGGAGTTTAAAAAATATTAATAGCATTCTAAAAGTTTGTAACTGGAAAAACGAATGGATTATTAATGATACGGAGAACGTGGACTTATTGCTCCTTTATGTAGCTTTATATCCGTGAGAGTGAAAAAAGCCTGGCTATTATTCGACGTCATTTACATTAATTCAAGCTAAAACTCCTTTCTTCGACGCGGCATCGTGCAAAGAACAATCAAATGTAATTGACGGTACGTTAATTACAAAAGTACACTCATACAGGAACAGCTAACGATCTTCAGAAATTCGCTTAGCAACAAAAACAGAACGACGATGAATAAATTATAAACATCAAAGAAATTATGTATACAGTTTTTGCACCAGCTGGCATTCAAACAAAGCTCGTCAAATGAGAATATGCAACGTGACGTGAACAGGCAGCGTAATTTACAAAGACATGGTTACCTCCAATTAAAATCCAGCTGTTTGTAGTTAAAGATAAACGATATCATAACAATAACGTCAACGTGTCCAGTTTGGTAAAACTGACAATATTTGATGCTAGAAATGATGAAACTTCTTCAATCAATTGTACAATATTACACGTTACCAATAATACAAATTCATTAGTATAGCGATGGAACGAACTGTATTTTAATTCAGAAGGTGGTAATTGTATATGAAACAATGAATAGAAAATGTAGAATAATATTTTCTCGGTTTCTCGTTTTCGGTCGATGTTGCAAATTTACTGAGCATAACCTATATACAGACGTAATACGTAGAATACGATTACGTCAAAAGTCAGGAAAGATAATTTCAATTAACTTTACATGGATCACAAATATCCAGTGGAAAACGTTTCTTTTATTATTTGTCTTTCATCGTATAATACGATGAATAGATACGATATTCCATGAATTGTTAATGTCGATTTAATTGGAGATGTAATTTCCAATAAGAAGATATTACTTTTTATTTTCAGCCACTCCTTCATGTGAATTAATTCAGAGATCATAATGACTCTTTGATAAAATAATAAAATTACCACCCCTGATCGAAGAATTAATAATTCTTCATTTCAAAGATGAGTTAATATAATGAATGAAATTTTACAATTCACAGAACTGTACCTAGGTATCAGTATTAATAGATCCCCTTACGTGATAATAATAAAATGGATAATAAAATAACATTCGATAAGAAAATTTTAGAAGTTTTACAAAATACAAAGTCAGCTGATTATTCCATCCTACGTAAACATTATGAAGACTTTGTATAATAGAAATTTATAATCTTGTCGTTTGCTAATTCATTAATATTATCTATCGGTAAACAATTATATAAGAAAGCTAATTGTAGTAATTATAAGTAGCTAATTATAACAGCCTCGTGTCATCACTATGTAATTCCGACATCGATTTCGCTCTTACAGCCATCAGCTGTGAAGTAAGTTGCCAGAGAATACAATCGAGTATATACTTTTACTTGCGATCGCTAGACCAAACTCATCTATCACACCAGTAAAGTTGCCGGCGACCACTTTGACGTTTCTCGTACTCATGGATTAACTCGTGTCATTTTCTCAAGATCGGTAAGGCAGTCCTCGATTATTACCGAAACTGATAGCGGGTTCGCTTGGCTAATACGCGCGTCGAGGAGTTTCAAGCAGCGTCGGCAGTAAAGAGAGTTGCCCGCTTCAGTTAAGTCACTCTGTAAAGTTTCCGCGAGAGGTACAGCCGTGGCCCGTTAATGTGTCGTAAATCGTTGCTTTCGCTCCGTGCACAAGTCAACCACAGAGATTACACTCGACCAAGGCAGTCAAAAGTGATTCTCTCTCTCTCTCTTTCTCTCTTGGTTCAGCTTAGTCAAGTATCCGGTCTTAACAATGTACAAGGCTGAGCGTGGATTCTCCTAGTCTCGAGTATCCGTACCGTGAAAAGGTAGCTTTAGCTCGTTTAACAGCGATGGGACGAGCGAGGCTTCCAGAAGGAGGCGACTGCAACTGTTGCAAATCGTCGAAAAAGCAAGGCCCCGGAATCAAATGAGTTTACACAACGACGATGACGACAACGAAGTTTCGTGAGTGTAATCAAGCTAGGGATCGAGAAACACGGTGAAAAGGGAATTGCCACACGGGCTAAGGGATAACCTTCTTCTCTGCGATTTGAATTTCCGCCCAAAGGCAAACGAGCCAACACCCCAAATGAGCGCACGGCTCCTAGGGATCATTGGTCGTACGTCGATAGAGAAAACTCGATAAATGCCGACGCAATAGTTTCTTAATTACAAAGAGACTCGTTAAGGTTTGTCTATTAGATAGGATATTTCGCTTTCGGGATAGAATGGGCAAAGAAGAGAGGAAGATAGAGGCCAGTGCACCGAGATATCGAGCCACGACAAAGAGCACCGCTACGCGTAGAAATCGTTCCAAAGAGAAATGAAATCGATTTGCATTTCCAAAGAACTCTGATTGTATGGAGCACCGGAATTTCCTTTGCCAATTTCGAAATCATTACTCGGTCGTTGCAGGCTATTCGTACGAAATCATCGAGCAATTTCACGTTACGGATATAATCGTAGTTCACATATGTATATATACAGTACGTATGTCGAATGGAATATCATCTGAAATAGAAAAATGAAGAATAATTGCGAACGCGGTAGACTGCACCAGCGTATTACCGCAACAAAGTTCGTGGACCAATGTGACTTGGTATCTCTTCTAGCCTCTTCTTCGTACGATTCGCACGGGAGAAAGGCCACTAGAGGGTTCTTCGACGCTCTTTGTCCTTCGATGCAAATAAACGTACATCTCCTTCGCAATTTCACCTCGATACCTATATCTCGACGATAGAAAGCACAAGATCCACGCGTTCTCCCTTGGAGAACAATTTCAGTGAATCAGCTGGGACAATAACGAAAAGGTACAAAGCCACGCTCCTTTCAACATTGTTCCTTGTAACTCCTTTGCACACTTGGTTTCAGAAGCAAAAAATATTTCTTTGCTTAACGGAGCTTCGCGAGCTCAACGTATTTCCTTTTGTCTCCTCGCCTCGCGCTTCCGGCGTAACGATGAAAAAGGGATTCCCGCGACAGCACAAACAAAATAGTGTCAACAGTCGTCGTAAGACATTTTTTCCCCGCCATTTTATTCTCTCGCTTTGCTCAGTCACGTTCCTTTTTTTGGAACCACCAGCTGACCAAGGGTACGGAAGAAACGACGACGCCCCCGTCGCGTTGGCGAGATGCCGGACAACGTGCTAAGAAAAAAAGTAACGGCACCGTGTCACACGACAATGTTTCATCCGGCACGAGAGGGAGAGAGCCGATGATCCTTGTCATTTTGTCACATTAGACGCGATTACTCGCGTCCCACGCGCCAACACACATTCAAACACGCATCGTGTTTCACACATGTATTTTCTACTTCCGTATGTTTATCCAAATACGAATGAAACGCGATGGCGACTCGCGACAGCTTACCTGATATCACGAAGAAAGCGAATGCTGCTTTTAGCCACAGGTGGCGAGTCATCTCGAATCCGCGGATAACCCCTCTTTTTTTTATCTCGATCACTAGCCTTTTTGTTCACACTAGCACACCACTCGCGTATTTATGTTTCCGTTACGTTGATTACGAAAACATGGAAAGTGTGGAGAATCTTTGGCAACGCATCAATGTACCTTATAAACTGACAATTGATTTATAGCGGTCTCATGAGATAGTCATGGTACACAAAGTGGACGGTGAACGCCACCGTTTTTGCCCGAACGAAACCCGTCACTACACGTTGTCTCCGAAACGAAACGTCAAACTCACCGTGCGCAGCGTGCGGTAGCGACTGATCGCAAAACTACGCTGCCGGAGAATCGCGGCGGTGGCGACAGCGGCGATTCGAATCGCCGTGAACCGCGAGACGGAGGGACGTTTAATTTTTCCTTCACGTGGCCGCGACACGCGAGATCCAAACTCTTTCTCGCAGCAGTGTAACGCGCGAACAGAAAATACGATCGATGCCGTATCGGTCGGCGAACGTTATCGATCACCGTTTGCGGAGCAACGCCACGAGCACCAGAAGAGATTTTAAGCACTGTTGACAGGGTAATTGCACGTATATCTGCACTGGATTGCGACAGACGAGACTGAGCGTCGCCGCGCGAAGCTGTTCCGCCGCGAGCCGCGCGTGCGCAGACCGCCCTTCTATCCCCACCACTGTGCTTCGCCCGAACCATCCGAAAGATCGCGCGTCTCTTTCGCTCTGTGCCGTTTCTCGCTCGTGCTCGTTCGACGAAGACCATCGCCACTCGCCCTCTCTACACGCACACGATCAACGGGTCGCGCCGTGATCTTATTCCACACCTCCTTTCGGGGTGAGACGAAAACGCGAACACAGAGAGGGAGAAAGAGAATCCAAGCCCTCTGGATTCAATTTGCCGACCGAAACTTTTTGTTGAATAAGGTTTGTTACGTATCATCATTCAGTCGCATTAGGGCCATTGTCGAGCCACGGCTTCCTCCTCTTGCTCTCACTCAAGACCTTATACTATATTTTCTAGCGCCTGTAACGTCTCCGTCGACGGCCGGCCGAGGCGACGTTGAATGCTATCCGGCAAACCGCAAACGTACTCTACCCACAAGCTACGATATCCCACTGACGCGCATTACACTCTTGTCCGTCTCGCATCGGTCGAGCTGTCCGCAGGCGCCAGGGTGTCGAACTGTGTAACAACATATGTATACTGATCCCTCGCTCGAAGGCACATCGACAACGCAATTCACGGAGTCTCGTTGGAAGTTCGAGAGGAGGATGTGAACGTCGACCTACGACGGTTAGGAAATCTAAGTGCTCGATGAGTAACGGATTCACGGCTCCCTGTATCCTGTCTGTTCAGCGATTACGTTTATGCACGATTTACGCGTCGCGAAATTTATGACCGAATAAACTAACCGTGCCGGATTTTCGTGGCTATCTAGCCACTCTACTTGAAAATCCTGCCGGACAGAATTCCAGATTTTTCCAGGGATATTGTTAGAAGCACATCTGACTCGCTTTGTAATGTAAATTCTATATTGCGAAATCATAAAGAAAGATATTTGAATTACGTAGTTCGAATTGTAATTAGTTCGTATTAAAATGGAAATAACGCAGGACATATATGTTATTGAATATTATCATAGTGAAGAAAATAGTCTATTAAATATCGTTAATTGAAAAGTAATATAAAGGCGAGCTATCGAATTTGGATTATCATATAGGTTGGAATAGCATAAGTTGATATACGTACGTATGTATATAAACTATTTTCATATGATGGGTACGTCATATGGTAGGTATGATACGTACGTGTAATATAAGTGTAATAATAAACATATCTGTTTTTACGAATCATATGCACTAAATGCTAGTGTATTTCGCATCCAGTATATCTCTGCTACTTATTCTAAGCTATATTTCAGAACGTTTGATAAATATTACCTATAAAATTCTCTAAACCAAGAAGATAAGAAGCTTCTAAACCAGCAAGATAGCCCACTTCTCACAATTATTACGCCGAAAGATCTAACAAACGATCTTACAAAGTAGGTGCGCATATCTTGTTCTCGAAATGCTCGAATTTTCAGAAAACAATTTACCGCTTAAATACGCACGCATTCATTAGGAATATCGCAAAAAGGCCAGCAAAGCGCAGCTTTTACGAGGGCACATCCGCGATTCCAATTTATCTTTTCCTGACCCGTTCTTTCGCTCAGCCTTTGTCGCCTTTCTTTCTTTCGTTCTCCGCCTTTTCCTTTTTCATGTCTCGTGAATCTTGACCCCGGAAGTGCCTAGAAGCGAAAAGGGGATCGGGGAGAAGCGCGCAAAAGGCAGCAAGACGCCGGTGAAATATTACGAAGACATCATTCGTTACCGCTGCGTCGTTTATCCGTATCGTCGTTCCACCTCGAACGTATAAAACTACCTTCCATCCTCATTCACAGTGGTTCACGTCTGAATCTCTGTCTACGCTACCGCTACGGTATTCGGAAGATCGCACTTTAATAGGACAACTCGGACCAAAAGGGCGAAAACTGTATTCCTTTTCTTGCGCAGAACACGGGAACACGGCATTAGTTTCAGGAAGACAGGAAGCAAGCACGTCTGAATTATCGCACGTTACTTATTTCCTCTTTCCACGTGTCGTCCTTTGTACGAGAGCGGCGCGCGGTTACATGTACACCCTCGATAGTAAGTATTTAGGCATTTACAAAATAAATCTCGGAAATGATTGCGGGATTATTAAAATCTTTAAGAATTCGTTCATACATATTAGGATATTTACAAGAAAGGAGATAAATCTCAGGAATTATTTGGAAATTACTAAAGGCTTTAAGAATTATGATCCAGTTTGAAACGAACGTAAAAATGAATGGAAATTGAAGACTTTTAACCAATTCTGACACTCGTATTATTGAGTTTTTCCATCATATTTGTTCTTACTCCAATTTTTAATTCAGGGTTTCGATGCCTTTCTCTGAATTTCGTATCAAATGTATATAACATTCTTCACGCGGTTTAGATTAAAAGCTGAGGTTAAAGAAATTCATCGTGTTCCTCTTGCGATAGTCTTTACAAACTGTTGGATCGTTATCTTGTACGAATGTAAAATCGCGATGGCCATATGTAATACACAGAATGTATTTTAGTATCCTAAGACTTATGGATGGGGCTGTACATACACCCACGTGGAACGTCTAGCAACCTGGAGAAAAATATGCACGATACCTACGACGGTGGTATGTATACTCTCAAAAACGTGTAACTTATGTGAACGCCTGCGAGCGCAAGCGTGAACCATCGAGAAGTATCGAGAGTCGGGAACGGACTTGAGCAAAAAGAGGGTAATATGTAAAAAGCCGTAGTGGATCGTCTCGCCAGAAGCATTGAACGACGCACCGTTACGCACTTCAGCGGCCGTCCAATTTTTCTCTTTCTACCCTTCATCCCTCTTCTCCGTGTTTCTTTCTTTTGGTCTTCGTATTTTAGTCTACTCTAAGATACATGACTGTATCCATTATGTATTCATCCATATATTCATTAGATATCCATCATGCTTTAGTGGAAATTATAATTTGTCGTGGTATGTAACGAAAGCGAATAAAGAAACAGGATTAATGTACAGAGAGTCAAGAAGAAGGTATTCGAGGAGTTAGAAATCATAATATTTAGTTCGGATAGAGAAAAGAAACCGTCGTATTCGCGTGGATGTAAAAATATGTCAACAGAGAAGCGAATTTTAAGTTTTAGTAAGTATAAGAAGAGTTTATCTATCGACGTTTACGATGCAACAATGTTCGAATGCAACAAGTTAGTGTCAGAAATGTGGAATTATTTTTTTCATTATTATAAAAAGAAAATATTATAACGATAAACAGTAAGTTAATTAAGTTCCTAATACAATGTAATTTTAATTACATTATTAATTAGGAACAAAACAAAATATTAGTTTATTCAAGGAAGTAAATTATAAGAAAAGTTAATATCGGTTGTAGAATTTGATCAACGCATTATATGTATAGTACAGATAAAAGATATATTTAAACAATTTAGACCAAATTGTCTTTTAATATGACATATTTATTAAAAATAACAGTATTCGTGACGTATTTTGTATTCAAATGAAATTGTTTCTGCTTTTAATACATGCGTATATATATATATACATAGGTACACTTAATATTTTTTATACAAAGGGATCTAGTTATTGTCACAGCACATCACTTCCTACTTCTGTTATAAAAACACGCTTTCAAATATATTAAATAATGAAATAGGTTGACGTAGAACATAATAAATACATAGTGATATTCAAAGTGATATAGATGTTATCACATGTACTATACGGAGATGATGATGGCACCATGCCGTTAAATCACCATTAAACCACCACCAACCAACATCACCATTTCTTTTTTTATGCAATATATAAGATATCATACGTTAAGATGTTTTATTTCTTTTCGATATAATTTACGAACAAAATGTTTCTACTGAAACAATGAACTACGATAGTTTTAAATTGACATCCTTGACCCTAGCTAATTTAACTGAGGCGTATAGTATTTGCATCTGTAAACAGCTACAATTTTTGTTTACAAACATATCACCGCGATATGTACAAACAAACACGTTATCACCTACCCTACAATAACTAAGTCTAACAACCATAAACTTGTACTATTACAACATTTAGATAATAACGTGTAGTATACGTATTAAGACTTTATCTTAGTACTCAAAGCAGGTCTAATAAATATATGTATAATAATTATATCTATTATCTCGTAGATTGCATAATTTCAAAATACTAACGTTACGATAAAAAGAATTATGTTGCACAGCAGATTTTTCAATTGTATTTTGAACATATAACTCTAACTGTAGCGAAGAATAAACAACAGTACATCTGATTTGCTTATCGAATATTATGAAAAACATCGATACGCAAGTATTCGTCGGTTATTTCGTGACCGTTTTGCGATAGAATTTATCTTTTTATCGATGGAATAGTATAAAAGGTATCTAGTTATGTTTTTAATATAATTCTAACTCTCCGAATTTGCATGGCTGCTCTCTTTGTTCGATATTTTCATAAGGAATTCACGGCGCGATTTTTATGGCGTTCACATGAGTTTATTGCACAATTTGTATATTTTCCGTTCCTTCGAACCATCAACACGAATGAAACATTTCAAGAGAAATCACATGCACACATCTGCTTGGATATGTTTCCTCTTAACACTTTGCTGACTGTATAGAAGAAGAAAGATAAACACTGAGAGCTTCCCTTGCTTGACACAGTGTACCAACGGGAGCCGGATATTTAAAACGAAGGGAATAAAAAAGCTCCAATTGTTACGTAACCGTGAAACTTCGAAGAGAGGACGTTTTTTGCCTGTAGTTTGTCGAGATAAGATGTATAACAAGATGTAGTACCACTTTAGAAGCGCCAGGCTATAACTTACATCAAGACGCTTACTAAAGAAGTTAACTTTAATTTTTAAAAAGACAAATGATAATATGTTATTTCCTGTTATGATATATTCATGATATTTTAATTTTCAATTTTGATGACAAGAAAGGTTACACAATATTTCATTTATATCTTTTTATTTATGTTTGAATCTGTCAGAATAGTGTATCTTAAATCTTATTATCGTTCTTGTACTTTTATATCGAAACTGATTCGAAATGAAGAAAAGTCAAAACCATAAGATAAAATATTTCCATTCTAAGTTTTTTAAAAAGATTATCTTTCAATATTTTGCTAATAAATGTTAGTGAAAAAAATTTAATACGAAGAATAGAAATTTTTATTCTACACAATGGGAAACATTTTTAGCGATTTGTAAAGTATCTAATAAAATTTATCGTATTTAAACAGGTTATTGTATTTTGTTATGATATAATTTACAATATAATTTACGCAAAGCCTATTTGGAACATATAGGACATAGGTATATGTATATTCTGATCGAAAAGCTACTTTTCAGGAAAATACGAAGAATCTACTTGAACCTAGTTTCTACAGGAAATCTCTAAAGAAATATAAGTTCACTGCTTGCACAAAAGGTTACTCAAGTAATTAAACTTTTAATCAGTCAGTGTACAAAGAGAACGGCAACAGTATATACGAATTCTTTGTTTTTTTGCTTCTATTCAATAGTGAAGTAGCTATTCCAATTTGAATTTTAATCCTTTAATTATTTCCAGCTTCACCAATGACTTTTCATTATGTCATTGGTATTGCAGTTACTAATTTTCAAAAAAGAAATTAATACACATTGCTTCTAGAATAATAATTTGCTAATAAATATAAAAACTTATTTTTCACTAGTTTTTATTAAATTATTTATGGGTATTAAACTGAATAATCATTAAAAGAAAATTTCGTTTGATTTTCTACTTCCAAGCTTTTTTGAGTTATATCCATGAAAAGGAATCCTAAAAAAGGAAAACGGGGCGTTATATATTGCACTTATACGCGAACTAACAACAAGGCTAGATAGACAGAGAGTATAACGAATAATAGACGTCAAAATGCCTACAAATTTATTTTCTCAAATTGTCTCAGCACATAAAAGTCATGATTAAAGAAATATCAGCACTAGTCATCATTTCAACCGGGTATTCCAGAAAATCTCGTAAAAATACGTGTCACGTTCGCCGACCAACGAAATTAATTTACGTGTAACCATATAAAGAATACACGGCGTACCAACAAAAGCATGTGAACGAAATTATTTAAACAACAGATACGATTTCTAAGGATGTACGTAATACATGTTTGAGCTTTCATAATCTTAGCTTTGTGCACGATAATAAATTCATTCAATTAAATTACAGCATGAAGGAGTGGAAAATAAAAAAAAAAGAAGAAAGGAAGGAGGAAACCCCAGCACAAACTCAATTTAAATTAAAAGTAGCAAAGAAGACGTATGCGTCGCGACGCGTGACATTTTTTTTGTCGTTCCGCCGTCGTTATGCCATTGTCGCGTGTATAATATGAAAATATATTCTCAGACATTGCACACAGCCGCTGCGAAATACGACGAAAGTATCGAACGTGCATTCAACACACGCGAATTACTTTCTAACGTTGAACAAGGGGTGGAGGAAGAGGGTTGGAACTATGGAAAATGCGACAACACTTTTGAAAGTGGCATTCTCCCTCGATGTACGCAGCTTTATAGATATACCGGGCGTACGATGCTGGAATAACAAATGCTTGGGAGACTGTTTTCTTTCCACGGTGTTCCTCTGTACCGCGTTTACGATTTATCGTCATCCGCTTCATCCCGAAAATTGTTTCGGCAAGCTTTTAAAGCCTGTCTTGTTCCTCGTCGTTACGCTACGTCAAAGCGGAGACTTCATTTCCTTTTCTCAATGACAAGAGTTCCGCGTGCCGCGCTACCGCTGATGCCTTTCCTATAGCTTGGAACGGAAGCATGACATGAAATGTTTAAATATCGTCAATGGCTGTGTATTCGAATTCCAATTATATGGGAGAAATTTCACTCGCGTAGTGTGAATAATTATTAAAGAGACAGCCGATAATTATGAGAGGGATGAGAAAGTTGGTTTGCACGGAGGAGAAATATCTTATAAATAGGTAAAATAAGAGAACGAATAATTTTTTACTTTGTTAACCTGGTAGCCGAGACTGTCAATTTCTTAGAGATGATGATTTCTTTAATTAGACAACTCCTACTTTTTTAACGTATTGTTCCATTTTTATGAAATATAAGTTAAAACTAATTTACATGAAGTTTATTTGTCTTTGCAAGTTTTACATTCGTGATTGCGGAATTTTTAAACGAAGAAGCAACCTTGTCAATAAATTAAATTTATTATAACGAAAGGATATTGTGAATCTATCCACTTCCTACAATATTAAAGATATATTCGCGACAAGACTGAATTAAACTTCCTTGGAGATACTTCTTTTAAATCTATCTTTTTCTCTTAATTAAAAACATATTTTATTATTCTCTTATAAAACGTTTCACAGTTTTTAAAAGCTAATACGTCTTTCCATACAAAAGATACCTGCATACAGATTTGTAGAATAAAATAAAACCCACAGAATCGTAGGGAAGAAGAATACAAAAGACTAAAATATATAATAAAGAGTTTGCTCAGTATGTACGTACATTTGATTCACTCTTGAAAGAGATGGAAGCAAAACACAGTAATATGCAACGAAATTAACTTCGGATTAACTAGAGATTTTTCTTCCTGTTAATCTGTGCTGCAACTCAAATTCTTGCACAAAAGATATATAAATTGGGAACTAAATGTCAACTTTTATTTGAAAATCTATAAAATATGTCAAGATATTTATAAAATAATTTTACATATATGTAACAGAACAACTACAACTACCTTAGAGTTAATATAATATCGTATGGTCGATAATCATTTTTCAAGCGGAAAAATATGACGGTTTGATAAGACCGAAAATATTCGGAAAATTCTCTCCTCCATCAACATTCGTACGTTTTTCACCGACGTCAGTTCGTGTTTCTTCGGTAGACCGGTAAACGTTCGCGCTTTATCCAGCTAGTCCAGTACGAAAATGCGACTGAACCGCACTCGCTTGGCAATAAAGCATCTCCTGTCCAAAGTGTCAGTGGTATACGAGTCGAAATATATACAATCCGCCCGTTTCTCCCTTTGCCGCCCTCTCTTTCTCTCTTCTCGTGAGCTTTTCTCGTTTCTTTCCGTACGTGGAGCAGGGCTACGTGGATGGCAGTGATTAATCGTGTAAGGGTCGGTATTCCCAGCACACAACGAGCGACGTGTTGCTCTGTACCTACGTACACTCGGAAAAAACCGCTTCAAACGACCCCTTCTCCCTTCATTCCACCTTATTTCAACCTCTCTCCCCTCTTCTACACTTGCTGTTTGTCTCCGTCTCACTCATTATTTCCCTTGTCGATTCTTTCGTCGGCTCTGTTTGTTCACTTTTGCTTCCTTCCTAGTATTCGTTTTATTTTCTCCTTCGCACGATGTTTCTTCCACGGAAGAAAGAAAATAATTAAGATAATAAAAGATTCTAATTTCAGAAATTGTTTTGAAAATCCTTACGACGAATAGCGGTGATCAAATATACAAGTTCCAATTTAGAATTGTGTGGTATAGGAGTCAATGTTTACTTGGAGCTAGAGCGTTCCAGTGTTCCTCTTCGTTGGAATTGCATCCCCTTTGTCGCATCGTACCTTAAGCAAATCGTTTCACAAATAGTTCTAATTATTTCACTCTCACTCTCTCGTCCCTTCCTTTCAACATTTGTTACTGTGTAGAAGAGATATGTACATTCCGAACGTACATACAAATTTTGTTTCTAGCAAATTCACAACGGATTGGTTTACTTATGATTTCTCCAGATACCTTCGAAAGCTTCAAAGTTGCATGAACATCCGCGATCTCCTTATCAGACAAGAGCAACGAGAGAGCACCACCACAGGCTGAAATTGGTTTTACGCTAAATAGAACGTCTGTGATGGTCGTTTCACGAAAAATGTTCGCCCAAGGTGACAGCCGTTAACTGACGTTGGCTGTAACGGTTTCGCGGCGGGCGAAAAGCCACGAGTATGTATTTTAATTTTCTGTATCGCGCGAATGATAATGGATAACGCGGTCTCCAGGGTAGCTAGGCGAGGATAAGAGAGAAATACGGCAGAAAAATATGCATATTCACCGGGGACTTGGCAATTGCCATCTTCGCGAGGCTGCGGGCGGAAAAAGCTCGTTACAAAATCGACCGGTTGTCGCGCACCGGTAGAAGGAAAAACCGGCCCGGGAGAGTATAATTAGTGCCTTTGCGAAAACACGCAGGGATACTTGGTTGAGCACGTTCAACTTCCACGAAACCCTCCACTTTGCCTAATTGCGTCCTTAAATCATCAAGCCATTACGCTATTGCCGTCTCTTACGGCCTGTAGATCAATGCCCCTATATAACGTAAGAAGAAGCAACGGCGTCGGAGGCAACAGCAGCAGCAGCAGCACAGCTTATAACTGGGATAACGAATCCCATCGTTCTGTAAGTTTACTCGAAATTGTCTCTCGGCTGCCGCCGGTAAACTCATTGTTAGGCGCCTATTGTAGGCGGCCAAGTACCCACGTCCATCCTTCCCCCTCTTTCGCTCGAACGAACTGTGCAAACTTTCGCGTTTCCTTCGAAGAGGTAGACATAGGGGACACAATCTCCTTGGACTGTAAACACAGTCACGGGCTGGTGGCTCCATGCCACGGTAAATAGGTTTTCCACGCGCATAATATCACCTGGAAAGTCGATCGAATTATACGACACCGAGTGATACAGCGGCGAACCGAGAACTTTCCTAAATTCCGGTCTATATTCAAAGGTAAAAGCGGCTACTCAAGAATTCGTGCATAGTGGTTATGCGAAATTGTATTTCTTTTTTTTAATCGAAACAGAGGTAGGCTTCGTGGGTAGTGGAAAATCGAGTAAAGACTAAAGCATGGATTGTGGAAACTTCGACCTGAGAAGTCGATAATGTATATAATACTGCAAAAATCCCTACGTTCGCGAAAAGAAAGTAGTTTTTTATGCATAAAAAAGATAATGTAGAATCAAGAGGTGACTAACTTAAAACAGTGATATCGGGAATCCAAGTTTGTAATTTAATCATACCACGATCGTAGTCCTGCTGTGATCTCAATCTGATTGTCGTCTTAAAAATCTTTATACGCTGCATATCTGAAAAAATCACTCGAGAATGACCTGAAATTTTCAATCATCTAATGTCAAGATAAATTTTGTCCAGGTGTTCTTGACGATTCAGATATTTACGATGATTTTTCCAAGACCATTTCACGAGCAGACGAATGAGTGCATTTAAATAACTGATATTTAAACGATGAAGGTTTCTGCTCTATTACGATTCCATAAACTCTGTGAACACGCATTACATATGCGTAGCGGGTTCTGAAAGACATCGTTTAGATCAGGAAAGGCGATCCGATCACGTTCGTTCATCCCTACCGGTGTACCTATTTGCTTTTCTATATAGAGAAAGGGACGAGGGTCAATAGAGTCTCCCAAAGGATTTCTTGCGAGAGCTTACGGTCCTCCTTTCCGTTTCTCTTTCCCACTTCTGGACCAACGAGATTAACGAGTGTTTCGAGGTAGCATCAAGGGACTGGCTCTCTCACTCTTTTAAGACATTCCGCGGCGGCAGAACGGCGTCGGCAACCACGGCGCCGAACTGATAAAGTCGTTCAAAGATGCACATTCTGTATGGCATTAACTGCTGCGTACCATGGACGTACTGGGTGATTCCTCTAAATGTCAGAGCTTAAATTATTCTTCTGAGAATTTAAGATGATACAGATACTTGACATATTCTATTTTTGAAAGAGACATCTCTTATTATTGATATTTTTTAAATGAGGCGACATTTACAAATAGTACGATTTGTATCTTTTTTGTATTAATTCTCAGATAGATGTGCATGAGGTAGAATCTTCGTTGTCTATGTTAGGTAATGGTTAGGAACAAAACGGATGTTTGTTGAGTCTATTAGAAATAATCAATCGTCGCTGTATACCAACTTAATTAAAACGATAAACTCTATAATATTGTCTCGAGGTAGAATGCTGTGTAACTTTTTGTGAGAGTCGTTAGAATTTCCAAAAGAATTGTAAATAATAATCATCTCGAAAGTCTATCCTTCGGTATGTACTTTGTTAAGTTGACAGATATTTTTCATGTAAAGCTACTTTCCACGAAAATATTTCAACTTTGAATGATACCTGTAACATGTAATCGTCGTTAAAAGTTATGAGAGCTTGATGTGCAACACTTACTTTCGCGTCAGAAGTTTTAATAGCTTTGTAAAAACTTTGTACCTTGGTTGTTCCAAATGTTAATACTCATGATCCTAACTTACAATTAACAATCCCGGCATGCGTATTCTATAAAATAACTTTTGCGGGTGAGAGAGTTCTATCTTTTTTTCTAGTTATAATTAGGAGAAGATGTTGAAGGGAAACTGAAAATTGGAAATAGATAATTGAAAGAATACTATGTTCTTAGGACCACATGATATTTAATTATATAACTATAGTTACATAGCTTTTTGAAGTACATATAGTTTCTGTTGCTTGTGTTTCTATCTATAAAAAGTAAGAAACTATAACACGCACATGTACTGCTACAGTTGCAAAAAATGATATGGTCTTGGAAAGGTAGCTCTTTCAACCATTCAGCTTTTTCACCAACACTTTTTTCCGATTATAACCAGAAAAGAGGTACGACATGGCCCAGTTGCATGGAACTACTCTCACTACATCTATCTCATTTTATACGTATGTATATGTATATGTACAATGAATATTGAACAATACACTATAAAATTTTAAGACCAAAAAATTATTATAAGAAATTATTATAAGACAAAATAAGAACTTCTTAAGAGATGTCTCTACTTTACGTATATTTGAATAAACCTATACTACGTGCATTAACGTATTCATAACTTAATTCGTACAATTTTTAATGTATGAGTATTCGTGTTTTAGGGAAGAAAGCACATATTTGCTATTAAAAATACTATTTTATTGTAAGTTAATTATAAGTCCTAACGTAAATATCGTTAAGAGACATTAGATTGGAATTAGTTAATTTTATCTGTAACATGGAAATTTCGGAAGCTGTATGTATATTTGTTCCACAAATTACATGGCTAAATATATTTAAATAATTTGGTGTCTATATACACAAATTAAAATATGGATATACCTGTACTTACTCGTCCACCTGACCACATGTGAATTAGAAACCCGAAATGTACACAGATATTGAAACGTATAATTAACCCTATATTAAGCACACGAATTTTTAATCCGTAAGCTCACGTATCTACACAAATTCCGAATACTAGTTTAAAATGAACTTCATTAGTTAATAATTAACGTTCTCGCTACGTAGCTGTATTATTATAATTCCAATAATATTTTATCATTTGCATCGATAGAAATTTGTTGTATTAGATAAAAATAATAAGCAGACGTAATAATTATTAATAAAAATAAATATACGTTCTTCAAAAATGTGCCAATTAAATTGGTAATTACTATAAAGAAGATATGGCGTCTCGAAACAGTTAATAATTGTATAAATTATGTTTGCTTACTTACTTAAGCAATTATAAACTGCAATCGTTCCGAATTAGTAAGTAACATAAAAGTAGTTTACTTGACGCGTAGTCACGCGAACTTACAAGCTCATTAGCAACACGTCCAATTGCACGTTCCACGACGGCGCGGCGCGGCACATAAAGACTCTACTGAGAAATATCTTCTCCCTAATCGCAGAACGTCTACATGTTTGTTGATTATATTTCAAAGGAGATGCTTTATGCAATGAACAGCTAAACGAGAAAGTAGTCCGAGAAAAAGGTATAATCGATTTATATCGAATACGTGGTTCAACTGCTCATGCAATGCTCGATCGCTCGCGAGTTTGACCTCTTCGTTAGCATCCTATTTCTGTTTTAACAGATGCACATGGTTAGAAATCATAGAAATTGTTATGCTTGTTTTCGTTTAATACAATTCGAAGCATTTATGGCTGGAAAAATCAAGCATTTAGAAGTATTAGCACGTTCGAAACGTATTTGCTACCTATCGATTTCGAAGTGTCTCGTGCGTATAAGTAGAGAAAATGTTACATTTCTTTTTTTTCGTTCAAACCTATACCGATTCGGTAAATTTTGTATATTGGAATTTCCAATTTACGAAAAAAGAAAGATCATACTTGATTGCAGGTTTGTTTTAATCTAAAATCTAGGAATAATATAAATAATTCGTTTTGTACCAACGTCGTGATAAAATAAAATTACGCATAAATAGGCAGGCGATATAAAATGTACAAAATATAGACACACATACATTTCTATATAATTTCCAAGTTGCATGGTGTTGTAGGAGATTACTTTCCTCTGGCAGTTAAATGCAATAACTTTAAAATAGCATTTTGTGAAATGATTATTTATAATTCACTTTAAGAACTCCAATTTAGACGTGACAGTCTTCCCATTAAGCAATATACAATTTCTTATTCAAAACTTCGCAACTTTGCGAGTACGGCCAGTGCATATCGGATTCCTTATTAACAGGCGTTCAGAAACACATTTTCAGAATATTCGTTACCACAGGTAAGAAGTATTGTATACGACTTTTTTCTTCAAAAAATACTCCTTTCATTCCCTGTCCTAATTTGCAATTTTTTTAAATCCTCTATAAAATAGGACGGTTACAAGAAATTTTATTATAGAAATCGTACGAAAACTCGGAGAAGTGAATTTGTCCATCAACTCGGAGATTCACCATAAAGGGATCGGTATTGAATTACAGGACGAATAAACGGTAATCGAGTATTCCGAAGTTTTATACCAACTGTGAAAAAGTCCGGTCGATCCCGGACCGAATATTTCCTTTATCTTTTTCAATTTATCAAAGAGACAAATCTACCTCGTGAAAGCCATTGAAGGTGTCGAAGTTAAAGTACTTACATTTTAGCGTTCCGATAGTCGCCGATACGGGGGTTTTGATTATCCGGACGTTCACGCGGAGACGTGTCCAAAAAAAGGTAACGTCGATACGTCCATAGAAATTACCCGTTTCCCTTGCTCATTTTCGCTTTCTGTCCCGTAAATTGTGTGCGACGATAAAAATCAGGAAACGTAGCTCGCGCTTAAGACTCGTCTAGGTTGTCGTTCCCTTGGCACCATTCGCGTGGAACTAGCTACCAGATTCCGTTCACGAGATATCGAAAGGAAACGCACTCCGATAAGGAACTACGGATCGCTATTCAACGATCGTCGATCTGTGTTTCTCGTTTCTCTTCCAGGTTCTCTCTCACTCTCTCTCCCGCCCTCTCTCTCTCTCTCTCTCTTTCTATCTTTCAGTCTCCTTTCGTCTTTTTTTCTACCCTCCTCTCTGGCTTCTGTGTGTATTTTCCGGGAGCGGGTTTCGCGAGAATGAATGGACACTTTATCCTACGTTGAATCTGAAACACGCCGTTCGGAAAGCTTTGCTCACACGGACCCGGATAATTTCTCCAGTTATCGCGATGCTCCGCCGGGGCTTTTACAAAAACGGTTACTCGACGATGGAGATAAAGAGGAGGCACACGGTGGAAAAAAACCGTGTGCTCTTTTCGACGGTGAAAACAGTTCGCACACAGGCCGGCGGCATGAAAACCACGCGCACAACCTACTCGTTAACGTAGGAATTGACTTTCAATTACCGGTATTTCAAAAGAGATGAAACATTGCCGAGCTCCAACTTTCCATACTGTATTGTCAACCATACAGAAATTCACCCTCTCCCTCTCCGTTATCGTCCAATTTTCTGCCCGACAGCGACACAAACTCGGTTCAAAGTCGAACTTTATCCTGCTCTGACCATTCCAGAGAAATTTAATTCTCCACTCTGTAGACCGCGCGAATCTATGCTAAATTTCCCTCACAGATAAAATAGTAACAAGAGTGTATTATAAACAAGTAGGCAACATTTTTTTTACAACTTATCAAAGATCGATCGACAAATTTATTATCTTGCTATATGCTTAGGAATAATAATTGGTTTATTAACAAGATTAATTATTCGAATATTACGTTATACTGCGATTAATGTAACAAAGTTAATGTATATTGCTTATATTTTATAAAACAGTAATTGTTCTTACTGAAATTTAATATGTATACTCCAAGATAATATTTCGAATTCTATAAGAATTGTAGATCACGGTCTTTTCTAATGAAACTCTCACCGATTTGTTAAACGTGAATAGAATCTTAAGGGCAAGTATTTAAGTAGAGACACTTTCAGGGAATTCTTCTCGCTAAAGTCCGAAAGGTATAAAACAATACAACTGTTGCATCACTCAAAGTTCACCAGGAGATGGAGTCTGAAACTAAAAGTGTTCTTCTACTAGCCAACACGGTGTTCTTCATTAGTCAACAAGTGTCTCTTTGTTCTACAGATTTGCCACAAGGGGCTCCTGTCATTATCGTGAAATCTCAGTTTCCTTATACTTCAGGCTAATCAGATTTAAGTAAACTAACTTGCACAGTGTTGAAGATACTCTTAAAACAATGCTGTAATAAGCAGTTGCTTTATCCTTATACACCTTTCATTATGTTACTTCCAGTGTTGTTGTCGAATATAAATTGTTAATGTTAAGTAGATGATGGCTACCTTAGGTGATAATTGATGTAGACTGCGGTTAAGTAAGTTAGTAAAGTTATGGCTCTTTGCCAAACTTAGACTAATGCACTTGTAAGTCTATTGCATATGTCTGGTGTCCAGTTTATAATTTATCAATATTAATTAATTCTCATTATAACAACAATAAACTAATAAGATAATAAAACTAATTAAATTACACTTTATAAATTAGAAATCAATATACTATTTGGCATCAAATAAAGTTTATAATCCATAACTTTTTAATTCATTAATATTCTTTTAGTTGGTAACTTACTGTGCAAGAGGGCCCTGATTTAAATATCAAATCAGGCAGAATAGATTTGCATGGCTCTTAGCGTGTTATTAGGATAAAAAATCTAAAATTTCACTTATTATTAGCTAAATTGGAATGCTAAATGCTTACAATTCTTAAATTCTCCTAAATTAATTAATTCAATATATTTTTCGTCTTAAAGAAAAATTCGCCTTGTAAACAGAATAATTTACTTTTTTCCACTTCTAAACTAATGCTTTATTTATAATTATGCAATTAATTTATATTCTCTTCATAATTAATATTTCCATCGCTCACATTCCATTTTTCGATTATTTTAGAACTTTCAGCGAAAACTTAGAGAGACCATACGCGAACACATGAAATATTTAGAGAAGAAATCGAAATAACGAGCGATACAATAACAGACCCAGCCAGGAATTAACTTCTACACTAGCGAAATTAAATGGAAGCTTTCATGGATGGCGTTTTAGTGCGTTCTCGTGTAAAGAGAGTGGGGAAGGTTCCAAGCAAAATATGCGTACACAGACATTAATTGTTTATGTTAGGCGTACGAGCAGAAGTAGTGGCGAAGTTTCCTCGTTAAAATTATTTCAAAAGGAACGTTTCGTACATTTATCACCAGACGAAAAAAATTCCGCGCAAGGTAATTAAAACGCAACGACGTTCTACGCGAATGCATTTATTTTCACGAACAATCTTCCAGCGAATCCTCTTATCTTTATATGGATCACAAAACGGCCGGCGAAGATGAATAGGCTCCCCCCCCCCTCTCTCTCTCTCTCTCTCTCTCTCTCTGTGGTATGTCGAGTGTGCACTTTTGCCTCACATTATACTTTCTTCTCCTTAACTTCGAACATGTCACGACAATGTTATTTTTTTAATCCACAAAACCTTCATAACAGAGTTCGTAATCGTGGTTTTGTGCAGAGTTTTCTGGAAAATTTCTGGAATGATCTCTTTCTTTTTTACGCATAACATACTAATGATCATCAGGATTTGTGGTTGTTGGTAACATGGCAAACAATTGTCTTGACATCTTACAAGCAGTAACTCTCCGTACATTTCCTGCTTTGTTTCGTTGTGGCATGTAGGTACTGCATGTTTTCGTTCTCGCAGATTTTTTACCTCGTTTTTCCGTGAAAAATGAAGCAACATAAGCGGAGAGTAATTGCAAGACTTATTTTAAACGTGGTAAAACAGTATCAAATTTTTTTTAAGTTAATGCAATAAACTTACGATAATTAATAAGGCAAATGGTACACAACGTTTAGAAAATGGTATACTTAGGAGATCTCTGATAGGAGAAAAGATTACGTGAAATATATTCTTTGACACTTCTTTGACAGTAGAATAAAAAACACGACTTATGTGTCTTAATGTCATCGCATATCAAAATTTTACATTTTAATAAATATTCATCTAATCAATTAACCTTAACATAATTAATTAACATTAACATTAATTAATTTTTCCAGGGAGAGAGAAAGTCCTAAAAACAATGTACAGAAAAAATATAAAATGATCTATATATTGTTAACGAGTAAACCAAAACGTAATAACGCACGATAGTAAGATGTAATGACTATGAGATTATGAATCAGAATGGGCGTGCATCTGGCCAGAATTTCAATGAAAAAGGAATCAAGTGAAATCTCATTTTCTTCATCGTGATGGCACAGACGTACATAATCGAGACCCCGCCGCGACTTCCCCTGAGAATATCGTGACTCGGATTCGCCGATCTTGCACACTTTTCGCGGCATTCCCTACCCCCGTGAGGCGAAACGAAGTTTGCGGAACGGTTCCTCAGACTTCGAGGCTCTTAGGGCTTCCCTCGTAGTTCCACGGAACTACGCGGATTTTCCGTTTTCACGGAAAATGTTCAGGTTGCACGCGAAAACGTGTGCACAGACTGATATACCTATATACGAAAAAAGGCGCCGTCTTATGTACACATTACGAGGAATTACGTGATGATTTAAGTAAACGTAAACGGATGATCCGTCAAGAGGATAAAATTGATCAACGGAGGTATGATTGACGATAAATAATATGCATAATAAATTTTCACCGAATTGGTCAGATTGCAAGGATTTTATATTGAGTAGGATACTAATAGAATAACACATTAGAAATACCTATGTGTAAATATTACATTATGTGAAAATTAATTATAGCTTTTAAATATTTAAATATTTAAATATAAATACTCTAAATTTCAAATTTTAAATATCCAATTATTAACATTTATTTCGTATAACAAATTGAAAATATATATATGAAATCTTATTATTTTTTCATTCTGAAAATTGGAAGTCGCATTATTATGATGCTAAATTTAATATAGGGTTTTAAACGTCACGCAGTCAGATCAATTTGATTCTAGTGAAATAGTGATGTAGCGAACGCTACACTATGGTCTTGTAATAATTGGCTAACTCTACTTCAAACTAACATCATGTGAAAATAGAAGGAAAATAGAAGGACCAGAAGAACGATTAGGTATTTACTTTTCTAGCTTTACAATTGTTTAAAACTAAAGAAAATTTAAATTTCTCATTAGTTTGTAAGAAAATTACAAATATATCCTTCTACAATAAAATTTTATCCGTACAAATATAGAATTGATAAATAATTGATAAATAAATAATAAATTGATATCATAACTATAATAAATTTGTTCTTTTTAATTAAATGTGTAATAAATCGTGTTTACACAGATTGGATGAATCGTTGTATACTTGAAAATAACAAGCGATAAGCGTTTCAAGTATCGTCAGAAACTCTTTCAGTTAGCGTTTTGTAAGTTCTCGCATCCACGAGACAATAAGGAAAAAAGGGAAGTTCCGATCTCTTTTTCGTTCGTCCGTAGATACTCCAGACGAAACTGTCGTTGAATCCTGAGGGAATATCGTGACTCGCATTCTACGATCTCACATACTTTTTCCCACGCGACACGAAATGAAGTTTGCGGAACAGTCGCCGACTGAGGCTCTTGGGCTTCGTAACTTGCTTGTAAGTCTCGCCGATTTTCCATTGTAAAGAAAAACGGCCGCCTAATGAGACTCGAGAATTCAAGACGACCGTCGAATTTACTTAAAACGAGGCTTTTTAAACTACTATCTACGCTTACACAATTAACTTTTTACATTCACCAAACCCTTTAGAAATAGCACAAAAATTATCGCGTAATTAGTAAAAAAATATTTGTAAAAATGTAAAAACGTTTTACTCTTCAATGAAATTAAAATGTTGTAAATCATTAAAATATACAGTAGCGGATAAAAGGGAATCTAAAATTGATTCGTTATGAATTTTAGTAACTTTTATAATAAACATGTTTCGCCATATTGCTAACAGTCGCTTATCGTATATGCATATGCAGTATATATATATATTCGTTCATTACCTTTATTAGATATAAATGCATTCTGTAAAATTATAATGTCTTCTTCTATTTCCTATTTTATGAACATTCTGTTGCCTTTCACTATATGTGTACAAGTTTGTGTAATCGTTGCCACTGTTTGTTGTGATATTAAAACATAAAAGTAAGAGAGTGCCGAGGTAGATATGTAAATAAACACACATATAAATGTCGTCGAGTTCGACTATAGGAAGTCAAAAGTCAGTTGTGCGGCCGAGGTGCGCATCGGGAATATGCGCATTTCACGTGATATCGATTTCACCTTCGACAAAGCGCACAATGTCGATATCGATCGCACAGTCTACAGAACGACGCAGCGCGGGACGGGGCGACTCATTTCTGTTTCGGTTGAGTGCGCGACACTCGAATTTCGCGACAAAGGGAATTAATCTCATCGTTTTTCTGTGTAAGTGCGAATTCTCGTTGTACGAATATATAACGCAGCTTATTGGCTTCATCCGCCGTACAAGATTTCGCCCGAGAGCAAAAAGTGAGTAGACGAGACAATCCATGTTCACAGTTACATGCATCGACTCTGTGTGCTATGGTGGATGTGATTTCGTGCCAGAGAGCCTGTCCAGCGAGGATCTTTAAACAGCCGGGAGGATAACAGGGAATAAAGGCAAGGTAGGATACTTACATTTTACATTATCTTCTATGGAGGCTCATCGGGGTCTCTCTCATTCACTTTCCCGCTTTTCACGTCTAGCATATGTAGCTCCATAGTGTGTTATTGGCAAGGTTAGGTTTCGCGATAGAAGCGTCCGCCACTTTTAAAAGTTGACAAATTTAGTCCAGAAACATATTTCGGTAAGGCAAGGTCCGAAATAACTTTCTGGCGCCCAACCAACTGGAGTAATTTAAAATATGTATTGTAAATTACTCCAGTAGGCGCCATTTTGTAGACCAACGTTTTATGCTCGAGTGTCATAGTCACGTATTACCGAATCATTTTTGTTTGGAAATATTTTCACTCGATGATCAGGTTTATATAAATCAAAGTTAGCTACATTTCGTAATTAATAATTCAGTATATATACAAATAGATTATTAAACATCATTTAACTATTCTTATATGGTGCAAGAAAATATATATATCCCTATATTATGTTTTACAATTTTATATAATTCAACGAGACATTAAATTACACAAAATTTAGAATTAATTTATCATTACAATCTTTTTGTGGTAATAACAATGTGAAAGTTTATCGAGTTCACACGGTGTTTATAGTGGTTAATGTTTTAACATTTTTAATTTTTCATTTTAAATGCATCTTGAGATGCTTATGTATTATCTAAACAATTTTCAAACTCTATTTTCTCTGACACAAAGCATCGTATTGAAAAATATGATTTTATATTTTCGATTTACTTTTGTGAGCAGAATTACATACCTATATCATTTTTGATTATACCATTTGTTGTAATATAGAGAAGTATGATAGAGTGTTAATACGCGACGTAATCAGGATATAATCAACGTTAATCTATGATCATTACGGAAATCAATATAAATTATATCGTTATCGAAATAAATGCTGAGAAATTTCTCCGTACTGTTTGCAAAATAATTTGCTGCTTAAAAGCGGTTTCGTACGCGGCTCTAGTGCTAAAAATTTGAACAAGCGTGGCATTCGTTTTCCACACACTAATTTTCTGGCGTGATGAATGATTAATGTTATCGTTTCTGCGAGGCAAACCGTTCGTTTTCAGCGTCAATTGCGTTTCAATTGAGAGTAATTGATAAGTAGCAATAGCGAAACGTTCAGACGTGTAATAAATTGTAATCAGGCCCTTTTGCAAGGCATTTATATGGACCATGACGCGGCAACAATAAATTTAGCTAAAGGTTGTGATGAAAAAAGATCGTTAGAAATCGGTGGCGCAGTTACGTGAGTAAAATTCTTCTGGGAATCGTACCTCGTTTCTGGTCCCTGAATTATCAAACCAATTGACATACGAAGGTACTTCCTCGGTTGGATCCCTCCATTTTATGGTACTTCTGTTTCCACTTCATATGCGTATAGATTTAGCGATAACGGCATATATTCTTTGACCCCTTAGAATTAGGGAGTTTCTAATCTAAATTCAACATTTTAATCCCTTTGCCCTTCTATTTGAACATTTATTATATTGGACATTTATATGCAATAAATAAAAGTAATTATAATCTTGATTTACAAACTGATACATTATTATATGTACTTATGTATGTTAAATAAAATTTATAAATATTTTCTTAGAGTACAGATGTATGTTGTAGCTGAATTTTATGTGCAATTAGAAAATTGAATAGACATTTCTTTACAGTTTAGAACATTTATGTTATGATTGTAAAATGCTCATACTGTTCGTGATACATATTCTTTTTAATATGTTCTCTGCTGGAGAGGATTGATGCAAGACGTCTACCACAGATCATGTTTCTTTCCTTTTAAGAATATAATTTTCTTTTATTATGAACTGTCTGAAAGTTGTTTTTTTAAATTAACGTTGGTCATATACATATTCATTTATTTACCAGCTTGAAATTAGATATAGTTACAATACATTTCATGGCAATTGTATTAATGTTTACATGTTAAAAGATCTAGTGGTAAAGAATAGTTCTTAGTTCTTCTTATTTGCACAATTATTTATCGAAGTAAAATTATTTCATACTATTATTAGACCTGTTCTGTATTACATATTTATTCTTATTGCATACAATTTTTCAAAAATGATTATTAGTTAAATCGATACTTGTGTAATGTTTGTTTCGCATATAATCAATTTTTGGGAAGCAAAGCCGAATTAATTACACTAATGAGATAATATAAATAATATTGAACCCATTCTCGTATGATGGTATAATAATCATCTCATTATATATTCTAACATAATAATAATATACATTGTAATATTCAATAGGATAAATTTTGCAGACATTTATTATGGAAAAAATTATTTTAAACCAATCCACGTAACTTGTACATTTTGTATATTATTTAAAGCGTATTTCTTATACTTATACAAATTATATAGTATATTCAAGGTAAATTGTATAATATACTTAATACACTTAATTACTCAAAATGCATGTGTTACGCCTTATTCTATTCTTAACGAACGTAACTAACACTTATAAAAAACTAAAAACATTAAAACATCCTCTAGATTACATATTACCTGAATAATAATTTCTGATTCCATCTCATTATTCTTTCATAAGAAATTAGATTTCGTGGAACATCTTGTGTGTTTAACACGTCGTGTCAATTTTTGCATGCGAACATTCGACATGCATGCTTTCAGACTAATTGAGGGCACGTAGCAAGAAGTAAAGAGGGCACACAGTTCGTGTTATGAGGATACATTCAAAATTAACACGAGCGACTGGCGGCGACGTCCTTGCTCGTTCGTGGTTTTACATCGTTTAGAGGCGTAAATAACCCTTGGGGGAATGACATTTGACGCTGCTCGCCTCTTTCGGCGGAGTCACTTTAGCAAAAGCTGTTGCTAGACGGTCGAATTTCAAATGTACACCGCCTTCTGTACGTTCTTCACAGGGACTCATGTTTCTCAGCAATCCAATGGAAAAATGCCCGACGAAATTCCATTTTCACTCTGATATCGTTCGCTGACGGCTTCACGGAGTAAGATACATTTATTTTCTTCACCTTCAAACTCGTTAATCTATAGCATCTGCAATTGACAAATAACTTTGCAGATTATAATTACTTGTTAAATAAGTAACAGTAATAAACTATATTGACACGATGTTGGGTTTCTCGTATCTTGGTTCTGGTTGCAATTTGTGCAGTAAAGATCTGTGTTTTAATTCAAACTGGATTAAACAGATCAGACTACTCTTAAAAGGTTAAATTACGAATAGATTTGATCAAAATTGAGAATTCTATGAAGACAGATTAATCAACTTTTCTTTCTATAAATTCTTAGTTCCGTTCTTCATACGCGCTGCTATAGAATTTTTATTCCATTCTTTAGAAACGAACGACTTATTGTCACAAGTCTTGGATATTTTGAAAACATAAAAAGGAATGTTTATAAAATCATTATTTCTTTCAATTTTTTTAATTAATGGAGTGGATCAGTGTAGTTCTGTTTCTTCAGTGATTCTGATTGCTTCAGTCACGATGCATATTTTATATTTCCAGATTTCTATTCCATAAGTAAATATATAAAACTATGTAATAGGGTCTCAAAAGACTCTAGTCTTCCCTCCCTTTGGTATCTTCGGAAGGTCTTTCCCTAGAGAAGGAAATAACGTCCTTGTCTTTCAAAACAGATTGACGTTGCGGTTAAGTGTATCTATCTGAGAATTTATTTCTCCAGAAAATCCATAATCTTGGCAAATGTCAATCGTTGCTTCTGAATACTGCCAGCCTCTTCGCATCAATAGACAGGTATAAAAAAGTAATATATGTATATATGGATTTATGTATACATAGAATATACTTGTAATGAAATTCATTTTGATTTAATTTTATATTAATGTCTTTTGTATTAAGTTGTCTGGAAAATTCGTGCCGCTTTGGAAACGTAGAATTTTCATTCATAGTTTTCACTTTGTATCTTCTGTTACGATGAAGATGTCAGTCTCTATTTCGTTTTACAACTTGTTCCCATTTTTCAACTAACTTTGTTACGTCAGTTATATCAATTATAATATTTCCTAAGCTTTTTGTTAACAGAAATATGTTAACATCTTTGCAGATGACCGCTGTGTTTCAAAATGTTTTTCTTGATAATGAGTGTCGCAGTGCTCCGAATAAATAGTAGTTTGACAAAGTTGGAGAAATATAGTGCTTGCTATACAACTGGAGTGACTTACTTTGATTCAAGTGTCATGGTGTTTCGTAATTTTTCTAATCGTGCATAATATATTTCGGAATTTACAGCGTCATTAGATTATAGAAATTCTTCGTAATAATTATGTTCAAGGTCTTTTTTGTACCTTTCCATATCAATATTAATAATTTCTTTACGTATAATGCTCCTTAAAACGTGTTTATAGTATTACTATGGCGTACGATTTTATCTACTAAAGATCCCTGTCAATAACGCAATAATTGTTGTTCTATGCTGTTCTATGCCATCCGATATTATTTTATCCTTTCCTATACTAGTTCGTAATTACATTAATTCTCTCAAGCCTTATCCTTATAAAAAGTATGTGTATCACATTAATCATATTAATGTAGAATTCGATGTAATGTTAAAACGGAAGAAATAATTTTGTCTCCCATTTGTATAAGCTACGTGGCAGGAAACTTCGTTAAACTCGCATCTCACGGTAAAAGTGCATGGGAAAAGATCTTGGAAGCAAAACCAAGCACAAATCGATTACTCTCGTAAAACTGTATGCAACGAGAGATAGAGGGTGCGTTCGATGTAGCCTGCGGGGCTTTAGAATTTTCAGAGCGGTGATGTTCCCCAGGTAAATACTTAATCTCCTTTCTTCTCTGGTTGTTCCGTTTTTACGAAGCTTCATGTGTAATTTAAAGTCACATCTTATGAACGTATAAACTTTATTGCATAAGTTTTACCAAGTGGAATAACAGGGGTCCTATAAGGGATGGATCGCGAGGATTTGCCTTCTTCTTGTAACTTCCTTCTTGCAAAGGTCACGAAATAAACTTAAAATCTTTTTTGTTCATCTGATCTGATAACCAGCGAATCGAATTTTGTTGAAGGATAGGAAGGTCAGATGATCATTTTTGTCCGAAGACATTGCTTTATTTCATTCGTTTGTTTCGATAGGAATCCTATTTAAATGGCATGGAATCATTAAGAATTTGTCTTAAGTTAATATCGGTTGAATATTAGATTTAATCAACTATTGAATAAAAATTGCTCAAGACTGAAGTTTTATTTTCTAACGCAACTAAAATTTTGATTTTTTTATAGGAATTTGTTAGTTACGTAATAAATAGAAGGTAGATTTTTGTAAGACACTTTCAAAGGTTAATAGAAATGAAAAAAAATGAACAAATATGAAGTTTCTAGTATCTTTCTCGTAAGAGGTAGATTTCTGAAAAAAATAGAAAAGCTTAGTTAGATAAAGTTTCGCTATTTTTCATACGTAATTTTTGAACTTTAATGATCTTAAACCCTATTCGGTAGAGAGAATTCTAGAATTCTAAAAATTTTGTTTTTTTTTTTATATTTTTCGAGGAATATAATACTACACTCATGACAAAGCACTAATGACTAATAACCTGAATATTCTATATGTATCATATAGCGGATAACCGCAATATCTTAATATCAAATTATTATCCGTCATCGAAACATATTACACGTTCGACGAAACATCACACTGAAATATAATTTATCTATTATAATTTCTATAGTACACTGAAAAGTTAACAGCAGAATGTAATCGAAAATTTTCTGTTCACCACCATCAACGGCACACAGTTTGATAATTGTCGACACTAGGAATGTCACTAAACACGTAACGGTATTCAATTCTGCTGTCGATTTCCTGTCAGACCGTGGAATTCGTTCGTTTTAAAAGGCAATGGGAAGCTGACGCCACCCTCTTGGTCAGGCGTGATTTTTGTTCGGACAAGGTCATGTTCGACTGACGCGTTAGACGGGGCTACTTTTACAACGACAGCATAATATGACGCGATAGGAAACGGCGAACGAGGTTGCATTTACGTGTCCAGCATGAAACAATGCTATTTTCAAACGTGTGTCGCGAGCTCGTGTTAAGCTTGTCACAAATAATAATAATGGCACTGCGAACGAACAGATAATACCCACTGTTTCATTAGCGAATCCGCGGAATATACACGCGTCCCGAACCTGCGTATATCTCTAGCTATAGAGTGCTTCCTTCCTTCGATACACCTCATCCGAATGGAGTAATTCGAGTTCACCGCCACTCATGTCCGACTTATATGTATGCATTCAGTTATTTCTTAGTTTATCGACCAACAAGTATAGCGGTCCATTTGTTTAAACTCCGTTTACCCCGGCCGAAACTTTGCGAAAGCCATTGATTTACCGAACTTGCCGACAGAGACTTTTGTTTGTCGAGAATTTGGTCGAGCTGCTATTCAGTTCTACGAATTATGATTGATTTTCTTAGTCGTGGTTAATAGGAGGTATAATTGTTTTCTAGAGTAAATAAGGAGGCGATTCAGGCGACATTTATGCTCCAATCATGGGGCAATTACGGAGTTTGGAATTCTAAATGTTTCCAGACGTCGTATGGAATTTCCTTAGTTATTTAGTTGGAGTACTGGAAAGTAGTAACGTTTTTTGTTTGATTTAATGTCTATTAGGGATAGATTGGTTTAAATTGAAATTAATCGTCTCGAATTTTAAAATTGTTTTATTAGGATGCTTTAATTTTCGATTGATACGTTTGATCTGAACATTTATTTATTTTGAACTTTCACTTCTCGTTATGGAAAAATTACATATCTATTTTAATATGACTGAAAATTTGTATGAGATGTCATGGGTTGTAACAAATGATAACATATGTAAGTCAAAATGTGTAGTTAGAAAATTTTGAGTTGGATAAAAGAAAAAAATATTCTAGATATTAGTTTTATGCATATTAAATTAAAGAGATAATTGGCGAAAGCCCTATTACTTGAAGCACCCCCTTACATTTTCCTTGACAAGTTTGAACGAATGGGATTTTTGCAATCGATTTGCTAATTTGGAAGAAAAATTTGTCATAATTTAAAAAGTTATAATTTTGTTTCAGTCACTCGGGAAAAAATTTGATAGATACTTCGATAAGTAAGTATTAAATGAAAGTGATGCAAGAGATAATTATTAAAAACGATAAAGTCGTTGATTTTAATTGAAATATTTGTTTTCGTGAAAAATTTGCATTTATCTAAAGAATTATAAGTAATCAGACTTTAGTTCTGCAATTTAAAATAAATGAGACAGATAACCGAATTATACGTTTGAAGACCAACAGGAATTTTCATTTCTAATCAAAATCTTCACTAAAATTATCATTCATTTTATTGACTATGTTTTACCTTACGGGGTTTTATAAAGTTGGAAATCCTTATTTAATTGAATTATCTTAGTTATCTTTGAAAGTTCTGAAAGCTTTCTGTCTTACAAAGTCTCGACAATTTCAAATTTTTTCAAGTAATTTAGCTGTCGTAATAAATCTTAAAAATCTTCAAAGTTTTACGTTTCATGGAGATATTGGAAACTTTGACTGACCTGAATATTTCAATAACATGTAAAACTCTTGCAAAATGGGTAACATCAAAATTATTTTAACGATACATGTATGCATTGCTAGTTTAACGTTTGATGAAACAGTGAAATTACTATAATTCATTCATAAGAAATATAAAGTTACTTTTAAATCAAATTTAATACGTGATCGAGATTTCACATCTTCGTTATACACTCAAAGTTCTTGAAAGATAACGATTATAGGTCAGAGAGATACTAGAGTGTTTTGAAAGGTTTTACATGTATCTCTCGGATCAACATTCGATGAGTTAAACATCTTACAACCAACACAAAATATCACTTTAACAAATTTCATATTTATAAAGTTAAACGGTTTAAAATATGCAACGATTGAAAAACTAAAGCTATAAGGAAAAGATGAAAGAAAAAAGAAATGCAAAACGACGATAAGGTCAGACACTACGCCAAACAATATTTTCTGCATGTGTTATACTAACGCCTAACAATAGCTGGGGCAGAATACAGTGGTCGTTACGTTAAAACGTATTCGCACGATTTCTTTGCGGAAAGGACAGAATTTCAATGGGGCGCAGTTAAACCCGACGCGCAAGGGAGAATTAAATAAAACCTGCTCACTGTAAACCTGGTTAAAGAATAAAAAAAAATATGGGCATGTCACGTTGAATGTTTAACAGATATTCCAATGGAAAAGTAATATTTCCCTCGGCAATCTTCTACGTGATACTGGACAATGCGAGCTCTTAACCGCGCAACCTTTTAATTATGAACGCACGCACAGATGTAAAAGTGTTTTATTTCCAAACGGTACTACACGTAATTCTTCCCTCTTACGTGGATACGAATCTCTCTCTGACCATATATCATTGTTCTACGAATGTGGATGTGCCACAAAGTACAGTAGCCCGAGCTGTTTTCCCTTTTTCCTGTCTTCTTGGTTAGTGGCTTAATGTGTGAGAACGTCGAGGGTGCGAAGACATGTAACCTGTTTCCCGAACTTTCACTGTTGACATCATTTTTATCCTTGTCAAATGGAGTGACTTTGATATCGAAGTTACCTATTGGATACTGTTCTGTTGAAAATTGTTATACGATACTATTGTACTGTATTGTGTAGAAGACAGGAAAGAGTTCGTTTTAATAGATTTTTATACCACTTGTTAAAGTTAATTTGAGTGAATAATGGGATAGCAAGGTAATGATTAATATTTCAATCTCAGTATTAACTTCTAGAATTTATATATTTATGCTTGTATTTTATACATGAGGTTACGCCCCGTTGCTATAGGCCGTGTTCCTAACCGTCTCCCTTGATACTACAATGTTACAGACAGATCGTCTTACATGACCGGCGAGATATACACAATGTAGCGATAAGTGCATAGTTATCGTCAAGCAGCGAGTTCTAGAAAGCATCGATTCGCCTTCGGTTCGTTATTTTACCTACACAAAAAAGGTGGCATACGTGATCATAGGCGCGAACGGTCGCGAGAACCGAGCGTGGTGGGGGAAGTCTCCAAGAGAAGACAAAGGAGAAAATCGAAGGGCAATCAGTATCATACGAGGAGTCAAACCGAATGCATCGAGAGGTTCAGAGAAATAAAATGAAGGTCGCTTAGTCAAACAAATACTTCGAGAAATACTATAAAGTCGAGTCGAATTATAATAATAAACTAGTTGTATCGTTGTTAAATCATTTGTAATGTGTTAATTATAATTTTAAATATTATTAAAAATAGAAGCTTATATTAACCCTTAACCTTAAATTAAGCTTATATTAAATGTTAATTCAGTGTTACAATCATTTGAACTATCTCTGTTATCCTAATCGAAACAGGGGAACGACTGATTCGCGGCGTCGACGAATCTTTCCTTTTTGTGCTTTGGCAATTATACAACTTCCTCTATTGAATTGTTTTTTATAACAAGAATGTTGTTTAATGTTAATTTATAGCCTCATGATTCACGAGATAGTAGATCTTCTCTTTTGAGGTAAAGGTTGTTGAGATAAGTTGAGGTAGTGATTTTTGTACGCCTTGTTTTTGAGACTATTATTTAGTTGAAATTATCTTCTATGAGATTATTGATATTCGTTTTGTAGAAATAATTTTCATTCGATAATAAACGTGAATTTCTATCTTTTATTCCAATTTGATTTATGTTTTGTCTCTGAAGGTAAATTACTGCTATGGAAGAATATTAATTCCATTATTTTATTATTATATTATACTAATATCAGTTCATATAATTCTAGTTCAATATATTTTTTCAGCTTCCAGTTAGTCGAAATGTTAATACTTAATATATCAAAAGCATTCATATAATTTTTCTGCGGTAATATGTCATCTACCAATGACAACTGAAAGAATAGAATAAAATATCTTTACTCCTGTGGCAGTTTAAAAGTTTGATTACAGAGTATCTAATATAAGATTCCTCTCCAACAGATGTCTACCATGACTTCATTGAAAATTATCTTCCTAGAAATTTTTCTTTTTAAAATGTCTCCAAGGGAAGATACTCCCGAAAGTTTATGTCTGCTTTATTTTTACCGAATTTATAGTAAGTGCAGTACATTTTTAAAATTAATATTCCCTTTTTCAAAATAGGAATTTTATATTCACTATAGTGTATTCCTTGTGGAATATCTTTATATATTACATGGATATATCGCACAGCAACGTTAATTAGACATGTGATATGGTCTTAATATATAATAACGTTGATTTAATTATACCAAGTGTAACTTATGATTTCTAAACTATTTCATACAAATTTCATTTAATATTTTAAATCACAATACATAATGAATTGTTACAAATTTATTATTAGCTTAACTATAACATTGTAACTATTTTACTCGTTACGATATATAATACTGAATATTCTCCTTTACTAATTATATGTATAGAAGCTTGTATCTATTGTTTATAGCGATGGACGAGTCAGAAGAAAGTCTCGTGTTTCAACCACTTGGTAGAATGTCCTGTTTCTAGTTGCGACAGAACGATGTAATGTAGAACATAATAATCGATTTTCTTTGTAAAATTCTACCCATAAAACGATTCTTCGTAGATTTTAAGAAAGTAGCAATTTTATTTTAATAATTAAAAAAAAAAATATTCCACTTCTGATATTCATAAAACTGCAAATATTGTTTAAGTTTTAATCATACATGTTGATTTATTATTTATTATTCGATCGAAATACATTATTCTTTTCTGAATTCTTACGTGAAAACGTGGAAATCAAGGATTTATTTCAATATCTTTACACAGAATCTTTGAGTAGTTTAAAGTAAATATTCGCTTTCCTTTGAGCGTTACCCTTACCAGTTGTCTAATTTGTCCAGTGGGATAGCTTGTCGATGCCATAAATTCTCGATAGCGTGCTTGTCTGTTATATAATTACTCCAGAAATCCAATTTAGTTAAGCTCAAATAACTTTCCGAGCATAAACAGTGTGTTTGAAAGCGATTTGGTAAGACGAGTACTAATAACTACCTACCGTAAGAGATACCAAGCTATCCTACAATAGTTATCTTTACATAGGAAGATATACTTTGATTTTTAACCAATGAAATATAACTTTTTTAATGGAAAATTGCCGCAAAAGTTCTATATTTAAGAAAAGAGAACCATTTTCGAGAAACAAATAAACTTTTTCAATATTTTTCGAAAAATGAATCTTTAACGGAAAAGGTTATAGTAAAGACATAATGATAAAAATAAGAAGGTAATTTTATATTGTAGTTCATTAAGAGATTGTTTAACCTACACATATAAAAAACATAATTTGAAAGTTTCATTGAAATGTATTGGTAACCTTTCTGAAACATTTTCTGCGTAAATTTTAATTAATGGTTTTTCAAAATAATAGACATGTTAAGGTAGGAATAAAGGAGAAGCAGGTAGCGAAAAAATTAGTTTATGTGTTTATTTAAAATATAACGTTTAGAAGCATGAACGTGTAGATTAAACATGCAAAGTACAAAACTATAAAATGATGGCAAGATATCTAAATATATTCTTTGAAGTCAAATGAAATGTAAGTAGAAACAAATTATGTTTGCAACATCATTTTATAAGAAAAGTAGTTGATGAGATATTTTAACAGGTGTGGCCGAGAGATAAAGTGGCCGAATGCACAAATCGCATTCTCTTTGTGCATGAAATAAAGAGGAAGACTGATGAAGTGTAACCGTATGGAATATTGCTCAAATTCAATCGTTTTATTTATAAATTTTCCAATAAATTCCGAAATATAATACAGTCACTGTGAACCTACCAACGGATGCCTATATTTACTGAGTACACAAAGGTCAGTTTATCATAAAAAAAACCTATTCGAATATGATGGGTCCTATGCGACAGCGCTAGGTATTCTTTTGGCAAACATTTCTCTTCGCGTTATTATACTATTCATGTTAAAATTTAGTCTGTCAATGCCGCTGGTTTAATGAAAATCGATTTACGTGAATTGTAAAACATAAAGTGAAAATATAAGCGCTTAACGTTAATTTGTAACTATTTTAACATGAAAATGTTTAAAACAGAAGAAATCATGACAATGCTGTAGTTGTATAAGAACAGTAAAAGTAATAATAACAGCATAGTAATGATCCAGTAATAATAAAATAGAATATAAAATATATAGGTATTTTGTAAAAGAAGGAAAGTAATTTCTCTTTTGCCGGAACTGAACCGAAAGAACGAATTCCTGCATAATTTAGGTAAGCTATTACACAAAGGATGCGCATAATTTTTATGTTGCATTTATAAAATGCGCTCCAGCCACGCGACTCGATGGGTTAATTTTATTTCGTTCATTTCTTATTACACGAGGAATTTTACGAAAGAATAACCGATTTTTCCATAAATGCTTCTTGAGGTTTTTAACTTTTCTCTGAAACCATTACAGATCTCTCCATTTTATCTACGGTTATCACAAGTTTTATAGTATTTAATTATATTTTGACTACAAAATTCAAAATTAAATTTATTAGAATATTCTAGATTAAAATAAAGCAAAACATTTTGTCCTAACTTTAATATTTGATATTTCTGTTCTTATAAAACAAATTGATATGAAATAAAACCTTTGAAGGCACTAATATTGGTATGTGCGGGGAGGCATAAATCATTTCGGCACTCTAAATATTATTTTTCGTCTGCGTGAAATTTTACGCAAATATAGATACAATCTGAGGCGTGCAAGTGAATTTGCTGTGACAATTTCGATAATATTGATTTTAGCAAAAATTCGTTCAAATAAATATTCCATCGTTGAGTAACGATCTCCAAAACGATAGTCCATTAAATTTTTTTTTGTGCTTTTCGAGATTTCGATGTATTAAATTTGTAAAATAAATATTACGTTCTGTTAATGTTGAAATCCATTACGGGATTGGTTAAAATAATTAAGTAATCCGGACATTCGTGTATTTGAGAATTTCGCATAGTTACCTTATTTCAGATTCTTTTGTGGATTAATTTGTTCTACAACCTTGATGTTATTTTTGGACAATATCAAGCCAATATTTATCAACAAATATCGATAAAATTGGTATAAAGATAGGTAAAAGAAAACACACATGTAGGAGTAATATGAAGGTATCATAATAAAAAAAAAGTTTCAGATAATTTTGTTTGCCGTCTATTCTTTTTCACGGTGCAATCCATTCAATATGTTTATTCCTCGCAAAGTTTCTTATCTTTATACCTTTGGATAGGTATCAGTCATTTAAGATTCATAAACACGAGAACAGGACGATACAGGCGTTCAGATAATTTTAGTCTACGTACATTTTCGTTTATCTCTCTTTATGATAACTTTATCAACATCATTTGTTAATAAATGTTGTTTATATCGTTCAAGGATAACATCAAGATTATAGGAAAAGGTAATAAATTCATGAAAGAAGCTAAAGTCGTAAGATGTTTATGCAAAATCTGCAAATACCTAAATGTCCAAATACTTATGGACGAGGGTGTACTTCTTATAAAACACTAGCCGGATAATTATTAAAATTGTTAAAATTATATATATGATAGCTAAAGCATACCTACCTAGCCGTGAAATTTTATCCTAAAATCTATCGTTCTAAAAATTATGATAAACCAATGCATTCATAGAAATTACATTGATTGGAACGAGATCCTTGTAACAAATCAGGATTACTACTTGCAGGATCTACAAGAAAGCGATGTTCATCACTGTCAACTAGTGAATCCTGTTAATTTCGAACAATTAACTCTCGCTCATTTCCAACTAGTCATCCTTCTTACTAGGTTTTTACAAGTGAGCATCTTGTAATTAGTGTTCATTTCTTCATGTGCGAATCTGTGTAAGCCAACGACAATAATTAGTTTTATAGCAGGGTGTAATAGCTCCTGTAACAACGAATTCAGTGGGTTGATATAATCGTCTCCATTGTATATTGCGTGTAGGTAAAGTACTTTTAGTCAATTAGCAATATTTCCTCCAATTAGTAGATTGAACATAAACTTTAAATAAGACATTGCAAGATGACATTCAATGGAGTTGTTCATCCTTCAAGTTCTATTTATCTTATTGTATTTTCTTTCATATATTTATAAAAAAGAAGAGAAAAAGTATTACCCATTTATATGTAGTAAGACAACGGCAATAAAATGTTGTAATAAGAATTATAAAAGATTTGGATATTTATCATCATTATAATATGTGATAACATGTCATAGTAAAGATATAAAGTAAATAGTAAGCCTTAATGGTAGCAGGTAGTTCAGTTGTAGTAATCAGCAAATTACACCTATGATCATCTCATCATCGTCATTACGGGACAGTCGCATACACTCTCGCAATTAAGCTACTCTCTTAGTACACCCCGTGGGCTACAAGCGCATGAAACTGCAGATCATACATTACAAAGACACGTGTTCGCGGGATATGTGAAATCTGTATGAGGAAATTAAAAATCAATCTTCTTAATACACGCAACAAACTCGTGTTATTTATCTATCCATTTATCTGACATCGATCTAAATTTGATATCAAGGGAGAAATTAAGTTAGAAAAATAAAGAACGGGTGAGGATTAAGGAAACTATTCAACTTCTGTGTCGTGTTATCGTGCTACATACAATTATATGTATAATTGCAAGTATTGAATATACACGATTATTAATAACTGTCCATAGCGCAATTGTAATTGTGTACGATGTCATCACTTTATTATTGATCTTACGATACAGTAGTTGTCATTTGATTTAACATTTCGCTAGTCAAAATCTTTCTCCAATCTAATATATCCACTGTGTCCTTTCCAAAACCACAAGAAATTGATTATTTTTATATCTGTTAATTGGTCATTAAAATATTCGTACGATCTATAAAACAAATCCAGTACACGACATGTGCTCGTGTAAACCACTCTAAATCGAAACAATCGGTATTATCCCACGTGTTTTCACTTAATCGTAACCCGGAAATAAATCATACACGAACCCCGCTGACCGCGGTTGATTGATTTTCTTTTCCTTTCGCGACGAGTTTCGACCGTGACATATTTCCCGTTAATCAGACCGAGGTCGAAACTTTTTCCATTTGTTTCTCTTTCGGTCGTGGCCACCTTGGTCCCGTCGTTACTTCAACTTTCTCGGCTGCGCCTCCTTTTTTCCCCGGCATGCTCGTTGAAATATTTAACCGACCGCAAACTTTTTCGAAGTGTACGGGGTCAAAACGAAACGTAGAGTCGGCACGACGATTTGTTAGAGGCTGACTGTGAGACCGTGGAGAAATTTTATGAATACGCGATGCAAATTCCTCGCTCGTGACGATAGCGTTTCCGTCGTTTCGAATCGTGCGCGAATTACCTCTCGCTCGGAACTGAAAATTGCAGTTACGCTTAAAAACTTCCGTTCGAAGATCGATACAAATCGAGCATAAATGCTCAACTTCTCTGCTCGATTTATCTCTTAACGCGTTACGCGGCTGACAGCGCGCCTGTCGATTCCGGATTCCGCCATGTTCTTCGCTTTTCCTTACAATAACGTGGAACTTGAGGCACGTTCAACCGAAGCTACGTCTCCAACGAATAGAATGCTTCTCTGTTCTTGAATAGTTCCGTTTTAATTAAGTAAAGCGGATTATTCGAAAATGTTTTAAGGTGTTTATTATTTCATTATGGAGTTTTTCACGTGATTTAATTTTCAAATTAGTTTTCTAGATTCCATAATTTACCGACTTATGATCTATTTCATATTTGCAGACACTGAAGTTAACTACAAGTGATTGTATTCGGTTTCAAAATATTTTGATTAATATAAAATTTACTATATGAGTCTCGAATTTTGTTTTCAGTCGTAGTATTTTTAAATGTAAATTGCGTGTAATATTTGAATATTTTATATTCGATTATTGTACAATAACAAACAACAGTTTATCATTCAAAGAAATTTTGCACGTATTCCTTTGTTCTACGCCGTATTGAAAACGTAAGGAATTTCGTTGCTTTGAAGAGGAAAAAGTTAATAGCGTATGAGGAAATTGGGGCGAGGGAAAATTCCGTTTGTAAGTGAACAAGAATGATCGCGGAAAACACGCGTAGAAAATACTTAAAATCAATTTCGTAATTTTTAACTAATTTGTAGTGTTTTTTAAGCAAGGTGTTTGGTTTACCAACTTTAATCCCTATTTTTTTTTGTCTGTCGTCACTCGCAGCCTTCCTTTCTCTCCTGCGGTTTTTGTACAAGGGAATAATGAATGAAGGTTGGTATATGTCATAAGTGTATATAAGTACGTGGCAAAAATGAAAACGCGATGGAAGAAAATATAAGATTACCTATTTTAAGCTTAAAAATGAAACAGTGCTGTGCAAATATTTGCATGTTTCTTAATAAGCTGCATAATGAATTGTCGTTCGTGTGTAAAATCGTTGTCATAAACCTTCAGAAATAATTTCTTACCATTTTGTGTAATGGTAATTTGAAATTATTATTGTAATACTACATCGTAAGCCGTTTTGAAAGGAAAATTATTCTGAAAAAAATTTCATTACGTAGCTAGTATAGTTCATAATTTATAAATAATTTTCATTCATTTTTATGTACATAATATATTATAATTTTATGAATCGAGCAAGAATTTCTAATTTTTTGTTATAATCCTATACATCTAAATTAAATTTGAGTTTGCATGCAGTATTAAAATATTGATGTAAAAATAGACTAGAGACAAACATAATTTTTTTGTTTTCGAGAGCACAATTCTACTCTAACGACTACATCGACAAAAACATCGACAATTTTAAAGTAGAAGGTTCTTATCCATTTTTATTAAATTAACATCGTTTGAATTTCTCGGAAATTATTGTTTGATATTTACTTGTAATAGCCAGTACTATGAACATATTACGTGACTGTACAAGTTCCTTTTCAAGAGAGACATTTTGCCGAGTCGTCGGTTTAATGTAGTTCGCAATTCTATTAAAAGTCGTAGCCTTCTTCTCTGCGTCCGTCTGAAAACTTTAACAAAAGCTGGCGTTAATGTCAGAAAGAAGGATTTTCATCGAAGCAGTACGTAAACATTCTTTGTTATTAGGTCAGTCTATACTACTTTCGATGAAACTTTGAAATTTCATAAAATGCGTCAGTCTTTTTTCTCACGCCAACGATACATTTTTATATTTATTATTAGTTAGCAATTTTTTATAGCTTCCTTCGTAATTTTCTTCGGAGTAAAATGTCCATTAACTGTCCTGATAAGATTCAAATGACATCTGAAGTATAATATTTTCAATCTATTTGTGTGTTTTAATAATAATTTTCCTTAAGTAAAATGTGATTAAGAAAATGAAATTGTCACGAAATCACATTGTAAATAATTAAATTATAATTGATTAAATTACTGTTTAACATAATTAATTAAATCCTCTTTCTTGGTCACAAATCTTTATAATTTATTTTCATGAATTTAAATATTCGTGCATTCCAAGATAAATGTCCCAAAAATATCCTGAAATGTTCTGCACTTCAGTCTACAGACTTGATCAGCATTTCCTCTGAGTGGCTCGAACGTAGTAACTTTCCTATGATTTTTCAGCAAAGGTCTATGCATACACCACACATGTATCTTTCATATTATTTATTTAGTGCATTAAAGTATTTCACCAAAATTAATCGAACTCTTCTCCCGTGTAATGACCAGCCTCCAAAATATTCTGCAATTTTTTGACAAACAAAATAAGAAGAGGAATTCGCGAGAAAGGCTTGACATTTAATTCGACTCTGCTACCCCCGAATCGGCGGTTCTATTCGCGAAGTAAAGAGCGTCCTCGAGAATCGCGACCATGCCCGTCATTGAAGTCCTCTCCGGGCTATGACAGAAAGTTTCTACGGCAACTATGAACGGGAAAGCACGCTAAAATATTACTCGTATCGCAAAAAAGCCACTTCTCTCGGGAACTTGATGCCCATCCCGACGATTTGCCTACCACGAAACTTATTCCGTTACCCGGTTGCATGGTGCGCGCTCCCGCCTCTCTCTTCTTTTCTTTTTGTTTTCCCTTCCTCTTTCTCCACCTCTATCTCCCTTTCTGCTAACGTTCTCCGTCGTTCGCGTTTGTGATTGGAGTGGAGACTGTTTCGAATATCCTTCCGGTAGCCGGCTGTTATTTCAAACAACTCTTTCTGTACGCTAGGTTCTCGCCGTGTAAACGCGATACGCGTATCTGACTGAAAGGGAACTGCCTCGCAGGAAGCACCCACGTATAAAACAAAAGAGAGGGTCGCCGGTACTGTTTCCGTGATATGTTTCTCGCTCACAGCTCACAACCACACAATCTTGAAGCAAAAGTATTTCGTCATAAGCTAAACTTTTACGGATGACGTTTAATAGATCGTTTAACCGGTTGGTGTTATGTTATGCGAAGGAGGAGCGTGCAGGCTGCTGGGTTCTACAATAGATTGCTTAAGTCTTTACGGTTTTGGAATTTTAAGGTGGTAGTGTTACATATTTACTATGGTATAGAGATTTGAGAAGGATTTCTCGATATATTAACGTTTCTTGTTTTTTCTTCTTTTGATATATTAGTAAATTTTCTACTCGGCGTCTTTGCGCCATAATTTTCTTCTTACTGTCGTTCTTACCTCTTGTCTAGAATGATAGAATTTGTTATTTAGTATCTTGTAGTAAGTTTTCTTAAACTATTGGAACTCTTTTTTAATATTTTTTATGGTTCTTTATATATCTATAATTAGCATCGTTACTATACCGCGAATGTCCATAGAATTTTATATTTTTATAAATGGAACTGAAGAAATGGAAGTTGAATAAAAATTTCATGCTCACTTTCTACATAGCGTAGAGAATATGCTGTTTTGAGTATTTTATGTGTTTTTGCATATTACGCGCATTCTGTAGATTTTTGCACTCTTGAGCTTCCCATAAATACATAAATATCTGCAGTCTAGCAGTTACGTTATTTCCTCATTACTAGAATTCTTTCTCCCATAAACGCCCTATGAAAGATGGGCTGGAATCGTTCCGTGCTAGGATTACTTCTCAAATGTGAAAACTTTTCTAAGTCTTCATTTCGTCACGCTAAGATATACTCTAGGAAAATATTGTTGAAGGAAAGTTCCCGGAATGATCGATTATTCTCCCATCATTGATTCAAGGTGGACACTGTTCATGAAGAAAGAAATGAAAGTCGACTCGTGACGCTTACTGTGGTTAAAGGGGTTGATCAGTATCGAACTGAGAAACTGACAGAAGTTTCTCTGTTCTTAAAATATTTCGTCGTCCTATAAGTCAAAAGAAGAAAATATATTTTGTCACTGAGTAAATGCGCTTTGAGATCAATCAAACTAAATAATTCATAGAAATATTTAATTAAAATGTCACTACCTTTTCATACTTAAACCAATTACATTCGTCCTTTCATATCATTTGAACGAAATTCTCTGAACTTATTCACAGATGGACCTCTACCTTTGTTAACTTAACAATGAAGTTCACCATATTGTTCAAAATCATGCAAATCACATCTCATTGAATGTCCTACTTTTGTTAATTAAGAAAGCTAAATTCGTCATATACTTTTGAAAGTCATCCAAATTATATCCCACGCATTAACTTCTATCTTTACTGATTAAAACAATCGTGCTTGTCATATTTCCCAAAATTCTGCCAATTATATTCTATGCGTTCTAACTAGAAAGACAATTAATCATATCTTGACAAATTATTCAAATCCCGTTCCATGCATTAAGTTTTTACCCTAAATTGAAACAATTGAGTCTATCGTATTTTTCAAAATCATCCGAATCCTACGCATTGAACTTCCAGCCCTAAATTGTACAGGGAGATATTTAGCATCCCGTCCACGGGGACTTATTCAGCGCGACGCTAGTCCGAAGTACGGGAATGCATTGCAAATTTTATCACATTACCGGGGCGATTCAATGTTGCTCGATCAGCGAGGCAAACACCTCCGAAGACGAACGCGTCCCATCAAGGATTTCGCGTTAATTTCCATTGTAATGAAGATAGAAACGAAATTCTGCGTCCGTCATCTGGACCTGACGAAATACAATTAAAAACTGAAAAGGCGCGTAATGTCTTTTTAATGTTAAAGTTGGTGAGGGGAGGCGACTGACGAGAAGCTGGAGACGAGGTAGTGGTGTTTCCAAGGTCTATCACGTTTACAGGGCGGGGGAAAGAAAGTTTCTTGTCTTTTTGGAGGCTAAAAAACTGCCGCCGACAAAGTAAGCGTTTGTTGAAACGAGAGACTGCCTCATTATTCATAAGTTCTGCCAAAGGGTCTCAGTTTCTCCGCCCTCGCTTCGTCTCAGCTGTTAAAGAAGAAAAGGACACCGCCATCGTCGCCGCTCATTTTGTCGGTGATGCGATTTACTCGGGTTACAAATCGAAAGTGCTCTCCTGGTGATCCTTTCGGATAGTGACTGGGCTGTTTATGACACGAAAGAGGATCACGTAGAAAGATAAAATAAGGGGATCAAGATGGCTGCTATAATTATTCGGAGTACAAATAAAACGGTTAAATATTCGTTTGGCTATTCCTTTTGTAGACAGAATAATTGATTACAGGGCACGGAATATATACATTCTAGTTTAACCGCGGTGCTCGAATTCTTTTTATGTCTCCATCTCTTGGTTTAATTTCAACCGAGAAAAAAGACTTTTGATGTTTCGAGGAAATCTTTAGCGTATAATTAAAACGAGATATCGCTATTCTTTCATATTCTCCTCAAAAGGAAATGTTATACCGACGGAAAACATACAGTAGAGAAACAAGCTTCCATCCGTGTGTTTTACATCAAAAATTATTTAAATTCCCAGAAATGAGCCATTATAAATCCATAAAAGTACGAAAAATTACGAATTGATTATTCCGTACCATTCTGCTCTCGTGTTCAACAAACTCACGTATCCACGAAAAATGTGGAATTCATTTCCACTAAACCATCCTCCCAAAAGGAAGATAGCAATCACCGTTCACAAATCTAAAAAAAAAGTTAGGAACAATTTAACCAAAAGATTTATCCAAATCCGAAACGAATATAAATTCTGCGAATATCACGTTGATTTTCTTTTATCTAGGAAAGCACAGAGAGAGAGAGAGAGAGAGAGAGAGAGAGAGAGAGAGAAGGAGAGAGAGAGAGAGAGAGAAGGTGGGAAAGTGAGAGAAGAAAGAAAAAATTCTATTCCATCTAGCTGGTGTCGGTTTTTTTGCGTGAGAGGAGAGGGAAGGAGGATGCGTGAAAATGGAAAAAAATAAAGTATAATGCTGGCCATTCTCCAGCGGAAAGAGGATGGGCGGTCACCGTTTGTTAGAAACAAAAAGCTAATGCGGGGATACGCGGCATTGGATTCCGATCGACCATTACAGGACGATCGATTCTGGTTTTATCTTCTGTTGACTCGATGTTAAGCGAATCGCTCGTTCAAAGTCCCCTTCGAACGACAAATGGTTGTTGGTGACACGGAACGAGTATCGAGGAGGCGACCAGGTACACGATTTCACCTACGCGCTACACATACCATACCATGTACAGGTATTTCTAAATCGGGTCGATTGGCGGCCTCCACTGATGATGCGCGTTACGTTCGAGGGGTTGACCACTTGAAGTGATAATTTTTTCTGCTGCCAACGGAGCAACACCCCGGAGCATTACGCGGCCGACATGTTGGCTCCGCAACCTGTTTGTTATGTTAGACGAGGTAATTTGTTGTTTCCCAGAGTTGGACCGATGCGATGGTCTTTCGAGAGCCACCCACGGTGGCTATACGCTCTGGTATATTCGCGAAGCCTGCGATGCGACGGAAATTGAGGTTGAAATTGCAGTTTTTGAACGGATTCTAACTCTACAAATAATCAGAAATGCTTGTTAACTCGAATCACAGACCTGCGAAACCTTCCATTCGAAGACGAACGTAGTTTCGCTATTTCAATTTGTTGGGTTTGTCCGCGTGAAATAGTTTCAGTGGAATAGGTTGAGGTTTTTTTGTGGGAAATAGTAGGAGAAAATTCGTGGAGAAATATGGTTGGACGAAGCTTTTTATAACTTTGTGCCTTTGAAGGATGGTGTTGTGTTTGGAGAATTTAATAATATTGTTAACAATATTATTTCAAAGGAATTAAAATTTAGTGATTTTACACTAGGATATTTGGAACTTCTAAACGTTTTAAGGAAGAAATTTCAAACTTATTTATCAGAAGGAGATAGCGCAAATAATTGATAATTGATAAAAACGAAAAAATAATATCTGTAATTGTCATTCTTCAAATTCCAATTTATTGAGTTAATTTATAGGGTATGGCTCCTGAGAAACTCATATTTAGGTGCATATTACAGATCGAGATTTATATTAATTTGCATGATAATAAACAAATCGAAATTAACATACAACTTTTTTCTCGATCAGAGGCAAATAATACATTGGTTCCGCGAATAGCATTTTCCCTTAAATAGCACACCTCGTGCACATACGAGCATGGAACAAGAACCCGAAGTTGTCGAATACACTGGCATCGGTATAATTTGCAAGCAAGATAAATAGGAACTTTATCGATTCCCGTGGAGGTTGGTGTACGCGCAAAAGCTCGCCTCTCGCAAATAATTGCATAAATTGAGACCCATAGAATAGCCGCGGAATAGCAGGTTAGCACTGTGAGGGATTCAGCAAGAGGCACGATAGAAACGGAGCAACCGCCATAATAAGGGGGAATGAAGCACGTACTACGTATATCCCATTATACGTCACATGACAGAATATTCATCGGTTGAGAACTTGCTAAATAGCGAATTTACTATCGCCTGCATTCACAACCGATCGGAAGTAAATCTCTGTGCCGAAGAGAGAGAAGTTCGAACGGTCGCGGTATTCCAGATTGAATTTCCTTTGATTACCAGATACAGCTGCCTAGTGATTTACCGTAAACCACATGATCTTTCGATATAATGGTGGTTCAGAAGAATAAAACGTTTGTTGACACTCGTCTCCCTATATGGCTGACACAAAGGATATATAGAATATTTATGCGAATATTCGAAGAATAAAAAGAAGCACTTTACTAGTCACAATAGTTGATTTGTTATCAAGTATCGTTTGCGTAAAACATTTTAAAGTGTTAAATACTCAACAAAAGTTCTGGAGATTATTTTGAAAAAGAAATATGTATACGCAGTGGTTTGATAAAATGATTATATAGGAAAGATTTTAGTGATTTTCGTTCCCTTATTCTATTGACTTTATATTTTCAATTTAGATTTTTTGATTGTAACTTTATAATACACTTGTTTCTTTTAGAGAAAAATTTAAAGTTTCAAGGCTGAAATTCTTTGAGACGTATTCTGCTTGTTTATTCACTACGGTTCACTAATAAATTAAAGAGTATCAGCACACACAGACGAATAATACATTTTAGATCCATTTATTTTATTACGGTACTGTATAAAATACTATACAATTTTTGTCACTTTAGTTTCAGCTATTTTTTTTAATCCGTCTATCGAATTAAAGTATATTGACTTATCGCTTGAAAGGTCTTTTCGGATGGATTACGGTTGTGTATTTTCTATTTGTTTGCATGTATCCTCACTTTTTTCGTCTCTATAAACTGAAACAGACTTTATAACTTTTTCAAATGGAAGTATTTTTTATAACATTCTAATAGATTTTCCGTGATTTGCAGCATACACATACATATTCTTTATTAAATTTCATTACATTTCTGAAGAGGATTCGCGGTTGTTCGTAATAATAGTATCGATTTCTTGTTTAATTATAACAGAGCGATGAACGTAGCTTCCTTGAAAAGTTTAATATATCTTACCAGTCCTGCGGGATCGGTACAGCGGTTTCACGAAAATTCGCGCGAATCCCACGGCAGCAGCGCGGTAGTCAACGTGTTAATTTTGAAATTTTATGCGAGTTTGCATGGCGAATTGCTATGCTGTCAGGCAACGAGGTTCACTCGTATCAAACAGACCTTCATTCTTTTAAACGGTGAGGTGCTGCGTTTTAAGTTGTAACGCGTGAATACCGGCTACCATTTTTCATATAACGCGACGCGGAGTAAGGATGAAACACCTTCTGACATTGTTTATTAACAATATCTCTCTTACGATTTAAAAATCAACAGTTCTAAAGAAGCAAAATTATAACTTGCCTATTGAAGCTTGAAAATGATTAAACAACTGAAAATAAAAATTCGACATAAACTGTTGGATTAATAAATTCCTGTTCTTGTGTATCCCAAAGAGAACAATTGAATAACGAAATTTTTCTGAATGTAGCTCGTCGTCCAATCTTTAAGGGGACATTCCACTGTAAAACACTATCTATTATTTAACTGGATATTCTACTGCAGACACGCTTAGCATCTTTTCACGAAGATCTATTTCCAATCACTCGTAGTAGCTCAATAATTTTCGTAGAATGTTAGAAGATAATAATTGCAAATGAAATGTAGTGTCGCTATTTTCCCGCATAGCAGTGCACGGTGACACGCTACGCTTCCATATCTGGCAAAGACACATACACGTATAAGATTTCGCGTGCAATATCCGTGAGCAAATTACAAGGAGTTCAAACATTTCCACCCCATCAAAGAGTAAATAAAGCGCTTGCAGTATTTAAGGAGCAAACATATCTTTCCGAAAGAATCCTCGCGTCATATAGAACGACGCATAACGTTCAAGCTGTGTCTTTTCTTCAGTTTTTTTCTCTTGCCACTATATATACATACGATAGTTTATATACTATTTTTTACTTAATTTCAAGTCATTTTAGCAAGTTAGTCGAACAAACAATTTCCTATTGATAGACGATAGAAAAAGTAAAAGAGCGACGTATTACGATAATTTATTTTAAATTTAGTTAAAGACACGCAATACTCGCATGTTGATGTTTTCCCACGAAACGAATGAAACAACACTTGAGACAGGGACTCCGTTATTGAAATATTATTAACGCAAACAACTTACCACAGATTAAATGATAATATACTGACAAGAATCACGCGATATTGCGTGCAAATTATCGCTTATTCAATTATTTTCTGTCCCCTTAATTTTTCATATTCCGCCCAGCCTATCTTCGCCACTCTCATGAAATATGATCCTCGTCTGTAGCTTTTTAATTAACCCTTCAATGCTAATATTGAAATTACATTGATTATCACACAGCAATTTAATAATTCTTGATGGAATGCGTCTTCATGGCAATGTAATCATTCCGTTGTCTGTTGTTTGATTTCACTCGAATGTAACAATGTCTCGTTAAAGTAGTGATGTTAGAATTTCAGTACTCGTTCCGTATATTTTCATTATGAATTAAATTACCTATGAGGAAGAAAAGTTCATCCTTCTTCGATTGTGAAATATGTTCGTGAAATTTACACGGAAATATAAATATTCGAAATTGCAATACGTTTAATTAAAAAACTACATAAACACGAAGATACGTGAATATACTAAAAAAGTAAATCTCCCGAATAATTAACGTATTTAATCACGATGTGCAAGGATATGATATTAAATAGCAGGATATTATAATATTGTATGAGCGATTTGATAATTTTCTCCAATGATATTTTATGTAATATACATATGTGAGCGTGGATTTTCATTCATAAATATTGGGACACACGTTGATTTCACGCGGGATTAACAAGCAATCTTAAATTAATTGAAATCAATTTAATCAAGGAAACTTGTTTATACTTCTCAAAATTCTGCTTCTTAACAGGTTATTTCTAATTACACAGAAAAATCCTATTGTTTAAATCAGGAAATTAACAAAAATATACTTATCATGTTTTCCTCCTGCGATCTTTACTTATGAACGGGATTGTAATATATAGTTAATTTTAATTATTATTAGTGATACGAACGTCAAGTCGATTATGAAACAAATATCAGTGACACGTTCGCAAGATACGTGCAAATGATGAAGGGACAGGTGTAATCGTTGTATTAATTGTGTAACGCGTTGTAACACTGGCAGTTGCACTGACGAAGTTTTGCCTCGATGTAACGGAGAGACGCGATAACGAACCACGTGTAATCGAGCGATCCTACTGAACGATGAGCTGAATACAATGAAATACCGTAGTAATTACTTGCTCCTTCCCTTCTGGCGATAGCTCGTCGCGTTTCTAATTTAGATTTCCTTTGCCCTTTGTCTGAACAAAGAAACACGTCTTTGCGCGTTTGTATGTGTGAACAATTAATTCACTGAAAGTACTCTCTTATTTCAATGGATGAAAATATCTGTTTCACTGCTCCTCAGATCCGTACGCTGAAGATTTAAAGCTGCCCAATGATTTCACTTTAGTCTCTGCTTGGATATCACGGTTGATGTACGTTTTGCTTTTCCATATTCCATTGCAGCTTATTAATTGTTTGATAGAATGCTTCAGGGTTTGAGACTCGAAACGAGTTGTTCAAATTCAAACGATTTGTCTATCTGAATCGAAACAAGTTGAAAATACTCTATCAAATTGAATTCGATTTTGAATTCAAAAATTTGTGTTCATACAATTGAAATGTTAGCCCGAAAGTACATTTAGTCGATTTATCGTTATTGATTATATGTAATTTTCAGGTTATTTTATTTTAAATCCCAGATATTATCTTAAACTGTTACTGAAGATTTAATTTTATTTTTTAAATAATTTCTCGCGTGATTTAAAAACGATAGATTGTTAATATATCGTTCTTCAACGTATGCAGAATAATTTCAACTTATTGTTACGATGACATTATTATCATTACGTGCGCAAATCTTGTCGGTGAAGATACAAATGATTGGTAATATTGTTGAATTGAAGGTTTCATACTCGCATAACGCATAGTCATAAAAAATCCAAGTCTGTCTGCCTACTCTAAAAAGAAAGGAGACGAAGTTCACTCTGGAGAGCGTAAAAATGTCAGAAAATGATAACGTAAATGGAATTGGAAAGTGACTGGCAAAAAATTTACAACCTAAAAAGCTTCAATCTATGCGTCTCACAGAAGTGCATAACAGGAAAACAAACCTGCACTTTGTCATTCGCCCTGGGGAGCTATTTTCTCGAGACACAATAAACAAAATCTTAGAATCTTACCATCCACTGAAGAAAGAAGGGAAAAGGGATAGAAACCGTATTCCTCGGATTCAGATAACTGGCAATTCAAATATTTACTTCCTACAAATTTTTATTAGATTCTAATAAAACCTACTCGCCGGCTCCTTAACTGGACAATCTTATAATTACAAAACCGATGGCTATTAAGGATAAACCAATCTCAAATAATATATAATTTATTTTCGATAGAAATAAATCGAAGCATTATAATATAGGGGCGTTATAAGTAAAGAAACAACGATATTGTATACATGAAATTGGAAATTCAAATCACGAGTTAGTTTGTTTTCTCAATTAACAAAGCGTACCAAGTCGATTTTAGATACACGTCAGTTTCCATTGGATGGCCGCTTGGACTTACGTTACTCAAATTGAAGTGATTTCAAATAATGCGTGTACTATATATTAGATACTGAGTATAATAATTTGATTTTATCATATTTACTTTCATCAATAAGTAAAATAAATTACAAACGGAAACAAACGTTTCTTCATTTCTCTCTACGTTTCTAGGAATAGATTTGCGCTAAGTAGTTTATTACTGCAACATCCCTCTATTATTATTCGTATCTTAGCTTTTGTATTTTCGCGTTATCACTGTATTTGAAAACCATTTCGAATGATCGACTCGTAGAAATCGGTTTCGGCGAAAGCCAAAATTTCATGTTATTCCAGACGGATGATTAATGGATTATCATTGTGTACAGTAGGAAATGTTTGAGCGTGGAACGAGCGTTCCAATGGCATCGCGAGTATGTTTCAGTTTTAGCAACGTTGCTGTCTCACAGAATTCCCGTGAATTACGAGTACTAGGTATTCTTAAAGCTTCTCACGTAATGAGAGTCTCCGGGATATAAGGAACGGAGAAGCTTCCAGGTTCGAAATTCATTAACGGAACCTACTCCTTGCTTTTGCAGTCTCCGTCTACCTTACCCTCGGCTTCTCCACTTGTCCTCTTTCACCCTTCACCTCCTATTCTCGTCTACCGCCCTTCCTGCCGCCTGGCTGTGTGCGAACCGTCGCACTTGTGCCGCTGGGATAATGGTATTTTTATAGGTTTACTTGTTTCTCACCCGGTAAGTGGACACAGTGATCGACCGCGCTAATTATTTTCAGGGATAATCCGGCCGATGGACGTTTTCTTTTCGTCGTTGTCGTTGAGAAAATAACGGGCTGCTTCCCTTGGATACATCGATTAATTTCGCCTGGAGCTACGATTCCACTCGACAATATGTTTTCATTCCGTGGCCCCCTTCGAAAATCGATCTATTATGAGTAGACTTCAGATATTTATGCATTTGTAAGAAATCCAAATGTGCAAAAATATATGAAATATATATGCCATTGACTAAATGTTTGCATTGCAAAAATATAAAATGATTAAATGTGCAAAAATATACAAAGTATTTATTATATCGGCAATAATATACATATAACTAGTTTCACACTTTTGTCTGGGAATATGTCTATTTACGTACCCTACTTCTTCATGTCTCCATTTATACAGTAGATTACTCTTTCTTATTTAGACCTAAGAAACAGTCTATATTTTTTCATAATTTATGAAAATACTTTTTCGTGATTACATTTGAAAGTTCCTTCAAATAAATATTATTTTCAAGTACATCTATTTTAAGTATCTCCTATATATAAGTGTCGACACTACAACGCCTCAGTAATTTATGTTACATATCTCGTTTTAATATCGGAATAAAAATTGTAACTATAGTCAGATATAATTCAAAAATACGTATTGTTATATAACAAGTACCTTGAACATAATATCGAAATTTCGCGCCACATCCTCGATACTAGTCGTAGAAAAGTACCAATAATGCAACTCGTTGAACTATGCGGTATTCGACACTAATATCTGAATCCTTGTAAATTGTAATTACATTCAGGATACAACTCAAATATTTCGCAAATGCCAGTAATACCGTATTCTTGAACATCGTATGCAAAGTTCGCGCAACATCAAAGAAACGGGAACTGTCCATGAAACACCACGAATTCCATTGTAAAGCCGAAACAAAACCAGCAATTCCTACCATCGTTGAATAATCAATAGCACGGCTGCCGGAAAATTTACATGGACGAAGGCGGTGATTTTGAATCTTGTTAAATTTAATTACTTCCAACAAAGGGGATACGGGGATGGGGTTATGAAGGGTGTCGGCGTAGAATCAAGCGACCGCTGGGTAAATAATTTTCTGCTACTTTTTCTCTCCTCGCAGCAGCAGCTAAGGGATGGTAGTTTTAACTAATTTTGAATAAAGTCTATTTCAACCGGAACGACGCTTAAAACGTTTCATTTTGTGCGTGAAAGAAATGCAACGGCAGGCAAATAAAAAGCGCAGCGTAAGGAAATTTAGTCTAATGGAAGCTTTCGAAGAGCTACCCGGGCTAGTAAGAGAAGATAAATAATACAGAAACGTAATGCAAATAGTAATGGAAAATAAATTATGATAATAATGTTGCAGAAATATAGTCTTCTTGCGGTTCGATACAATTTGAAAATTTTATGCAATAACTTGCATCTTTTCCCTTTATTACTGTATATTGAAGCAAAGAATGGGAGAGAAAAATGTATTTTTCTTTGTATATATAGTACTATTTGTACACATTCATTGGATTTTTATGAATAACTTGATTCATGGAAGCATAGAAGAAAATTATTATCCACGATACTTAATTTTATCAGTGAAGGATCCTAACTATATAAATGTATATGCTATATATGCAGGACAGTCCGCAAAGAATATTAAGAAGAAATTAGTTTTCACTCGTTTGTAGAGTATTATGCTTTTGGTCGCACATCGTATCAGTATTCCGCCAGCTAATGTTATTGCAACCCTTCATACGAAATTATTAGAATGAACCGGTGGAAACAAACTGATAGGCCCATAATTAATTAAAACTTGCGACGTAAAAGACTCGACCGGAGCATTTTATCTATTTTGCTTAACCCGTTGCATTTTCGCTGAAAATTATGAAGAGAATTTCCGAACTTTCGCCTGACAAAATTATTGACACACTACCGACGATAAATTATCGTTGGTTCGCCACTTTGTGTTCAATTCATCGTGATACGAGCAACTCAATTTAATTGAAATATATAACGTGCATATTTTCTTCGGAATATCGCGAAGCCGTGCCAAAATGTAATTAATGTAGTTAATGATTATACGTATATATGTAATACAGATAACTTGAGTCGACATCGAATCCATGTATATAGTAAACAATAAATTATCGAACAGGGTAAACACAATATCCGAAAGGTTTGATCTGCCAAGTATTAGAAATTATTGTGAGAATTAGCAAGTGGCATTGTATAGATTTCTCTTCTATAATATTACGATTTTATATCAAATAAATTAATCGGATAATCTGTAATTTATAAAAGTCACTTTATAAAAGATTATTTATTAAAAGATTTCATTTGTTATATCACTAAACTTCTTTCGTTTATATAAAGGAATCTACAGTGGTTCACGAAAATATTGGAATATTTAAACTAAAAAACTTTTATGTCACGTAGGTAGAAAATTTTCATACCTCACTTTCTCGAAAACTTAATTTCGATCGACAAAATTTTACAGTTCATATTCTTTTTTCTGTAGAAGATATCATTTAATATACATTTGTATAATAATTTTGATTGTTCCCTGTCTATTTGGCAATGGAAGCAGAGGTACACAATTGGCATGAGAAAAGTTATACGTTTGACACTCGACAAACTGAACGGTTTTATAAAATTTCGCGTGATTGTTACTTGGAAAAATCGTTTTATACCCGCTACGATATCTTAGTACTATTTGATTGAAGGCGGTTAGAATTGGTGCCGAACGAAATGGTCCTATGAAAAGAGTTTCAACGAGAACTAGGAACTACGATTGATCCTCGAGATAGCTTCGATCTGGTTGCAGTTTGCTAGATACCTGACTCTTCGAAAGCTATTTTTCGATATCTATTGATGCATCTGCCTGGTTTTCGTGCGTCGATCTACTGCTTCTTCTAGTTCTCGCATTTCCTCGTTTATTTCGACTTTTCGTAGAACTACTTCTCTTACGTTTTTTTTCTATCCTTCTAAGGAGATTTATGATCGTTCCGTCGAAGCTATAACTCGCTCACGGTCTTCAATCGTTTCTCGTTCCACCGTTAACGATTATTGAGAAATGATTTCTATGATTTGTGAAATAAGCTTATTATATTCTCTTTTGTTATGTATGACTTTGATTATAACTTACGGAACACTTGATAGAATCGTAGATTGTATTAGTTTTAGTTAAAAATACGTTTCGAGTGTTGTAATTAGCATTTTTCATTATTTCACATTTTTCTAGACGTAATTAAAGAATTGGAATTTTAATAGTACATTATAGTGCTAATATCACTTTACACCTTGCTTGTGTATTTTATGCTGTTTGCTGCCATCTTACACGTGTGTAATGTACACGTATAATTACGTATAATACATATATACACGTATGTATACGTAATGTATATATACGTTATATATGTTAAATATTATGTATATATAAATGTTATAAGTATTATAATGACAAAAGAAATCAAAATAATAATCTTCTTGACGTACATAATGTTCTGACATTAATTCTACTGGAAAATTGTACAACATAGTAACGTCATTTACAAGATAATAAAAAAAAAAATAGAATTTCGAATCGTGCGAAAGAATTTTGAGAATTCGATTTGAAATCTTGTTAATTTGTTGCGAAATTGGCAAAATTATGTAGTTATCAAACAGCAACGGAGTTATTTCGAATGAAAAATGTTGAGAGTGCAGCTTTCAGTTGAAAATATTGGATAACTGTTATATCCGATTTATTACTTCCCTCTGGTATTTGTACAATTAAATGTAAAAATGCACAAGAGTTGTTACAGAAGTTCCTGTTGGATAGTACGGTGCGATTGTACCGTTAGTTTTAATTAAGTGAAGAAAAAAAAGCACATTTCGAATGTTCAACACGTAACGCACTAACGTCACTTAATTATGAAAGGAAAATCTAACGTTTACCAATTTACCCATCTGTTCTGTGCATTTCTCTAATATTTTATTATCTTCTGCATTATATCGTGATTCGTAAATCACATATCTTGTACAGAAACAAGACAATGACGGATAGAATATTCCATATGAAATGTTATTTAAATATAAAGCTTTTTAGAAATTACGTTTTTAATAAAATATCAAAAATTTTGCTTTTCTGTCGCATTCAGTTGGAAGAAATCTCGATAATGACTTTTAGAGACACACATTTTTCGCATTGATTTACTTTTTAAGTTTATTTTAGAATTTTCTACTGTTTTATTATTGCCAATATTACGCCAATCTCTTAACTTTATTCTCAAAATTATCCTTCTGTAACCAGAATTTCATTTGCTTATACGAAGAAATACGCGAATAAAGAATCGACTATAATGTTTTACTTTAACTTGAAATCTGACAAGCAATAGTTATCATATCAATGAATGATTAATAGTTATATATTTAGGAATAATTTACTATGCTTATACACTAGTGTATTAATAAAATAAGCAGTTAGTTTTATTTAGCGCTGCAACGGGTTCAATAAAGATATTCCTTAGTGCATATAAAATATTCTATTTGTTCTAAAAATTTGGGATATGACTGCTTAAAAGTAGGTGTTGTGTGTCATTTAAAACTAAGAGTTCACAAACTAGAAACACGTGATTAATATACATTTCATGTCTGCATAAAATCGGGGATGTGAAAGTTCAGTCAGAACGTATAGTAGATAGAAATACAATTTTCCAGGACGAACGGGATTAAGGTTTGCGATGGCTGCGATCGAAGAGATGGATACAGCCTTACTTGAAATTTCAATAAAAATTTTCATCAATCCACGATTTCCTCTTTTCCACGCTACATCTACAGGTATGTCGTTGGATTACGATTCAATCAGATCGATTTATCGAATTGTTACTCACTCAGTGGCTGCATTTGTTTCAAATCGTAAAAGGGATCGCGTTCATTTTCGAACATTTTAAATTATTATATTAATGAAATAATAATACAAATTATATCTAATCTGTTTGGAAACTTCTTATAAGATACTATAAAAAATTTGATCATATTATATTTTCTTTCATATGAAAGCAAGTAAAAATGATTCAGGAATTTGTCAGTAGTTGCTTTACTCGATAATTTAATTTTCAAACTAAAAGTTTATAAACACCTATCATTAAAACATTAAAAGAAAAAGAACCTATCATTAAAACATGAAAAGAAAAAGAACCTATCACATTATCTAAAAAGACTCATACTTTCAGCATATAATATAAGAACAAGATCCTATTTCTGTTTAATCCTTTCCAATTATAATTCTTCTTCAAAATAAAAGTAAAAATTCCTCTCTAACCATGTTATGCATATTTCACATAAAGTTTCACATAATCTAAATTGCTGATAATTCTATGCGTAAGAATTGATTATAATTAATCCAAATATAATATAAAAGACTTACTTAGCTCTCAAACCCCTTCAGTAAACAATGCACATAAACCAGCAACAACAATCTTTTTCATATTCAAATTCCTTCCTCTCTTCCCGTGTTCATTCAATCATCTTAAATAGACAGAGCAAATTCACTCAGCCACGAAATTCGGTTCAACCTGGGCACACGAAAGAATCGATCAAGACACGAGCCATTTTCCAACCTGCTCGTAAACCTTCATTCGATCCGGTTGGTTAATTATGGAGAAAAAGCCATACCTCATACACAAGTGCATACCATTTTGAGTGATCTTGATACATGCTATCAAGAACAATATCCCGTGTGATGTCAATTATATATATAGTCGTCGCTCAACTTTAGTTAGCGAGATATATATCTTTTGGAGTTTGATGCGAGGAAGCATCTTTTAGAGTTTGGGTTATATCAAACTTTATTTAAATAATAAATAAGATATACAATTTTAATTTATATGCAATTTTATATTATGTTATTATAAGTATTTGTTGTGAAAATCGCAGCCATAATACTAATGGTCGTGTTCGACCATTCACGAACACATTGTCACTCATTCTGCGTGTACGTATTGACACACTAGAATACTAGCATCTTATTGTCAGTCCTTGTAACAGAGATCTCTGCATCTTAGGTTACTGTTTGGCCTTGTACGTTCATCTTTGTGTTTACCCTCTTTATCTGCAGATTCTTGTTTACGAATGGCACAATGGTTATGTGTTTTGAAAACAATGCCTTGTTAGCAATCTCAAGGTATTAGAGACTGTAACAAAAAGAAGAATAAACATGTGCCTTGGTTTAACCAAAATGTAGCCACTAATATCCCTGGCAATTGATGCGACTTTAGGTAATAAAGCAATAACAACCTATCATTAACTTCCTCGCTGCCATTTAACTTCCACATCTCTTTGACTCTTGATCGTTGTTGTCTAACGCGCGTTCCAGGTTTCCAGCAAGCGACAGCTCCCTCGAGGAACACAATATTTGACCGAACAGCCGCGAGAAACTGCGAAGTCCGCGCGTAAATTCGTGATACTCGCGCGTCCTTCCTCGCTGAAGGATGATAACCGGGTCCACGTTTAATACTCGGCGCACGTAGGGACACGTTAGGCCGAGGGAGGACGAAGCAAAGCCTCGGAACATGCCCGCTATAAAGTAGGTTCGCACTTTATCGAGCAAATTCGCACGTAGCGATGGACCAACTGCGGATTTCTAACGAGCCACGATCGTCGTTCGCGCGACCCTCTGACACTGCTAACTGTTGCAACTGCGAATCCACGGGTTCTCGTTTGCAAATGTCGAAACAGGGATTCGCTTTTGTCGTCGAAAGGGTTGACGGAGTTTGTGGTTTCGTCCGGAATTTTGAGTGGAAGGGTGGCTCTGTGTTGCTCCAACACGTGTAAATTAGCTGGATACTGTGAAAATTCCAGTTTTGATTATATTTTTACGAAGAAATATGTTTACAAGTTTGTATTTTTTAAATAAATCTCGTGAGAATATTTTATGTATGGTCCGATTATTCCCTAATTCTTTAACAGAATTTTGAGAAAATTCTTATTCTGTAAATTATATTCTATAAATTTATTTCTTATACTGTTCATCTTCTGCCTCGGATATGTACTTAAATGGTAGTTGAAAGATTAAAAGAGATGCATTAAAAGTGTCAACTGTTAGCTTTCAAATATTTGCCGAAGCTTCCCTAATTCGTATCTTTTACTGTAATTATTATAGGAAGTATAGAAATAAAGTCAATGCAAGGAAATTGAACTTCGTTAAAATTTGTATAAAATCTCAAAGCGATAAAAGTTGGAGTATGCCAGGCTAAAAGTAAACGACCTTTAAGAAATTCTAAAAATTCTTCCGAAACTTCGACTTCTGATTAATGCGGTTCTTTGATAACCTCGATTTTCTGACAAAGTAGTATAGGTATTTGAATAATAATATTTAAAAGCGCACGATAAGCTAACTACACGAATATAATAGATGTGCCAATTCCTTAAAGTTTAAAAAGTTTGCAGAATTTTCGAAAAGCCTCCTTTGAGACCTAATCGTTTTGTTTTCAGTTGTATCATCTTTACTAGAATCATTTTTCTTATTATTCCAACTCAACTGAAAGTTCATTCAGAAGAAGCTAGATTGGTCTTAAATTATAATAGCAATTAAAGGTACGTCCTAAGCTATCAAATAAAGTACAAACACTATAAAAGATAAATGCAAACTCATTAGTAGCAAATTATTAAATAAGAAGAAATATTTTTAGAAAAATAGAATCCAATCGGATTCTAAAGTACTCTAACGTGAAAGAATATTTCTCACCGATACGAAACAATCACAGTAATCTAAACAAAATCCTCATACGCAGCAGCGTCACAAACAACTAACGAGATAATGTACGTTCACGTGAAAGTTCTATCAAAGTCATTGTTCAGAAGGTACTTATCACGAACTCGACTTAAATCACGGATCGTAAACGGCGGCAGAAATTGTGCAACGCGATTCTGCCACGTTTATTTTCAGGCGTGTGCTCATATCGCGCGCATAACGGATGAAAAAACCCAGCAGAAGAAGTCGCGTGTATTCTAGGAATAAGAAACAAGGGGAAACAGCGTTAAGCTTTGACCGGTGAACCACGGACTTGCGCGTTACTCTGCTTGAAAATTCTTCGAGTCCGTCTAACGATACACATGTAAACCGGTCGCCCGTAGCCACGCTCACGTTCACACTACCCCGCGTATGATCCCGTAATGAAGAAATGCAGAGAATATAGGGTCTGTGCTTCCAGTTTTCCAGCCACGTAGAGCCGTCGGCTCTCGTGCATGCGTGAATCTGACGATTCTCTCTTCGTTTCCTGTACCAATCTTGTGTACGCTTATGAAGCTTCCTTCTTCCTCCCTGACATCCACACGACCTGTTCGACTGTGCTGGTGTACGTACACAGACGTAAACATCGCCTGAAGAGTCGCTTCCTTCTCCAACAGTTCCGAGTCTGTTCGTCGACGTTTTCTCGGTCGTTCGCCTTCTAGACCAGCGACGGCTCAGGGAACGAAAGTACCAAGCTAGAAAGAAGAAAGAAAAAGAGGCAAAGAGAAAGGGTTTCCTACGACTGTGCTGTTTTAGAGTCAGCTCGGCACCCGTCTTCAACAAGCCGGCTATATGTGTGGAAGATTACCTTATTTGTTACGTCCTTCTAACAAACCACAAACATCTAGCCGTGGGAAGAGATGGCATGGCATCCGGTGAAAAGGATACTCTTGGGAGACTCCGGAGAGGTGGCAGGCAACTCAGCTCTCTGGATGAAACTGTTGGACAACTTACGCGAAATTTCGTTTCGATAAAATTGCAGCTACACGAGAAGTGACGTTACCACAGCGGACCAACCTTTTTGTCGGATCTTTTCAGGGAGTAACAACACATAAGGGACGGAAGATCATAAAGAAAGAGGCTGAGGCTATAAGGAAAAGGATAAAGGATCAGCGTTGCGTTACTCGACGCGTCAAAGTGAATCTCTTCTGTCTTGACCCCGGCCCGGGATCCCGGAACAATCGATTTGTCTCCAGAGATCTATCCAGGAAATGAAATTTCTGGCCTGTCGTGCTAAGACCCGCTCAAACGGTTCGTGCATACAGCTTATCGAGCCGATAAACTTGATTTCCAACCCCTTTAACTTCGCATTGTCCACTTCTCTCAAGATGCCCGCAAACAATTATGCGATCTCCGTCGTTGGGAACTATTTCGTTTATTTAGTGATTGTCATCGGGTTAAACGGGATTGAATGATTGAAAAATATTAATTAATTAAATTCGATTTTCATTCTTGATGATAATTTATATAGCATATTTAACTATATAACTGAGCACTATACTTGATACTTTTCTGTCTTAATAAAATTCAACGCTAATTTTGTCAAAAATTTCGATAGGTTTTTAGTAAAGTAAGTAATTTCAAACACAAAAGGTGTGTAACCATCGATCGTTTCGAGTAGTTTAGTGCTTAGAATGTTAATTCTAATACTGAACTATTTATTTTCACGTATTATAATTTTATGGAATAAATTTATAAACGTACATTTACATCACATATTACAATTAAAAGAAATATTTCATTTTAATTTTAATAATCGGTTATTTCTACTTGCGAAGAGAATTATCCTGTCGCTTCGGTTACGCTTATAGAAAGTGGCTGGAACAGTTGCAACCCGTTGATTCATGATCGCTGATAATGTTTATAGGTCGCACCCTCTGTATTCAAAGAGATCGTGTGACTGCGATTGCAGCCGGAACAATACAATCTAGTCCACGAAGACAAGGATTTCGACGACAATTTCAATAACCAAATTTGACCAACCTGTCATCTTTGTCTATTATATTAATGATGAGGTTATATTAACCGGCACAATACAGATTTCGCTTATAGGTCGAGATAGCATGCTTTGAGGAGGTTACGTTCTTGCGATACAAACGTACACGTCGAACGTACCGGGGTCAAGTTAAAGGCATTTGCTCCTGTAAATATTGATAATGCTGTGGTTAACTGTGGCAGACTATCTAGAGGGGACTTAGCTATCGGCTGCATCGCATTCTTGCTTAAGACATTAAACGAGGTATAAATTGTGAATGTCTATAATGTCCGCTATATACATGTATATAGTGATTCACTTGTAATTAGATGGAAACATTTTATGGATGTATTGTGTGTTATAGAAAATACTCTGAAATTTCATTAATATAGTAACGAGACGTTAATGTGTTATTCATTAATTTCATTAGCACTGTATGGAGACTGTAAAGCTTAAAACAAATTCTACTGCCAATGTTAATATGAAACTATATCTGCAGTAAATATCTTATATAATTCCTATAAAGATTTCCGGGTAGATTCCACTTGTTTTTCTTATCTAACAAGTGAATCAAGATCCACTTGAACTAGCTATCCTCTGGAGTCTACTTACTTAGTCGAGTTAAATCCGGAGGGAGACAAAAATTTCACACTACCAGTTAATTATGCGCATATCATGTATCCGCATTTATTGCTTACATTGTCGAATTATTAGTGCCACTTATATGCCATTTGTTCCTCTGTTTCCTAACGTCGTGTTATAAAATTTTCAATCGTTTGCTCTGTACTTTATTCTTACACTTTTCTGCATTTTGCTATCATATGAACGTTTGTGTATATAGCAGAAATGAAGAATATTTCCAATTTCATCTGAGCTCTCTTTTGTTTCTACGAATTTAGAAGATACCCAACTAAACAGTTCCAAAGAATGCGCGCGTCTAATTTTCAAATTACACTCCATTGCCATTAACACGATTAAAATGCTCTTAGTACGCAGCTCGACTAGCTCTGTACCGTAACCGAAACGTGAAATTTCCAGAAAAATAGCACATACTGCTTAACGTTATAATGACACTACACGATGTATCCTTTGTGCGACGTTTACAGTAAAGAAGGCCGAACGAGACCGTGTGATTACACGCGCGCGTGCACAAACTATATTTGGAAAAGATCGTGCGGTAATCCAGCTGAACGTTTAATCACGTTAATGGACAAAAAGCGTTATCGGAGGCATGCAAAGCAGTCTAGTGTCTGAAGCTACGCTTCCGGTTTATCGTGCGACGTCTGTCTGTCACGCGACAAAATGTACAACGAACGGTTCGCAGTTGCGTGTCGCGCGAATTTAAGGTGTACTTACCTCATTAAGACACCCCGATTCCACCCTCTGCACGCATTACATTAATTAAAGTTGTATCAAGTTAATTGCGTTTTGGCGTCTTGTGTCACCTACCCCCTGTTATACCGAGAACGAACATAATCATTTCGCTATCATACCATCGCGGCCCTGTTAATTACTTTACTTTTATCGCGCTGGTATCGGCGCGGATTCTACGCGCGTTCAATTATTTTCTTTCTATCGAACAAAGCGATGTAATCTGACACGAGCCAGTACAGATACGCTATCTCCTACTGATACAGCACGTTATTCCGTGATAATGGAACACAGATAGTGTAACAAAGCTTAAGCAACCCTGATTAACTCACTTCACCTATTCGATCCGCCAAGTGGATATCCAAGCCAAACGATACTTAACACTGGTATAACGTATCAAACAATACTACGCGAATCAAGTGGATATTCCTAATTTCAATTTAACACTCAAGTTTCTCGGAAACGAGATTATTCAGATTTATTGGTGATGAAAAATTGTGTACCGTTTGTGTAAAATTTAGTATATTGAGGATCTCTATATCGCAACGTTCTAATTCGATCTTCTTCCTTAGCCACATTTTTTATTTTATAATATTGTTACGTAACTATTGTACATGCATATATAATATGGAATATTATTATATAAGCATGCACGATGTTACGGAAATTATTAACTAGTTTCTCTACTTAATCAATATTCATAATCAATGTACCTCCGGTAAAGTTAAATTTAAAGCTTAGTTTTTGGTCCGCTTTTGATGTTCCACACTGTAACTGTCAAATACACGCAACAATATGTATGTTCACACGTTCATCGGTTTCTAGAACTTTACAGAGGGTGTCCATTTTCACGTCACTCATTCGTTCGTTTTTATATTTTGACATGCATTGTATGCTGCTGACTATCTTTTTGAAGAGTTGCGGTCATCAACAACAAGAGTTCGCCAATGAAACGCAGTGAGACATCTCGTATCAAATGTTAAATATATATTCTCATAAATTTTTCAAAAATCTATGTTATTCTTTTTAGTTCCGCACAAACGATATTCCTATAATATAAACGCAAATACCGATATATGCTCTCATGGAAAGCAAATGCTTTCTCCAAATAAAAGCTACTTGAATATTCCTTACATCCATTTATTCATGGCAATTCTTATAGCGCTCGCGAATTTTCTGAGTTTTCTGATTTATTTCTATTTTGATGTCTCTATATAACCAACACTTTTAAAACTTCAACACGTGCTTAACACCAAAACTACCAAACTTTAATTTCTAAGTATATCTAAGATACTAGTTAATTAGTATCAGGATCATTGAGATTTTAGAAAGCAATCCCATGTTTTTATCTGACTGAAACTCAATATATAGAGTCTGTATTTGGAAGAAGAAAAAGCTAAAACCCGCCAGTTTGATAATTCCAGTATCAATCTAATTATAATATATTTACGATCTGTAAATAATGCGATTTTATTTGCCAATTAATCTGTTCGACGAGTCCTATGGAATTCTTAAAATTCGTGACGAACGAAACACGGAAATAAATCACGGCGCACGTTTCGAATCCTTTTCATCAGACACCGCTAAACTCAAAGAGACTCCGGATCGTTTCATAGTACACCGGGGAATAATGGAAAGGAGAAGAAAGGGAAATAGAGAGAGAGAGAGAGAGAGAGAGAGAGAGAGAGAGAATAAAGCTGCAGGCTAGGTGGGACAAAGAGAGCGCAAGGGAAGGATGTGAGACAGAGAGAACGTCTTCATTGCCGCGGCAAAGTCGACTTCTCAAAGTGCTTGGAGAAAATCTTGGAAGCAAATCACCCACATCACGAGAAGTAAGTTTCAGACTGAACCGTAGCTACTCCTCTTCCCAGTCAGTATAACGCTCTAATGTCCATTATTAAGTTAACCGATCCGCGTTATTGTTCACCCCTTGACTCTCCTAATACCCACTTATCCAGCTCGAAGGGGCGAGTCTTCGTGGTGCCTTTGCTTTCAGGCGAACTCTCCATGGTGAACCTTTCTCAAGAGAGAGAGAGAGAGAGAGAGAGAGAGAGAGAGAAGGAGAGAGGGAGAGGGAGAGAGAGAGAGAGAGAGAGGGAAAGAGCTTACAACGCCAAGAGAATAGAAACTGGGACACACAGGTGATCCCCCGGTGGTTTCCCTTGATTTTCCACGGGAACACGCGCCCAGTCTCTCCACCACCGGGCGTACGAATTACGAAATTACTGCCGTATCAGCGAAACTGTTCCACAGGAATGCCGTGTAAAGCTCTTTGCGTGTCCTTTTCCACACTTGGTCTATACGTGGATCCTTCAGACCGATCTCCACACGCTGATAACCGTTCGATCCGCAAGTATCGAAGCGTGCCACCGTAGTTTAACATCAACGGGAATGGCGCCGAGACTGTCTCAAACTATTCTAACTATCTCTCGAGCGAATTTTCAAGATTCTCGCAAACAAGCGAGTGGTCTTCGCAATTCCTGATGCTCGACTATCGGGAACATCATCGACGATCGGATATGGGATAGAGACAGAAAGAATTCGAGAATGGACATTCTTCGGAATCATACCTATGATCTTTTTGTAAGGGATGATGTAGGGGATTGTCATGATTTTATTGACAATTTTTGTACATAATTTTATTGTTCGTAATATGGACTTGTGGGAATAAAACTGAGGATAGAAAAGAAATGGCGTGCATGAAATTCTGCGTTCGGCAAGCAAAAACGTAAATCCACATGACCCATATTTCAAGTATTAAGCACACGCAATTATCTGCTTTTTGCTTTATTGGTAACAATGGATACATACTGGCAGTTTTTAGCAAAATGTATGTAGCTTGAATTATATTTAACCGACCGTGTCTTTAGATTTATTAATGGATTTATGAATTGATATACACAAGTTAGGATAAAAATGAAAAATCTATTTATCTAATTAAGATTCACGATTTATTTCTCTTTACGATGAAAGCGATAAATTTAGCTACAGCCTAAAATTAATTCCAAAATTGAAGTCAGTTAAATGCCCGAACTTGTTAGAACTTCGTGGTTTTGGAACTCATTCTCTCTCTCTCTCTCTCTCTCTGTATTAAACTAAAATCCTTAGATGTTATTGAACTTGTGGACTTACAAGAGACTTCAGGGTTCTAAACTTATCGAATATATTCTACTTCCTTATTCTCTGCACTGTTGTGTCCTACAAGTTTGTCATTCAATAAATCTTACTACCATCGCGAATAATGGCACTACTTGTCATAGATATTCAGTATTGTTAAGCTGGAAGAAATTTCATTTAAAAAGAATATCAGTTATGAAGAAATTATATTCAATTATAATCATAATACTTTTACCATCAAGTAAAGTATCATGTTCGCTATTTAAGTACAAAATATGCATTTATATCGTTTTACATTCTAGTGTAAATGATGCTATGTATCTGTAAGAATATTCGCAAAGAAATGAAAGCACACATTTTATCTCAATAGGATTAAAATATGAAATAGTACATTACAAAAGGTTAGCTCTGTGAAATGTACATAAACGAAGAATATTCTGGCGATGAGAAGTTTAATGAATCAAACAAATAAATTAATAATTTTTAATTAATTTTTAATTAGTAAAATAATTATTCAAATAGGAATGTTTCATTAGTTGTTTGACAATATTCAGACGATCTTTGTCACTGGTATCCGATGTAATGCTTCGTATGCATAGAATTAAGTATACACTACCAAACCCTTTGAAACCGCGTGTTCCATGAAATTTACAACATTAGAGGATGATCATCTTGAAATTCTGTAATCTTAAAAAAACCCGTTAATAAAATCTGTATGAAAGTAAAAGATATTATCGGTGATATTGGTAGAACGAATTTCGAATTAATAGTAAAATCAGCAGGTAATTCAATATATGTATATATAGATACCAAGTTGTTGACCTGTGTATATATTTAAAGTTTTATTTCAGAATAAAATATATCACACTGCGACCTAATACACTAATGCATCGTTGTAACTGTCTATTCTTTTTCAGAAGGCGTACAACTTCTTCGTGAGGATCGGTGAATCGCGATACACAACCGAAATAGCCGACGGTGTTTTAAAAGCCATCCGCTACACGTGTAGAGACCTTTGGGTTAGGCTGTCCGCACCATTCTTGCTGTATCTTTTCATCGTACGTGCCAATAGGTAAACTCTGTCTTTCTCTTTTTATTCTTCATCCTGTTCCCACCAAGTACATACATATATACGATTTCAGAGTATACCACCTCCGCTGGATTTTACGGTTCGGGTTTTATGGTTATATTTATTACGTCGGGCTTCTACGGGGCTCGAGGAACGTTTTCCCTGGGAGCGATTGCGACGTAAGTAGTCTATAAACCAATTCTCAATGAGCGAAGAAAACCCTTGTATACCAACACGGTTATGTTTGTACCTTCACCAACCGCTAGATGCGTTCAAATGTGTATATGTATAACTGCATATGTATAGTTTCATTCGTAAGTATCACGACATATTTTGACTTTATAAAAAGTGTGATAGTTGGTTCAGGTTATTAATTTCAACGATTAATCAATCAGAATTTTGCTTTCATGTAGGATAACGATCTAAGAATTTGTTCATTTTTAAACACGATAATTTAAGAATTACTTGTTTGTCTCTCACAATCTCTTACGCTAAATCTCATTGAGAAAGCGTTGAACGAATTAGAAACTGAATTTATACATACAATACATACAATACATTTGTACATAAAATCAGAGACAAATATGGACATTTATGAATGGAGCTGTATCTATAGATAACTGTACAAGTACATTGTCGTTTATAAATTTTGGGACATCTATGCCCTACAGAATTTGATGAACGATCCGGACTACCCATGATATAATTAAAAAGCACAGATTCTTATATTCATATCGTTTATCAATATCATATCAATATCGTTTCCACTCGCACGAAATCGAATATAAAACCTCGTTTCACGTATTCGTTACTCACTATTTCTACGACATAACAACACAGCGATCTTCACACGACAACGATAAATTCAACTCCGACTCTCTCAACTCTCGTTACAATGCTTTCCATGCTCACTTTTTTCCAAAACATACCTTGATAACGCTCACAACACTCTTTGACAACATCAACATATCTTGACAACGCTAATAAACAATTACCCCTCACGCCACGTCCTTCCTTGATGTCACACTATCCCATATTCATGATAATGATATAAAATATACTCAACTCGGATTACTATTAACTGTTGTTTTCTATTATCTGTACCACATGGTAGTCTGAGTTAAGATGAGAGTGGTGAAAATTAGATCGAAGAATTTTACTGAAAGTACATTTATTTGATATATTGGCAATAATTTGGACGCGTCCAAATACTTATAAACGAGGGTGTATAATGCGTGTGATATCGCACGATGCGCGCGAAAGCAACTACAGACGATGTCACTTCGGGACGTAAAATAATTGTATCGTAACATCGCAACATCGCTACGACGGCTCTTTTAATATCGATTTGGTGATACAGTAACCACAGGTTGCCGAGTCGAATCGCAAATCCTGCGTATGTCGATCGATTCTCGTCAACCTGTACCCTACCGGTCATTTGTGCTTTCACGAGCTCCGCGGCCGAGTTTACACGACCCCTGGGAGTCTTTCAAACAGGCACTGTGCATTCGGAACCGCGGCAGGGATCTTTCAGTGCCATGTATATCCGGGTCATTTGTATGCATGCGTCACCATTTGCTTCGTTATACGAAGCCTACAGTGCCTCTCAAATAAGTCTTCGTCTAATGTTTACCATTTCTGCGGATACCTATAGCGAAGTGGTTATACTTTGAGCTTAAATTCTCCGAGATGTACCGCTGCGAATGTTAAATTTGACTTTGATCATGACTTTTGATGGAAATAGGCAATTGCTGGAAGTATCTTCTTTATTTACTCAGAGCCAATGTTACGTTAATTGAACGTTTTATTTGAAAAAAGATTTTTTTTTAATCAATACACTGTAATTTATTTATGCTTTTTAAGGTTGTTACAATAAGAGTGTGAATCTCAAGGATTTGTGTAATATTTTTCTTGGCCATTACTTTCACTTACTTGAGGATATAAATCCATCAATTTTCGTTCCATCTTCATAAATAAATCTTAAGGATATAATCAATTTAACCCAGATGAACGACTAGATGTAAATGACTACACAAAATAATTGTGATATTTTCGTAAAAAAATTTAATAATTGTGAATATACGAGTCGTGTAATAGAAAGTGCTGCTTCTGACTATTAATGTACCATTGATCTGTACACTTCATATATTTTACTGTTATAATATATATACATATTTATAATATATATACATTAATTCACATATTGTTATTACGAATCGATACACTTTACATAGATACTCTCTTTTAAATATATCAGTCCTAGAAGATATTAGAGATATTTTAACAACTGTAATTTATTTTTAGGTTTACTGTTGAAGCTGATTTTCCCACTATATTTTGTAATATAATATACAAAATAATGGTCGTAATGAAGCAATTGGCACGAGTTTGCGGACAAGCTGGATCATTTGAAAAACACAAACGGGCAATCAAGGAATGCGATAAAGCGGCTTACTGACGAACGAGTCGTTCCACGATCACGAGCACATTTCTTTCTGCTTGAATCGTCGTCCTTTCTAAGGTGCATATAACGAAACGGTCGAGCAATGGGCCGTTGGAACAATGGTAAGACCAAAAGAGCAGGGAATTTCAAACGATAAGCGTTTCCACGCACAGCGAACCGTTTTACGTTCGTTTCTATGGACTCCCGGTTTTACGGTGCACTCGGTCTTTGGGAATGATCGCACGGCGAAATTTCTTTTGATATTTAGTGTGCACGGAACCGTACCAAGACCAGCTACGTGTGTTTAATAAAACGAATATTCCTCGAGGCTTTATTGACAAACGAATTTCGTCAGTCCACCATGAAGAATTCTATTCGAGATTCTGTTCACGGTGAATCCTGTAAATCCGACGAAGCCGGAAGAAACGTCTATCTGTACCGCGGATTCTGCTTACATTTATTCTTCAAAAGTATCCCGATACGCTGTTAAAACAATAATGCTGATAAAACAATAAGATTCTCTGTGAATCTTAAAAATGATCTGAAAGAAGTAAGATGATTCTTTCGAAAGGAATCAAATTGTGCTTTAAATATTTTTCATGTAATTAGAAAGAAACATGCAAGTCGTAAAGAATATTTTACAGAAACGCAATTAAGTTTGACCTACCGAAACAAAGCGAAGCATTTTCGATTTTCTTATTCCACTTAATGATATCTCTTGCTCCTTATTCCTGATATAATAATATCTGTAATTATTCAGCCTCTGCAAGTGTATTCATTTTAAACACGAAAATGTCAGTATTGTTTCGATGCTTCAACGTTTTCCCTAACAATCACTCTTGACATATTTCTACGTGGAACTGAAATTACTCGAACTTCGTAATACGGTATCGCGTCGCATCAGTTGACGATACGTAAAATCGTCTCGAAAGGGAAGTTGTTTTCAACGAGCGCTACGTCGCATTTTCAATCGGTCTTTCAACCAGCAGCAGCGGTAATTACCTCGACGGATATCGAATCGCTAAATAGTGGTCGTTATTCGAAAGACATCCTACCACTATTAGCCCATTCAGCCCTCGGGAACATACTCGTCTAGTTTCCACTCGGTCGAGTCTTCGTCCCATGGTTCAAAGGGATCGCATCATTAACCAACAAGTTTTCATCTTTATCACTCTTTAAGATGATCGCCTTCGTTGCGCAACTTCTCCGTCGAGGACTCTCGTAACGGTGGCCAAGAAGACGAAGGCGACCGATCGTTACATGTAACTGCGAAGACACTCTCGAGTGAGTGGAAAGAAAGTTCGCAACGTAAGGTCGAGGAGGCCTCTCTTTTAACGAAAGGATCTCCTTTAGTAAACAGGCAACCCGATCGTTCGTATTCGTTACCGCGTCGGTGTGAGGACAGACCGATCTCAGGAACTGGGACAGAGTGTAACTGCTTTTTAAGATTTTCCGCGGCTTAACCATCTTTACGTTTCTACGAGTTTTATGTGGCTCTCCGTAAGGGACATCGATAAAATTGGAAATCGTGGGCGAGCGTCTTCTGTAGCAGAGTTTTGAAAAGTTTCAGAAGAGGAATCGACTTTTTTAATAGTTGATGGATGATAGCATTAAGGTAGAGTTTTTAGCGATAACTTTGATTTTTGGCATTAGCGTGGACAAAACGCAATCACGACGTTAGGTTGAGGTGAATATGAAATCCTCGATTGTAAAAGTTAGTCGTACGATAAAATTTCTTTTTCATAAAACAAATACCAGAAGACGAAAAAATTAATAGCTACTCATATTCGTATTCGTGTTTAAATGGTTAAATACGTGATAATAATGTCATGATGAATAAATTTGAACAAAGTTAGGACAATTATAGTCTACTGAATGATATCTTTTGCTCTATTGACGATATTGACATTGTCTTTCTTGATCTCATTACGAATATTTTTATCACCAGTCTTTTAAAATTTGTACATACTTGACTTGCTATCTGCTATTGAATATTACATTGGAATATTTTCTATTTTCGGATTTATCGTCTTTTTTTTACAGATATTTGGAGTAATATGCAAATTACTTGGTTGAAGATATCCTGAATTATAGCCAAGGTAGGTTCTACTTACGTTGAATTAGCATAAATATAATCGAAGTCAAATAGGTCAAGATTACATTGAATCGGTTAAGTCAGTCAGATTAGTTTAACAAATTGACCAAAGTAACGTAGCAGTATGGAAAGTAGAGCAAACTACGGCGATTTAACCAAAGAAAGTTGAATATCAAGCTCGTGAACAGAACAACTTTCGACCGATAAACAGAAACCTTCAACTATTTGGAGAATGTTGCTGTATTTTCGTATACAAATGTTCCTTCCTCGAGATAACGATCCCTTATTGTAACTGCACAACCTATTCATATTTTGAACTGCAGTAAATTTCTTTAGAAATACGTTTTGCAATTAATACACAGTCACCAGTTATTCAGATAAACGATGATAAAACTAAATTTATATGCGATAATTATTATGAAATCCTTTAAACTTATACTATGATATACGAAAAATATCTGGTGTATAAATATAATTAAAGAGAAAAAGAGCTTATAGATCTGACAAATGTTAACATTTTCTAGTCAAATAATGGAATCATTATAAGACTCCTGTTTATTTCTCAAACCATAAATTTCAACGTAATTACTATTAAACAAGTAGATTTAGTACTTCTAACGTAATTTACCCAATTCACTGCTTCGTCTTACGAAGTTTTCTTGCAGAAATCTCTCCAATCGTAATGTTACAAGTTCAGTATTTACCGATATCAAATAAGATGTTTCGAGTTGTGATTCGTTATAAGCACCCACGATCTCAGTACCGTGGTAATCAACGTTTTTCCTAGAAACTTCGTGCGATACTAAAACTTTAACTAATTCCTAGAAGCCACAGCTTGGTCGTAGACTTTACAAGTATATCCGAAAATTTGTTACTGGCACCTTACCACCGATTTCAGTTAAAGCGCGAAGATCGCGATAGTATGGCAGGCAAAACTGATAGACGCTGGGTATGTGTGTATGTATGTGTGTATCTCGTTACTTGGGTCCGCAACCTCTGCGCACGGTTATCCGTCATTCCCTTATCTGCGTGAACGTTTTATGCCGCATAAAATAGTCGTGAAAATTGTCCGTGGATTCCTTTTCTGATTTACTAGCCGGCATCGATTCTCGATTCAATTCGAAAATCGTGTTACCACGAAAGCGATAACAGGTAACCGCGTTTCCAGACATGCTGCCTTCTCTTCTGGCCGACGCGATAAACGCGCCGTGCAACCGGCCTGGATAGCTGCTGCTACATCTAATCGAGTCTTTGCCTAAATGTATGCAGTAACCGAGTAACGCCAAACTTTAAATCGATATCTGGAATTCGTCTAGCCAAGAGAGGAGACCGGCACAACGGCTTCTCCTTCTCTTTCGTCTCTGTCTGTTTGTCTGTCTGCTTGTCTGTCTGTCTGTCTGTCTGTCTGCCTGCTTGCCTGTCTCTCTCTTTCATCATCTCGTCCTCCCTTTCACGCCTACCGAGTTACCCACCACTAAGCGTACTGGAGGGTGCAAATGGTACATCCATTACTTCCCGCAGTCTAATGGCTGGAATTTATTAGGCGATAAGTTACTCCGCGCTACCTGCCTTACTTGCCGAGTTCCAAGACTCTATCCGGCCGGAAGTCGAGAGGGACACATTTTCAGGCTGTTTCTCCATCCCCTAAGATCCGTCACCTTTCTCCGCTCTCCTCTACCACCCTGTCCCTCCCCATTTTGAAGAGACGCGGCTCACCGCAATGACGCGAAGCGTGATTCCTTGGGATCACACTCTTTAATCCGTGACGAGGGATGAGAGAGACATAGAGAGAGATAGATAGAGAGAGAGAGAGAGAGACAGATTCACGGCCAGTAGGGCGAATTAGGAGGGTCGTAATTCATGCTGACGTATTTTCAACGCGGATAACTCGAGTGGTTTGGCCGAAAAGGGTTGACTCGCCCCCACTCGTCTTATTTTTATCGTGGCCGTTAAGGACTCGTCACTGCTGGGATATTCTGGCTAGAATTTCACGCTGAAAATACGAAAGTGGAAACTAAAAATAATGGACTTTTCTCTATAAGCAATATGCGTTAGACATCTTCTATCTTTATAAAACGTTAAAATGTCGCAGCAAACGCGGCCTGGCCGTATTTCAGCCAACGCTAAATGCATCCTAAACGTTTATTGCATGCACGCGTATGGTCGAGTGTACTTTATGGGACAGGCTTATACGTCATGGTATATTGTGTTTCACTTGGGCGTTACTCGTTGAGTGATAATTCAGTGAATTCTTAATTGTTGCATCGTTAGTTACGCTTTCGAAACGGATTTTTCTTTTTTTTAACGCTGAGTGCTGTAATGCGATTGTATGGACTGATACGTTAAATATGCGTACATATTGGCATATTTATGAATCACATATTCAAATTTGAAGAAAAAAAGTTGACAACTTTTAAGATGAGATATGCATGCATTGCATTGATATCAGTTTTCTGTTACACAGAAACCGGATTTATTAATATTATTTCTTGTAGGTTTCTCAATTTCATAGTCTAGATGCGTAATCAATGTTGAGTTTCTCGGAAAGCAAATGATTTATTTCCATGAGTTCGTATGTTGCACGGACAATCGAACATCGATAATCGCAAATTCCATAAGTTTGTAAAAATAACCTACTTTTCCTACTTTTTGATTGATGAACTTGACCAACTATATTAAATATCTTGAACATATATAAAACAAATTAAAATTTCCCGTACCAAGAGGATTTGCATTTTTATGCAAAAAGGATAATAATTATGGAGCAAGACTAAGCAGCAGTCATTATTATGCAACAGTATTAAACATCAATAAACACATATCGAGTGCATGCAAAGAGTGCCGCAATTCATGATCTCTCGAAATCATCGCAGTCACGATATACCAACGCGATCGACGCAAATAAATGCCGATGAATCAGCTAAAGATTTATCGAGCGTCTAGTCACGTCTATTCGCAAGAGTACCAGAAGCTACGGACAGATTGATAGAGCGTGATCTTCACCAACAGGGTTCACTCTTAAGCGTGGACTCACGGCTCACTTTGTACGATTCTGCTTCGAACGTCCGACAGAGAAGTATTACGACGCGGAACCAGTCGGTGTTGGCAGATCGCACCGTAATTTCACCCTCACGTGCTGGAATCTGGAGCTTCGATTTGTCATTCGGCGCGACTCGCGGCCCATTTGTCAGCCGATGATTCAAGCGACGAGTAGTTACGCGGCCGTTTTCCGTCGCGCGATAACAACGCGACCTGGACCGGCCGCATTACAGGCCGACTATTCGATGTTACAATGATTTCATTGTTATAATTGGTCGCCTTGTATGCAAAATCGATAAACTTTCAATTTTGAGACTACGCCGACAGATTTACTGTTCGGCGCTGTAGAATCGTCTATTTTGTTGCTGATAACCAATAACGCAGACGCCGGATTCGATTCGAATTCAAACAAGTTTGACACATACTATAGGCGAACACCGGCATTTTTAAATGGACGATGTTCTCTTCGTGGTCTCGCTAACATGCCGGTACACGTGAATTTCGCATACGGCATTATTTGGGTCTTAACGGGGACAGCTGGATGAATTAGATCCGGGTTGACTAGAATAGGGAGGTTGCCTAGTTTAAAGTGGATTAATTATGAATAATTGTGTTCTGGATTAGGCAGCTTTAGGGTGTAGACGACTTGGACTTGTATGGTACCGTATACATAACACGCGTAATTGTTTGGAGAATCTTATGTTTTCCTGTGAAAAAAATGTATTTTTTCATATGTAAAATATGATTGTTCATCCATTGGAAATAGTATATATATGTAAGTTGTTTAGAGGAAATTGATTTTTACATTTTTAATTCTACTGGTAGAATATGTTCACTCAGATATATTATTTTGGATAGGAAACGCGAGCTCGTTTCAGTGTAAGTTACTTCATATATATTTCTGGCTGTCGTAATAAATTATCGGAAAAGATAACTATCCTATGTCTAGAAGAAGCCCATATGTTAGAACACGTCAAACAGATGAGTTTCAAGCCGTAGTCGTTCGTATTTTTATTTATATCGCTAGTCATCCTCGTCACATACCTTTCGACATATAATTCTTCACAATTAATAACCATTTACCGACTTTAAGCTTTTACTTTGTGAAACCACTTTTATTTTCTTTAAATCACTTTCCACATATACATAATTTTCATGTTTTAACAATCTTTAGATACAATTTCTTCGAACAAGTAACACATATACAACAATCTAATCACGAAACTCGAGTACAATCAAGAAATAAAAGAATCCAAATTAAAATACTTCCAAACCAAAAATCACGAAACGACATAAATTGTTATAGCGAAGCATGGAAATGGAAAAAGGTACGAGCAACAACGATCTATTAAGCGGTCGTGTTAGCGTTCCGTCGGCGTTTAAAACATATACAGCATGTAGAGGAGGGTTGGTTTAATGACGTCGCCGAATGTTAATTATACGTTATACCACGAATCGTTATTCCCGCTGAAAACACAGTCCTCGACCATTGAACAGTGTCGATGTACACGCGATCGGTGCTTGTGTGCGAAGGTTTCCCTGGTTTTTAGCCCAGTCTCGATACGGGTGCGTGACTCCGCGGCCCCTTGCTCTCACCCTATTCGCTGATAGTTGCATTGTAAACATTGTGGCTAACCAGAGTACCTCAAAAGGGTTTTAAAAGTCCCGGAAATTCGGGCTACAGCTGATTCGGAAGCTGGTATTTACTGTTACTCATGAACCTATCTGGCCACCACCGGGCTACGATTGTTTGCACGTTCCTCCGCTATTCACTCTTCGCGGCCACACGCTTCCACGCGTTCACGTGTGTCGATTCGTTGGTTAATTATGTTTATGGGCGATCGTAAGGTGTGCCTGACGCGGCTTCGCGTCTGGTTTACGTGCTGTAACCACGTTAAGGCTCGTGGGTGGGTCGTCAGTCTTTTGTTGCGGTTGCGAATTATTGGCTATTTTATTTACAGCCGGTTTCAGGTTATAATGCCTTGCCGTGGGCTCTTCGTGGCGATGGTACCAGCGATTATTCGAAAATTTTGTTTACGCTTCGTTTACTTTACGGAATGGTGTGGGAGTATGGGAGTGGAATGGATTTGTATTTCGAATATTTGCGTTACAAAGCGGTCGAGAGCCTTAGGCCACGTCTTATCTTTAAAATTATTTAACTTAAGTTGTCAGTATATTCTATGAGTACAGATGAGAAAAATATGATACACAAAACTAAATTATTTGAAGCATGTATCTATGATTTTTACACTTACGCTAAACACATAATCTTTATTTATGAACGTATAGTACGTGATACCTGGTGATCGATTAGCAATATCACGTTAAATATTGAATATTAATATTTTTGAAATTTTATTTCTTCTGATACTTAAGAAGAAATTAATAATAAGGAAGTTTTTATTTCATTTGTTCAAAATATGAGTTTCGAACGAGAGTTATTCACTATGCTTCTTTCGCAATAGCGAATTGATGGGATATGAAAGTAGGAATTTTCAGAGCTTAAACTACGAACTAGTTATAACAGTTTCATGCTCTAATGATGTTATCAAGTGACTTTCACCATTAACTAGCAGCTAATGTTTGAATGTTTGTGGAAAGCGAACACGATACGTTCAAATGGTTAAATTTTTTAAAAATTACGTCCATATGTATTAAGCTTCGTATCTTCTTCATTTCATCATATCTTCTTAATTTGTATAAATATTGGCAGTCTAATTACGTATTACTATTCGTATTTTCCAATTATCTTTCTTTCATAATAACTGCACGAACGAAAATACAATTGATTGGAAAGAGGATGAAGTTTATTAAAAGAAACCACTTTCGATCGATCTATTATTAATCGTATCTCGTACTCTTCTCGTGTTGAAATTGCTTGATACGCGATTAAATGACAGAGGAATCGGAAGGGCGACAGTTCGATTGACCGTTTCAATTTGCGTGAAATGATCGGGTAGAACGGAATGCCTGGTATACATAGAGTGGCAATAAATTTCTGTGGCTCCATCGAAAATTACGAAAGTCCGCTCGAAGTTTGCCGTGGGAGTTCCATGTAATTTTATACGATCGAATTTAAAATATAATTCATTTAAAATTGGAATCGAAGCTTCCGACCGAAAATTGCGATTGTCCGTTCACGACTGTTCGTGCTCGAGCGCAGAAATATCCACTTTATTTGCAAAGTATCACGAGACCTGATGCGCCGGTGTTTGTTTAAAAATGTGTCATAAAAGTTCCGATGAGTGATTACAGTTGCAATGCATATTTCAAAGTGATACACGGAACTATCGGTTATCGTACAGATACACGTGGCTGGTTGAAATTTTTCGTCGGAAATTCGTCACGAAGCGTCCTTTTGTAATCTCCCGTGAATTCGTAATGAACATAGTTGAAAGAGATCGTAAGTTATTTGTCGAACGATACTGGAAAATTGTTTGTTCAATTTACGAGTCGTGGAATCCAGTATTGCACAACACGTGGTGTAAGCTTACTTACATGTATTATGGATTATGCACGCCAGGTATAATAATTGGGTCTAAGTGTGTACATGTTGGGAAACTGTAGTTAATTAGTTACTAGTAGCAAGTATGTACCTGGTAATTAATTTTAAAGCTAACAACTAGTTTTTAGTACTTGATATTACGCAATTAGATTTCTTTCTGTCTCGCAATGCATATTAAATTGTCGTGTTTTCTAGTGTTTCGAATTAAGAGATGGTGGACAGGTGGGGGAATCAGTTGTTTCCTGTGGCTTCAAAAGAAATTAAAATATCAAAAATTACAGCCTTCAGAAATCGTTCATTAAAATCCGTTAAAATTATTTCAAGTTCAACAAATATTATTTTAGTCGTAAATTTAAATCTCCAAGGTGATGATAATGTATTCTTTAATCGTACATTTCAATTATGTACTATGTCGAACGATGCAAAATTAATAATGGTTATTATAAAATAAATATCCCAAGTAATCATTTATACTGTATGTCATTAATTAAAATTTTTGCTTGTTATCAATTTATGAATAATTTACAAAATCTGGTGCAACAGAACTTCCATTAATATTTTTCAATATACTGTTAATTACTAATTATTGGAGACAAAATAAATTTCATATCTTGCTTTCTTACGACATTTATATACTTTAATATAGCTAATGATAATATAAATGAATTAAAAGAATATGTTTTCATTGATTTTGTTATTATTGTTATTGAATAACATAAAACATGAATTTTGAGCGTCGTATCACGAATAACACACTATGGTGTCGCAACTTTTTTTTCAGCAAGCGCGAAAAGAAAGCACTGATATATCGTTATCGATTTGGAAACATTTCATTGAAAAGTTATAATAAAACACTGAAATTGATATGGACCACCAATTTCATGTAACTTTATAGATCGCTATTTGATGTATTAATAGAAATCTGATATTAATTCAATATTGAATTTATAGTTCTACATATCTTATATCTATTTACATATCACAGCAAAGCTTTATGATATTCGATCGATTTGAAGTAGTTAAATCTAAAATTTCCAATAGAAAAGGTAATTTCTTTTTCAGCCTGTTCAACTGAATAATTCAATTGTTATTGAATTACTTAATTTATACCTATTTAATCATACTAATATATAATTAAAATTATACATATTTCTAATTATTAAACTGAAATTCATGATCACCAATTTTGTCGATATTAGCAGTACATCTATATTTCTGATAAAATTCCATAATTTGAGAGAATATTTAATTTAGTTTCTTGTAAATATTGTTATGATATATCTAGATATTAAATAAATTAAATAAATACAAATTTAAAGAAATTACCACTTCGAAAAATGTTAACTTTTATAGCAATCCTCTAGAGAAGAATACTATACATTGTAAAAGTGTCGTTCACAGCAATGTGCACATTTTAATCAAACAAATGTTATTTTGTTTTACGTTATCAAACGATAATTTCACATACTGCATCGGACTACTAAAAGCAAAGGATAAAAAGATAATGGGATAAAAGGATGAAACAGACATAAAAGAGAACCAATTAATTACAATATTTATACCTCTCGATATTATTTCCAAGTATTAATCATGAACGTCTACTGAAAGAAGAAAATCCTCCATCATTTCCCATTTTTCTCAAAGCGCAATTCCTCGGCGTTCCACGATCTCGTTTCAACTTTGCAGCGAAGCTTTTAAGTAAAACCTTTCCCTCTTTCTCCGTTCATACGTTATACCGGCTAAGTTTATCGACAAACACTCGGACGCCCTCTTTCCGTGACCGGTTCAGAAGCTTTCACGGTGATTCGAATATAATACGTTATAATCCATTCGTCCATTCTGCCCGAAGGGGTGGAAACAATCTGATGAATTTGTTAAATAAATCCACGAAGACGCCTGAACTCGATGAATAGCGGAATCGGTGCACGCATCTCGAGTCGATCGAACCAACTTTCAATGTTTGAACTAACTTCCGTAATGAAGCTCGACTTTTCGAGTATCGCTGTACGCCGATTACACCCGCAACAGTCTCATGGTGACATTCATCGTGGCGTTAGGGCTCGTACGATGATCGATATCGTTCGCATTCCATCGGTCGATTTCGTACGGATTGCTGTCTTCTGTTTTCAACGGCATCGTCGTCGCCGCCACGACGAGAATAGAGGAACTCGTAGGAACTCCGTGGATACTCGACAACTAGGTAGTTTGTTCAATTATTAAAATAAAGCCCCTTCCATGATTCCGCGGCGACAGAGAAAATGAAGTCTGAAATTCCCGACGATTTCATTCGCGCGGAATTTAGGGGTGAATAGCTCGAACGCGTTAAAAACTTTCGATTCCCCGCATTTTCGCTCGTGAACGTAGCTCCAACACGCGGTGGAAAATCAGTAAATGCTCCGTGATCGCTCCTCGTGAATTTTTTGGTAATTAATGGACGAGAAACGTTTCGATGAAGCGTGTTGGAGAGAGATGTTTTCATTTTATTAATGGAATTTAATTAATTATTGCGGTTGTTATCGTGAGAAATTTCTAAATTCGAATAGATTTTAAAGCAAATTTAGAATAGTTATATTTGGTGTTTTACTAGATTAGTAGGAGGTAAATCTGTAAATTAGTATTGTACATCTCCAGAAACAGAGTATTATTTCCGATAAATTTATTTATTACAAACAAATAGCATATCTGAGTAAGTACAAATTTTGAGACGAAATTAAATAATTATGTTGATAATCATCAATTTTCGCTGTATTTCAGTCGATGAAATTCATTAATTCGGCTTCTGAGCGACTCATTTAAATTGCTTCATTCTATAATAATAAAAATGTTGATCGGTTTATTAAAATAGTCCTTTCTTGTAATCGCATACTGAACTTTTGACAAATACGATAAAATTCATGAAACAGTTTTTATATGAAATTACTCGTTATTGCTTACAAATATCCACTTTGTAATAGTCGAATTATTATTTTTTAATAGTCGATAATTTGAAGCTACGAATTAAAATCTTTAATTTTCCACAATTTCAAAATTTGACAAAAATACAACATCACTTTTGAAATAACCGGATACATGTAGAAATATAACTGTCCAAAGCTCGCGTGAAACCGTGAAAAATGCAAGTATCGAGAGCAAGGTTTGAAAGAACATTTGTCCACCGATATAAACGACAAAGACACGACAACGGTGTTGTATCTGTCCTACTCAAATCGTCATCAATAATCCTTCGATGTTTCGAGGTATTGCAAATAAAATTACGATCCCCTTTTCTAACTTATCAACAAACCAATATCGCTATTTCAATGGTTGTAAATCACCGTAAGGAACGTTTTCCAAAAAACACATTGATGATTCTTGTCTCGTGGTCCCTACGTTACACGCTAAACTCGAGCGTGTTAAAATTCCACTTGCGGCCAGCTTTTTATCGGTGTTATTTTGACAAATCCTACTCCGGTTATCCGGACCCGCGTATGAAAAGATTGCAATTCGTCATCTTGCCCCACTTTCATTTATGTGCCAGCTATGCGCAGCGTGAAAACGGGCACGGATTTACTTTACCTGTATGCATTGTCGGACCACCGCGAAGAATTCAAACGGAAAAGCGTAAAAAAGAAACACACGCGCAGAGAAAAAGGAAAGAAAGAAAGGCTTCCCTTTTCCAATAAAAGGAACGAACGCGTCTACTTTTTGTTACCGTATCGACGCTAAAAGAATTAAGAGATTTAACGTGTCGGGAGTGTAAACGTAAAATCTCAGTTGCAGGTGTGTTACATGGAGCAAGGTGTGACGTATCGTTGTGGTTTTACGAAAGTTTTGCGCGTTATAGACCGCGAAAAATGAAGAGATCATTATACAAGTAAAATGTTCCCCGCTTCACTTTCCTACGTTCGTGTAGTTAACGTTTTATATTTCGCGCCACTTGAAATTTTTTCTGGCGTGCTTAGCGCAGTTCAGCCCCTCGTATCACTCATTTTTTCTAAAAGTGCTTAACCAGACACTGAATTTCTGTAAATTCACACGTAATCGCGAAACTTTTCCTGCTTATTCCACTGTTTCCCAAATTATCGTTACGGAATCTTCGGACGGTATGATGGAAGATCCGCGGGGAGAGTTTCTCTGTGATTTTTCTTACTGGCTTACCGTAAGTACCGTATTCTTCTCGATGGATGCTACATGAACGTCTTCCAAGTTTTCTCTGTAACGAATTTTCGAATGTAACTACTGAGATTTTAATTAATTCTTTCATTAGCAAAAACGATTGCAATCATTCAATTTGAGAATGATATATACTAGAGAATATTTATACATATCGTAAATATATTTCAAAAGCGACAGAGTTAGTCATCAAATACATCGTTGTTGGTGAAAAGAACGAACTTTAGGAAACAATGGTCGAATTACATATATGAAATGTATGTGCGATAATAGTAATTTAACAATTCATTATATACACTGTAATACTTACAAGAACATGGTTAGAACTGTGAATTCTTGAATGAGTTAACTGTATGCTCTATTGGATGCTTCACGTCGATGGTCAAACAATCTCAAAAAGATTTGAGTGAAATTATGTCGGTGGTGCAACAATTTCTTATTTTTCAAATGTTTTTATTACATATTCCAACCGCAAAATAGTACAGATATGCAAAATTATTATAATAAATAAATGTAATAAAGAGTGTACCAAAATAAATTGTAAAAATTTAATATTAGAAAGAAACATAATATTAATAGTAAAAGGATTTATCAAGATATAAAATCATTTATTAATTTCTCAAAGAAAACAAAAGGTCATGTACCCAAACCCTTGTGTGGCTGTTTTACCATTAACCTAAAGCATCGAATCGACATAGAGCTAGCTCATTGAAGATTTCGCAGTTTTTGACATCTTCTTGTCGGAAAAACCACGAAGAGGAAATCACGATAATTTCATCAGAAATTAAAAAACTTCTTATTACCAAGAAGAATCATGCTCATTAAAATTTACTTATTCATTGCAACCTAATGTACTTTTTTATTCTGTAAATACACCAACAAGTATCTTATGAATATTTTTATAATTAAAATCATGATGAATTCGAGGATCTACTTCTATTTCAATTCAAGAGAACGATAACTTTTCTTTTTATTTTCTAGAACCGCGCATAAATTCGTCGTGACAGGATTCATAAATATATTTCACTGCAACAGGGAGGAAGGAGAGAACGCATGCTTTCCTTCGATTAACTCTCTTGCACGGAATTGCCAGGTTTGTTGTGAGACAAGTTTTGAGTTTACTATCATCTTATGCGTAATAAGTAGAGGAAGACGATAACACAGGTGTTCGTACTCGAGTCATGATTATACGTGCAAGGGCAGATGAGACGTTTTATATTCTCGATTCGACCTGATATGAAATGAACGTAGATACATTAATTAATTAACCCGCAAATATACGTAGCTCGACTGGAATTTTCTTTGGTTCAATATTTTCCATGTGATAATGCACCATTGTTGACTTATGTGTCGTATATATTATATTTACTTTATCAACTGTTACACAAATGTAAAATTAGATATTATATATTACTCCTTATATTATTTATTAATCGTAACCAAATTATTGAATGGCAAATTGGACATTTCAGTGGAATTTAATGTTGTAAATGTATTTTAAATAGGCTTTTTAATTTTGTTGCTGTCTGATATGTAAAAATTGAAATCAAACACCAATGGATAACTCGTCGAAACAATTATTAAAAATATATACACATATCGTAAAGTATTGTAGAAATAAGATGGTAAACTTGAGAATGCTAATCGATGTTAAAACGTTTGTCATTTCTTTTGAATACTTTCATTCAGATTTATTTCTTAATTCTTAATTTTATACTCTAGTTTTTAAATAATTAAATTGATAATTCTCACATAATTATATAATCTAGGTAATTAGGGGTATGTTTTTTTATACGGTGACCTACATTTATACTTCATATCATCTCATTTTCTACCATTATTTAATTTAGAATTTATCCATAAAAATTAATCGTATTTAAAATTCCATATTACCCGTATTTTATAAAATAATTAAATACGTTCAATCTTTAGTTAATTTACAATGGCTTTTTTCTCTTCTGTTGATAATCATATAGGGTTTAGAGTTTGCTTAATGAATTTTAATCAGGATAGATCTTTGTATATATCCATTTATATCCGCATAATCTTATCTGCAAGTTTATTTTTATAGCCGATGGAAATCTTTTGTTTAAGTAACGAAATGGTGGATCGTCTGTCGTATGCATAATCAAAGAGCTTTTCAATCTGTGATCTTTCGAGAGATTACTTTCTGATGGAGAGAAAAGTTTGAAATGGAAAATTAATATGTGGAAATTATTATACATTCAAATACGAAACGATCAAGTACTATTTATCAAATAGTAATTTCATTAGGATACTACATATTTACATAATTACAATATGTACAAAAATCGTTTATTAATATCTCCTTATAAGAGAAGGTATACTATTTTGTAATTCATGCAATACTAAATTAGCAATAGAACACATCATCCTGCATACAATAAGAGGAATTATATTCTTCATACAGAATCCAACAATTCCATATAAAATTTATCATAAAGAACAATTTAAAACATAACAAATCAATACAAGTGTTATTAATCACTTAAAATATTTGAAGGTACATAATAATTTATAGCTCCATGTAACTTGCTATTCTTTCATGTTGCTAATAACCCACACAAATAGTTAGTGCAATTATAAATAACGGAAGGTTAGAAAAAACTTCGGTGCAGAAGTTGCCCTGAATTTTGAAAGAAGTTATCTTGCTTCAATGGCCTTTAAAAAGCTCTTCGAACAGATCAATTTTATTCAGCATAAATATTTTCATCTGCAATTTCTTTATATTGTCTATCATCATCTGTCTATTACAGCACATTTACATTTGCGATACTTATGTTAAATGTTTTACTACCGTACAATAAAATGAATAATAAGCTTGTTATCTATTCATTACTTGGTAATTAATCTATAACGCTGCTAATTACTTTCATAAGTGTCAACGTATTATCTAATAATTTCGCAGTTAAATATTCATAATTCATAATGCACACTGTATATATAAATATATATATATATGTTTGTGTGTTATGGTTAAGAAATCATAATAACACAGTTACTACGTTGATACGTGTATTTGCATACTTGTAAATATAAGTCAATCATTGTTTAAACGCGTATCAGACACAAAATCCTCTATAAATTCTTTATTGAAGTAGAAATCATTATAAGGAGGAATTCTTGAAATTATTTCTTTGCCTTTGTGTCGCACGAAAGTTCCCTAGGAGTTCTATGATTTGGAAGTATATATTTTTCTATACATACACGATACAACTATTTTCAACCGGTAGTAAATTAATCATTAATTTCTGTCCTGCGTTTATAGTTTAAATATATTTACGCTCACTTTAGGAAAATTCCTTTATTCTTGGAACTCGAAAGGATTTACAAACGTCTGCATTAGAAATATTGATATGTGGCATAAAAAGTAATCCATACTAAAAATATCAAGAATATTATCATCTCTACAAACCTAAAAATGTGAACCATTGATTTGCAAACATTTTCGACTTAGGTTTTCTAATAATAAAAAAAATCAAATCACTCACGTAAGATCCATCAATTTTGATTCACAATAAGGAGACCAAGAAACCTCGAGAATAAACAATTCATTCCGAGTTACCACTTATCGTTGGAGAAACATTGGACGAAAAAAAGGTTTTTGATAAGCCGAAAGAGCCGAGGGAAGGCGCGGGTGTGCCCGGCCCAGGGCTGTTAAAGGGATCACTTTTCAAGAAACGGGAACACGAGAAAGCCTGTGGTACGTGCTCGTAGCAGGGGGCTATAGCATCTTCGAAGGGGTGAGAGTTCACTGTTCAGTCTTGCACCGGGCCATTGTAGGAGCAACGAACCGGCCAACCGGGGGCAAAGACGCCAGGCGCCTACTTGCTGCCACGATCTCACCAATCATTTGCGCATTCAAGCAGCTACACGGGAACTCAGTGGTTCTCCGGCCTCTCTCGCATGACCGACCTAATTCACCCACCGGTGGATCCGGCGATATTATTATTTCGGGTCCGTCGCCGGAACGTCGGATCGACGCTTCGGGGTATGTATTCATAGGCTTGGTTTCCCTTCGCGTTGAGAGGTTCTGGATAATGGAGGGTTGAAGAATGTTGCTCGACTTACGCGCTCGACTATACTTACGATATTTTGTGGTAGTTGTTATATTCATCCAAGCTGATTATATTTCCTATTATTTATCTTAATAAAATTATATGTAGAATTAGCTACGATGAATTTAGGAATGTTGCTCGATTTACACGTTCGATGCTGTACAAGTTTCTATGGTAGTTGTTATATTCATACAAATTGATTGTATTTCTTATTATTTATGTTAATAAAATTATACGTAGAATTAGAATTACGATGAATTTAGGAAACGAAAGTTTAAGAACATTGCTGGACGTAGGTGTCCGATCCTGTACGAACGCTGTGGTGATCTTTGCAAAGTATATGTTCACAGAAAATATTTTGTAATTTCTACATATATTTTTACGTCGTTTTTAAATTTGACCAATACAACCACAATAGTCAAATGTCATTGTTAGCTTTAATGAAGTTTCAAAATGTTTCGTATAATTCATGAAAGGCTTTTATGGCTTTTTGAATACTTCCGTGAGTATTGTATGTAGTATTAGCTAAGACGAATTTCGTTACAATTTCTCAAAGTTTTGTCCTAAAAATTAGGGAAGTTTGTGTTGTAGTGTAGAGGCAGTAAAGCACGTTCGTGACCTGAATTCGTTTTTGGTCTCCTTATACAGATTGTGAACTGAAATTAGGTCGTCTGTATCACAAACTTTGGATAGTCAATTCTAAGTTCCTAAACAGTGATCGTGTAGTTGTATCGTGCTTTTTGATTCGTACATGTGCGAAGATGAAAATTCTGTATCTAGGTTTGCATTAGTAGAAAAGATTAATATCGTTAACACGCATTATTCACTTTTTTCAGGCTTTAACTTATTTTAATGAGCAAACGTTTCTATGATCCTATATTGAGACTTTTTCTGCAAATACTGCTTTAAAATGGCTTTTCATAATTGATTGAGAGGTGGTAATGAAGGTAAAAAGTATGATAGATTAGCTGAGCAAAGTAGATTGTCTGGTTAGTTCTCGCACACCGTTAAACGTATTTACATTTTACAATCCTGGATGGGTAGGTTCTCGAGTCTGTTTTATACTAGTCTTCTATTCTGCGAAATTCCTTCTGCGAATTACAATCGAAGCGAACCAGAATCATGTGAAATGAATATTTCTTAGATTAAGACAAATGAAAGATATTAAATGTAAAATGTCGATGTCGGATCGGGAAATTTACTGTAGATTTGCCAGCAATATATCTCAGATGAAATTTCAGATTAAAAAATAATTAGCATTAACAAAAGTATTATCGTTTAAAGTTTACCTTGATTTCTTTTTATCGAACATTTAAAATCACAACGGAGACTTTTATTTCTGTAAAACGTAAATATAATCATAAAAGTGAAAGTGTAAAGTACTCAGATTGATATTGCAAACTCTATGAACGGAATTAATGGAGAATCTGCAAGGAATAAAGTTTACGTCAATTTTTCACGAGTTAGTTGTTTAACCGACACTGGCTTTCTCCATAATTGTGCAGCATAGAATAACTATCTCGCATAACGTTTACCTTGAAACCCCATTTACAGATGCTCCGATAGTACAGCCTGACAAAGTTTTTCGCCATAAATCAATTACTTTTACTCGCATTAAAGTACCACCTATAAGGTTTCTCGAAAAGTTTCCGCCGCGAAACTTTTGTCTCGGTCTCCTGTGGAAACCTTCGAAACCACATAAATTTCGTCGATAGCAACACCACAACCGAGCGTAATTTACAAGCTATATCCGATATCAATAATCGATGCTTTCGAGTGTCGCGTTCTTGAATTACAAATGCAATGGTCAATCAATAAACAATAATAAAGTGATATAAAGGCAAAGGGGAGAAAGTCAGAGTGAGTGGACTTGCAAGCTTATTTAAATATCGATGATATCGGTTCGATTGAACTGTACAAGTGGCCACTTCGAGGTAATTAAATTAATCAATTGTATCCGATACCTTTGAGACTAAGGGCCCGTCGCAAACAAATAGAAACTCGTGTTCTCGAGTAATAAACTCCTGGCTGGAGATGTTCACAGACATTCTTGTATCTCTCTAAATATCAAAAGCCAATATTGGCGTGCTGCCTTCGTTCGACTTGCATTCGTTTTTCTACGGCGACAGCTTTTGTGTTTGAACAACGCCAGCCGATTCTTCTACCCGGAAAAACTGATAACAAAAGTTAATTGACGATACGATATAACACAAAAGACCAAGTGCACGGATACAAGCTGAAAAGGTTCGTAAGAATCGTAGAATATAAAACGCTTTATGCCCGCAACTCTCTTAAGTACGGGAATCCATAACGTCGATAACTCTTATTTTACGTATGCAGCAAATGATTAAAAAAAGAAGTAGAACATTGCCATCCAGTTATACTTGCAACTGGAAAAATGGGATTTCTCCGATTTCAAATAGATAAAATGTGTTTGTATCATGACAGAACATGACGTGTAACAGAAATTACAGGCAGCACAAACGTAGTAGCACTTGCTAACATCACCTTTCGAATATGTAAAACTTGTACAATTTAATAAATTAATATATTGAATTCTATGTTATATTTGAAAATATAATAATGAAATAAATTTTACTATTATGTGTACGTACATGCTCGTACAAAACTTAAACCATGCACGTAATAGAATAGCTGACTATAATTATTGAATACAAACAAGTGTACGTACGACACCGCGCCATTCAATATGAACGCATTACATTTTCGGATATACAATTCGATAGACTTGTTCCAGAATTGTGATATCACGGTAGAACGGTTGTGTTTCGATGTCGATACCGAAGTTGCAGAGCTTCTTCGAACGTCGTGCTATAATTTTGAGACTCTGCAACTATGCTATCTTCGCTACAAGTTTATGCAAATAAATCATGCTGAATAGGAGGAGTTATGTCATTCGTTAAACAAGACTGAGCATTTATGCAACGAAGGCTCTGAATGGCATTGTTTTTGAAGGGAAAACAGGAATAATTAAACTCGGACAGTTTAATTATATTTCAGCAAAAGATAAAAATGAAATTGTATATAAATAACGTATACATAATCAGAGTAATATTTTTAATTGACAATTTAATTTATATTATTCCATTCGGTGAATGAAGAAAAAGATCTTTCGTCGATGCAGGTAATGTGCCATTTAAATGGGTTTCATTTTCGACGTTCACTCTTGTCCTTAATAAACTTTCAAATACAGTTATTCGTTTAATTTTTATATTTTTTTTATGTAAGTTATATGGTTTTATGTAAGTTAAGTAAGTTATGTAAGTCGCATCTTATTACTGCAAAAATGTTAGTATTCGGATGATATTAAATCAGTTACGTGCATCGCTGTATAAGCGCTACTTATAAATCAAATCTTAATAAATCAAGAGAAAAATTTGCGTACTTATTCCTTTTCTAAATGGCATATTCACTGTATCGTACTACGTACAGTAATATTTTATCTTCGTCGTACATTTTTTATTTAAAATATCCTTAACATAATCCTTGTATATTCGTTCTGCATATAACAACATTGGCCCAGAGAATTGATCTATACTGCAGCTTGAACTTGATCTTGTTAGGGTAAATAATTAGTTTATAGAATCAACGCTGTTTTCTGATGCTGCTTTGCAGTTTAGCTTCTAAAGTCTCTGTATGCGATATTCATGAACGTCGAGTTACGTTCTCGGTACGTTTCAATTCTTAAATCGCAGACCGGATACGTAAGTAAACGGCATAACTCTGTGTGCTGTGTGTCTGTGTGTATGTGTGTGTGATATCACGCAGTCATCCGGTGAAAACGATAAATGAACTCGTGCAACCTGGTCGCGAGACGAAAGACGAATGATAATAAAAGGGTGAAAGATGAGGGTGGGAAGGAAAAGAAGGGGGACCAGGTTGCACGAAAGACAGGATGGGAAAATAGTAGCCCGTAATTTTCGAAGAAGAAAGATCGGTCAAAGAGTTCTCTAGCCTCTGTTCTTCCGTAACTACGAAAAGCACGGTGATAGGGTCGTGAATCGAGTGAGTTGGACTTGATGACACACGACTTGCTACAGACTTCTAGACCGTTCGTTCCTCCATTCCCCTGCGAATTGAATCGAGAACAGAATTCGAAAATCGTCTCTGCTTTTGTCTCTTTCCCTTGCGCTTGCTTCCTTTTTACCACGAGTCGTCTTGTCTTTGCCTCTTCTGTGTTTCGATGTTTCTAACGACAACAGTTCCCCGATCGCTAGCGTTTGGACTTTTTAAATGTTTACATAAGTCCTATGAACATATCCTTTGAATAAACTAGCGGTTTCATTGAACAATAGCTCATAATATAAATTTTTATTCGATGTGAAAGTACACGCATGCCCTGAGGATATTCAATATCGCCTTTCTCGAATATGAAATATTCGTATATTGTATAGATATACGTAGGTAACTCTTTCGATTATGCGAAGCTAGCAAAATCATACAATAATAGTTACTTGAACCAACCATAAATCAAATTGAATAGCTATTTATTCTTGTGTATAAGAAACATTGTAATTTAAACTAGCATTATCTAATTGGACGATAAATATATTCGTCCTCGGTAAAATTGTTTCTAATTATAATGCATTATGTCTTATAAGTGAATCCTAGAGAAGGACGTATCTTCATTTTCAATAACCGACGAAAAGAAATTATTTCCTACAGGCCAAGGAACATTTTGAAAGAATTAATCTAATCATTGAACAGTTCACGAACATGATTTCATATGCCCAATCCACTAAAAGACTAGGAAAATCTGGCAGTCGAGATTCTCGAGCATTTTAGACGGAGGAATATTTTCTGAGAAACAACGGAACGACGGGTGTCCTATCACGTATTTCTCCCTGAAGATAGTTTCCTCTCGAAAATACTGAATGTACCTCTTAAGAAGCACCCTGTACCCTTTACACGTAGCCGATGCGGCAGATCCGCTCGCGTGTACGTGTGCACCGCTCGAAGGAGAAAGAAAGGGACAGACAGACACGTTACGTTCGATGCGAACTCGTCAAAGTGCCAAATCCCCGCGGGTACAGAAGCTGCGGGGTTAGAGAAAGAGAGAAATAGAGAGTCGTGTGTGCCATGGTCTCGTAGATTCGATCAATGGGGAACAACGCGACGTCGGTTCGCCGCTTCATCGACGACGCGATCGAGCTTCGTTTCTCATCCCCTTTTGAACCCCTCACCACCCTCCTGTCACTCTCTACCTTGTTTCTTCGTACGTTCGATCTTCCCTCTCCCCGTCGGCCACTCTCGACACTCGCTCAAACTGTCAATCTTCCTGCAACGATCTAGAAAAGGCTTCCTTTGAGAGGAACCGACTCGTCGAAGCACTTGGAAACGACGTACCAACCATTACATACATACGTGTCGTCTACTTAGTCGCTAATGTATTCGGTCGAGTCGAAAATCAGCGAAATTCCAAAGGTCAACGAGAAAACTATGGAGACTGTCTGCCTGGTATATAATTTTAGCACCCGTGGTAACTCTTCGCCTCTACCACGGTTCTTTGATATGAATAGAATGATAGAGACCGAGATAGGTTAGGTCGCCCTACAGATCTCAGAACCCTCTCTGATAAATTATTCCTGTTTTCAGTTACTGGTTGCACGAACGAATTATTCAACCGGGAGTTAAGTAGTGTCAAGTGTATATAGCGACTCATATGAACACATTCGTTCTCGTGATTTGTGCTACGTATTAATTTTAATGGAAACCGTGCTAGATAAATTTCCTCGGTTCGAAGCGAATCTTCCAGTGGATTCGTCTTTCCTTTAATAAGGTCAAATACTGGTTGTTTTTAAATAAATTTACTGCATCAAGTAATATATTCGTAAAAAAACGTATAAATTCTACTGATACCGAATGTAAATCTTAACGACATTGATGTGATAATTTTAATTATCAAATGTTCATAGAGGTAGGGGTTAGTTTGTGTTATAATCACGTTTTTTCATCGTTTTAATATTTTATTTATTAAGAATTTGTTAATTGGCCATTAACAAACCTTGATTCTACTGTAATTATTACTCGATCATTACTTTGTATTTCCTTAAATCATTCTCTAAATATTTAAAATATCTAATATATCTAAATATTTAATTTCGCTTAAAATAAATCACTTCCACGCATAATGCCCACGAATTAGGCAAAATGAACGACAAAATATCATAAGATAGACATTTCCAGAAATAGCTACCTAAAAAACAAGCATCATCTAAACGACTACTAACAACTCTTGATTCTTTCGTAATAACCAAGCTGCCACATTCCGGTTCCTCCTGACTCTATGACCGTCCATCCACGCGTCTATCTGGTCATTCGGCTGACTTTTCCTTTTTTCGCGTTCTGATCCCCCGGCATCGTTGTCGAATGAATTCAGAGCGGCTGAATTCCTGGAACCACGAGGTGAGGCTGGCCTGTAGCGCGGAGGGGGGGGGGGGTGGAAATCGTTTCGCATTGTCTGCAAGGCTGGATCCCTTCTTCTATCGTTATCCGACCGTGGCACCGAAACGCTGCTGTCCTCTAACCTCGAAAAGACCGACCCGGTTTTCCATCGGTGGCAACCGACGCTCTAATTGCGACGATCCTCCCGGTGGACCGGACGACAGACCACCACAGGGAAAATCTACTTGTACCCGGCCAAACGGTGAATCGTACCTCACCCCCTTTTTCTTCGTTCCAAACCTCCTCTCAGAACTAATTTCCTATTGTGCAGGAAAAAAATTTGTTTTAGCCAGCTTCAGCTTCTTTCGCTGCCCTCTTTTCCTCGCTTCCTCGGCTAGTTTGCTTGTGTTTACCGCGATTTTGTTCGAGGTTCGTTCTCTTTCCTGTTTTCATTAGGATCTTGATTTCTGGTAAGGTTCACTAGGCGTTAAAAGATCGAGGTGAAGTTTGGTTAGGATTTATTGTAGAGATTTGTGGGTCAGATGATTTAGTATGTGTTTGCGGTTCGGCGTAATTGGTTAAGTGATGATTGATATTGATATTAGTAATACGTGACGCATGTATTAATAATGTATCGGTATATGTAGTTCAAGAAAAGGGAATACAATTTCATGGAAGAAGTTAATGTGAAATCCAGAAATATTTATTTGTTCTCTTCTTCTTATGTTTTCATTTATTTGGTTGGCTTAAACAAGTTTTTGAAATATTCATTTATTGTCACATGCTCGTGAAATATAGCTCGAAGAACAAACGTGGAAAGTTTTTATAAAGGAGTCAGCGTTCTAAATTGTCCGTGCGTACATTAAAAATTTCCCTACATTTGTCGACCTCTTAACAATGGTTCCCAGGTGCAAAGGATTAAGACCTCGTCCATACCAAAGAATACCACGTTTAGAAGTACGAAAACTTCTTTTACCCATTTATTTGCCTCGCACTGCAGTTACTGTATTTTTTCTGCTAAACACAACGACGGACACAAACACAGAGGGTTGAAAAATATTAACGCGAACTTTGTTAAACATTTTGCGCTTCTAATGGATTAAAAATAAATTTTTTTAATATAACAGAATATGTCATGTCTACGACCTTCGCAAAATGTTACAAGATTATAAATAGACTGTGGATGGTTTATAGACAATTGAAAGATATGAAACTACGCAAAATGTAGAAATGTATAAAATATTTAGAGTAATCATTCTATCATTTCGCGAATGAAACAAACTGAAAATATAATTAATAGAAATTTGCGTTTGCATGAAAATATTCGAAAAAAGGTTAATTTTAAAAATATCCTGTAAATCTGGAACTATTAAATGTATTCATTATATGTGAAATCATATTTGAAAGTATTATGTTTTTTATTCATGAAACAAAATCATTTAAATCTGCGATATAACCATGTGAAAACGTTTCTGAAGAATAATAATGCAATTGAAAGTTGAATCGCTTGACTGCAGCGAAGTGCTTTCCAATGCACGGAAGTAGAAACATTAAAATATTTTAAAACGGAGAATATAATATTTGGCTGGTTTTTGTTACCATTGTTATGCTCCATATGAAACCTATTGTTAAACACACATAAAATTCTATATAGATAAATGCAGTCGTTTGAAACATTAAAAAAATTTTCCACTTTATTGGAAATAAGTTGCAGACCGTGTTAATTTGCGTGCAAATTCGACGCTTCTTATAATTTTTGTCACGGGACTGAACCGGGAATCTGGGTCGGCGAATGGATCATTGAAAAAGTTGGCAATGACGTCGATGTCGCGTCAGGAAGGCTGGAAATTCTCGTTTATATGAAAACTGATTCGCAGCAGTGGGGGTGAGTCAACATCAGGTCACATGGAAAGCAGCTGGCCGAAATATTCTGCAACTATCAAACGGTTTACAGTTTACATAATTTCATGAACAGCTCCTGTTAAAATTTTCATTTCGCTCGCGTACCATGGGCGGAAGGAACGCCAAAACGCTTTAAAATCCATCAAACGATATCGCAGAAAATTCATAAGAAATGTAAAATAATTACCAGTCAAAATAGTAGACGTATCGAAGTGGATGAAAATATAGCAATATATTATTCGCTCTTTATCTTGGTGCCATTACGTTTGAGTTTATTATCATTGACAAACTTCTGAAAAGTAGTAGCAAAACCACGTACACTGGCTCCAAAAAGTATTTGCACATCATTGTACATTGTTACATACTAATTAATTAAGTCTAAATATATCAAATTTTGGTATCTGTTAATAGTACTTTCATATGATTAAAAAATTTGATATTATGAAAATGAAAAGTAGAATATGATAAAAAGTAAACTACGCATAAAAATCACAAAACATAACATGGTATAACTCTACGATGACACAAAGAAATTAGCATTTTTCACGTTATTAGTATCAACGAATCCCTCAAGGCGTCAGATTCGTCAGAAAAAACACACTACCTCAGTATCAGAGGGAACTTTAATCCATTATCATAAAATATAGCCATAATTACCTCTTAATTATGTTTCCCCAGAGGGAAAACCGATAAAGCGACCGGTCGGTCTGTCTTTGCTTAAAATTGCTGAAAGGACAGAACTCGTGAGTTGAACGAAAAAGACGGGGAAAACGAATTGATAAGATTTTACGTTAATACAACTTTCCTTTTTCGAAATATCCCGTGAGACAGCCTATAGACTTCCTATATTTAATCTGGTCTTATCGTTGCGCAAAGTGAAGCCGATTATGCCGTTGAGATATCGTCTCATTGCTTCAGATGGATATGGATAATTGCGGTTTCCATCGAGTCATTCTTTTCTTCGCAAAAGCCCAGCCCATCGACTCGCCTGTGCTAACTTACAGTGAAGCTTACGCTTTACAGTGACCTCGTCATAGCTCTTTTGATCCGGTCTAACCTTCCTAATTCATCTGTCTCCTCTGTGAGCCAGAATATTCGGAAACGTTGGAAAAGAACGATCAAGTAGGGCTAAGGTCAAGCGTCTCGAAAGTTTAGCCACGGAAAAAGGATATCGAGTATACTCGACCGCATTGTGATGTTCGAGTGTCGTTCGAATTAGTCTGTTGACAATTTGATTGTGGAAACGTTGTTGCGTGTTACATGATACTTATTCTGTCGTTGATGTTTATGGTGGTTTGACGTTGAAACGTGAAAGTGAGATTGAAAATATGAAGTTGGAATTTTTCGAAAATAGTGCATTGTTGTTTATTGCGCAGGGTGATTCATGGAACTGTAATGAAATTATCTGTTACATGATTAACGATATTGAAATATGAAAGATACAATTTTCTTCTTTTGAAGTGCAAACATACGTGTCTTGAATATATTATAATTGTTAAATTAAAATTGTTTAATAGCAAATGTGGAAAACTGAAATATAATTTTTCTACACTTTGTGTGATTTTATTTAATTAATTTTAAAGTAGTTTCATGTTTATTTCAATATAATACTTCTATGTCATGTTTTTGGATTCTTTGATAAACCAAATCGAATTAAAATTATTAAATTTTACTTCGAATACTCGGTATAATTGATCTATGAATAAATAGTTCATAAGAAATATTTTGATAACTGATGATATTGTAGACAACATAAAAGATGTCATAAAAGAAATCCAATTCGTTATCTTTTATTTCATATCCATAAAAATGTCTTTAACAGATCGTAGCAATTTTAGTGCTAAAATAAAGACAGAAATATTGCTGACATTTAAAAATACTTTCTTTGAAATCTGTATCGTGTTCTTTGCAAAACAGCGACGTGATTCCCTTTCAGGTTTCAGATCCGAAATAATACGTACAATTTGATCGCCTTTGGTGGTCTTCTAAAGAAGCATAAGGTTCTCCGATCGTGTGTAGGGCAGTTTTATTACTACAAAAGGAGTTCAGAGGCCACAAACTGTTTACGTACGGGTCCTAACCCGATAGTACCTAGTGGTCAACTTCCTGTCAAGGATACTGTCTTCAACGTCTTAGATTTATGACGTGTGTATGTATAGCGTTACAAAGTTTGCAATGTCCTTTCGTTACGCAGAAGCCACGTAATCCAGGTGGTCTCAATACTTGATCTGAATAGTTGTAACTTTCTGAACAACATAGTTTTAGAGAGTTATTTCTTAATATTTAAGATAATTTCAAAATTATTTGTTAACTAGTTTACTTTATTTTAGCTTTTTATAAATCAATACAAGGACCATTTTGATATACTTTCTTTTTTATGAAAATCCGTGTATAGAGATACCCTCTAAGAAAAATGTCTACATTAACGTAGAACACGCAATTGCAAACTAAAAATCTCTTCATATAATTCACAAAACAAAATAAAATATAGTTGAACCTGTATAGCTAGAAGATCTCCATAAGACTACAAATTTGTTCATTGCCAGTTGTTCCGCTGCGAAAACCTCTAGAAATCTAAGATATTGGAAATAAAACTTACTTTTACTCGAATTATTTCACACACGTCCAAGTGTATTATTTTACCTCTGTAACTCGAATGTAGAATAGCCGGACTTCGACGTGTCGAAGTTTTCCTGTATAAGTCGAACTTCTATCGCCGCTGCCTCTGCAAATCGAAGTGCACCTATAGCTATGCTACGTGTCACAAGATGTGAGAAACCAATCATTTGATATTGTCTCCTCTTTTCCAAATTTTGGGATTGTCTCAAATAACGTAAGACGACACAAGCCGTATCCCTTTGGTCCTTCGACTATAACGTCCACGTGCAGATCCATAGAAGCCAATCGCATTCTGTCAGTCGAACACATAATTGTCATTATCTCTCGCGCCTTTATCTTTTGCATTTATGTACGTTGAATAAAATGAGTTCTAAGAGGAAGTTTAACAAACACTTTCTGAAAAGGTGAATGTAATTGTGCCTTTGTATAAACTATGTGTATGTCGAATATTCTTTTGATGAACCTCTCTTACTCGAAAATTTCGTTAAGTCGAAACGGCTATTAACTCAAAGATTTTAGCTCTTCCCTTTTGGTACCAGTAATAAAATTATAAAAATAGTAAAGTGATACGTTCGATACTTTGAAATAACCGATTAAACACCTGCTTCCGCAATTTAAACAATCAAACCTACTCACAACCAGGATGTGATTTAATCTTCGAAACTCTTGTCAACCATAAGAAAACATCAAACGAACATCGCTATCTCAGTTGAGCAGAGACGCTCTGACTCCTTCAGCATCAATAGATATTTCAAGTTCCTTTAATAATGCTCAAATTCATCGTATTCGAAGATATATACAGATGCTTTACTGTCTAAAGCAACCGGCAGGACTTCTTTCCCTATTGACTCGTCGAGGATTAGAGAAAGTTGATCGAATGAACGCGGTGAAGGGGTTAGGGGAGGGGATCCTTGCCACTGTCTGATGCAGGGAAGCAAAAGAATTGGAAGTTAATTCGTCGGTGGAAGGCTTCGAAATGGTTATGTAACTAATAACGAGAAGGGAGGGGAATGCGAGAGCGAAAGTTGGAGAGATTCTTTCAAAACGGTAAATCGATGAAGTACAACGACTACGCCTGAAGGGCGAGGGTAGAGTGAAAAAAAGGGAAAGAGGGAGAGAGAGAGGGCATTATAGGTTAGTACGCAAACGGCCAACTATAGTCATCCGACTTTACGAGCGATCGTAAATACCGATCAGAAGCCCCGGTTTGATGGAAAATTCCTTCAGGATAGGCAGAGCTTCATCGCGTTGCTAATGTTACCCGATTGTGGGGTCTCTACTACCTACGTTTGGATCTAGGAGAGGCTGATTCAGGAACACGTATCCGTAGTCCGCGATTCGACGTGGCGTTGGCCAACTTCTGACGACCTATTGTCAAGCTGAAGAGGAAACCGAAGTCGCGAACTTCGGAAGATTGAATTCTTACTCGGACTAAATCTAATTTTTACCAGCTACCGACGCGAATTCTGTGTCCGAGACTAAATCAGTAGAGAAGCTTCGCACTCTTTTTCTAGATAGGCGAGTTCTCTCGTCAAGATCCGAGAGTCTGAAGAACGCGGAGTAACCCCTGGCGTCGTGAGAATCGCGGATCCTAGAGGTAAGATTGCCAACCTTTTCTCCCCTTGGTCGTTGAAAGAACGAGAAGTGAGGATTGCTCGCGCGGAGGGTAGAGTTATCGAATATCAAAGTTTCGAAAATTCCGCGTTGCCAGGAAAGTTCACTTGAAAACATAACTTATAAGTAAGTTCGGCTACGTCGGTAGGGTCCGCTCTGAAAAGAGAAGGAAAATTGGGGGATGATAGAGAGAAAGAGAAAGAGAGAGAGAGAGAGACGAAGATAGGGTAGGTTGGGTCAGTCAAGTAAGGGTGAAAAAGCAAAAGGGCGGAAGTCGGAGAGCCGGATGGAAATGTTGGTGGAAGGGGGAAGAGATCAGGATCATTCGTCTCTCTACGAGACGGAAGTTAGGCCGGGTACGAGGACAAAGTTTGGTCAGAGTCCAAGTTGTTAAAAGGAAGAAAATTTCGGAAAATACGAAGGAGTCGCGCGTGTACCGCCGCGCTGACCGGGGCTGAGCCATTGAAGAAATTTAACAGGAACAGTGCGCGGTGCAACCGAATTCGCCAACTCGCGAAACACTTTTAAACGAACTAACAGATGGAGACTCTCCCCAGACTATCCGCAGGAAGAAGACCGTTCAACGAGACAAAAGCGAGACAAGGTAAAAGGCTGTTCTGCAAGATGGACTCAGTGCCGCAGTGCCGGGCGCCATTCGAGAATGCTTTTTCGACGACTGGCAGCTGTACTACCCGAAGATCCTGCCTTTCCAGTCGTGTGTTTTCTCCTACAGGCTATGTACGTTGTCGGCGATGCATTCAGAGAAAGAAAAAGTGCAACTTATGTCCTTTTAGTTGCTAGTCTTACCAGTAACAATGCCAAACTCTATAAATTGGTTTAGGTATCGCGTATAATGGTGGATAAAAGAAAGTTTAAGCTGATACTTTTATATTAGATATCTTTCACCGAGTTGGCCATGCATTCAGAAACGGACGTAGCTTGTTAAAAGAAATTTAATAGTAAACTATGTTCTATACATTTTATTCCTATATATCAATATATTTGTTAGTCTGTAAGCAGAGTTCGGCTCTATTATTATCTACATGCATACTAGTTAACTTTGCTTCTTTTCTCATACTACACGACTTGGTACATGTATGTTTTTCTTCTTTTATATTTTCTAATACATTATGTAACGAATATTGTCGACCTAATTTAAAATATGTATCATTATCTAACATACTTGATATAAATATTATTATCCTATTATATTTATTTACTGCCCTTGTAGGCTATAATCTCGTTTTATAAAATCGTAGTGTATAATTATTACAATAAGATTGATGCGCTAAATAGTTCGCTCTCACAATCAGTAGAATATCAGAATGATGAATCCCAGGTACCATTTAATTCCTTCAAAATATGTTAAAGTTTCATTTAATTTTACAAAACAATTGATACGAACGTGAAACCACATGCGACATATTATTTTCTAAAAAAAAAAAGGAAAATTTGCGAGTATAGGTTGAAATTGTGCAATCACATTTCAGCAGATCTATTCATCGCTCATAACTTTGTATGGTAAAGCGTGGCGCGCAGTGTTCTATAGGAAATTCGTGCGGATCTTTACTTTTTACGATAACGGGGAACAAGAAAGTGCTTCCTTAACGAAGTACTCTATCAGATTCTGTCCTTACTCGCGCCTTTACACGTACTGCGAGACAAAACTTCGAAATTGCAGAGTTATCCCTCGTGTACGGATACATCTTTGGGAAATCGACTTTAGAACTGGAAGTCGAAGTGCTCGTTTCAGAGCTTACGCAAATGTCTTCTACCTCGCTAAATAATCCTCCTGCTTCCGGCGAAATTTCGCTGAAAATTTCTTTCACGAAGCAGAAATAGTCGGACGCTGTCGATTTGCCGTGAAAATTCCTAGGTCAATTCTTATTTGCAATCAGGATAGTGTAAATTTATGAATTTATATGAAATAACCAAATCTTTTATAATGTTATGACTTATATTAAAATATTTTCTAAATTTTTCTTTTCCATCTCCTTCGTTTTAGAAGAATTTTGAAGAGAATCGAATTAAACAAGTAATATTAATGATACGAATCAAGTACGATTTCCATCTTGTTTCCTTTAATAATTTAGTCTAGATTAATTGAAACTTTAAATTCCTGTCGTTTCATCTCTTCTAGAAAGTGTCCAAACTAAAATGTCAGATACGTTCATCAGTACTAAAATGTTTCTATTTAAGTTATGTCTGCACAGTAAGCGGACACCTTCCAGATCGTTCAAGATTTATTCGAAATTTCATTGAATTTGCAAAATATTTGACCCAAGCATAAAACCGTGCGAATATTACTTCCTAAGAAAAGTAATTATGAAAATAAATCATACAGCTGATACGTGTAGGTATTTTCTATCTGCTAACGCATTTTCATCACTGCGAAACAAAGTTGTTAGTTCATAAACTAACCTATATAGCGCCTATCAACCCGAAAAAGAACAAAGAATTGGAAAAAAAAACGGAAAAGGGTAGACAAGTTCGTGGTACATGACGTTCAGTGATCGCTGAAGGTCCACGTGACGCAACAATCTGCAAAACATTGGCCACCGAATTGGACATCGTATCGGTCGCGTCGATTGACGTTGGACATCGACTACGATCGAATCGACACGGGTTACGGGGGATTCCAGATATTTACCTTTCATCGCGTTCACACGCCAATATTCATATCGAGCGTAACTGGCTGACCTATCGTTATTTCGGAAGAGTGGCGACCGGCCGACGCGGCCGGCCCGGAGTAATCTGACCGACTCGTTGTTCGCGTTCCGCACACGACCATTCGAAACATAGATACATAGGAACCAAAAGCAATCCTGGAATACTATCGTCTACGTACACGTGTATATTCGGTCCAACGTTACAGTCCATCGGCCAATGTTTTTGCTGGCAGTCATAAATTGAATACTAATTGACACATGCGATCCGAGCTCGTAGTATTTCACCGTTGTGCAACTTTCGTCGCGCCCTTCCCCGGATTCCATTGTGTTTAAACGCCGGCACATATGTACCGAAGATATAAATTTGCGGATAAATACGTACGACAGCCGGTTAATGCGAGCCGAGAGTTGTCCTCCCCACCCTAATCCGCCTCTGCAGCCCGAAACTCCACCTTTGCCATCTGAATCAATACCTACTTGTTTACTGGACCGTTGCCAACGGGATTTCATCGAACCGACGATCGTCCCATCCTAATTAATTCTATCTTTTGTTATGGTTGTTTCGCAACTGCGCCCAGTTACCTCGTGATCGCGAGGAAGGAGAAGACCTATAGGTTGCCACGCTCGACTTTCCTCTGGCACGGACGTCGACTAATTATCCAAGTTATCCTGTCTTTCTTCGACACGTTCAAACACATATAGTCTCTCTCTGACTCTCTTAGATTAGCTTTTCTCTGGTTGAAACTCTGGTTTGGTGTTTCCCTTTTGTTGCATCCTGCCCAAGTAGATGAAAACGATAATCGGCAAGACCTCGCGAGAACCAGTTGGCAAGTTGCTCCGTTCAGCTTGTACCGTCGGGAATAATTGATATTCGAAAGCGACGAGATCGACGTAACGAGTCATTCGGGATTCTGCTTTCGATAAATTGCTATGGAGCTAATATCAAAGGTATTTATTATTATCATCTGGAAATTTCGTTCCTGAAAAATGTTTCTCGGTGACGCTTCGTAGATCGATGCGACGAACGGGAATGTTTTAACGGTGCAGATGCAAATGAAATGACTGTAACCGGTCCCGCTTATTTTTAGTATAAGAATTACCGTCACGGATGAAGAGGGGAACAATGGACGTTTGAAATATTGAATTCTACTTCGCCGGGAAAAGTGGATTATTTCGAGTGTTTACGTGCTGTTGTTTAAGTGTTCGATTATTTACATTTATTGTGGCGATGCGACGTTTCAATTTTATGATTTGGTTTATACAGATAGAGTTTAGATTGTTATGTATACGTATTTATTATGTAATATCTGGAATTCTTGTCACTTTAGATTATTTTGTTTAATATAATTATGATTGCAATGTACATATCGTATTTAATACAATTGTTACATATATATAAAATTTTTTATACAAAGAATCGTTTGCAGTATCTCCTCAGTTTAGTAGTATCTTTAGAATAGAAAAAGTATTTTATAAAATGAAAGATAAATATAAAATAATTAGAAATTTATTTATAAAAAATATAGGTGATCTTGTGAACTTGGAAAGAAAAGAACAGATGAAAAATATACTACAAGTGTGCTTATTAGCAATCATGATATGGAATTACGTAATATGTATATTATGGGAAATTAGATTTTGGGACATTGAATGTTTCACAGAGGAAGAAAATATTTTATATTTTTTTTCAAATAATGTGTTTCGCAGTTATTTGACAATGAAATACGTTAAAAGTTCGAGATTCTTTTTCCGTAGGTAATAACAAAATTGTTGCCCGCTTACGGGGAAGAAAACAACAGGCTTTTACCAAAGGTATACAAACTGTTTTGGAAACCTGTTATTTGGTTATCTCGTAGAAAATGGAAAAATAAATTGGAAAAAGATTGTAACATACAGATATTTCCGAACTTTTTCAGCTGATCCGAACTTGAAAATGCCTGAAATATGATACCACTACACCAAATTTTCATTTTTACGCATCTCTATAAGACGAATAAAATTGATATCATTTTTTAAGATTCACGTTAAAAATTTTCCTAATTTTTATTTTATTAATCGATAAATCATAACAAATTCTATGTAATTATTAACATAGTTCGAACTTCTAAGTTTTAGTTTCGAAGCGCTCAAATCACATTTTTTGTTTGATGAAATTTTCGTTGTATCTTTTTTATTAAAAGACGTGTAGAGACAAAATAGAGACAATACGTTAAACCAATCTACAGATACATCTACCTGTGTACTGGAATGTACTTTTTAACTCGCTTTTCCTGCAATTTAAAAAAGAATTGATTACATTTTCAATCCGTTTTTACGCAAATATTCCCTCCAATTTTTTAGACAATTTAGTCTATTGAAATTGTTATCGTCAAATTGCCTCAACTTTTAACTGACTTTCCGGAATTTAAATCCTTAAACGTAAAGAGAGCATAGGTGTATATAAAACTTGTAATACGCCATATTACATTTGTAGAATATAACTTATACATATATAACTTATATAATTACGTGTATTACAGTATATGTAATCGAATTCAGTTTATGATAATTCGAGGAAAATATGAATTTGAAACATTGATCGACTAATTTTTTTCTTCATTGATTTGGTTTAATAAAATTACCCTTTAGAAATATTAAATAATTTCATTACAGCATCGTATCAAATGGCTGACTGAAGATTACAGTGATATAAGTCAAAATTTTGAGAATTTGAATTTAATCGGTTATTGAAGTTTTTAAAGATATTATACATTTAGTTTTAAAATTGTATAACTTTTTTGCTACGATATATTTTTACGACTTGAAAAAGAAATCAAGCGAACTTTTTATAAAATGCTCTTCATAAATGCAGGAAATTATTTGATAGAATATATCGGTGAACTGGCTTACATCATTATGATTCCTAGTCCTCGAAATAGCAATCAATTCTCTATTATCGCTATTTACCTAGTTTGGAACAGTATTTCTTCGAATCAATCTACTAAAGCGAGCCCCCTAATCGCCGATATAATAGTATCCAGCGCCAAATATCGGATCGGTTAAAACATGGGGACGTCGTTGGTATCGCTAACGACGGTGGATCCCAGAGGAAAAATATCATGGTATGTAGGGAAAGGATGAAATTCCACGTCATTAAACCGCTCGACCGATACTATGATTCATGCGAGGTTCGAAGCAACCGTCAATCACGCAAGTGCAGCTTATCATTTAACTTTCCAAGTTATCGATTTCCAATGATTCCGGCTCGTGCCCCGTAGGAAAGTTTCGTGGTTGCGTTTGTGTATCTACCTAGAACGTCCGTGGAAACGCCCATTGAAAGGAACTTCAAACGAATCGGCGTACATGGTGGCAGTATGACTACGAAATAAATCTCAGTACCATAGGATGTTTCAGTAATTATGTTGAAGAGCTAAAGAGGTAAAAACTAAGTAAAAAATTTTGAAATATGATTTTTTCATATGATGCTTTTCTTTGGGGAAACTCAAATTTAAAATTTGTTAAACATGCGTAGATTAATTCCTAACGATACGAACGAACGATTAGTTCTTTCTACGTATAATAGTAAGTCAAAAAGTAAAATTTACACGATTAAAGCCTCGTTTTCAAGAAAATATTTCAACATATTTATCGTATTTATAATTTGCAACCATATTTCAGCTAATCTAATCTAATCATTGATCTAATCTGAAAGTGTATATAAAAATCGCTAAATATTTATCGCAAACATATATTTAGTGTAAAATTAGTATAAAGCATGAATAGCCATTTTAGGTGTATAACAAGCGTTTAACATGGCCTGTTGAATATCGAAGTTTGTTAATATAACGAATCATAGATAATTATCTATTTAAGTACTTTTCTAGCCTTTACGAAGTATACACGTAAAACAAACATCTGGTAATTTCTACATACACATATGTTTTCAGACTTCTTTCAAGTTTTATCAAAATAAAATCGTGATATCCTAGTGTCATAGCAGTGCTAATGAAATTTCAAAATGTCTCGTATGACGCATAATATTCGTAAAGAAATATTTACAGGCTTCGAATATTTTCGCAAGTATTCAAGCTTGATTTTCTCGAAAGCAAGACGTCATATAAAAAATACTATGGCATGTTTTCTATTTATTCTTTTTTTTACACATAATCATCATGTCGATTGTACTATTACCACTGAGACATCCTGTACGGGGTTTGGAATTTGTCAGGATTACAGGATTCCGCCGGTCGCTACGTATCACTTTAACCAGCGATAGGATAATCGAACCGCAAAAGCAGCATGACGAGTGTACCTAGCAGTAACGAGTTTGTCATGTCGCTTCCGCTTCGCGAGATCGGCCGCGATTCTTTCTATTTTACATGGGCGGTTATCTATCTTCCGCATGGCGATCGCACGTTTACCGCGTCGGTTAATTAAATCGTTTTTTTCGCCGGTGAAATTGCGCGGCTGCTGTCCCGCGTGCCGGTTCTGAAAATCATCGACCGAACCGAAACGTTCTCCCGTTTCCGCCGCGCCGTCATGTTCCCGCCGTTTATCACGTTCGAACGGAATGACACGTGTCACAAACAAAAACGCGTCTTCGCGGCCAACTGAACAACCGCCAGCCACTACCTTTCGCGTTTTATCGCTGTAAGGAGTTTAATGATTGGTAGACAATCACGTATTTCAGGCATGTGTTGATCAGAAATACAGTCGGAGGCAAAAATAAATGGAGTAGTGGAAACAGGTGTCAATGAAGTTTCGTTAAATGCCACTCTTTTACATAATATTTATTAAATAATCTATGTACTATAAAGATATATATAATTGTAGTATCGTAGTCGCTCAGGCTGTAGATGTCGCTGCTAGGTAGGGCCACTTTTCTTCTCACTTTTGTATCCTGAAAGAAAAATCGGACTCCGGTCGTCGGGATTCGAGCCCGGGTTTCGAACGTTCGTAACCTAAGGCACTAACCACTGCTCTGCCGTCGTCCGACACTAGTTAGTGTCGAGTGATGGTATTTACTATCGAGTGCCGCCACAGGCCTTTTTCCACGATACTACATAATAAGTAAAACTTCATTAATATCTACTTCCACTATCAACTTATTTTGTAATTGTAGAATAATGATTCGAAATTTTACCTCGAACTATAAGTCATTGACTCAGGCGGATAAAGGCTTGACTTGTACTACTAGTAATTACGATTTCTCGAATCGTTCTTCAAAATGATCGATGTACTGATATCTGAGTTAAATACATTTAATACAATACTGAAATTTTGTTTCAAAATACAATATGCAACATACGATACAATAGTAAATTACCATACGGTACAATAAGAATTTTATATTACTTGGGTATTGAAGTTATAATATTAAAGTTACTCAGGATATATCGTCAAATAGTTTGTGAAATGTAAATTAGCTTTTGTCTTAGTGTTTTGCAGCTCTCGTATGATGCGAAGATAAATATTAATGGGGTTAGTACTTAGTTATGTGGAGCGTGGTAACGTTAGACTGAACATGCTAGAACTGTTATACATATATCTTTGAAAGTGATTCGGTAATATCAGGAAGCCAAGATTATGTAATTTACCTGGATCTGTCTAAACTCCAGAAGTCAAATTCATTCGCTTATATCGTCTTCGTTCTACTGACATAAGAACATTAGTCACGAAGAGAATTATTAATGGAAATATCGTATCAGGTTCGTTGCGATATCTCGTAAATTTTGATAAAGAAAAATGTGTCGATGTAAATAAATATTCTTATTAAAGACACATATTAATAAATATCTTGTAGTTTCGAGTATATTTGTAGTATCTACTCGCAATGAGGGAACATATCAAATACTTGCTAGTGTGGTATAGATGATAATTTAAATAATTTAGATGGAAAACGTGTTTTTTTAGAATATTTTAGGCACACTATATTTCCCTCTGCAGGGGAAAACCATTTTTTTTCAAATTGTGTGCTGCTAAATGAAGAATCCAATCACGTGGAGAATTTAAACAAAAATTCATTCGTTTATATGTGAAACAATAATACTTCATGAAAAAAATTTTAATCTTTTCGAGCAATTTTTCTGGCTGCCAGTTAATTAATTTTCCTATTTGTTTCTGTAAACCGTGGAACGGAATAGAGGATACGTATTTTTCGAAATTTTTTACTTGCTACCGTATAATAATTATTATTCGCACATTTTTACTTTCCTTTGTTTTACTTTACTTTACCTCATTTTGCTTTTACCTTAGTTTACTCTACCTTATTTTACAGAATACAGCACAACTTCAACTCCATTTTAAGCAAAAACTACACCGCAAAGAAGTAAACAATTTGGAGCATTTCATATATCATATGAACATATCATGTACATGTTAAATCTTGATATATAATCGTACGCTAGTTACAAAGGGGTTAACGAAGTATGGCCATAAATTTAATCCACAACTTCTGTCGGCCCATTTTCCACATTCTTTTCTTCACTTCGACTCAGTACCGACACACTTTTCTATCACCGCTGTTCAACCAGCATCGTACAAAAATACGTTATTACGTGCCGTTCTTCCAGCGGATCGGAGGCTGGTTTAGAACTGGTCGAGGAGCAGCTATGTCGATTCACTGGAGAATTATGATATTGGTTTGGTTGCTCGATTCCGGGGTGACCAAAGTGTTTTCCATTACATTTACCTGGGCTAGGAACTTCGAGGCTTGTGCCGCTGTTAGTGCATTACCTATCTCCTGATGCGAGAGCAAGCGGCCACAATCCAGCGAGAAATCAAGAAAGCATTAAACTATTAGCTGGCAATTGGTGTACGCTACCGCTTCTGCATCGTATCGAACCATTTCGTGAAATGGCTACAGCCTTTTGAGTAGCGAACGATGTTTAATAGCTGTAGCCTGAAACGAGTATTCGAGGCGAGGTATTCGAATAAACGGGAGTTGCAGTGAAAGGAGGCAAGATCAAGAGACGGAAGGAGAATCTAAGAGAAGCTAAATTATGCTCGATCGATCCCGCCCAATTTTCTTTCGGGCGAAATCTTCAGCTGCAACTGTACCAGTTATCGAGACAGAGACATCGAAAGCTTTTTATGGAACTAGTCACGAATTGCTCGAACCGTTTGCTGCGGAATGCATGGATCTGCCTTGTTCTCGCCGTCGGTAAAGACGCCAAGAATCTCCTGAATCACCAACCTTGCGGTAACAAGCGTATCGGTGGTATTGTTGCTCGAATAACATCAAGCTTAAATCGTCGAACGTGCGTCATGATAGTTGCAAGCGTTTGGTATTTGATGTGGTCGAGTAAATTTTTGTTGAAATTATGTGTCAATTTAGACACTATTTAGACACTAACGGATCATCCTAGAATAAGCGACGTAGCAAGGATGTTGGATGGTCTTAAGGATCTTGGATGCTCAAACTTATCAAGTTTTCGTTCATGATTTTTGAAAAAATGTAGCCCAACAATTTGAGAAAATAACGTAACTGCAATTCGTAACTTGTCGTGTAACGATAAATATAAAATATATTGCAAAACAATGTTTTCATGAAGTTTAAAAGAGAATTTTCGAACTTTGTTGTGTCTCATTCAATGTAGTGTAACTTCATTGTTGAAATTAACATCAAACTTCTGAGAGTATATTTCTTAAATGTTTCTAGAAATCTAATTTTTTAGTGTGTTCTTTAGAATTTATGAAAAAGGATTGATTTTTTTCATTTGTTATGTAAGAGTTCTTCCTTTTAAAAATCAAAGTAGATGGAATTTTTCCTTCGACTTGAAAAATGAAACAAAATTTGTCGTTTTTACTTTCTGCAATGTGTAAAAACTTCGAAATAAAGCTGTAATATTTCAAATAATATATTTTAATCAAATTATTTTAATTAATGCTGGTTATGTATTTGATTTTATAAAGTGGTATTAATAATTGTAAGATATTATATTAATACACATACAATATTAGTTCTCTGGAATTTGGATTTGTCAATGTCATTTAATTAATCAATTGTATAATTATTAATCGTCCTATCGTTCGCAGATATTAACCACATCAAAGTAGAAGAAATTTGATATAAAATATACGTAGTGAATGTTAACGAAATTTATAACAGAAACATTAGAATCTCATTATCAACTGTTCTGAATAATTTGAATATTCATTGGTAAAAGTCATGCAAAGCTTGTTAAAAATACAGATTTAAAATTCACAGACATTTTAATGAGTGTATATATTTAGTTTAGGTAAACACGAATTGTTTTTGAAAATTGAATTATTAATATGTTGCTTCAAGGAGAAGGCAGTTGACATTCTTTGTGTATTTTTAAGAAGAAAATATTGAAATCTTTGTTAGTCAAATTCGTTTCAGCTGCTCGTACAAGTAAGACAACAACGAAAGATATATTTTTCTGTTTACATTTACTTTATTACTCTTTTCAATAATAAATTTGTTAAAAATATATGAAGTAATATTTGTTAAATATAATATAAATGATTACTTTCTTTTCAAAAACTAGTTAGTTACGTTGACAACTTAACACATAAAGGAAAAAAAGTGGTTGCAAACGTTTCTTTCTAAAAATTTTCTTTGTTTTCTTATGGAGAACTTTGATCTAGATTTTCTATAGCAATAAAACATTTTGTGAAAGAAACAATCTGTACAAAACAGAATAGCTTTTTTCAAATTGGACCAAACGACTTTAGTTTCTGTGAGAAGTTAGAAGCATTAGTTTATTAGATAATGTGTAAAAAAAAAAAAAAATAGTGAAAAAATTGCAATTGGACAGAATCGCGAAGAGAAAAGTAAAGGTCAACTTTTACAACTTCTTTATCCTAGCCTGTAATGAACATTTAAATAACATTTGAAGTGTCATATGAGTTGCATACATACTGAAAATTTCATCGAAATCGACTAAAATTACTATGAGCTACAAACGGTTGACAAAAATCGCAGTTTTATACGACTTTCGGCCTATAGCTGTAATAAATCTATATTTTTGTCCATCTTTGGGTTTCTATGAAATTTTCAATGTGTATATAACTGACATAACTCTTTAGAATATGCTGTTTAAATTTTCATTACAGACCCGGATAGAAAAGTTGTAAAAATTTACCTTTTATCATTGCGATTGCAATATTAAAAAATTTTTTTTACACGTTATGTAACAAACTAATGCTTCCAACTTCTCCTAAAAATTCAAGTCGTTTAGTTCAACTTGAAAAAGATGTTTCTGTTTTCAAATGTTTTACGAATACTTTCGTTCGGTACCGTACATACGTCCCTTCTTTTAAATAAAAATGAATTTAGATTACATAGTTCCTCGCTGTAGAATATTTCGTCTATTAATGTACGATTTATGCTTAGCGCTGATATATTTTTAACACTGTCATTTACCGAAAAATGATAAACTGTTGTCAGTAATGGGTTACCACTTTCGATAAATTTATGCATCCTGATATATACCCTTGATAATATTATTATCAATAATTTATTTCGTTCCATTTGTTGTTCGCATTGTTTTGCATCTGACCCAGTTTGCTATGCGGTAACGCAGACGTTCTTAGTGTGTAATTTTATAATTTTCACATAAATATTCCTATAAATTTTCATGTTAAATATGTTCCAATTAATCTTGCGTCCGTTAGGATTTCCTTCCTCTCTTTTATTTTTTTCGTTCATTTAGAAATATCTTTTGATTTTTTGTCAATTTGAGATGAATGCATAACAAAGCAAAACCCTGTGCTCATGCTTTATCAATATTTCTGAACGATGCGATCAATTTCATGCCTGAGTGTTCAAGAATATAATTTTTATATTTTCAATAAAGGAATGCATAAATTGTTGCCACTATATTAGTATTTTACCATTGTGTTAATTTGACAATTACATTGGAGAATTGAAATTTATACCGCTTTTCACTGAAAAAGACACATTTTCCTTTTTTGGTTACTCAATAAGTATGATATATCTATCATTTAAAATTTGTAATGTGATATTAAATGTATCCTCAAACACTACGAAATTAATTCATTCTCGGTCGTTACAAAAATTATATTTCTGAAATGCGTCAGAGTAAGTAAATAATTTTGTAAACGAACTTAGAGCATCGTCACTCTTTCACTCTTCATTTCTTCGAGTTCTCATTCAAAGATTGACGCCGCCTTTTACTTCTGTTGTATTTTACAGTGAAATATTTTAAATATTTGATCATTTATATTCATAATTTATATCTTATCTTTTATATTCGGATGTTGTATTGAACCATTTCGAATTCAACCAATGCTTGCGAAAGAACTTTCCGTGCGTGAATTTGTATCATAATATACGAGATTATGTCGAAAGATTACAAACTCCTCGTTATAGATACCCAATAGATATCGATAACAGGTCCGCTCGTATCGAATATTACTCTACGACTCAGGAATAATGTTAGATACATATAGGATGATTCTCGTAAAATATTTGGACGATTGTGAGTAAAATTTAAGGACATATGAAAATATCATTCCTTACATCTTTTTTAAAAGGAATTTTTCTTGTTGAAGTAATTACTTCTGGAAAAACTCTACAACTTTTCTTTTGTATATCCGTGACCTGGAGAGACCGCTGTTACGAAAAGAATAGAATTTAGTGAAAAAATTCAAAATAAGGAGAGGTATATATTATTGCGCCCTTAAATATAAATTTTGTTTCGGATTACAAGGTCTAGATACAAAAGAGCTAGTAGATTTCTATTGCTGTTTCTTGTAGCCTTCAGCTAGACTTACACACCAAGGTTAACTTTTTGCTAATATCCTTTACTATAAATACATGAACGTGTCCCCTATCATCCTTCTTCCTATTGTATTGTAACACTGTAAGAGTGAGGATTTGGATCAGCATACACTATACTTGTACTTATATCTATACTTATTTCGATATTTTTTTCTATTACAAATTCATCCACTCATTCTTCTATTGGTCAACCTCAACATTTTTCAACCCTTAAGATTATGTATGTATATTTCAATGTTTACTATAAAACATGCAATAATTCCATTGCATTACAATGTATTACAATAATATTATGTACGTTAGATACCTTTAATCAGTTTTTATATTTTGACACTAGAACTGAATATAGAATTATCGATAATTATCTAGAACTATTAATAACTATGATATAAAACTTGCATCAAACGAAATCGAATGAAAGACAAAGACGCGAAAGAAGAAGTTAAATAATACAAAACAAATGTATATACCGTAAACACAAATATGCGTTTGTAAATATATCGAAATGGGAATATTTGCGCAATTTATTTGCACAAGTATCAAAAAACAGGACGACACTGGCTCAACTAGATTTTAGATACTGAATCATTTTTTAAATTACTTGAGATACGTCATGCAATATACGAGATATCAAGATAATGAAATTCAACTTCGAGATGAAATTATGCATTTTAATTAAGTCCGTAACTGCTCAAACACCACCAGGATAGAGTTAATTTAAAATATTAGAAATTTTCACAGGTTAAAATTTGTGAAAATTTCTTGAAAAGATTTCTGTGGTTATAATGTTCGAATTAATCAATTTTGCTTTCGATATATCTCATCTATATTTTTAATAGTATTTTAAGTAAGAAATAATACGATAGTAGTATATAATAATAAATTGAGCCTTCTTTATGTGTGCCAATATAATTTACATGATAAATTTTTATTATTTCAAATATCAAACTCATATAAGAGGATTTATTTGAGTTTTACGAATAATTTTTCTTCACTTACATGATAAATTAGATAAAAATAATGTTTAAATTGTATTCAATGCTACCGCTGTAGTTTCTTTCAAATTTAACATGTTTTATGAAATTTATTCCATAAATTTATAAAATTCATAGGCTTCGGGTGATTTTTCGAAGAAAGAATCACTGTTTATCATAATCGTCCAGTGATACACACAGATAGTGTTCTTGCTTTATCTCGATGCGGCTGAAGTACTATACATCAAAAATGTATACACGCGTTTGATGTAATGCACATAGTAGCTGTTTGAATATTCATGTTGCGCAGTATGGAAATTGATGATCGTAAAATAGATAATATGCTTTAGGCTTCGTTCCAATCCGATAGTTTAAATTGCATCCATGGCGCGATGCACATTTTAAATTTGATAATTTTATCGGTCGCTCAATAATCCGCGATATTTATCCAGGACGTAAACATTTCGTGTCGCGTGTGAATTTTAACGTGTTAAAAATCCGTGAAAATCCCGATGCGCTCGCTACTGTTGGAAAAATATCCCAGGCATAGATTTTTATGGCCATCCTGTCAATCAAATATTTGAAATCAGCTAATTTTTAAATCCTGATGATACACGTTAAATAAAATGCCAGTTCGTTAGACGTCGCTACGCGTTGATCTGTTTCTCGATGTAGTTTAATACTTACGCAAATTTTGTTTATTTTACCGTTAAATTTGTTTCTAACGAGCAACTTCTGATTTCGCGCGGTTTTTGATTTATTGCTTTTAAAGTACGTTTATGTTTTGATGGAATATGTGAAGTAAAATAATATATAATACGAGTGAAACATCGATATTGGTATAAAATTTATGTTCGAATGTTGTAAGGGAGTATAAATATGAAAATTATCCTTAAACGTTCCAGTAACTACGTTAGAATAATGAATTTTGCAGAAGCTCATTCTGATTGACGCGTTGACGCATTACAGAGTCAATTCTAAAAGAAAACAGCGCTTGAAGCATTTTCCATGAAACTTGTGTAATACATAATAAAAGGAGCTGCTCTTTTTGTTTCTTTGTACACAATTATTATTCATCAGTCGCATACAGCAAGAAAAAAGTGTGTAATATTAAAAAAAATATGCTAGCTTTGTTATTTTAACATAGTAATGAATCAATATCTGTACATCGATGAATAGTTGAAATCTTTTTCGTTGACATAAATGAATTGTAATATTAAATTTAATCCAATTAAATCTATTACGGACGTATTATAAAATTGTAAATAAATGACAACGTCATGCAATCTTATTTTTATTGTAATAAACATATCTTCATTTTTAGAAAACACACTTGATCGAATGAACAACTTTAACTTTGTTCACAAAAATATTTCACAGATATATGAGATCATTATATAATTTTCTTTTCGTTCTAGTAAACATTTATTTCTGGTCGGATAAAATTGATCGTGTTTAATTGAAGTAAAATCTTCTTTCCGACAATAAATCGTCTGGAACGTTTATTTTACGCATTACTTGAATTCACGATTAACTTTGTACACTGTAGCGAAGCATTTAAATGTTGTACGTGGAGAAAAGATAGATTCTAGCTACTTCTTAAGCGGTAATCAAGTGGATTAGGAAAGCAATTGGTTCTCTGCGTCCATTGATCAGAGAACTACTCATCTAAATCTTCACTAGCTGCTCGCTCACAGAGAATTCGAGTTCCAATCGAGGTACGTTTAATTTGTAAATTTGTTCGATGCTTGCAATACCAGAACCATTGTCAATATGTCGAACAATACGTGATGCACTACGCGTTACGGTTTAGATTAAAGATTGTTATTTTCAGTTCTACTGTGATATGCAAATAAATAATTGTTGACAGTACAAATAATTTTAATTTAAAACAAGAAAAATTATATTTGAATAATCGTATCATTTTATTACCATAGGTTAAAAAGTACTTTTTGATGTATCGTATTTATTTATGAATCGTAAAATTGTAACACACGTGATATTATCGAAGAAAGATTTTAAAATCTTGAAACTTACAATATTTACAAGTTAGAAATTGTAAAATTTATTCTGATAATATGAAAGAGTAAATTATGTAACAAATTTTCAATATTTCTCGTTCAATAATCAATATATTTCGTTAAACAAAATAGTTTTTTTTTATGAAATTTGTCTGAATTTCCACAAAGAAAGAATTGCATACGTCGAATACGAGATCCCATTGTTATTCTATCTTTGGAATAACGTTTCAGTTACTCGTGAACGATTTTCGTTGCTTGTTGATTTGTTAGAAATATTTTCCAAATAATTCCGAAATATTAACCGGAGCGTACGTACGATAATAGACAAAACGTTTCGTGAAAATACTTTGCGTAATAATTTAGTAACATAGAAGTTCTTGAAGGGTTTTCAATTCCTCACATTTTCAAAAACACAAGGAGAAGTAACGAGTGAAGAAAACACCGAAAGTAAAACCTAAACTCCCGAACTTCTGTTATATCAGCTTAATCACTTTCTGTTTACGTTAGTCTTCTCAGGGAACCCTCGAAACAAAGTCTTAAAAGATGAAGTTGGGAGCTCAACAAATTTGGTGATACCTCCCGTAGAAGTTCAGTGAGGCTTTAATTATTTGAACTCGTTTAGAGGTATAGCACATATAGATAAATTGAATAAATAAATTTATCTATATCGAAAATCACGTGTCTTATAAATTTTCGAAGCATTTTCTAATACACTGAGATATTTAAAAATATGCCCTATAAAAGTAATGTAACAATCTCGTTTAAATACATTTCACTGGTTCCCGTGCATTTGAAAGGGTAGAACTCATTAAAATCAGAATATATTTTAAAACGATTCTTTTCTTTCTTTTGTCTGATAATAATCCCACATGAATTGAAACGTGAACTCGTATATTCTAGAACTCGCTTTGATTCCAATTTCAAAAGCCTCGTTTCATTTTTAACTTTCATCGAATCATTCAATCGCTAACCAAATATATCTCCAAAAAGAAAAAGAATGAATGATATTCCAACAGTGCTTGGCAGGGGTCTGAAAAATTATCATATTATTATAAGAATAATATTTTAGGAATATAAGCGAAATAACAAAATAAGGATTAAAATAACGTAGAAAACGTACTAAAGGAGTTAGATAAGGAAGTAAATGAAATTGCCCCGTTTTTTAAAATATAAAATATTTATAACAGAAGACTTTCTTGTTAATAATTACCTGTTAATATTATAATATCTCGTTTTATTCAATTTTTAACTGATACGACCTTTCAATGTTACATGATTGGGTGAATTTCCATCCATATTATAGTTACCTATAATTATTTTTTTACCTTGTTAAACTGTCGAAAGGTTCCGATCAAAATATTTCGTTTATTAATGAAAATACGTCAAATACAGAAATATTGAATTAACAAAACGATACATTTGAAACGTAGATCTTCGTAATTTTGTAGAATCCATTATCTATATAGAGTTGCAGTGCATTAAGCGTAGATTCTATCAAAAAATTATACATCAGCTTTAATCCGCTATAAAAACGTCACGTTGTTAATATAGAAATTTTCTCCGATAAATTTTCATCTCTAGTACCAATTAAGGGTTAAAGCATGGGAGAAAAACGAAGAGCCCAGTATCCGCACTCGTGCTACTTGATTTGCCGGTGTAGTCTCGGTTTTGTCATCGTTAGGTGTTCATCACAGGCTTTATTCCGGGGAAAAGGAAAGAGAAGGAATGAAAAGGACGGAAAGCTGGAGAGGCGGTACGAGATACTCAAGATCTCGACGGAGGTGCTGATGTCGGTGCGCTCAGATTTATCGGTTTTCTGAATCATGGCGACGTGGCTGTCGGAGGCAGTCTAATTGATTTTTCTGTCCTTTGCTCTCGCGCCGTTCAGAATTTTATGGCGTGAAGCTTTTCGTTCGGCACGCCTCCCAGGAATACTCTGTAACCCTTCTGGGACCATCCTCCTCGTTGCCAAAGAAATTCAACCAACCGGCTCTGCAGATACTTGCTTCCAACAAAATATCGAACATTACAGCAACGGATCGTTACGTGAAGAAAAGCCCTCGAACGTTCTTTTCCTTCTTCTTTCTTTTTGGTAATAAGTCAAAATTAAGCACAGATTGCAATCTTTAAGGGAACTTTATTATTAGACTGCTGATAGTTATGCGTTTATGGAAAGTTCAATGGTGCAAAGATACATATGATAAGCAGACATATGTAGTATACAGTAAGTACTCGTTATTAGATTTAATGGATGGGGCATACTATGTACGCTTTTAATTGTTTTCATAAAAGTCTGGATTTGCATAAATACTTGTAGTGCTCTTATTACAGACCGCTGTTTCAATTTTGATTTCTTCTTGCATATATTGTACTGTATTTTTGTATACAATTGTATGTGTATAGCCAAAATTACAGGGAAGGTTTTCGAAGAAAAGTGTCATTTATTTGATAAATTTCTGACATTTGGTATCAAGATTTTGCTATGTATAAAATTTTGTTAAGTGAGAAGATCTTGAATTTAATTGCAAGTATGGCTCTTATTCTAATTGGTCTTTAATTGATCGTTAGATAGATCCTGCAATTGTTGAAAACCCTTTGTAATTGATCGATTAATTGAACCTTACGTTTCAGTAATGGAAATTTCTTTGAAATAAAAAAAGTGGATTTAAGAAGAATACCATGTGGGGTTACTAACGTTGGTCTGGTCTTTTTCAGTAGCCATGCGATCCTTGCCCTTATAAGAAGACAGTTCTTTGAATCGTGGCCTTCGTCTCTTTGATTGTTTCAAGAGGACTGCATTAAGTGCCTCTTTATTTAGACGGGTATTGATCGCAGATAATTAAGTAATAAAATTATGCTTTGAACAAGCTAAAGAAATGAAATTTATATAAGTGTCTGTTTTTCATCTCCTAAATATTACATACACACATACAAACTATTTTATTTCCAATATTTTGTACATATTTGTACCTTATGTGCATTCTGTACATTTTTATATTCTCCATAAATGCATAAACATTCTACCCACATTCTATCGTTCCAATTTAATCTTACTATATAATTTAATATGCACACCTAGGTATCTTCAAAGTATACGAAACACTATATCTATCGAATGATATCGTCAAATCGTAATCGTAAAATATCAGCCAATTTTATCAAACTAGATGCAATAGACCACCATTTTTCTTCTATACAATTGCTTTCAATAACCCCATATTCAACCATTATTTAAACTTTGTTCATTCTGATGTTGACATTCTGGAAAATTGTCTGCTCGTAATAAACAGAACAAATTCGTAATTCTTTTATGTTCGCGTCGCCATAGCAGTTACTTTGACGCAGGTTCAACATGCGTAAATTCGCGTTCCCGGTGTTGGACGTCGACACTCGAATCTAGGATCGTTGGCGAATGAACTAGGCAACGTTACGTGTAAATTGAACGCGAGTTTCTGCAAATGTCGTGGTACTCTTGGACTACTCGTTATACACGATGCGACACGGCGTCGATTTGACGCGCTCTTTTTAGAACGCCATTGAAAATAATGGGACAGCGGGGCCGAACGTTACGAGCCGAAATGACACAGCGTCAACGCTGTACTCAACGTTGGCTACTACCGGAAACGTAGCATCGAAAACAACACGGACCGACTCTTTGGGATGTGTAGTCGGCGAACTCCACTACCCTTTCAGCAAAGGAGAAACTGGTCTTTGATTGTCGCTACCCAAGTGACAAATTTGTATTCTCGATGGTCTTCGCGAAACTTATTTTCGGAATTTATCGGGATTTAATACTTGGAACAAAATAGAAAATATGATGAGTATCGTTATTTTCGAATGATGCGTCTTTTTATCACGTTAATATACTTAATTAATCAGTGCGTACGTGGTATAATAAACAACGTGTCGTGCCAATGCTTTTCCTAATCACTGTATGAGAAATCTATTAAAAGCATCAATTTTGCCCAATTAATTCTTAATTACATAGTACTATAGACTCACAGGTAATTCATAATTTTCAAATTGAGTTACTTAATTTTAAAGTACTCTATCTTAAAAATTGTATTCTCTATTTTTTAGATTTGTGTATGTAATACAAATTAGAATTAAATAATTGTATTTAAATCTAATTCAAGGTGTTATAATTATCTATGACTGATCGGTATCGATGGAGTCTTACGATGTGATATAGCGTAATTGCACATTGTCTTAACTTAAAAAGTGTTTTTGAAATTAAAGCAAAATGATGAATCAGAATTTTAATGTTATTCTTTTCATTTTCAAATTATTTAACAAGAACAAATATCCAGGACGACATTCGTCCTAATATTTGTATAGAGTAATGAGTCTGTCCTGATATTATATAACAAATTAATAACGATACACCCTATGTTCGGCTGTAATGGAATTTACCCTTCCAACGTTAAAATCAATTGCTTATGAAGTAAGTTTGAATAGTTTGATTTCGCTATTTCTGCATTACGCGGCTTTACATTCAGAAACCTAATAATTTGGACTTAAACTTCAAACTAATACCGTACAAGACGGATTAACAAGTTCCTCTTTCAAATGCTCCTCCGAGATATTAAGTAATTACAAAATTAAACTCATTTTGATGCTACTGCAATTCCTATGCCAATAGATTGCACTTGTAAATTTAGCTACAGTCTTTACAATAATGTACAAAATAAGGATGATAAGGATTAAAATATATACAAATACGTAATTACAGAAAACGATTTTAATTAGTTGAATATTTTAAATAAAGGTTTCATAAGGAATACAATAAGTTCGCGTTATAATAATTCAGAAATTTTATAATTTTTTAACCTTTTATTTTCTTATCTTAATTAATATATTTCAAATGAATTGCGGTTACAAGCAAGTTATCTGGTAAGTAAAGAATTGAATAGAATAGTATCAATGACTAACATTGAATTCGAATCTTAAATCTTCCGGTATCTTTGACGTTATCCTAGACTATAATCTCTACGCTATCGAGTTATTGAAAGTAAAACCGATTTAATCTACCGACGCGACGTGCGGGTTTAAATCAATTTCCTTTCCCAATAGAATATTGCTTATGAATCTTCTATCATTTATGCAGATAATTAAATAGATCCAATGGGGTTCAAAATAGATACTCGTTAATTGTAATTATTGAAAAATCATCAATTTTAAAATAGAATATGATCAATCATTGTGCCAAAGTCTCATCAGTCTTATCACATATTCACGTTCGTTTCGTATATTTCTTTCGTTCTGTATATCAGAACGAATTCTACTTTCTCAAAACAGTAACTAAAATAAAAGGTAAGATTGCGAATTCTTCTATTCTATTTAAATTCTATCTCAAACTTTAACGATATGCAATGTCTCAAATTACTTTATTTCTTGAATTCGAATCCTCGCAACATATTCAGCGCCATTTCCATGTCTAAGGAATTCCCAAGAAACAGAAAGTCCGTGTGCATGAAAGAGAAATCAACACAGAGACACGCATACAACTTTACACGATTCTAATCTATCAACTTACAACTATCCCTATTGAAAAATTTATCAATCAAAATAATTATCATTTGCTCACGCGCATTACACCTTATGAACATAATTTGACTGACTTATTTAGGTACAGGGTATTTACTCGTCTAACGATTCCCTTCATTAACTTGAAATTTTTGTTGAAATTGAATCTATACGAGGACTAAAGGTGTGTCTGCATTTTTCATGCGTCATGCGCCGTTCGATTAATTAGTAGCATGAAAGAGCACCTTTTTCTCCGATGACTCTCGGCGCTGCGCTGGTCGACTTATTTTTCGTTAAGCTAATGTGACTCATGAAATCCCGGGAATTAGCGTATATAAGCTGGGACACGTATAGCCATCGTCAACGCGGTGGCTCCGCCCGGTGAGGCTAGAGATATACATACGTGCATGAGCTTTTGACGCGCATCGGTGTAAGCAGCAGCCCTGATGGGTAATCGATTTTCATTAATGGACGTCGCTCGCGTAACACAGAATTTCAGCGGACACAGTCTCGGCCTCGGCCTCGGTTCAGGGGAAAGAGACAGGGAAGTTCTGTCGCAGCGCGTGTCCTCGTTCAAGTCGATGGTGCATCATCGTATACTGGGTGTCCGCCTAATCTCATCTTCTCAAATATTTCTTTCTCCGTTGAAACGGTAAAGCAAGCTTGCACCACAACAATTAATAAATTTCCTATTTTGCGATATTAGTTGGATATTATTCTAATTTAAATGTTTTACATCTACAATATACGCTCGAATTTGCAAAGTAAGTTTTCTGGATTAATTCTAAGATTCTTCTAAGAATTTAAGATAAGAAAGAAGTAATGCATGATTTTCTTCTTAGGTGAGAATATCGACCATATATTAGCATATTTCACGGTCGATTCTACTGATAATTTGTTAGTTAATGATAATGTGTTGAAACACACTTTTCCTTATATAACTGTAAAAGAAATATAAAGGATTAGTAATTTAATTTACTAGGTTTGTCAAAAAGAAATATATTATTTAGTTACTTATTCGTGTTGCGATTTTAAGATTCCAGGGGAAATGAAAATTATATTACATTAGGGAAATTATGAACGTATTTCCTTAACTGAAAATATTGACGATGTAATCGAGTCCCTTTCAAGATTAAGTATTTTCTTAAAATATTAATTAGTATTCGAAAAATTCGACAGAAGATTAAAATATTGAATACTTAGTTGTAATATTATTTTCGTTTTATTAAACATCTTCAAACGTACATAGTGAAACACGAATGATACAGTTGATACATGATACAGTCAAAATATGTAGCTTTTCCTATGTGGTAAAATACGAATAGTTTGAAAGTGCAGGATAAATATTTCTCTCAGTAGATTTGCTTTCGAGGAAATCGAGTTTGAAAATTTGTCAAATACACATGCACTTAATGAGAACACGGCTCATGGAAAGACACTGTAAATGCGACTGTATTTGCTTAACATATATTTCCAAGTAACGAGGAAATTAAAGGCAATTGAGTAATTAAAGAAGATCTAATAAAAAATTGGAATTTTTGTTCCTCTGTTTTTCAAATAACTCTTAAGATTTCTAAAATTCTTTTTATTGGTGTTCATTGCGATGAAACCATCAAATCGTATGCAGAATAATACTTGTGATACTTGATATTTGTACTTTTTGAGATATGAATCGTTCAAGAGTCACGTTGATCAATCCCATAAAATAAATAGAAGAATACAGAAAAGTGCTAATTTTACGAACACCGTTCTTTTAATGGATGAATTCATTGACGTAAGTCATTTGTTTCTTAAGAATTGAACATTAAACGTGTATTTAAGAAATTAAAAAATTAAGAAAAAGTGGAAGTGATCAGTTTGGTCATCGACTACATTGATTACATGACAAGTAGAAATGATAAGATTATGATATCGTACGTTAAAATTAACAATTTCTATTCACGTAGGAAAGAATTTCAAGAAGATTTCTGCAAAATCTAAAAGATGTTCCCGTAAAAGCGACTGCTAGATCCACGCTTTCTTTCGTAAATCGCGTACAACCTTTTAGAGGCACGCTATGAATTCTTTCGGAAAAACTTAAGAGGATCCTCTCGTTTGCATACTAACGAAGGTTTAATTAGAAAGAAACGTGGCAATTACCATTGAAAAAGCACGCAGATAGCCACGAAATATACGACTAAGCGTTTTCGTTGCGTTGCAAATGATTTCGTCCATTTAGACATCAAATATGACACGCGAGTTTTCAGAAAAAGTAACTACACCCTGGTCGCTGCGTTACCATCGATTACATTGATTTCGAATGCGTCACAACTACGTTGGTTTAATGCTGTAGTAATTGAAAAACATTGCGAAAACGCATTGATAACTGGAGTTTGCCAATGGAACGCGAAACCGCCGCGGCTATCGATTTTTACTCGGCGCTTTTAATTTGTTATATCCGTCATAACAGTGGAGAGCCCGTTAGCATCGAGTATAACGAATCCAGTTGTAATATCAATCGTTGACTCGAGTTATCTGAATTATCCATCGTCCAACTGTGATTTTATTCTTATGAATGATTTTACTGCGTTTAATTACGTATTAACAACTCCATATCCAGAAAGAAGTATTTGCAAGATATTGATTTTCGACTTTTTAGTATTCAAAGATACAAGGAAAGCATGTAATGATTTACGTACTTCATTTTTAAAAGAGATCAATTTTAGAGTTGAAAAATGCCTGAAGTAATTTAATATTAGGACAACCTGTTTTCGTTTCCTGTTTTTATTTGATTATTTTGTTTCATAAAGAACAAGTTGTTACTTTCTTAAATTCTTAAACTCTTGTACTATTAAACAATGTTTTTGGCTCTTTACAAACTTATTCAAGCTTATTACCGATTCTTAAAAAATATACGTACATTCTTGCACTTAAAATGGATCATATCTACATGATATTGTATTATTCATTTTTAGTCATTGTCAGATAATATTAGAATCAGAAAATTAACAAGAAGTGATATGGATTTACTCTGTTTCTTCCCTGTGGTTTCTAATCGATAAATACGTTTCAACGTCTGTCGTTTCATTGAAGCTTGCCACGAATCGATTCCCGAACGTTTGCACGGCGATAAGCAAAATTATTCCGGCTCATGAAATTTTTCTCCGCCGTTTGGATCCTGCCGCGATAATCTTTAAAGCGGAACTCGCGTTTCCTGCTTATCGGCCGGGGACTTTGTTTAGCCGTGCGCGCCTAACGGAAGGTGAAATTGCGGTTCCTGCCTAACGAGATTTTCGAAAAGGCGCGGGTTCCCTCAGACCGACCAATTATTCGCGACATTTATAAAGTCAGACGAGATCCAATTACAAAGCCGGCGATGCGCACGTCTTTAAGAAACACTTAAAGAGGATGTACGCTATTGCTTGTATCTAAACACTTTAGTCGATTTTTATTAACACCAGAACTACCACCGAGTAAAGCATAAAATTGAAACTGAGAAAATAAAAATGAAAGGTATATGAAGATAAGAGGAAAAAGATATGCATAAATACATTTTCAGTGATTTTGTTTATTTTTGTATCACTTTATAGGTTGAAAGAATATTTGAATATAAAATAGTTGGAAGAGTGGTAACAATTTGTTGGGTTTAGTTAAACGTATAATTAAGTTACAGCAAATATTTGAATATCTTCAATATTTTAATGCTTTTCAATATTTTAATATTGTGGCAAGCAATATTTTCTAAATTATGAAAAGAGTGGAAAAATGCATGTTTGATCTCAAGATCAAATAAATTGATAATTTTGGAAATATAGGATTAATTAGCAACTGAATTTAAAAAAAATGGCAAATTTGATTTATCGTCTTCGATTTATCTTCTCTATTTTGACAGTATATTGAAATCAAATTTGTAATAAGTGAATTCCATTTTAAATTTTGAAATAAATTTTGTCTCCGTATATCATTTATTTTAGTATATTATTATGGTTAAAAATACATATGATCTTTTCCGACAATTGCAGGAAAAATGCGGACTAATTTATCGTATAATTCAATGACATTCGAAAAATATTGGAAATATTTCCGAACATGAACAATGAAGCGCGAGTATCAGGAAACGAACCTTCAACGAAAAGGAAACGCATCTGTTGTTTTTTCATATTGAAAAATCAAACTTGTAAATCAAGCAAACTGAAAATTAAGCTGAAAAAGTGTGTAACTCTACCATTGCAACGAAACACGGCTATTAAAATAAGGAATACGTCTAAGTAACAATTTTGACAAAACTTCGCCTCTTTTTTATATTATGTATTAAGCACCTTTTATATCTGTGCTTTCTACTCTATTAATTTTTCGGTTAATAAAATATCCAGATAAAATCTCATCACAGGCTTCTAACGTTGAATTGCTTTATTGTCCAGAAACGTGTCCAATTTTTAATTTAGAATACGATCGTGGCGTTGAAACGCTACGCTATCTGTGTCTATGCGCGTTTCTCTACTTTTTTCTCGCCTTTTTGTAACTCTCTCCTTTTTTTCCAGTCTGACCGCGTGCATATAGCGAAAAGTGAAATGCCGCTATTTCAGAGAACGATACCTCTTTACGGTAGCCGGGACATTTGGGTCGCTTGGTTAGCTAGGGCTTGGTTTTTTTTTTGGCCTAGCTTTTATGATCCATCGAAAAAACAGTACGCACATCTACGCCACGGCGATGTCAACAATGAATTCGCCCGAGATTTCAAATTTTTCTTGTCTCGTTAAACATTCATAGAGATGCGGAACGCTGAATGTACGAATCACGTTAATTGCACTGTAATGTTAAATTGTTGTAAAGGAAATTTCTTTCTCTTCAATGCAAAATTTCAATAACATGTTCGAGAATTTTTTGTTGTTTATCTCTTTTGTTGATAATTATTAATTTATACAAATATTCTTCATTAGAGATTGTTAAAAATTCTTGGATTTTTATGGGTGGTAAGTGATGAGTTCCATTAGAGAAAATATCATTATCGTCAAATGTGAGATTATAATGTTTCAAGTTGAAACATGTTTTTAGAAAATTTTGGTGTTGTGGATGACTTTAAGATGATATTAACGAAATTTTGTCCCTGATGAATTTTCGTAGTAAGTTTCATTTCTAAACATTGACGACGTACTTGTAATTACATGCCGTATAATCCCTGTAATGATAGACTTAATTTAAATGAAAGTTTGACTCTCTTGATCGACTATCGAATCGAGATTCAACCGATCAAGTTCATGTAGCGATGCTGTAACCTATGTATCATTAAGGTTAATGAATCTCTAACACAGCTTAAATAATTTGAGTTAGAACTGTATCAAACTTACTTGCGCCTTAACAGAGACGTGATCGAGATTTAAATCTCTCCAACTCCTCATCAATATCTTTCTACGTAATTACTGGGAAATCAACGTTTCAAGAATTCGTACGTATGCGTTTACAAATAATCTACGTGTTTTTGGTATGCAATTACCTGTTTTGATGTTTTTACCTCGTCTTATCGCATTCTTATGTATTACTTTTGCCACATTATTTTAAGTTTTTAAAACAAAAATTTTGAAATAAAAATAAATTTGAACGACTCTTGAATTCTTTGAATACTTTTATACGCAAGATATTCAAAGAATACAGTCGTTTAGGAGAAGATTAGGAATAGTCATTACTTAAAAAAAGTTCTTATTGAAAAACACATGTTAAGAACACTACTTTAAATTTTCATACATTACTTTAGGATATTTAATCTATCCGAATACTATATTCATTGTAAGAGATAATAGTTAGTGCCAATTATATATTTGCTCCCCCTGTACAAAAATTATAGCACTAAAAATTATTCTAAAATATTGTGTAATCATGTAATTGAATTAGAATGAAAAAGTGAAATTTAAATTACATTGAGAATGAAGTTCGGATTCTTCCAATTGTAAGAAGCAACTATATAATAGTGTATACATTTCGCAAGTAGTTCCTGCCATAGTAAAAGGGTTAGAACAAAGTTTCTGAATATGTTACGTACGAATAACCTCCAAAACCAGGCTATCAATAACTTGCTCCCCTCCCATCTAAAATCGATAAATTACCCCCATAAAATCTTTCTTACACAGCACAACGCTCTTCAGCAACGAAACTTCGATTCTCAAAGTTTCAAAGATATTTCAATGACCGTAACCGGACCGTACTCGGTATAATGCGAGCCATCAAGAGGGATTGTTTTCTATGCTGACACCGATTAGTTTGCAACTTGGCGAATAACGCTGCGTACACCAAAGCGGATACGCGGGAATGTTCCGCGATTCCACGAGAAGTAATCTTTGGATGCTAGTCTCGGAAAAGAAAGTTCAATTCATAACCGGGAAAGGAAAGAATTTCCGTTATTACAAATAGAGAGTTTGACCGATGGCAGGATGGAAAATAACGAGTCGGACATTATCCGTGGCAAATTCACTGCCGCGAGACTATTTATGCAGCCGAGCGTTCGAATATCGTTCGAACAACGGTATTAGTACCATGCATAATAAGTCTATGGATTCTCATTTCCCGTAGACGAGAGTTACGCAACTTCGAGATGCTTTTCATTGTTACTGGCAAAATGCCGAGCGCAAATAATGACTGAATATGAGCGGCTCGCGTACATTGCGTTTTACCCGACACTTCGTTCCCTTAATAACATCATCGTTATTATTATTACAAAGGAAATAACTTCCTCCCGAGATACTTCCGTAATATATGTCTCCATGTTCCTTTAACTATCAAGGCGACAAAGAGTCTTTTATCTTCGTTCAGTTACTTGGCACACAAGGTGTAGTATAAGGTGAATTAATTTATCGTAGAAATTTGGTGATTCTGTTCGTTGGAAAATCGAGTGTGGTCTGCGCTATTTGCGTTTTGCATGTTATTTCTATTGCTTTTAGTTTAATTGCAGATTTTATTGCGAGTCTACATAATACAGGACGGTACGCGTTAACGTATACAGTAGTATAGGTCAATTAACATTGGTGGTCCCGTATACATTGTGTACATGTGCATATACTATATACATTGACGTATATTGACTTATACTACTTGGACCTGTATACGTAATCTATTATAGATTTAAGTAGTATAAGTCGATATTCACCGATGTTTACGGTAAAATAAAATAGTAAACAGCAGTGTAGGTATGTACACTACATACACTCACAATGGACGAATCTATTGGAGATGTAAGTAGCATAAGCGTACGGTAATATAAATCAACGGATGGTAATTCGTGCGTTGACTTATACTACTTGGGGCTACAGTATATAAACTGGTTAAATCAATCAGATTCCTTAGAAATAATTTCAGTAGGAAACATTAATTTCTAATCGATCAATTATATATTAATAAGAACCATGTAAGAAACAATCTTTTCACTGTCGATGACACAGTAGTAATACCAATGGGATACGAAAAGTTAATTAATGAAATACAATACGTTAACCGATTGATAACTCAACACTGATCGTAATCATATTTATAACTGCCCACGTGCGATCGAAAAAGCAAGACAATTACAGAATTTTCAACGTAAAGCTCTCATTCTCTTGGCAAATTAACAGAAGAGTCTCGTAACATCGGCGGTTTTGGTGGACACTACGTATAATAGCCATATTATCAGGCTTCCTGCAAAATACGTCGGACGTACAAGCAGAGTAATTATGCTCGTGGAATTCTCAAAGCCGGTGGTTTCGGTACGTTGAGTTTACTAATTATCCATATAACGTTGTTCGCATTAAGGTCATAGCCAATTCTAAAATTTTCGTTCCCGCTGAATTTGATATCCGCCGTTTGAAAAATTATCGTGCAAAGTAATTGTACGTAGCAACATAGATGAACACGCGAAGAGGAGAGAGGAAGAGAGAAATAAATGCCTCGACGTAGAACGAGCCACAACGACGTCGCGTCGTCGCCTTATATTATAAACGATTCACAATTATTCCCTTTCTTCTTCGTTGTCGAGAGAAACATCCGAACAATTCCTCGTTTGGACCTTTTACACAAAGACAAAGCAGCGACGACACCGCGACTAACCAACGAAGTCGCTCGTATTTCTGCTCGAGATGATGCTGTCTAGAAAGGTCGTTAGACATTAACCCGGAACAATTATTTTATCGTGTTGGCTGGTGCTTCATGCACTTTGATAAGTTGCTTAACGAGACGACGAATTAAAGTTTGTCTTTGTCCTTCGGGGTCTCCACTTTAGCTACAAGCCACGGGGACGAGGAAAGCAATAAACGCAGCTTAAATGCGACGAACTGATCTTTTAACAGGAGTACTGTCGAAGGAAAGCATACTCGATCGTAAAACTGCTGCAGTTTAAAGCATAATTTTATAGATTTATCAGACAAATTCAAGCTTTCGATTAGTTTATTCCTTCTTTCTTTTTACTTAAATATTTATCCGATATATAAAATTAATTTTAATCTGCGATTTTAATCTGTCACAGTGGGATAAGAAAAATTTGTGACTTTGCTTCTATATTTTAGAATAATGATATTTGCTAATATTTAGATATCACTTAAAAAATATTTCTTATTATCGTTACTTATGTAAGAGAACTAATATTTTTGAAAACCACGAAAGAGAAACATACGCCTAATTACATACTTTACGACAACACTTACCGAGAATTTTCTTGATCTCTGTTTGAATAAATGAAATTTCATATCAGAGAAGTAGGTGTTCTATTATTCAAACTTCGTTTTACCTTCCATTTCCTAGATTTTTACTCAGGATTAATATAGCTATAGCTAAAGCATAAATAATTAAGATACGTAACATAGCAACACGAAATGCTATTTGAAAACTGCAATCAAAGGAAGTTATTTGAAAATGATCCGTGGTATCGAAATCATTTGCATTACATTGTTTCGATACATAGGAGACCAAACATATCTACATGTAAAGAAAAGTCTAAGAACACATAATAGTTCGAACAGAGAATCCACAGAGTAATATTGTACAAAGGAAACGTAACAGTTCTTCCGTATGAAAGGCACGCAATACCGAAAAATTCGCAATACCTTTTGTTCCTAAGTTTCGCGGTCTTGGAAGTTGCGTTCGGTATAGCCGGGTCTGCCAAATCTAAAGTAGTTCGAAATCGCAAAGCCGCGCAAAACATACCCGGGCGATTCAGTGTCGGTCGAAACTCGGCGTCTATGTTAGGAAAAAGAACTACGGAATGCAGTCGGTTGTGGGAGCTTCCGATTCGGTGCGGCGCAGGAAGTCGGCGTGCACTTCTTGCTCGCGAAACTTCTCCTAGCGAGTACTCGTTTGCGACGGATACGAAACACCGTTCCATCGAACGACAGCTCCTGTTGTGTTTCTCTGTTTGCTTCTCCGAAATAGACCTTCCAGAACAAGTCGTCAACGATAAAAAGGACCGTAAATGTGAATTAGCACCTTAAGTATGTGTTTCCTTTCGCATTACATTTCCCTGAGTTTAGAAATGCTGATGGAGAAAAGATACGACTGTATTATAAATTAATATCCTAAGTATGTGGTTCGTTTTATATTTCTGAGAGTTTGGGAATGTTACGGAATAAGAAAACGGAATGTGTTATTAATTAACACTTTAACACGTTGACTGCCACGACACCCGTATTCGGGTGTCAGCAAAGTTTCTGGTCGGGCCGCGTAACTCATATTCGGGTGTCGCTTATTTGACTACTGAAATTGTTGAATTGTTATAAAAGTAATACGAAAATGGTTTATTAAACAAATTATTTAGAATGTAAAACTTTAAAGTATTTTATACATAGCTGAGGTTGTTCGTGACAATTTGGACAATAAGTTGTTGTTTTCTTCAAATTCTTTTGTGCCATTGTTCGGTCCATTCGATGTCTTTTATTTGCATAACATAGTTTGCATGCGCGTCTAATGCTTCTTCCGGAATCATTTTTCCGAACAGCGATATTATGCTGACTCCGACGAAGACAAGGATTTTTTGTATTTTCAGACAACCCTAATAATTTTGCGACTAATAATTGTCTAAATATTCTAATATTTATATTCTTCCTTGTTGCAATTTTGTAAACCATCAAAGCATTTATAACAGAAATTCCCAGAAGGAGTTGAATGCCAAGTTTTCTGTACCATTTGATTCCTTTTCTAATTGTAGTGGCATAAGAAACCATTTGGTCGGAATAATCTATACCACACTTTGGTATAGATTATTGGTTTTTGAGCGACTCGCATTACTAAAATATCGATGGGAGCACCTAGCAGAGAACGCTTGGTACTGCTGCACGCGTGGTCTGACGGAGATTTCTTTGAAAACACGCGTGGCAGTCAACGTGTTAAAGGAAGCATTAACTGGCGTATCATTTGGTATTTATGCTATAACGCATATAATAATAGTATTCACGATAGAAAAAGTCATTAGTTATCAGCAGATATTACGTTCAAGTGGTAGAGAGTTTGATTTAGAGTAATTTGAATACTGTAGTTAATGAAGTGTTTTGGATGATTTTTAAGTTTTTAAATAAATCGTTCCTAATATTTCGACTTTTTGAAACTATTTCTTGCCTTCAGGAAGCTATCTAAAATCGGAATTTTAGCATAGACTCATTCAGCTCTAAAGCTATCAGCATTATTATGGATTAGATACTCATCAGAGGAAATCATTTAAGCGTTTAAAGCAATCAATAACGAAATCCACGTAAGATATTACACACTTTACGTGTCATGATGGGACGGATGTGGATGTACAGGGGCAATTGCACACCTCTTGAGAGATATGCCGTGAGTGCTTGCACCTGACGTTTATCGCTTGCAAAATTGTCTTGAAAATTGTATCTGCAAGCGACGTTCAATGAACGTAGATGAAGATCCGTGATTCAACATCTTCAGCGTTGCAATAAAGTTTAGTATATACATATGAAATCCTTGTTTGGATTCTATTTATTATTTAGAAAATTAAATAAAGCGTATTTTAGTTGGAAATAATTGGATAAAAATATATTTCCTCGAACTTAAATAATAAGCATCGTTTGATCGATGTCACATTCTTAAAATTATATGAAAGTATTTTGAGTAATGGAAGAATTATCGTAAACAAAATATTATTCTTAAGCATTAAAAAAATATTGTAGTTAAAATGTTAGAAACGATAGAATAGCTATTAGATAGAGAACATTATAAACAATATGAACTGAGTATATTTGCATTTAATTAATCAATATCAAGGTACCACGAGAATGAAGATAATATGTAAATATTTCTTGTATTTATTGCGTAGATCCGAAACAGATGCAACATCACAATGCCGGTCAAAGAGATTTTGTCGATTGTGAACATCCGAAGTAATTTTCTCTTTTACAATCTCGTTACGTGTTTCAACTGTATTCAGTTACATTTGAGACAAAGAGCCTGTGTCTGCAGGTTTGCGCTTTCTGCCTTTAAAACAAACAATGGGGTAGATCAAACGTGCTGTGTAAACACAAGAGATGCAGTGACAGTGTTATGGTGGAATTTATCCTTCAATGGCCTTGAGCTATAAGTTGATTTTACACAAACTAGAGTTACTTGAGAGAATCCGAGTTTTGCCATTTACTGTCAACCTGCTACTATAGTGGTTGTACATAAGATAAGAATATTCAGAAAATAGAAATTAAAAATTGTTATTTTTTGTTAATTAGTTGACGATGAAAAGTCCAATTTTTTAGAATATTTAATTTATACAAGTCGAAAGTATTACACGAGAGGACAAAAGGTGATTACTTATACAAAAGAAAAAGGTGATTACCTATAAGAAATATGAAATAATTGATTATTATTATTATATTATTATTGATTATTATTGAATATGAAATTGATTATTGAAAAAATCAAATTTTAATTACGCGCTTGCACAGTTAACCTGCTAAAGAAAACCTAAAGAAAAATTTTATGAATAATATTTTATTTTATGAATGAAGTCAGGTGTACGAGTACATATGCTTGCAGTAGATTCTTAAAATTGATCTACTCGAAAACTATGATTTGGACGAATAAATTTTATTTTACAGATTTAATTTATTTTTGCATAAGTAATTACAATTTATAACAACAAATTTATTTTTTTGCAACAGATTTATACGATACTGTTGGTTACACCTTGCATATGTCTATTAGTCATAGATATTTTTAACGCTTTGATGTTTAAAGCTGTACCAGTTATCTACAATTAATAAATAACACGGTCGAAACAGAAATTGAGTTAACAATGGGTCGAATTACAAAGAGGAATATATTGATCTGTTACGTTTGCGAGAAATCTAACGGAATTCGATATTAATTTCAATTAAATGTTCGATTTAGATTTTGGAAATATAGCACGATATCAATTTCAAGAAGTGAAGTCCTGCAATTTTAATAAATTAATGTGTTAGATATATAAATTGGAATAAAACAAACCAAGACATTATTACACAGTGTAATGATATTATTAGAGATTGTTATGCTTTGAATTTCTTTGTTTTCCTTTGCCGAAATTTATTTGTTTCATCCCCAGCGATGTTTGGTATAAATGCAATTTAATCTTGTTTCACTAACAAATCGATACGCAGTTAAATAAATATAAGTATTCTGAATCCTTCCAACTACACATATATCTACACGGATTAAAAAAGTGTATTCTCTTAGTTTATGAATACCATATACAGTCGGAGACGAAATAAGCGTGTTCGTAAAAATATAAATTTACATAAGCATCCGAAATTGGCTGATAAGAAACAATTCAACAGTTTATCTCTTCAATCTGTGAACAAATCTATTAAAAAATAATCATTTTTCTATTTATCACGTATTCTACAAAGGATCTTCCACCCCGATTTACCAAAAGATCAAGAACATTTACTCACATTTTTCTTCGTCTCATTTCACCCTTCCTTCCCCAATTTTCCCTTATTCACAGCACGCGATAATAAATAATCAAAGAAGTAAATGATACATATCAAATATTAACGATGATACTCGTGAGAAGAAACGATTAAGAATAATTCTCGCGTGAAGAGGTGAAACGTGTGTATTTATACATACAGTGAAAATTAATGATAGAAACTTACTCGAATGTGGCCACTCATCCACTCATCTGCAAAGATTCCGAAATTACGAGGCGGATAACAATAGGGCAATTGGATTAAACGAAATATAATCACAGAGAAACAAATATTCGAACGTGAACGTGAAACGTTAGATGGAAGGACGTAATAATAGCATTGAGCAAGCAACATATAAAGGATTGTTGTCGCAGAAAGGGGCAAGTAGCTGGATAGGACGCACGCAAAGCAAGACAGAAGGGAAGTTTGAAGTTCTCCACCCTCTGAGAGCTTGAGGAGAAGCGACATGACTGGAACTGTACGTTCTGCAAACCCTGTGGCGAATTTGTCTACTCAAGTCAATTGAATTGAATGCAATCCGTTGTTTCTGTTATTCTTGTTCATGAGATGGAGCGCTAGGCTAGGATTAATAATTATTCATAAACTCGAGATTCCTTTCCCACGGATCCGATCGATTTTACGAATAGTTTTAGCATTCGCTTTGTAGTAAGTTCCTATTCATTTGTATAATGTTTATTAGTTGTATGCTTCTGTAAAAAGTCACTTATCAACTTCGCATTTTGTAATTTTGTCAATCGCGTCACTTTGGCTTTAGTTTTATATTAATAGTGTGTTTGAAAAGTAGTTGTGTATTAATATACATATATTGGTGTATATGTATATATTAAATAATTATTCATTATTCATTTCGATTTTATCTTGCATCTCATAAAAGTTATTTAGATGAGCAAATCACGAGAATATAATAAATCTTATTGTTTTCAATGTTTCTAATAATTTTCCTCTGGCAATACAATCCTGTATAATCATTTATTCTATGTAGACCAAACGCAACTATTGTTAATATGCGGGAATTGAAATATGGGCAACGGCATATAATATATTATTAATACAGAATCGTTTCGACAGAATGAAAGTATAATCAATGAATTTAGCAAGGTATAGTATACATTTTCAGGAGTAATGTTTCACGAACTTACGAGCTTTTTGAAAGTAATACGACACAGAAAGTTGAAACGTAATTAATCATGGTAATACAAAGCATTTTTGGCGAATATTCTGTTTTTTCGTTTATCAGACAGACAGACAGTTTCGAAAGAATATAAAAGAAGAACAATGGAAATTTAATACTCGATTGATTCATACGTGAAAAAGAATTTTATTAATAATATATCCTGAAGCAAACCGAATCGATATATTTGAAAACAAAGTATGTGTATACATGTGTATACTTCGATAATTGGATAAATGAAATTTTACAAACGTCAAACTATTATTAAATGTTTCAAAATGATGTTTTCCAACAAGATATTAATTAATAAAAAATAGTGATTGAAAGAATATCAAATGTAATATCTGCGTGGAGAACAATTTTCGTTTGTGACGGTATACAAAAATAATTTCGTACGTAATTCGTTTTTTCGATTCCTTTATCTTCGACCTCCAGTGAAGAAACTTGGGAAATAGTGCGATGTTTCGGAAGCAATCATCCGTTTCCGCCATCGAGTCGCATCGATAGGAGATTGAACTCCTTGCTTTTTCGAGTACCAACGCAAAATGGATACGGGCCAAAAGAAGAGCAGCTCTTTTGGATGGCAAGAATCAACCTGATTGATTCACGGATCGCGTTTAATAATGTTCACTGACTACATATCGAAAGGGATCTAATTTTACTTTATGCTATGGAGCATTCTCTTTTATGTTCTTCTTTCAAGTTATTTTTAAACTTGTATAAAAGTAGATAGATCGTAGCTGATTTATAAGTATTGTTAGAGGTTCTACAATAGTTCCCTCATTTCTGGAAAGTTTTAATACGTAACTGCAAATATCAATCGATTCGGTCTTTCAAGAACATCGTTTCGATGAAATATATAAAGATAAGTTCAATTTAGTAACGTTTGTGTACTTTTTATATATTTGGATGTATTGAATTAATGTGTAAGTTACTATATCTGTGCCAGTAAAAGTAGATTTGTCGATTATGTAACGTAATATTTTAGAATTTAAAATAATTTTATTAATAATTTTCTTATTTTTTATTAATTTATTAATTTTTTTATTTTTTTATTAATTTTTTATTAATTGGTTTTTAATTGAAGCAATCTACATCACCATGAAGCATATAATACATTGTAAGACGAATTGTACAATAATTCATCAATTCTCCTCATTATTAATCACTTTTGGTTCACATGATTGGAGTTAAATTTTAAATTTTCGCTCGACCTTGAGTTCACTTCATCAAAACGCTAACTAAAATTTCGTTTCAATAAATGAAGGTCTAGCCGAAAATACTAAATATGGTAAAGAGATGTAATAATAATAACGACAGATCATAATAACGAAACTATAATAATGGAACAAAAAGTTAAATTCGTAAAAATTCAATAGTCTCTGAGCACTAATATAAATAATACATAATTTATAAAAGAATCTCATCGTGAACAAACTTGTACAAACACAATAGGACGAGTTTGCAGGACGATCACTAAGCAACTAACAAAATTAACTGGACCATACTCGACTGAGAGAATTACCGTAATAACATTCAACGAGCGTTTGACACTTTGGAATATGCCAAGTCATATGTAATTTAAAGTGTTACGGGCAAGTTTGGTCGAAGCTTATAGACGTGTCGTCTTGTATTGTGGCCTTCCGGGTCGTAACACGTCGCCGGTAATATGGCACACACATAAATTGGACCGTACTTGAACCCTTCGGTTGCAAGTGTTACGAGTCGCCTGTACTATTCTCATGTACTCGCCCATGAACACGCGTCGTAAGTTGCCCGTGTCTTAAGTGAACCAAGTCGGCCCATTATCTCAGTTTACGTCACGGTCTTTTATGGTTCAATATAGAAACTCCCTATAGGATGTAATCGAAGCCACAGTGAACTCGCTAATTGTCCGCGTGGAACTCAATGATCGGAAATGTCGATTATGAACACGTTTTACCGGCTCGACTACTGGAAAATGTAGCTTTGAAAAATAATTTAAAAATTTATTAATTAGTAATATTATCTTTCTCTAAAAATTAGTTCTCTCGTTTTAACCATTTATGTGTAGATAAATCTAAATAACATTTTTACGTTTTTCTTAATATGCATGTAGAATACATATAAAATATAGTAAGCTACAGAGATAAAATATAATCTGTATCATTGGTTCGTGGAAAATCTAAAGTGGCATAAGAGCGCACATTCGTTAAACAAATTATATTATCCTACACATGTTGAAACGATACCACGACTAATTGGAGGATTGACGGTGCGTACAATCGAATTTTTCAGCTAACAGAACGATTGCTTGCTGGTCGTTTCCAACTGAATATAACAGGATATTTTGTTATGATGTGAAGATTTTATAATTTAGTCCGAAGAGCTTTCAAACCGCAGTTTCGGCTATTGAAAAGCAACACGACCGAAATATTCGTTCGAAATGTGGTATTTCCGCAAGTGATATGTTTTCAAATGGCGTGTATTCTAAAGAACGTTGAATAATTTAAAAATCCACGCGACAAAAGTGTTATGGGGCAGAGATCAATATAAATCGTTTGCTGTTACGTGATGCTCGTATTCGTTATTCGAGTTAATCATTCACTTTTTGGAAAAAACATTAAGACCTCTATGAATCTTCTTTTATGGAATATTTCACAGTTAAAAATGCACAAAATCCGCATACAAAATAGCATACAAAAATATATCAAATAATAAATGTACCTATAATATTCATACGGTGATACAAACGTCCATTTAAATACGATCTTTTTCGTTGAAAAATTTCGTGAAAAAATCTCCTTTAGGTAGATTGACAATTTATTTGAATTTTTATGTAACTTTTTGTCAAGAAAAAATATTCATTAACATATTAATAATAAACTAATTACAAAATTACTGGAAAGTAGTTATAGGTTACAAAGGATATTATACAGAAAACTAATCACCATATAGATTCATTTCAAATTAAAAGACGGCGAGAAAAAGAAGCAAAAACAATAAAGTTTGTTAAAAGTACATAAATCACTTCCATCACGTCGATTATTACATCCAGAATGAAGCACGAAACTAAAATATATTGAAAGAAGGTAATTGTTTGATATTGAGTACCATTGTCCTTGCCTATCTTTTTCAAATTATAATAGAATTTCATGTACAACGTTGTGCAGTTCATTTATATGTATGATTCGATCGCGGACAAAATGTTTTGAAACGCATGGCCTTGATGATGGTGTTCGTACGACAACTACGAACAACGTGTTAATTTTCATTCATCTTTTGACAGCGTTTCGTACTGGTAATGAATGTTGTATGTCTGAGCGATAAGAATAAATTGGAGCCATATGAAATTGGCACAGCTATACATTGTCCGTACAAAAGCAAATGCTCACCTCAGCTATAAACAAATCAACGGTTGACAGCTGTGTTGCATTACACGATGCCAGAATTACACCTTCGAACGTTTCTGTTTACCGGGTACACGCGTTTTAATTATTTACACATCTGCGATTCATCGCGATATATTTTGCAATAAAACGCAACCGGAGTTCCGCCAATATATCTTCGAAGTTAATGCTCGTTTTGAAACTGCTTCGTTGCAATGTTCCGCGGAATCGACGTTAACATTCTGTACGTCAAGCTTTCCTTTGCATTTTATTTTTGTCTTTTGTAATTCATTTCACGCATTACCCGAGGACACGTGCACTTGAAATTTTTTATGAATTGCACGTCGTTCGAATCGCTTTCAAGTGGATATCGGTATCCGATACGAGCTGCAGAATCCATTAAGCCTTGAATCGGGCGTTAAGCACAGTTCATTGATCACGGTTGTACGAATTGGATCGTAATATGTTTTGTCTTTTCATTTTTAATAAGCCTCGTATGTGTGGATTTCCAACGCAAAACGATTCAGATCCTGTGCATAAACTTGGGGATATTTTGAACAAGTATAAATATGTTACTTGTATGATGAGAATAAACAGCATTTGCCTACTACTACTATTTATATATTAATTAATTATCTCAAAGTGTATGCAGTTCTAATTTAGGAACAATTGAAGATCAAAATGCGAACTTCCATACGCTCTGAACAAGTATGTCACAGTTATTCTTCTAGCTATTTTTCTAGTTTATCTTTCTAGAAATGATGAATTTATTTAAAATAAACCAAACCACATACTTATAAATATTCAGTCTCTAATATTCTATTTTTTCATGCTTAATCAAATATATGTTAAGTCACGAGATTAGTATTCGTTGCAGCATCAACATATAAATTTGGAGACATTATTTTACATCTAATTATTATGAAATTTGGAAATGAATATAACTGCTTGCTCCGGGAGACTAGTTAATTACCCTGAGCACTTCTGGACGCGTTCCAAATTCTTATGAGACAAAAACAATGAGATTTATAATTCGACTTTATAGCTACCTCTTAATTTTCTTTCGTAATTGAGGAAAAATCTACTAGGAAGACTAACATACTTACCGATACGTCCTACCAAAGTGAGCACATAATATATGAAAAAGTTTTAAAAAGATCAATCGGACTAACTAACTATCTAAAGACGGCTATCAAATCTGCTTACATTGTAAATTTCTCTTACTTATCTATAACTAGTACAAAATACAACGCCTAAGATGCGCATTGTTATAAAGAAATTTATTAATCCAATTTTCTTATAGACAGTATACGTTTTTTTTACGAATGAAATGTATACATTAACCACGTGCAGTTTGCAGAAACCTCTAACTAAAGTTGCAAATATACAAGTCAAACAGGACTTTCAGTTTGCTAGGAAGAGTGATATATGTATGTATCTAACTACGAAAAGTAAAGTTTTCAGAAAAGTGATTTGAAACAGAAAGTTTGAAATTGTAGATTGTTAATAATTCTATCATCTAGCTACGAACAAATCTTTTTTCTTTTACAATTTTTCTAGTTTCAATTTCTGAGCGCTTCTAATAAAATATATTTTACGAATATTATGAATTTTTGGAATTCTCCTCAAGCGTCAAGTACAACAATGATATTTCTGTTATTTCTATTATAACCCAGTTCTAAGAAATAGTTCACTGTTACAGTTCATTCTTTTCAGATATCCCGAAGTCGACGATCTTTTATATGGATTAAATAGTCGAATTAACGTATCTCCGCCAATATTGGAGGTATGTAGTATACCATTCCTTTAGCACGCTATAAATCGATATGCATATTATACATATACTTAACCCTTCTTGGAATAGATCTAGCGCTATCTCTATGTAGATAGAATAAAGCAATAGTATGCAGCCAGAAATTATCTGATAGAAGCTGGACGATATCACGCTTAATGGAGTATCGACGAGACAGTGACAGGACTTGTTTTGATGACCGGCGCTCGTCGCGCTGGCTGCACTTGAAGCTGCAAACGATGCATCAGCAGTGGCCATAATTCATTGGCTCCAGCAGGTGTATCCTCGTTTCCCCGGCCTCTTCTCACGAGCCAGCACGCACACACAGCACGCGGATTCCGCGACGTGGATCAACGCTGATATTCACGGCGAGCTGAAAACTAATCGGGATCGAAGGTAACGGATGAGGATACCTAGCTATGCTGAATCATCTCGGATGACGTAGAAAGCTATCGAGGATATTATACGTGGACCTTTTTCAACATCCAACCTAGAATGACCGATGGTATCCCTGAGAATCTTGATGGCGTTCCCGAGATTTATTTTGCGTAGTTAGTTAAATGGAGAGATCCATTTTTATTAGAACGGAGATTATAATAACAAATGTGGGATTTTACTATGTAAAAATGTTTAGGAGATTTTAATCGAGCCTTTAATAAGTTTAAGGAATTAATAGTGTTTATGTAAGTAAGAGTAGAAATCAAAAGAGCTGCTAGTGAAATATTTGGTATTAGTGGAAATTATTAATATTAGAGATACAAGTTATATAATTTGGTAGTTCGTAAGGAAAATAAAAATGTTCTTCATGGTTCGTAAAGTTAATCATCATTTAACAAATCTTTCATAAGATGAACAAATATTTGAATTGAAACTAGGAATGGATAACTCTAAGCATTTAATAAAATAATACAGGAACGTCTCAGAGAAATCGTACTTATATTTTTATATAGTTGTTTAAAATTCCAGATTGCAGGAATTATTGATTTTGTTGAATCTTTCGCTAGAAAAATTGCAAATGAGAAAATAATATATGGAAGTGGTATTAATTCATAAATCGATTTCAGTCCTAATGCCTTTGTAAAAAATTTGGACGATTTTATATTGAATCCGCCTACAAAATACGTATATAATCCATATTGCACTAAAATAAATGAAAAGAAGTCATTAAAACCATTAAAATAACGCGATTGATAAAGGCATGTTTTATGAGGCTGCGGTAGGATTTCGAATCAATTAAGAACGAAATAATATGTTATATTATGGAGAAAGGATTAAATCTTTTTGAATGATAATTCCTGTATAAGTTCATTTATGTCTACGTGTAATAAAATGAAAATTTCTGCAAGAGATTTTTGCGTTAAAAGATTGATTGAAAGATAATGGAATCGATATCAAGAAAGTATTGTAACATTCTAAATACTATAGCAGAGGTTGCATTTTGTATATTCTTGCACATTGTGTGCATTCTATTTTATAATTTAAATTTCCTATAAATGCATAAACATCTACCATCTACTAACATATTAGAGACGCGGTATGATTTTAATCTGATAGTTTCATAGTCTAGTTAGTAATTCATAATTAAAAACACATTAACACTCAATATTGAAACTCAAAGTGTATACTTAATATTATAACACAGCATCCTCCTCAATTTTTTCTTGTATAAAGAGCAATTCCTTTAACGACTCTGCTGTTACTTTCACCAGATTCTGCAGTGATCTACTGATATAAATCAAATATTCGAATGTCAGATGCATCGGATCGAATATATATAGGAAACGTTATCCAGTTCGTTACATTCGAGTTTCTTCCTTAAACCCGTTCCTAACAAGAAACTATCGGATCCACGGGTCGATGTATACGAATTCTTTGCTTCTTAAGATTTACTTTGTCTCTTCCTCCGGCTAGTTCTCGGTGCCACGTTCCAGGGCCGTTCGTCTTGCTCACAGTGGCCGTTCTTTCAGCGGAACGGTACCACCCTCGAAGACACCCTTTCCATCGACAGCGTTCTTTAAACTTTCCACTGCCTCCCACTGGCATTCACTTCGCATCGATTTCGACGTTCACGCCTCGATGCGTCTTCTTCGCCCAGGGATGTTACCTATCGTTCTGCCCCTACGTCTCTACACGATCGCGCCACCAAAATGCCACCGTTCGAATCGCGCCTCCTCTTTTCTCCGGGAAAACCTGAAAAATGGCTCTGCTTACCACGGAACTTTTTCTCGGGTCGAGACTACACTCCTTTTGACGTACGTGGAAGCACTTTTGGATGCTGTTTGATTTAGTAATGGGGCGATTATGTGGTCGATGACAGTTGAGATGATAGTTTTCTTTATTGAGGCAAATTGATAATTCGCAAAGAAATGCATAGCGAGTTGGGAAGATATTTGAACGTTTACCATAGAAAATTTGTATGAATGTATATTATATGATAATGAATTTAAAAGTAATCTGAAAACGTATGGATATAAACATGCGTACTGAAAATATGCAGCATAAATAACGAACTTAAACGTAGAATTAATGAGCCCGTTAAATATGACAGCTAATTAATATACTGAATAATTAATTATTTAAATACTTTCGTGAGTAAGTATTGGTACATTTCTTGAAAAACATCGTTGGAGAAATTAAGAAGCTGAAATCTTCCGATCTATTTATACTCAAACTTCTGCATATTGAAATGAAAACAAGACTTAATTAAAAGTTCATAAATAGAAAATGTGCAAAGTTTGTGAAATTCAAAGCTGCTTATGTTTCACAAAGTTCTGGACCAGAGAAGACATGATTCGCATGCTATGAAATAATAATTGCGTGTGCAATTCGTCGTATTTTATTTTGAAAAAATGCCATAAAAATATCCGAATTTCCTGTACCTCGAAAGTAATTTCACACCGTGCCTACTTATGTTTTAAACTTACTTTTACGTAAAGAATTCCATCGTATATGAATTATTTATGAGACACAGAACATAATGTTTTCACTTTTATTTTGCCTTCCATAAAATCAGAGCACGCTCTTCATAGCAGCATTAGAATCACTTCCAAAAGCTTCCAATTTGGGCCGTACTGGTAAATTCGGTAGGAATTGCAAAATTATGGAGCTGGTTAAAAGTAAAGCTCACACAATTTCTTCCTCCAACACGCGAGGGAACCATGTTTAAGAAATGTAGACTGCACTGAAGAGGAGCAGGGTACAATTCTTACTAGAAACCTGCTTTATTTCAATCGTTTCTAATCTTTCGCTTATCTCATTTTCGCGTCTTATAATATCGCGTAGCTTAAACTTAGAAAAGTACAATTAGATTACCATGCATATCCATATATTACACGAGTTTCTTAAAAGGGAGACTGATTTCTGAAACTGAGAATTTCATCTACTGCAAAGAAAATTATATAAACAATAACAAATTTTAAGATAAAATTAAAAAGTAGGATTTGTCACATCGTCACTTTTCTTTATTTTTCAATTTATGGAGTTGATCAAAATGTTTTCTATACGGCTCGTATTTAATTCTCATTGCATTATCGTATTTATTGCTAGATAAACATTTTATTCTGTAGCAAAATAAAAATTGAATATATTACGTTACAGACTTCTTTATCAAAATTACCAGAATTAATTTGTGAAGTTGAATGCTATAAAAAAGTAACAAACAACAAACCTATATAAATGCTTTCTCTAAACGTGTTACGTCATTGTTCACGACATAACTCAACACCCATTGCGGTACAGTTATATAGAATATAACTACATAAGAAGTATATGTATACTTGCTACCTACGTTCGCAGAACATTTCATCCTATGTTTATTCAGAGAACTGTAACACTCCCTACGAATAGTCATTATCACAGCTATCGTAAATCGTAGGGGCTGCGATTTATCGTTCCGTAGCGGAACAATCGATTTTTAACTTGTAGCAACGTGATATTTCAACGAGATAATTGAAACAATTTATAAGTAGCGGTTCTCGTGCGATTGTACACGATTAATTCTATCGTTTGTCAGAAACGTGGTAAACGTTCTCGCGGCTAAAGGAAAAGCGTTTCGTTAAATCGGCAGGACAATCGTTTTTCGCTCGATAATAAGCCTCCATTGTGCCGATCAATCGAAAAATCGCAGACTCATAAATCTCATCTCACGTTACGACGCGTTTCACGATGCGGGGGAATGCGTGGGCGTTTACGGCCGGGACGTCGTAATTTTTTCGCTCGACGTGGATTTCTTTATGTAACATCGCTGCCCAGCTTCCCGGGAATTACTGTGAATGAAAATAAAGCGAAAGCACTGAGGGCTTCCTTTTTTTCCCCTCAGCGTTTCTTTTTCTTCTCATTCTTCTTCCTTCATCCCTAACAGTGTACTCTACACTGCTTCTTATAAAGTGTTTACAACTGCTTCGTTCCTACTGATCCATTTTATGTGTCTCTTTCAGAAAAGTTACATGACATGCTGGTGTAGAGATGTTTCTTAAATCTTGTTGGATATCGTTGATGAATTCTGTTTAACTATCAAATGGAGGCCTCAGGGAAAGGAGACAAGTTTATTTTTTTAATTTTGATGCTATTTGTTATCTAGAAGAGTGTCTTTTAGAGAGGAAGACTTGTTAATCGTAACAAAGCAATGGCATAATGGTGTGTTGATCAATATGTTTTAAACGTTCTAGGAAATGGTGAAGGTATATATACATATATTAAATATTGAAGTCGTATGAGGAGAGAGAAATTGGAAATATAATTCATAATCAAAGTAGTCAACTTTCTAACAATAGGAGGGCACCTCTGGATCAAAAATGCTGTAAAGAACGCGGCTGTATGACTAAACGACGTAAACTACATTCATCGCTAAATACGAGATCTTTACTTTACGAACCAAATATTGAAGCATGTTCTCATGTATACCATTTCTGCGAGAGATACGTGATCAAACTTCGTATTCGTAGATATACTAAATATATTTTCGTAACGTTCGTAAACATACTAAATATATAATATAACACCTTTATGTAAAAACTAATATAAAGCCTTGTATTTCTTTACCAGTACTTTTTCTTTTGGGCGTAATAAAAAGAGCGTTCCAGAGAAATCAGGAGCAGTCATACGTCATAAATAACATACGGTGTTTGAAACAGCAATTCTGATTCCCAGAAACGGACGACGCGACGATATCCGTCAGCTTTATGGATCTCCATGCCGGAGCAACGATCTCACTGTAACGCGTGCTCATCATTCAACGCAGTTCCGGTTCAACCGAAGCAGGCGCCGGATAACAAGGATTCCAGGGAAACCGCTGAAATCGTTAGAGAGAAGTGTTACGTACCAACAGTATACATATATAGTTGTTCTGTATTGTAAGAACGAAGTGTACGACGACGCGCGTTTACAAGCGGCGAGCCAGGAGAAAAGCGAGTGCGTAAAACCCGTTAGTGGCTTTTGCCGTTTGCGCGCAGATTACAAGCGGACCAAGATGACGGACCGCAGTGAAATGAATCGCCAACTCGCGTGCTTATATCCTAACGTAGTCGTAACAAGACGCTTAGTCTTCACGGTAATATGACACGTAATACGTTGAAATTGCAGTGGTTCACGACGGTATTCGAATATTTATCATAGAAAGAAGCTTCTATGTGTATATTGCGCGTGGTATATACAATCTGGACATTGCATTGACACTGCAATGTGAGGACAACAAAGATTATGATGAAAAGATTATACAGATTAGCCTCTTTCGTTAAAAGTGTAACATATGTTAGGAATCGTAAACTGAGATGTTTGTAAACATCAGCTATAAAAATGAATTATTTTTTAGAACAAGAATGTCATTAATTTGTAGTAGGATGAAATGTTCAAGAATAACGCAGGAAATATTGAGTATACGTAATTATCTAAACAAAGTATATCAACTTTTAAAAGTCATAAAGATATTTTTCTCTTTATGTAGGTTTACAGTATAAAGACTAAAGTATCCCATTTTAGAAGAAAATATCGTATTAAATAGAAATGAAAGTAATTTTCGAAAATACCCTAGACAATTTTTGAACAAGAAACAGTTCAACATTGGTGCCAGATCGGAAAAGGATTTTGTTGGAAACACAGTTTACTGAATATGGAGTGGAAAGGTAAAATCACGTGGTAAATTCCTGTGCATCTCGCGAACTGGCGTCAGGAAATGAAGCGCTTCCGTGGGCTGCTACGAATTCCGCGTGAAAACGTATAATGTAATATCACGTTAAGGCGACGCGACCCTGTTGTTCCAAGTACGAAGTCAGGTAAAAGTCAGGTCTTTCTGGTTACCTCACGGAGGATCTTGATTTCGATAAAACTTTACAAGGATGCACAACTCTGGAATACGTAAAAGTAATCTTACTACAAAATGCTTTTGACAACTGTTATATACCAACTGTAGATGTACAAAATGGTATACCTATATTTAAGTTATGCGAAAATACGAAACTACATTCTTTTCGAATAGGTCGACATATATAAATTCCACGTTGATTAAGTATCCTGCATTGCCGATGTAAATGTTGCATAAAACATTTACAGTCAAACTTTATGTAATATTCTTTTCTTCTTTCCGCTTGGGGATTACGGTTCTACAGTTTGTCGAGGAAAAAGAGTGGATACATCCTCTACTTATCAAGAGTAAAAGGAAAGAAAAAAGCTATTTCAAGTCCATTAAAAATTTCAGTACCTTAATTTAAACATTTTAAATTTATTTATTTAAATTTACTTTATATTTCCTGCGATTTTTCATGACTACGAAATTCCCCATAATACCAACAAAACTGACTATCACGCAAAAGTATTTTCAATCACAGACCGCTCTAAATTAATTCCCACTTAAAGATTCGTGTTTAAAATTCTACGGAACGCTTAAGAAAAAGTCCTGCGAATCTTCAATGACGCTGGTCTAAGGTGTGTTCATCGAATTACACTTAAAATCAATGAGCTTAATCGTTTTTTCCGGCTTACTCGGTCTTACTCGGATCGAGGACTTTCTTCTTCCTCTTTCGTTACTCTTCTTGCATAAATCCTACCTTGGCAAGGATCTAAATTACCGCGCGTGCACGGTAATTACCGCAGGATTTGGTAGCGCCACTGTGTTCACGTTGGTACACCGTCTAGTATAGAGCTAATAATCGGTCTGTCCTTTTCCCTCTCACGAAATTCTCGTTGGCTCGATTCCTCAACAGCATCACTGCTCTATCTCTCGTTCGCTAACTCTACCGAGTGGCACAAAATATGTGGGAAATATTCGTAGTTTAGTCATACGCATCAAAGTAATGAAAAAAATTCATACACAAAAATTGCAGTTGTGGCTCATGGCTCGAATTACAAAAAATTTCTAATTTTGTGCTAGTAATAGATTGGAATATCAGTAAATCGATTGATGACATTCACATTAATAAATCCATAAATTGAACGGTACGGAAAACTGATGATAAAAATAGCGCTTTTAAATTACTTTAGACCATTCTGTTCTTAGTATTTACCATTTACCATTACATTATCATTCTTTATGTCATGTCGTTTAATCTTCTCTAGTTTGAAAATATTTATAGTTGCAAGATATTTGCTAAAAGTATATATTCCGCAAAGGACATAAAAGTATATAACTAGTAAATTATCCAATAGACTAATATACCTTAACATTCAGTGTAACGCCATCTTTAATGCTTATATGCGGGAGATGGTTGCTCATGTTGCATAATAATTTTATATTAAATATAAGCATGGAATAAATACCTTTTCTATATATCATTCTTATGTACATTTTCAGATTGGTTTCAGATTCGACCAACGTAATAACGACAGTCGTGTCTGGTTACAGTGCTGGTTACATTTTTAAATTGGTTCTAAATTTGACCAATATAATAACGACAGTCGTGTCTGCTTACAATACTAACATGCAACAAAGTGTCTTAATAAGGGATATCATATAGATACAAAAGTTTTCTATAAAAAGTTTTCAATTATTTAACCAGTGTATTTTGCGACACCCTATATTCCCCAATGTCTCTTTCTCTGTTCCTATACCAGGGGTGAACGTGGTCGGGATCGTGATGACCCGCGGTTTCCGAGCTAACCGATAGCGATAACTCTAGGAAAAGGCCGCGATAGATTTTCCCCGGTCCTCACCCGTGTCGTCATTATTCCCGCGCGCCTCGTCGTGGTCAATATGCTCACGTTACGGTCCAACTTTGGACCCCAGCCTCTCCGGATAATCCTCGAAACTTTTATCGGATTCCCGTCGTCAAGTCGCGCACCCAGACACCGAGAAAGTGTTTCGGTGTAAATCGACGACCTGGAAGTACGATGCGAGACGTAAGAAAGAGACAGAGATCGTCTATCGTGTAGCCGCGATGCCACACGGCCTTCGATATCAAAGTCACCAAGAGCTTTACGGAAATCTTCCAGTGGTTATCCTTTTTATTAAGTTTCCAAGACCGGAACACCTCGCTTCGTGAAGTCCAGAATACGACGATCCAACTTCGACCTTCGACGCGTAAATTGAAATTCGATCGTCGCGAAATTCTCGTCTACTTGGAAGCGGAACTTGCTTGTTTGAGTTGAGAGTCGCGATGGATCATGAGCACACTGAGAACTATGTTCATGCACCTCTGTCAACTAATTTACGTGCAAGTTTCTGTGTAACGTGAGCTTCTTTTTTACCGAGATTTACGGTCTCGTTTGCTTTTTGAATTTGTTTCGTTAATAACGCGCACAAGTTATCACAGTGTTGCACTTGTTGCGTGTTCCCTAGAAATTTATTAAACAGGTAATCGTTTTAGAGGAGAACAGTGTCGTAAACGAGGAGTTTGTTCGAGGAAAAGTAAAAGTGAGGTTTGGTATAACGATGTTTTTTTTTTCTTTAAAAGATTATTGAGTATGCATATTACGTTTGCGTAAAATCTACTTGATTACTCCTCAGATCTCTCGTGACATTATCCTTTAGCATTCTCTATGATACACATAGTATAGTTTAAAATACATAAAGTTCTAATAAATGATAGGAATTGTGAGAATATCGGTTATTTTTTCAATCACGGTTTTACCCACGTATATTGAAAATCATCTCAGTTTTAGAATCTCCTGTCTCCGTGTTTTTCATTTTTATAAAATCCTTTTAGCTTTAATATTTTTCTTACACTTTCCTTAATTTAAGAATTTAACACTTTTACTGCTTCTGGAAGTTTTTAGTTATAGATAAAAATAACGTTTTTATACCGTGACATTAATTTTTCACGGTAGAGTACAGTAATTGCAAATGTTTTTAATACTGAAGATTAAAAACCGATGTTAAATTTGATATATATTAATACCAGAATTTATTTCCTTTCATATAGCGATATAATATAAATGAGATATCATTTAATCGAACAAATCGGTCACTACATTACCAAAGGCAAAGCGAGTAAATCGGTTTTTCACATTTTAAATAATATACATATGAATCGACACTTTATCGAGATCTAAAAAGAATTAGTAATTACAAATATATTTTATCCGTGCAAACCTCCATAAAGTCCGTTAACAAAGAATACGCGTTCCATAAAAAAAGGACCTAAACTGAATATGAAGTTTCAAAGAAAAAATGACTTTGAACAAATTTTTTTCTCTACTGTGGTACTTACTCCTTTAACAATATTTTCACACCTTTGAAAGTAACAGAGATATCTGAGTGCACCCTTTTAACCTATACATTTTATCCTGTATGTCACGTAAAAGAATAGGTCACTATTGTTGACAAAAATTCATTGCAAACTTTTAATACCGATATTAAATTTTGATCAAAGTGATGTTGGGTATTTATTGACAAATAGTTACTGTAAGTTCAGTAAAACTTTGAAGTTAGGAACAAATCATAATAATGAAATCTTTGCTGATCACATGGTTGGTTTTAAAAAATTTGACTGATTTTATCAATACGTTATTACGAGTTTAGTAAATAAAAAATTCTACGTACCTTTCGCCAACAGTGCGCTGATTGAGTTATATTTTAATTCTGCTCTTGTTTCAACGATCAGAAACAATTATTTGAAAGCGATATTTTAAAAACGATTTTATACAAAATATGATTCTATCAAAAATAATCGGCAGAATCCAAGAATGTCAGCAGTCGTAAAGTTGATAAATAGAAAATTTTGGAAAATCGTTGCCTTAGCTCTAACAAATCTGAATATAGTAAATCTAAAAGTACGAAAGTTGTATTATTAGAATAATACTTCTTTTCCCAAATGCTGAAATTAATGAATTTTCCAAACTGAAAATACTAATTTCCACGTGGCAAGATATCTTCCTTTAACACAGGCGTAGTACCTTTAAATTTAAGATTGAGAAAGATTGATGTAGAATAAAGATTCTTCTTGAGAGACACATAGAATCAAAGATCTCTCGCCACATAGATAGGTAGATAGCATTTTAATTTTCTGAAGTCTCGCTTTCAGGTTCACTGTAGCTAATCTGATATTAATAGATGCGAGGATTCTGCTCGTCAAAGGGCAAATGAACGTAGGTAAGAAATGTGTCACGAATCTATGTAGGTATCAAGGCAAAAGACGAATAGAGAACTTGGCTTTCTGACTGCAGCCTGCTCGTGTATTAGAACCTTTCCACTTCTGTCTCAGATTCACCGGCAAAGCGTTATTCCGAAAGGAAATAGCTTTGTCTGCTTCCTTTCTCGCACTCAATTCATCGTCTCTCTTCTGTCTTCTTCGTCCTTCCTCCTTTGTTTGTTTTTTCCTTTTTTCTTCTTCTGTCCTTAGTGTCTTTCTTTGGATATCTACCAGTACAATAGACTACTACAATTAATATGAACAATGAGATATCTGCCTGGTAAATAACTTAGTTCTATTAAAGCTTTCTTCCAATATCGATGGTAAATCAGGACCAGCGGAAAACTCAAGTTGGTAATAAGATGAAATGCTTATGGAGATCTAGATGTGAATGGAATGAACAGGATTATATGTAACTTTTGTTTTAATACGATAATGATAAACAGGCCGTTTTTTATTTGGTGCAATTATAGCTGCAAGCGATTGAATTAATATCGTTTAAAATTTTCAATGTACTGTAGGAAGTGTAGTGGAGTAGTTGCTGCCAGGTGAAAAGAGAATTCGTGCGTTTCGTCCCGGGACTACCGGTGGACTCGTCAGTAAGGCTATATGCCCGGTAGTCCCTGCCTTAGACGTAGAGGGAGTCTCGCTAGGTGCGGTATTTGTATCAATCGCTCGTATATTCGACCGCTAGCGAGTTAGACAGACTCGTTGTCGTCGTAGCTCTCTAGTGTTGGCGGTTGGTACCAGCGGATCGCCCGGGAGGTGTTGCGCCGCGTTGATGCCTCGACCTGTCTGCGTCCTATTGATACCGATCCGCCACAGTACCTTACCTTTTTAGTGGAATTGAGACTCATTAGCGGATTGTGATAGCAAATTTTGCATTATGCCTCTTTGCCTTCATTACTTATCATTTCCGAGATGTTCTTCTTTGTACTACCTTCATGTGCTCATTATTTTGATAAATATTGTAAATTTTTGAATAATGACATATCTCTGTAATTTTATCCTACTATGAAATTTTATACTTCAATGTAACATTTATTATGTAAATATGTTTCGTAAAATTTAATATTATGTATGAAATCTTATTGCATTAAAATACCGATTCCGTGAAATTATTTTATTCTAAACAGCAAAATTTAATAAATCCTTAATATGCAGCAAAATAAGTACTCGGATAATTTGACAAAGTTTTAGACGTATTTAGTATCTAGTAACTTGAATAAAACAGAAATTTGCCATTTATCTGACATAAGATACGTACACATTACAATTCTGAAAGTGAAATTTTTGTATGTGATCCGGGTTCGATAACCAGAAACAATAATATCGAATATTTCGATTTTCGACAATATACAGAAACGGAGCATCCAGATGACGTATTTACAGCGCTATGCATGGAAAGTTAATTCGCTGGAATCTCTACGAGAGCACTCTCTAATGCTAATGAATGCATTAATATAAGGACATACTTAATAACCCTTACATAGTTACGTGCACCCGCGTATATGCATAAATGCATAAACGTATACAGCATGAACGTTCCTCGCGTTAATCTGATACGATGTATTACGTTTGCTTCTTTCGGAACATATGCTACATACGATATATTAATCATGCCGTGCTCAAAAGCAAATACTCGTATAAATTTCCTTTTATTCCATCTATGCTATTTTTGTACTCTTAACGAAAGAGCTATAGTGCCAATTGTATGGTGAGTCCGAATTTAATGTGCAACAAATGTATAACCGAGAATTACATTGCAGAGAGGAAGCAATTTATTTGCCAACACTAAAATGATTATAGTTTGATCTTTCAAGAACTATTTTCTTATTGGACCAAATTATTCTTTTAGAATTATAGATTAATAATTAATGAAATTTCTAATAGACAGATTAGAAGTCTATTACTAAGTTTAATGAATAATCAGAATATTCTTCTGATTATTTTATGTAAGTTTGAACTTGGAAAGCTTGTCACAAAAGTTGTTGAAAACATAATCATGATGCTTGAAGAAGGTGATATAAATACTAAAACATTTCAGCATTGGCTCGTGAAATTCAGAACTGCTGACTTCTCATTAGGAAATGAACCATGAATGTTAGCCGGAAAATATCGTCGACAATAATGTTTTAAGAGGTATTATTGAGGATAATCCGTAACAAACAGCAAGAGAAGCAGCGTCTGAAACGGAATTAAGCCATTCTACCATTAGTCGTTGCGCGAAATAAATAGGAAAAGTGGAGATGAATTCTGTACGAAGCAATATGCAAAAGCTTCATTGGAACAAATTGAAATTGTCACAAAAATTATTCTAACTTGTTTAAACGCTTCTGTCAAACACTTTCGCAAGTAACTATATCGTGAATATTCAGGCAATTGCATATCTTTATGAACATAGTTAAAGGAGTGGATAAATAAAAATTCATTCCATTCGCTAAATATTATAATAAGCGCTCTACTTGGAATACTTTCTATATTTTAGCAGGTTGTTTGTATTTTGTAGATCTTTGGAAACGGCAAATTTCCCAAAGCTACATGTACGTATTGACAGTCTACAAATAAATTTTACAAATTTTTGCCACGTACTTAGAATCTTGTTAGCATGCGCGAAGACAAAATTCTGACCGTTTAATCATTTCCCAAATAATATAAATCAATTACCACACTTTATATAGAGTCCGTATGCACGTCTAAATATCAATGTACGATGCTGTACATTTTTATATTTTTAACTTGGTTCTCGGTAATAATTGCTACTGTCGAGAAACAGCGTATTTTTGCATCTCAATCCTATAAGCAAACAAATAAACAAATCTGTCAGTTTCGTGAAATCGTTTGTTAAACAGCCATAGAAGTAAGTTATTTCTCACGAGGTTGAAACGTATACAGGTTCCTAACGCGATCGCTTCTAAAGTTAGACGATATTCGTGAAAGCGAATGCACAGGAGGCGGGCACTGCGGAAATCCAAATAGCCTGAATACCGCTTTTCTCAGAAGTTTTCATTGCAAATATTTCCTACGTTCGATATTTGGCCGTTCAATATCTAGATTGACGCACTTCCTCCAACCGCGTTTGCGTTGAGGAACCACCTATTGATATTTTTTCACAAAAAGCACAAGAAACAGGGTAAAGGAGAGTAAAGAGTAAAAAGATGAGACAAGAGAAAAGAGAAATGATGAAGTTGAGTTTATATTATATAATTTGTATACATTGTACAACAAAATTATAAAATTTGTAAAATTATGAAATTATAAAATTTTTAACAAAAAAACAGCAACGTCGTGATGAAATGTGATATATTCCGCTATTTGCTAGCTTGCGTGCAGGTCCAATCGGTAAAAGAACGACGGTATTTTTTTCAACATATTTCTGATGCATCTAGTTTCAATCGTATTATCAGTACGTTGTACTGGCGTTTCGTGCGCATTCCAATTTGCTTTCTCAGGACAGACATGGAAGCGTAACGTACTAGTAACATGATTTAAACCGAAGAATCGCAAATATCATTTGATCATCGCGAAGATACTTTTCTACTACTTTTTCTAGTATTCAGTAGAGAATTACCTACCCATTTACCAAATATTGCGTCGTGATATCAATCTTGTTTTCCCTTCTTGCTCCTTCCTTAAACTTATCCGGATACACGACTCTTTATCGCTATGATCGGTACACAGCAGCCACGCCCTTGCTAGAAGAGAGATCTTTTCCATTCAGGATCTCGAAGTATCCTCCTCAATGCCAGATATGGAAAGTTAGCGTGGAGCAGCCTGTAAAAGGATCAAAACTTAAATGAAGTTAGCGGTTGGATAGAGAATCCCTGCCGTGCGGAAAGGAAATCCAAGGAAACTGAAAGGAGGGTTGCAGGGAGGGAGGGTTGCAAGGATTGTATAGGCGATTCAACGGTATATACTTGCCACCTGCAATTCTCCCTTCCTCATCACCGTTTCTCCATCATCGCGTCCTTTATTTCATCCACGCTTTCCGCGCTGTACAGCTATGCTTTAAATAATATTTTGCAAAACAGCCGGCGCAGAAGAGAGCGACATTCGCCCGGCGAAACGTTTTACTTAAACCGCCATCTCTGCGTCTCGGTTTTCGCACAATTTCACTTCTCCCTTCTACGAGTCCATTAAGGCTGTTACATCTTTCCGTACAATTTGTTTTGCCTTTGCTTTCCGAATGCCTCGGCTCGACTGATTCCACGGGAAACCAACGGCAGAAACGCGTCGGAATAAGTAATCGTGCTACGGCCTCTTCTAAGGAGTTCCACGGCTACGCTATTCTCGCGGCATTCTGAAAGCGGAAACGGGGGATTCAAAGAGGAACGAAGGACAGTCTGATCAATCCTAAATTGAAGAGAAATGGAGAAAAGTCGTGCGCGATAAACCGGATTTTGTGTAATTCAGTTGCAACGAGGAACCATGGTCTTTTGTTGCGCCGTCTACTTGTTGACACTCTTCATAGTTTGTGGTATGTGTAGGTGGCTTTGTCAGTGGCTGAAGTTAGAAGAGTAGACAAGGTAACTGGTTCGTGAGTTTTCATAGACATATTATGGATTCGGGATAGCGCATTTTGAGACTTCTGAATGACCTTTTGTTGTTCTTTTTGCATCATGTATTTCTCCATGTGCGTTCTATTTTGTAATCGTTTTTCTGGCGTGAGCTTTACGTTAACACGGTTTTGGTATTTTATTTTTGCAAGTGATATATTCGTTGGAATATCAGCGTTTAAGAAATAATCATTTCCGATTAATAAACTGAAATGTAAAAATGATTTTTTTAATACGACTAATAAAATCCCATTTATGTAATTGAATTTTACAAATTACAACTGTTTGTGGAACAGCAATCACTATCCACTCATTAATATTAACAGGAAATTCTTGTTTATGAATACTCAAATAAGTCAATTATTCAATGTTCCAAGAAAAGAAAAATTTCTTGTATTTATTTGAACTAACAACAAATTTGAACAACCTATATAAAACACAATATCTGGTAGTAAATTTTCAAATTCCTCTCATTTCCTTAATCACAAAAACTTACGATTTTCTATTCTAAAATTTCCCTAAAATTACCAACCACGAATATGTGAAGAAGAAATGAGACTACAGTAGCAGACAGAAAAATGTTTATAAAATGAAAAATATAAAAAAACTTCATAATTTTACGAAATAGGTTTGTTTAATAAGAGCACCTGTTAAATATGTATCACAGAATAGGTGATTGCTATCAATACGATAAACAATTTTTCGATTCAAGTGTTATTACAATTTATAGTATGAATTTTAAACTTTCTTTCATCTTTCATTGTATATACTGTATCGTTCAAGTTATCATAATATCCGGAATAAGTTTATTTAGAACAGTAGCTTGTTTGACAGACAGTTACCTCCTTTTTACCAGTGCATAAAACAACGGTTCGCATCTATCGTCTAGGGTATACAAATTTCTGTAACACTCACTTCGGAAATTCGCCAGCAGCGGTGCCCAAGTAACGTAATACGGAATCGTGGAAATATCGGATTCCCGTGTTCCCCGAGAGAGTTTAAGTTACAAATATTCTCTGTGTTCCGTGCCAGTTTTCCCAGTGTCTTTTTACCGTTTCACGTTTAAATCGAAGTAAATCGTCTCTGGTGCACGGAACAAAAGGCAAAACCGGCGTTGTTCGCTTCTTCTAAAGAGAAACGACGTATCCGACCGACTTGTTTCGCTGTCCAGATCGATACGATTGAAACGCGAAAGTTAAAGGTTTATCAAAAATGAAAGGCAGGTAAAACAAAATGAAAAAAAAGAAAGAAGGGAAGAAGGAAAAATATGCATACTCGGATCCACGTAACATGCCTTGTTTGTATTCACCGATTAGACTCCGTTCCATGTTTGCCTCGAGTAAAACATTTTGTAAACAAGCGGCCAATATGGACAACGGGGAGTTGTACATGAAAAAACAGGTTGCGTTTCATCGTTGGCGAAATAGTCGAAGGCTTTGAAATATGCGATGCACGTAGCATCGTTCGTTTATCCAACGTGTGCCGAGTGTCCGGGCCCTTTGTATCGATTTTCTTCGACGAATAGTCCTGTTTACGGAAAATACCGGTGGGATCAAACTCGACGCCCACGAGTATCGACTTAGGGATCTGTGTGAAAATTAACACTGGACTCTTACAGATTTACGATTTGCTTTGAGATATTTCTAAAAGATCAAATAATCGATACATAAGAAAATCCTACGCTACGTTGTGAAATGCATTATGCAGAATATCGCTTCAATGTTTGAGGAAAAATCGCATTCAGAGATTTTTTGGCGATTAAGTCAGAAAATGTAGTTACAAAAAAACTTAAATTTTCAGATTCATTCCTTTCCGACGGGTTGCTCGAGTATTCGTCGTCAGTAGTTCGAATTTCGATACAATATTCTACATGCGTGAAAGTTTAAAAGAATTGAAAATGGAATTCATTGCGTAAAATCTAATTCACTGTGATTATGTGGATATTAAAGTACTATTACGTACTATTATATATATAAAGTACTATTCCGTAAGTACGTTATAGAATTTTTTAAGAAATTCTCGTGAATGAAGAAATGTGTAAACGATAAAATATGTATTCTTTTCGGATCATGCAAAAATAATAGCATTTATAGGAAACTAATATAATTACTTCATCGTTAAATTGTGTACTTCCTTGAGAATCATTCACTAGAATTTGTAAAAAATTATGTAAAACAGTACTATCATATACATATAACCGTAATGAATTGGATTTTAATTCAACTTTTATGTAATATTTGTGGATGCAACATTAGTGCCACACCAAGCTGCAACTTGACTACGTGTACTGCTTTTTCAAATTTTGTTCTGCATATTTCATCACATTTTGAGATACAGTTTTACGATAAGGTTAATTCCTTTACTAATTGAGAAACCTGCCTAGTTGAAAACACTGTTCCGACAACAAACCACACAAATTAAGATTAGTATTCACAAGACAGCGTCCAAAGTATTATAAGAAAACCATAAATATTCGGATCAAACCAATGACGATAATATATTATCAGCATGTTGAGAGATTGCAAAGGAGATAAAAGGCAGACATTTCTTGTTTCTTAATAATAATCGATTTCAAACCTGTCATTATGGATTATATTTTTTATTCTACAGTATATATTTGCATTCTATAAATAATAAAGTCGTGATTTAAAAGAGTAGAAAAATCTGGAACACATGATATTCACAAATAATAAATATGTTTCCAATCGACATGGGTATTTGCAAAAATTATTGATCAATATCAATTTTATATGTTCCGAGAAATTCGTACAACATGCAACAATTTGTGAATGTGGTTGCTGACTTGTTTCACAGTTATCCTTTATTCTCTACTGTAAATTCTGTAAACCATTAATTCGAAACAAAAGGTCCAACTTTTCATCTAGGTAAAATAGATTCCAACAGGGTTTGTCTCCAGCAGAATTTGTTTACGGATTTATCTTGCTCGAAAGTTTTATTCATTTCGAAAGATACAAAATGTTTTCCAAGTTCTTTGTTTCCATTTGAAACTTCATCGTAACTCTGTTCCCATAAATCGTGGAAGAATTCTGTTACAAATGAGAGATGGAATCATTGTGTAAAAAATGAGTCGAAAATATGAAACGTGCACCTTTTCTTAGATAAAATCTCTTTTAAAGAAAAAGTGCGAAGTTTTGTAAACCTTAAAATAAAGTCAAGCATGCTTTTTTCTATTGAGAAACTGACTGATTGTATGTCTTCTGTTAAAAAGAAATTATATGCTTTTTCCTTATATTAAAAAATAATAATTCACGCATTAACATAAAATCATAATATTTAATGTATTAATATATGCCAACAAATATTAATTTGTGTAAAAGCTGAAATTATGAGACATTATTTACGTAACTGGATTTATTTTGGACAGTTCTTTGATTTATGAAATTGCACAAAAGTTATATTTGTACAGGTTGCAACAAACGAATAACACGTCATTCATAATAAATCTACATAATTTTAGGGGGAATTAACGTTCGACAGAAGAATATCCAATGAAACGATTTAATATTGATTTTATCATTTTAAACAGAACAGAAAGCAATTGGATCCTGGTCGTAGAATCACAACATACAGTTAAGTACATACACATAATCATAAAAGAGTTAAAAAGAACGAACGAGTACTTTAAAACACGCCGCGTTTTATTGCATCAGACGACGAAAGTTTCGCGACAATAACAGCAGAAAATAATTTTGGGAAGTTTAAAATCGTCTGCGTAAAACTCGTTGACGTTCTTGGACAATAAAACCTGACAATTTACAAGCTGAATTATCATTTCAAGTATGAATTTACGTGGATAATGATCACTTATATGACAGGAATTCGTTAATACCTTTACTACAATGAGCTTTGTTCAACACTGGAAATTAATTTCTTAATTTCTTATCGTTAAATATATGTAAATTATTATCGCTTGAAATTTTCGAAAACATTTCAAATGTATTTAGCAAACTATCGAGTAGTTCGATACATATTTGCAAGTTATACATGGCACAAGTGGGTTGTCAAAAAAATCTGGGCTCGCTTTCCTATTTTTATCTACGTATACCGAATATTCTAATGAATTTTTTGATACATGAATATATGTAACTACTAAATTCAATGCAAATGATTCATTTCTCTTTCTGAATACTTCATCTTCGGTATAAAAATTAAACCTCTTCTCGAAAAATAAATTTTTCTTTTATCTGCAATTTGTTTTGAAACTTAAATTATCCGATGACCGTATTTTTCATGTTATATATAGTGAAGAGTCTTCATTTAAGAAGGAGATAGAAGAACAAAGGTAGGAAACTATGTAGGAATCCGGATAGCGCGAATAGTTCAGAATGTTTCCATAGTTCGAATAGTTCAATCACTCGGCGCATTACTTTCGTGAAGAGAAATATTCAAGCATCACAGATCAATTCTCTGTTTCGTAATTGCCTGTTCTGCAAAATAAGTGAATGAGTTTTAAGTGATTTGAACGTTAGACATTTAAAAAAAGAACACAGGGAAAAGTGAAATTTCTTGCTGTGTGAAATTTAAGTGGTTCAACTTTTCTCGATTTAAATCAGTATATCGGTAAATCAAACGAATTTTTCATCATAGTTACGTTAGGAAATAAAAGCTGTCCTAGAATATTCTAAAAAATAGTAAAAAATACCAAAAAAAACTTTTTAGAATAATAAGTTTTCTCTCAAAAAAGAAAGCTCTAAATCTTTTTAGAAGTTGCAGACTTGATTCCAGGCATAATTTCATTCGTAGTTTGTGTCGTGTTGAAGATTTCATATCCGTTTCTCTTCCTCCACCGCGATCGTTTCGTTAAATCGTTGGATTCGACAGGTCACGCCAGTGCGTGACTTCTTTTCGCTCGTGCGGCGAAACGCACACCTGTGGCAGTTAATCAAGAGCGTTCCCACCGAAGTACCGGGTTGCGATTGCAAGGCCGCACACGGCAGCAGCAATTTGAAAAAAAGAAAAAAAATGCCCAGCCCTTAAGCGAGAAACACGACAAATATCAAATCGATACAGTGGTCCCTAGATGCGCGCGCAACTGATATAGTCTCGCTTTCTCATTCACGCGCACGCACACGCATCGTTATTACGCTTAAGTATCGATAAATGCTCGTACACACCACGTTCCTATGTTTACGTTCAGCAAGGATAACAAGCGTTCCATTTATCCTTTGCGGCGAAGTCGATGAGGATTATCCGCACGCGTACTGTATCCGTAATATATGTATTTTTCTGCCCGATAATATTACCTTCATAGCATGTAAGTATAATATTTAAACTGAAAAAGTGAGAATATAAAATTCTTGCCATATATGTGCGTGTGTAATAACATTCCGAAACAATGTTTCTTAAAGTAACATAGTAAATATCAAGAATGTGTTGGAAAGCAGTAAACCAGTTAACAGTATATTCACATCTCTGTACAATGTAAGTAGAGTGAGTCTACGGAGAATGAATCACCAGTCATAACAGAACGGTAGGGTTTCTCTACAAGCCCCATAACCAAAGGAGAATAGATATACGAGAAACATCGCATTAGCTATTAAAATTTTTCTGCAAGTTTATAAACTGTCATGTTATTTCCATTGTGAAGATCGTTACTGCTCCTTTCACTCAATTAACCACCTAATATTTCATGCTGCATGCAGTTACCATTGACTGAATTCTTTTCTCGCGCTAAATCCTTTAGCAATTCTCTTTTTTTTCTTTTTGATGAAGAAATACACATTGTGACTAAATTCTAAAGTTCGCGGTGCCATAAGTTTCAACACGTATTACCATTAACACGCCCATTGATTCAGGTGTAAAAGCTCGTAGACGCTTTTGAAACCAGACCCGCTAACAAGTATACCATTCTCCATTCCCGCAATTTTCCTCCATTGAATTTGCCCGCGTATCGTAGTTTTTCGAACAGTAAACGTACCGGTAGGAGGACAAAGAGAATGAGAGGGGACACAATGGGGAAGTTGGTTGTAGCTGAGGTCAATTATGACCGGCGCAGCACGAGCCGTATAACGTTCGCCTTGTTAATTCCGTGCGACGCTTAACAGCTACGTCTGCGATTCGTAAGTTTCGCGCCTCAAATACAAACTAATACATAATTTACGTTGTTGGATGATGAGTGGTGTACAGGACGCCCGAGTGAATTATATTCCGGAAATAACAACGGCTCGTCAAGCTAACGATACTAACGAAAACCGCGCGGAATGGCCACAAAGGATTGTAATTTTAATTACAGCCGGTGCGCTCTTTTCGCGGTGAATATATGTACGCAACGTGACACAAAGCTTGGCTAGGCGCTGTCATCAGGCCGTCTATCGGATGTGCAGCGACGCGTGAGCCTGTTGGCCTGCCTTTTTGAAATGCAAATTTTACGCCTATGTCCGGATATTTGCCATGTTTCCACGGTAAACGCGGCGAGGGGTGTGTGTGCGCGCGCGCACGCATCGTTTTAACAAATATGACGGAAAACGCGGGAAACATCACGCGTACAACGCACGATGTACGTTATCAGCTCGAACATAAATCCTTGATTTTTCCGACGGAAGGAATTTAGTGTGCGCCGTCGCGGAAACCAATATCAATCTGCTATATTACCAATTTGGCCTGGCCCCCAGTGAAACGGCCGCTGAGGCCTGCTTGATTTACCGTGTTTTCAAGAAGCGATTCGTTAAACCGTCGGAATCGTTATTACCGCAGGGTTTGTCGGTGATAATCCTGGCCCAGCCGTTCGACGATTAATTGAACCGGGGCTGCGACAGAGAAACAGAGATGAATGATTAATGAAGTATAACGTGAAAAAGATGTAACGATGCGGTGAGAAGGGTTTCAAGGAACGATTAAAAATCGAAGTACTTACACAGGGTGTTTGAAAAAGGATCCTACACTTTGAGAGCTTATAATACTTACCGAGAGGAGCAAAAACATCTAATCGGTATACGGTGGCTCGTGAAAGTAACCAATTAAATAAGCGGAAAACTTTTGCGTGTACGTATTGCATGCGTTTTGTAAAACATTCTGAAGTTGCATTAACACTGTGAATGAAACACGACTGTTATAATTATGTCGGAAGAACTTCGGAAGAAGTCAGTCTGTAAATGTAGACAGATGCTATGAGACATTTAGTACAAAGTAGATAATATATTCAAGAAAGGTCTCTGAAAGTGCCCGAACACTTTTCGTAAGTAAGTTAAAATTGCTTATCTTCCATTAAGATGTTGTTTCAATTCAAATGTTTTCCATATCCTCTCTTGGGAAATAAAAGCATTTTAACGTCAATTTTTATATTCGATATAACATATTGCAACATCTTGCTATTATTTACATGTTGTCTATTACAGTTTTATTACGTATTTGTACACGCTTTTACAATTCAATAAGTCTTGTTTATCTTACGTTTATTGCAAAACATTATATAGGACAACTGATATATTTTTATTCAACAGTAACATGCAATAACAATAACGCCAATATTTCTGTGTAAATGATATACCAGTAGGTTTCGCAATATTTTTATATTTCCCTTATTTTGTTTACCGAATAGTAATGAATTCCCAAACTAAATTAATTGAATTTCAACAATATTCTTTTCTATTTATCTTCTCGTACATTTTTTTATTGCACAAATAATCTGTTTGTATTTCTCAAACAAAGTTAATCATTTTCATTCTTTAACAGAGATTATTCAAATTCCTTGGTAGACAAGTTTGCTTTATTAAAAATTCTGTGGATTTTAAATCAGGAACAAAGATCCTTCTTGCTTTGTGGTGGCAGTAAATCAAACTTCTCTAAACTTCTTCATATAATCATAGTAACACTTGGTAATGTTACCATTCACCGGACTAAATCTTACGAACACGGCGTAATTGGTAAAAAAATAAGAAGATTTCTTACCTGCAGGTGGGATCCGGATCTAAATTCATGCTGGTGCTTAATAACGTTTCCGAGAAAAACAAAAAGGTTCATATCTGGGCTATAGATCTTCGCCTTGAAAATTAGAGAAATTCATTTCTAAAACTTAAACGCGAAAATCTTAGTTTGAAAAGTTTTTTTACAATAAAATCCAAAGATATGTATCTTCTTACTCTTTTGAAATTTTCAAAATAGTATTAAGATGTTGGTTGTTTTGCTAATTACACCTCTTGTTTCTATAAAACTTCATCGGCTTAATAGCTACTTTTAAAAGATCTACATCTCTGAACGTAATATATTCGGTTTTTGATTATGTTATATTAAAATTCTTCCTTTTAATCATAAAGTGACATTAAAATAAAAAAATCAATAAAAATCTACTTATCGTGTTTTTCTCCTGTGATCTTCAATTATTAATTTTATAATTATTCACTCGAAAAATTTGTGTATCTCAATTAATCACTGAAATCTTTTAAATAAAACACGCATCAATTATTAATTAAATCAATCAGTTTGATAAGATATGTTTTAATAGCAATAACAAAGACCACGTCACCTAGAATTTTACAACTATTCTTCAAATAATGCTCTCTATAGTATACGCAAATATAGCCAGTGTTGCATGTCAACTTTAATTTGATTGTAAATGTCATATAACTGGCGCCTGATCGCTAATTTAATTTTCACTCTACTAAAACTTGATTGCCAGAAACACCAGCTCACTATTTAGTAGTGAGAAACTGATTGCGCCAAAGTTTAAACAGTTTAGGTAACGTTAGTTGACAAAAAGCTTTGAGCTCCTTAAGGAAACGCTAGTTGACCGGTTACTGATTAGAAACTGATCTGCCAAAGTTCCTGAGCCTTGGAAGATGGTAACTGATTAAAAACTAGCGACGAACTTCTTCTGATGCCCGTTTGCTTCACGGAGATGTTGCCTGAGTGGTTATTGATTAGAGACTGATTTCACGGAAGTTATGAGAGCTTCAAGAGTGTGTTCATTCATCGAAGACTAATTGACTGCTTGGAAATTTGAAGATTTCAGAAGTTATATTGTTCCTTAAATAAAAAGCGTGTGTGAAACGATCTGTCACTTGAAACTCGATGCTGTTTGTGGATTATGTTGGAAATTTAAAAGTAATACCTGATCAATTCGTCGATGATTCCAAAATATTATGAAAAATAATGAATGGTAGGTTTAGCCAGGAAAATCAAGAATATCGAACATCCATTTTATTTAATTGAATTACATACAGAGTTGAGTCGAGTAATAATATTTTTCATCGATTCAGTCTATTTGAGAAAGGATCGCAGTTTACTAACAGAAACGATAAAATTCGACGATATTCAAGATTTTTTACCATAACTTATAAAGATACCGTTGACGTACCACGAATAAATGGAAGTGTAACAAAGTTATAACGCGATGTGAAACAAAATCAAATAAAGGAAATTCGAAAGTAAACGCCGCCGACTTCCGAAGCATATTTCAGAATTAACCGAACGGCATGAGTAGTGTTTTCCAAACCATGATTACCACCAATGTTATTGTATCAGGAGCAACATCATAACATAATTATTTCAGCATTTTAAACGTATGCAAACAAACACATTGTTTCCAACAATACCTGTTATATTAATCGAATAAAGTGAAAGTTTTCGTATCTCCGTTGGTTGAAATAAACGAAAATAAGCACCACAAAACGACACGATCTCCAACAGGAAATATTTCTGTTTTATTTTCTGCCACTATCCCTGCTAAAACTTTCGTACAACATGCAAAGCACAAAGAAAGAAATTGGCAGAAACGAGAAAGTTCGAAGGTCGTAATATTCGAGAAATCCATTTGACGCGTATTACAAAAAGGGATACACGTCATCGTTTATTCGTTTGGAAGTGGAGGGCTGTATTCAATTAAAAAGCGTCAATTTGCCAGATCGTTCGGGCCGTTAAGCGGTCTACGGCTTGGAGAGAAGTCACACAGATTGTTTGGACGTATCGTATATCGTTGAATATAAATCCCTGATTTCACGAGGAAAGAAAAACAGGCAAAAGGAAAAAGGTACAGAGCAGGACAGCTGGAAAGTTTTCCAATTAAAGTACTCGCTATCCGGCAGGACGATCGGCATGCTACAAGGTCCGTGTGCTCGGTCTCATTAACGCTTTTCCAAAGTGGATACAGTGGAACCGATCGAAAGTAGCGGAGTAGAATGGGAATAGAGGGTTAACAAATAGAAAAAGTCGAATTGAGCGACCATTTTTCTTGGCTGTAGCCATAAAGTCTGAATTTGGAATGACAACAGTAGATTTCCTCCACAACCCTATACCGCCCCCCTCGAGATGGCTGGTAAACGTTTCAATTTCCATCGGCGGTCGGTTTGGCCTGTGTATCGCGGAATCATTGATAGCTAAGGGAAAGAGGGAAGGATAGGGTCGACCACGGCCTAGCAATTTTATTCGAAATCGTCCGAGTGTTAAACTATGCCCGATTGAAAATCGATATTTCATTCTGGCCGACCTGCCGATACGAACTAGCCTGGCAGAGAAGATCGACAGATTTTCTATGGCGAGTGGATGCTGCAGAGTCAGGCCAGCGAAAAAATTTGGCTATCCCGAATAGTTTTGTCTACCGTCAGGGATTATCTTCGATCCGCATGCAGATCGAACCGGCTAACCCGTGTTTCCGCGACATGCGAACGCTTTCGTTACTCTTCCACCCAAGGAGCGAGTTCTGAGCAATCAACGGTCAACCGTGCAGCGTGATTCGCTTCGACAAGATCGATAATTGTGTTTCGTTGGAGTTTGAAATGGTTTTTAAAAACGATATGGTTACGGTGTAGTTGGTACGCTCGCGATAAGGCTGAGTAAACGGAACTTCTAGAGAAATGAGTGCATAAATATTGGACAGGATCGAAGTAAGTTTAAGTAATTTCAGTGATTTTACAAATTAGCGGTTGACCTTTCGTTACGTGAAATGGATGGTGTTCCCGCGAAATTAAATGTTTATTTTCTTCTTGGGAAATGAATTTTGTTAATTTTGTTTTTTATAGATATATAATCATTTTCTGTCATATAGTTTGTAATTATATGGGTAATTATTTTTTATGTGGACTTATGATCAATAATAATGTAGATTGAAATTAAATATCAAACGAATGTTTCCGGAATTTTCAATAATTTAAACTTTCGTCAAAATACTTATTTTGTATTTACGCTTTAATATTTCACCGATAAATTTTAATTAACTTATGCTGTATTAAATTACTATTATGTTTGCCACATCAAATTACATAAAACTAAAGTAAGTTATTTTAGATAGTATAACTTTTTCTTTTTATTAATATATTAAAAAAATATACGTACTTGCCTTTAAAAGAAACCGTTTTTGTTTTTATGACACTTTCGTCGTTTACAATCTGAACTCCTCAATCTCTTCGTACCTTTTGATAGCTACTTGACAATATCGTGTAAGACACATGCTTCGTGTAAATGCTGGACAACTGCGTGTAACACCGTGCATCGGATAGAACATAACATTATGGAAACGTATTCAGCTAATATTTGCAATCCGCATTGAATCAAGTGTAACAGGTATACGAATTTTCCGTGCGTTGTTTGGTGAGAAAACTATCGTCGTGTTGTCGACTTCGCGTTTTAACTTTGTAATGATACTGATTTCGTGTAAAAGCGCCCAATAGAAAAGCTTTCACGACGAGCAATAAAACAAGGTAGTAAAAGAGCTAACAGCAGATTATCCGGTTCGGTTATATAGCGATACTTCATTGTCAGTAGATTTACAACTGTTTGTCGAGTCTGGTTCTTCATTTCCTCGTGCTTCAAATGTACAAAGTTGAGCAAGTTTCTCTCATAACGATATCAAAGATCAACTTTTATTGCGAAAAAATTAACTTTTAGTACTCGTTAATAATGCTGATCAAATATTAAATCTAAAGAAAATATCGAATGAAAATTATTGGTTTAGTTTAGGAAGCTTAATATCTTATGGTGTTTGAAATTTCATAGTAAATAATAAACGGAAGCACCTATTAATTTAATCAGAATAAATCTTAAACTTCCATACAAACAGCAGAGGACAATTTTCCAACCATGCCAGGTTCTAACATTATCTGAAATAGAATCACTATTACATCTTCATACATCTGTTCATATTTACAACTTTTCACAATTTCAATTCGCCAAGTACCCAAGTAGGAAACACGAACGCGAAACTTTCATAGCGATTCCGGAGTTTCTTATCGTCCTATTGCCCAGAAGAAACACTTGGCTAGTGGCCAGACACGGCGTTTTCAGAGGACCAGTATATGTTAATTTAATAGGTGAGACGCGATTGGGCGCGATATGTGTTTGTGTAAAACAATAAAACATAAAATAGAAATTCGTTGCGATTGCTGGTAGTTTCGTTGTTAATGCAACTTCTATAAATATCGATTTAATGTAAGTTTATAAGAAAATACATACCTACTTAGAAAAAACGATAGAAAAATTCATTCGCTTCAAATAAAGCTAATTCACTTGAGGACCACGTGAAACCGATGCTTTACAGATTTTTCGTTTCATAATTTTGATAGTTATTCGTAGTTAAAAGGGAGTACCGTGATACGACATAGTTGAAGAAGAGAACACTTATCTAGATTAAAAATTCTGACTTTCATAAAAATGAATGATAAATCCACAAAATTAAAAAAAAAAAAAAAACAAGAACCTATAAGAGAAACTTATATCTAATCGCAAAATTAATAGAAAGAAAATTTTATTTAAATTTAATCGATTAACAGTATTTCAAATTTAGAAATCGCTTTCCGAAAAGGCCAAAGGGTATGGCTTACCATATTTCCCGTATCTTCCTTTATGATTGGTATGTATAAGTGCAAGTGATTTTCTCGTGGATTACGAACGTTTGATCATTACTTTGTGGTTTCTTGAACAGAGAGACGTTTGTTTGAAAGTAAAATTCTTCATTCTACGAAGGAGGTGGTTGGATTCTATTTACTTGGCGGACATCATGAATATCGTGGCGCCATAAATCGAGCAGAAGTTCAGCGGGCGGCTGCAATTACGGATCTTCTACAGCGCTCGCGCACTGCATCGTAAGATATTAACAGCACTGTCAGTCGTAATTTTTATTCGGGCGTATTTTTCCCTGGGACGTATTATTGTCTCGCTTTTGTGTTCGTTCCAGTAAAAAAATAGCTGTGCCAGGACACACCGAGGAATTTACACGAGCCGGTTTGTCGTGGTTGGTCGGTAATTTTCTTAATTTCGGGTCTAATGCGACCGCCTTATAGCGTGCCGCGCCTTGAATAATATTTCAACGTTTCATCCTGGTTTTTTCGCCCGTCTCGACTGTCTCGCACGATCAATTATCTTCGTAGCTGAGGTCCTTCTCGTCGAGGGGTCAAGGCTCCGCGAACGCCCAGCTAGTCAGCGTACCTAATGTACTGTACACGCGAAAACATCTTTTATTATCCGGCTCCTTTCGCACAATAATTTATTAGCTAATGATATTAATTAATTGCTAATTCATTGGTTATAAATTCATTTTTTACAATTTTATAGTTTCTTGTCAAATAGAACAATCAGAAAATTTATAATTTGTAAAATATATTTGTGAAATTTTGCTTGTTTTATTACCAAACTTGTTAATATTGTGCGAGAGTATCTGACGATATTGGCTTCTATCTTGTTACTTGTACATTTTCTTCTAAATTTTCTTGTAAATTACACAGAGACAGAAAATTTTGAAGAGAAACCGAACAATTTCTGTCAGTCTCTGTCTTTGTTTTCCAATCTCTGGCGGATCGTTTTCTTCTTAACCTGTGCTCCGATAATCAAGGCTTTACTGCGCTTGCTTTTTACTTCTTTATTATCTTTGATAACCTTGTTATCATATCGCTAAATTAGAAAGTAGTGAATGTAATAAAAAGAAATCATATTATCTAGTTTTGCGTCCGTTTGTGATTTATTGCTGCCTTTTGTTCGTCTAATTCATTCATATTTTATAACTGCTCTTCTATCATTAAACCAATTAACCAATTTGACCATTATAGCTTATTTATATTTATTGATTTTATCGTAGAAATGTATTTATATCGATATTACGAAGATTCATTTGATATAGTAGATGTACCTGTGTCATACGTTGTATAGCTAAGAGGACTTAATTAATGTCAAATTATTCAACACGATATAGGGTCAGTGTCTTGAAACTCGTTGTGGTCATATGATCGATAGGCCTTTCGACCTACGGGCATGTCAGTACGAGCTCTGTTGATGAGATTCCAGCAGCCATCGCATCGTATCAGTGTCGAACCGCACCATGACACGGTGACTGGCAAAGAGGTGCGAGTAATTAGCTCCCTGCAAGGTATCCAATCCACTGCATGACTAATTAATTATACAGGTCCTGTAATTTTCGACAGTTTGCCACCCGTGTTTTTATGGCAGCTAAATCTTAATCACGTTCGTTGCATCGTGTTCCTTGCATGCAACTTTCCTCGTTTATCTATATAGTTGCCAGTATCATAAGTCTTCCGATATATGTACCTCGAAGAAATTAGGTTTCGTGCCGTTTTGTGAAGAGATGTTTTGTTTTATTCGTGGTCGTTCCTAAATTAAGATTTAACTTAATATGTTATCAATCACTCTCGTATTACCAAAATTATCGTTCTTTTTGATTTTCAGACTAAATATTTATTTTTCCCTGCTCCCTTGAATACCTCATTGTAACATTAACCTTAGTTTATTTTACTTAGTTTATAGTTTATTAACCATAATTTTAATCCAACAGGTTATTGTTATCGTTATTTATTTTACTGAAAGTTACATCGACTATTATATATTTTATATTCGGTGGCTTATTAAATTCCGGTCAATATCTTAATTTCTCCACCAGGTTAATCTCGTATGTCATAACAAAATCCTATGGAAAAAACAAGACTGTACTTTCAATAATTCTTGTATTTTCAATTATCTTCGTAGCTGAGGTCCTTCTCGTCGAGGGGTCAAGGCTCCGCGAACGCCCAGCTAGTCAGCGTACCTAATGTACTGTACACGCGAAAACATCTTTTATTATCCGGTTCCTTTTGCACAATAATTTATTAGCTAACGATATTAATTAATTGCTAAGCCATTGGTTATAAATTCATTTTTTACAATTATATAGTTCCTTGTCAAATAGGATAATTAGAAAATTTGTAATTTGTAAAATATATTTGTGAAATTTTGCTTGTTTTATTACCAAACTGGTTAATATTGTGCGAGAGTATCTGACAATATTGGCTTCTATCTTGTTACTTGTAAATTTTCTTGTAAATTACACAGAAATAGGAAATTTTGAAGAGAAACCGAACAACAAACCGAACAAGAGAAGATATACCTATGTCTAACATAAAATAGCCTAAATAATTGTGTGCATACATATATGGATTAAATGTTTCATTAATTGTTGATGGTGGATCTTTTGTATCATGCTCTACTATCTTTTGTAACATGTTCTAGCAATCCGAGGAAATCAGATAATCCATGCAAATCAAGCGAATCAGATGAATCAAGTGAATCATATTACGTGAATTGGGCACTTCGAGCCTAGGTTGGACGCATCTGATATGTCAAGTGCATTAAGCTCATCATGTGATCGGGTACAAGAGATACCTAAGGTACAACAGGTACATTAGAGGCATTAGACAACTACATAGATTCATCAGTGTTTGAGGTTCATTAGACACGTAGTTAAAATTGTCTTTTAATTATTATATTGTTCAGCGCGTAAAGAGAAAAATGTTAAAAAAATGTCATTTCTTCGATATTATTTCATTTTATATTCTTAGGAATTGCTACTTCTCTGATGTACAGTATGAAATTTCTCCTTTCTGTCATTTTTGACCTAATTATATTGTTCCAACGTTAATTTATTGGTATGCACGATTTCTTGTCTCAATTTTGTATTAAATATCTGCTCGAAACATTATAAAGCCTTCGTGTCTGCCGAAATGAGGGTACGATGGAAATATAAAATTTGGAAATATGAAATTAAATAATATCTACATATATATTTAATCCTGGTAAAGTTATAATTATATTAAATGGGCGGTATATTACAATTTGTTAATTATCAATTAGCGTATTTATGTAGTTAAAAAAATAAATGTAACAACATGTTGTCGGAGTTAAACGTAATTAACATTTGAAAACGGAGATGCATGCTGCGTGCTGAACAGAAAAACTCTGTAAATAGAACTTGAGTAGAGGGTGGGAGCAGAAATTTGATAATCGTTGGAAGAACAATTCTAGGACACTTATTGTATAGGTACATTCGCTCCTTGGTCTCACAGATTTTCGAGATTCGTTGAATTTCACAATGAAAACGCTGAAAACGTGCGTAACAACCAACAGAAAATTGAATAAGAGTGTTTCTATTGTTCCAAGACCTCAAAATTATAATTATATCGCGGCTCGATAGCAAATCTTACCTAAACATTGAAATCTTTGTTTCCAACGAAATCAAATTGGAAAAAGGTAGGAGCCATTCCAATTGTTTTTCAGCGGTGTTAATGAAACCCTTTTTTCACCTGCCACCAGCGTGTCGCCTTTATTTCACAATCCCTTTTTTTTCGATTCGCAGTCTATTGTTTCACAGCATTTTGATGAATTGTTTTACTCGTGCTGAATGAAACCCTTTTCCATCGACGTAATCTGCTGCATCGCAGTCCCTTTGGGGATTACTCTGACCCGGCACAGAGAAGAATAATTCTATTGAAACTGTTCACCGTGTCTCGGATAAATATTATGGTCGTGCGATAGCGACGGAGTATCAGCATGTGAGTTTTGTTATATTTGAACTGAATCATTTATTTTCCTGTTGTATTCTGTAGAAACTCTTACCATTGATAACCTGCGGATATTTATGGAAATTTGTAGTCTCCTATACTAATATACATAGGTAACCAAGAAAAGAAAGAAGGTCGCTTCTTTTATAGTGGAAAAGAATGATATTCGAATATAGGGATACAATTTTATTTAGCAAAATAGTCATTCTTATTTTGATAAGTTCCTTCTTTTTACATTTTTTGCATCTTTCATAGCTCTTACAGAAAATATAATAAGCACCTTTTTGGTTGCCTCATATACAACTCTGATTTCTATTTTATATGTTTGTTTTATTTTAAATAATATATAATTTGAATGATATGAAAATAAATAACGTAGAAGTAATAGTCAAGCCTCTTTAATATGTCTTCAAATTTTGATATCAATATTTGGATTAATTAGAGAAGTAAAATTACAAAAAAATTGTTCTTGTTATGACTATCGTATTTTAGTTGACTAGGAAACTTCCAAACGATTAATTGATAGTATAAATCTTTGGAAATGAGTTTACAAAACATTGATCAAGTTATATATGTAAAAGGATTTCCACAGCGTCGATATGTATAACCAAGACTCTGTAAAAACGCGGGTACAAAATTCAAGTTGGCGTGACAGCATAACGAAATTGGTTTAACTTACACGCGTTCACACAACACACACCGCTCCGCAATAAACACGATTTCTATAGAATTGACCGTGAATAAATTCAAAACGCATTGAACAAGCGTACCTTTGTTCGAAACTAAAAATGAAATTTATTATAAAATAACGTAAATCTGGTCTCTACGAAATTGCACCCTTTCTGTCTGATCTACGAACACCTAGAAATTGCATCGACCGTCTAAATAGAACCAAAGTCACAGCATGGAGGTGTGTATCGAATCTGTTCGGCCGAGTCGATATCATCACGGTGTGCAGGAATCGCGGGGTTTGGGAGCGTTGCACGCGTATTACGTTGTCTACGTGCTTGGAACGTCTCATGAGCACGATCAGTCGGCTCTATTACCTTGCATCCGAAGGAGCAAGTCCCACGGTCGCGGTGGTCCTTAAATTGGGCTGATGAAACGGCAAATCGCCGAGATCATCGCTGGGGAGACAAACGAGCCAACCATTTCTACGTCGATGCTGGCCAGTCCTCCCTTTGGGGATGCGTTCTGGCACAAAAGCACGGATACATAGATCTTGTAACATGTAGGAGACGTTGGTGAACCATGGATGTACCAAACGCGAAGGAAATCCTTAATATCCTATTCACAGGTCGCAGCGAAGTTGACGTGATTTGTTGGCAGTCGTAGACTCCCGTTTCTAAGTATGAAAAGGCCAACCGACCAACTTCATTTTTTATTATTTTCTTGTCTTCGCTACGTAAATGTTCCGATTAATATATATTCAATTCTCGAGAAACAAATGATTCATAAGATTCCATAAGTTCATTCATTGCAAGAAGATGATATAAATAGTGATAAAATCCAAAAAAAAAGAGAAAATATATAATAGAAGTATTATTTTTTTTAAGTTATTTCGGAATTTACGATAAATAATCTTACGTAAAGCAATAATTCATTTATTTCTTAAGAATCAGATTCCGATTGTGTACCTGAAAAATGAAATAGCAGAATTGTGTAAAAAGTGGACTTGGTTATTTTGGCGTTTGACGGGTTCGATTTTTCGAAGTTTTCATAACTTCGTAATCATTTTTTAGCTTTACCTAAGCTCCCGTAAGTGTCGTAATACTTATGAGCGGGGGTGTATGCCAACACAGATCATCTGAATGCGTCCCCAGGCAAGCCTCAACGAGAATGCCGAACAGGTCGAGAGTGATAGTTGGTATTGGCGAGTCCATCGGTGGAATTCAACGCCGCCAGGCCGTACATCCGTTCCGACGTCGGCGGAAAGCAAGCGGTGTGCTCGAACGAGAACAGGCACACCGTCCTATTCATGTTTATGGAAACTGGTCCATTTGCCGGGATCGCTGCTGGAAACTATCTGGCATAAGCTTTAACCCGACCGTTGAAACGTCCAGCTCTGCCGTACGATGCTATCCTATCGTGACTATGACTGGAGAACCAGCATGACATCCCGTTCGGGGAAAAGAAGCATGCGACCGAAGCTTCAATGGGGTACAAACTACTTCTGTCGGATCTATGTACTTGTTAGCTCATCTCGAGCATAATATCGTTTTTTACCTGTCGACGAATGAGCACAGATATCTTTTCTTCGCTTAGGTACAGGTTTACGCATGAATGAATTCTTCGATGTGTCTTTTATGTGAGGATTTCTGTTTCGGTTGAATAGTGGGAGCGTTTATGGCTGTTAATGTTTCGAGGAAAATGGGGAGGAATAGATGTTTGGAATATTGTGTGTCTTACTTGAAAAGTATGACACAGCTGTAGCTTGTTTGAAATGTGAATTTATTGTAATTCAGACGAACAAATTGTAAAAATATAACAATACATTCATTCTTTGCACGTTGAAAGCGTAACCGGAGTAACAAAATTAGTTTCAATAAAGGAATATTTCTAATAAAAAAAAATGAAGTTTATCATTAATTATGGTTTGACGGAAATAGTTCATAACAATTGCAAAATTGTGAGAAAAATTTTCTGCAAAAATATACCTTTATACAATTTAACTTGATTTTAATGTTACAGTGTTCAATGTTATAATTTTAATGTTATATTTGAAGTTAATCGTTGCTAATTTTGGATATTTCTTCAATGCTCCCGTTCCACTCTGACAATCTCATTCGATAAGAACTTCAATTCCCAAATTTAATCAAGTTAAAATAGATTAGTCAATTGTTCCATTCAGAAATGGTTCTCAAATGCAAAGCAATCATTGTAAACCGAATGTAAAGATAACTACCACAATGAGATTATCGACGTAAATTATCCAAATGTTAGTTCGGTTTAAGAATCGATAGGTAGTGCTACCGATAGCACGATTACAAAGCTATGTAGTCGTCTCAGAGTGGAAGATGGGCCAGCATGAGGCAACACTGCGGTCATAGGTTGTCTACTGGCTCTCTCGACGGTCTAATTAACACGACTAATTGATAAAGTCCCCTTAGATCTATCGTCTTGTCGACCATGTGGTCATAATTAGAAGAACATTTCGTTACTAGGACGATATTATGCTGTCGAGTTTTATACTCTTTTGAATGTATTGCTTTTGCTACCATACTTTAATTAACCACTAAAAAATGAGGCAAAAAATTTGGTCGAAAAATATTTTATAGGATTTTTATATAGTATTGAAGAAAATATGTTTTTGAAGATTTAAATGATGAATTTGAGCATAATAAACAAGTTCGGAAAAAGTCCCATTTTATCACTTCATTCTTCAAATGCCCTCGAATTATTATTAGTATATCTTTTATTTTAAAAATATAATAGAAACTAATAAATTAGTTAAATTGAAACTAATAAATAGTTAAATGATAAACCTTTATTCTAATATTTAAAAATGATTATAATATAGGATATTTATCCATTTGCAAATATCTTCTATTCCAGTTTTATTAACATCGCGTCGTAAAAAATAATGAAATTTAATTAATTCTGCATGAAACTTATTTATATTTATGGCAAACCAATTTTATGACTTTCTGCGACAATAATTATATGAATAAAAAATGCATGGTATCTTTGAAAAAAGCGATAAATGATAGTTTTTGAATTATCAAGATGAATTATGAATGTACATATTTGCATAATTTTCTAATTGAACTTCGAACTGGGACGTATCGCGATCCAACTAACTATGCTTGTAAATTCAAACCTCCAAAATAAATTTATGTACATTGTTCACAACCGTTTCCATGTAACTTCAATTTTTATATCGTCCAATAATTTCCAGGCAACGATATCGGGTTTTATCTTAATTGCTTTGCTAAATATCTTAGGAATTTTCATATTATAGCATGTTATTATAGCGCAATACCAATCCTGACTTTCTCTCTCTTTCTCTCATAGTTAAGCATTATACTCGTACGTAATACTCGTAATAAGTAATAAATTTCGTTTATATTATAATTCGAAACTACTATTAAATAAACATTTAAAATAAAGGTAAAAATTAAATTGTTATATAATTCATCCTTATACGAAGTATTATGAAGAACCAAGGATAGAATAAAATATGTGAAAATAAACTAATTTATAGTTTTTGTTTATGAAGGAAAAATAACCATGCCATATATCTTTCACACCTTGTTTGTTGTTACCAGTCTAGTTGCATTTTTACTTGCACGCCAATCAATCTTCGACTAATCATTATGACTTGCCCGCACGCTCTTGTATTTCCGGTCACAGTTTATATAGAATTACGTCACATTTTTATGATTTTTATCGCATAGGTTACAGTAATCTTCATTCTTCACGTAAACTTATTCTTTCGTGACCACGTCGTGAAAATTGCGCATAATAACGTCTTAACCAATGATTTTCGACTTTAACGTAAGTGCTGCTGGTAATCTAGCCTTATTGCGAAAACGTTATACATAAAAGCGTCCTACTTTTTCATTGAATTATCATAAGAAGAACTTTCATTCTTTATTCCGTTAAGTTATTCATCTTAAATCCGCCTTTTCGAAACAGCGTGATTTAATTACAATCTTGCGAATGAAATAATTTTCGATAATCTTCAATCCTTCATTGATTTCACTCGTTGCACTAGAAAGTTTTGATAAAATTAATTTTTAAGTATTGATATGTAGAGACAGCCTTGATGATCGATAATTTTATTGTTAAAACTCAAACTATTCCTTTTATCTTCAGATTATTTAATTTCTAAACTGAATTTAATCGAATAATGAAGGTTCTTCCAAACTGATAGAAATGAGATCATTCATAATAGTTTTAATAATTTTTTAATCTCCTACATTTCCTACATTTATTTCGTTTTTCTCAGACGTATATTTCGCCTGATATCATAAATTCATTATCTATTACTTCAGCATCAGGTCAACTCGCAAAAAGAAAAAAAGAATGAAGCTAATATTAAAAATGAGTTTTTACTTGGAAACGTGAAGAAACGGCGCTCGTTTCTTCTGTCAACGAGGATCTAATAATACGTAGACATCTGCACACAAATCGTGACGAAAGGACTCAGAGGAAATAATAAGAATCGTCACATATTTGGGGTTCAAGAAGCATTTGGATTCGCGCCACGACAGCCTGAAAGAATAAAGCTGTTCGCTTCTGATACGTACACGAAAATCCATTGTAGGAGTGAGCGCTATTGACAAAATGAATGATGGTTATATGGCGCCAAACATCCCGTCGCCCCTTACTAACGCTATAAATCGTCTCACGCTGAACTACCGACTATTTTCAACCCTGTACCGTGCGAATATGTTTCGCATTCCCTTCTTTCCTTCCCCTGTCGCGTTATCTTCGACCCTTTCACTCCGTTTAGATACTGATCCTACTGATCTTGCGATTTTCGAGTCAACCGCGAAATCAAAGGGATTGAATCGCTTGCGTATCTTTGCATCCAGAAACGAGATTTCTGTAACGTTGCCTGAATTTTGATCATTCTTATAAAGCTTTATTTGACGTATAGATATTTGTTGATTATTATGTTTACTGCTTCGAGATTGTTACTGTTACGATAGCAATCTAATTTTAATAAATGACCATTATTTATGCCGGACGAATTGAAGAAAACTTTAACCAAATAATATTCATTTCTTAAATTCTTTATTTTTGAAACTTTTATGCAGAAATATCACTTCAATCGAAGTTTTGAAGGAAGTTTGAGTTGAAATCAAAGCTATGTTAGTTTTACAATAACATTCTTCTTGAATCGTTCGTAAATTGTTTCCAGAACTTTTAGTTACGAATATAACTTCTAATCGTGAAGTCGAAGAGAAATAATTGAAATCAAAAATAAGTAATTTAATTAATAATATTTCCTTTCAATCCTACACAGTGTAACACAAATTCCATTTAGGGACATAATTTGCGAATGTGTTGTCACTTTTACAAAAAGGAAAATGGAATATGTTAAAGAAAATACCAAAAACGATAGCAGGTGGCGTAAGTAGTATTAGGCGGATTATGGTCAGACACTCAAGCAAGTGCGCATGGTCCTACGGGAAGGATTTATAAAAATTAATTTATTTCAACGAATGTATATAAAAATGTTAAATGTACATGTACGTGTAAAAGGTATTAAATTTACTTTCATCGTGGAAAAATTATAAAAAAGTTTTGTACGTGAATCATATGTTAATTATATAAAATTTCAATAACTAAGAGATACTGCTGTATTGCTCATGATTTATGAATTCTATTTTTCTAAATCGTTGAATTTTACACTAAGTCTATTCACATAAAATAACATTTAAATTTGATATTAATAATACTTTAATGATTTGCGCTTTTGAAAAGTAATATTGCGTTTGAAAAGAAAATTCTCGATTTATTGACAGTATAACCGCAATAATAATAATATTCTTAAGTATATAAACATCTACATACTGACTTTTTCAAAAAATATAAGAACGTATCAAATAAATTCGAACAATATAAACTAGCATAATACTACACGAACAGTATCAAAATAAAATAGTGATATTGAAATAAAATCGAATACCGAATAATACCTTTTTTTCGTATTCGCATTATTAACAGAAGTTTGCTTCGTTCGTACCGTATATCACGTTAAAATCGAAGCTGTTTAAAAGCTGTCGACACAAGGGATTTTACAATCGTGTTTCGAGTTATTAAAACAGTTGCACAGCAAAAATACATAGCATGCCGTACGGAAGCATTTCACTGCTGAATTAATTATTAACACATCTACTCGTAATTGAGTATCGTGAACGAAACATATAGGTATCCATCTGCCACGCAAATTACCGTAATTGAATGTAAGCAAACCTTCTGTTGCCGCGAACAGTTCTCTCGTCAGAAAACATAACGTTCCCCGATTGATCGAAACTTGGCCATTTCGAAATTGGAAACACAGTGCTTACAGTGCATCTAGACGAATCCCTTTCCTCAAAGAGAAAATATTTCTCACGAGGAGGAAATTTACCGAAACACCCGAAGCGATATGAGAAATCGTGATATTGGAACAGCGATATTTAATAAAATATATACTAATTTGACAATTGTTTAATTTACACCTTGTCCACTCGATATGAGCGAAACGAGATTATTGAAATTATCGACAAACATTCGAAAACGTGTACAGCCAAGTACACAGTCTGCGATAGACATGCATCTACGTCACAAAATGGATCGATATAGGTATAGCGAAGGGGTAAAGCAAATACTAATCCCTAAGGAATTGCGAAGCGTACCATGGTATCGTCTGTTGCTGATGTTTGCCCTGTGGTAATCCTATGTATGTATATATTTATATCCATGCACGTCGGAAAATAACCAGCGTCGCGTACATACAGCGGTCGCAAAAGTACCAGACTGATTTTACTCGGTTTCTTCCAAGAAGAGTATTCTAGATATCCTACTTGATTTTAACTGCAAATACTTTAGTTGATCGAACGTAAATTACGTTGACAAATGTGGTTTTAATTTTGGTGTAAAATAATTTACGATATAATTCATTTTAACTGCATATAGTACTCATTTATTATTGCATATTTATTTATTTAAAACACTAACGAATTAACGTATCCCAGAGTAGTTTCATCTATCGCTTCTACTATTACTTTATCTACAGAATTTACGTATTCGAAATTTTACATGATTTTGTTTGGAATTCATAAAAGATTATATAATGTTGAATGTAAAGTTAATTTGACGTAGATAAAATATGTTATATAAATTCTAATCTCTTATCTATTTAAATACTTAAATATTTCTCTACAGTATGGTGTAAGTTTAGTAAAAAAAGAAATTACTAAAATAATCTCAATATGATTTATTTCTATATATTTATATATACCACTTATTATTGCATATCTATTTAGTAAAATACTGTGAAATAAATAGAAAAATCTGGAAACATGGTCGAACGCCTTTCCACGCTACTCTCCATGTATATACATACGTCGCGTTAATGTCTTTTTACCCGGACACAGCTTCGAAACGCTTCTCCATATTTCCTGTCGCTTCTCTGTATCTTTATCCAACATTCGATCTGTCCTTCCCTATCGTATTGCTTGCGCTCTTTACGTTTCTCTGGCTTTGTCTCCTTTTCTCTTCTCCGAGATATGATTTTAATACCGAAGGAAATCTGCTACACACTATCCCTATATATAGCGGGATCTAGCAGACGTGGATTTTAGTCCGCGGATGTGGCGGCGAGCACAGGTCGTGCGATAAAGCTACATATTCCGGCGTAATACGCTTTCGAGTTCCATGGGTGCAGCGGTGTGAAACTCGCGCAATGACTCGACAACGACGGTATACTTATGGTCACCGGATGAACAGGGTAAGAGAACCAATACGTGCTTTTTTACCGCGTTACTTTTTTGCGACATAACGTTTAATTTCTTGGAAGATGTAGAGCGAAAGGAGAAAGTGCTCTTGTGAATGGAAATCGAAGAAATATAGACAAGAATTTCTGTATTATTATCAAAGAAATGTGAATAAGAATTCCTCTTTTTTCTTCATTTTTCATTTACCGCACCTGTTTAATTATTTTTCCCTCTTTTCCTTTTATTTTAAACGAAAGTTTGTTTTAAATGTGCATACACTCCTGTTTATAGATATTAGGGCAATTAGTTCTTTGTCTTGAACAAAATGTAAGTTATTAGGTACTTGTCCAGTCGTATTTAATCATATTTGAAGAAACTATTTGCAGGAGTTACAGAACTCCTACAACACGAATAATATTCTAGTTTAAACTCGATTGAAGATCTTGATTCGAAATCTAAATCTGATTTGTGAAATCATTTTTAGCATGGACCCAAGTATTACCAAGTACAATGGTTATTTCTTATCATAAAAGTCAGTTTCTTTCACTCAGTCGTACCAGCAATAAAATAACATAATTCCAAGAAGTAAAATAAACTAATTCTAACAATAAAGAAACGTAATTCATTAATCACATCATTCATTTATATTTCATATTTCGGGTGAAAGAAATACAAAAATTAAGAGGATATTGTTAGAAGGTATATATTATGTTAAAAAGCATTGAAAGGCTATATTTATATCTACGTATTAGTCGCTGTTTCTATTCTGCAAAATCATGAAATATTGATAGCAACATTATGTACTTACACATCGGTGCACGATGTATAACCATTGGAAGCTAGTATGATCTCTGCAAAGCAACATTTACCTTGAAATTATATAACACATGACATGGAAAACGACACGTAGAAACATCGATGCTTTTGGTTCGAGTAATCGAAACTGGGACAAAGAATTTGAAAGTTTGGAAGTTTTGACTGTACAAGAACCAACAGGAAAGCACGCGAGCAATGAAAATTTTCATACAAATTTGGTGAATTTTGGTGAACATTTCAGAAAGAATAGGAGAACGTTCAATAAGGTCATTCTTGGTTGCATTTATTTACATAATTATTCTCTGTACCTAATAAGTTATTGTTAAACTAACGTAAAAGGAGATAATTATAACGTGACATAATTTTAAATATAATTACAATTGAATAAAAATATTTTTTAAATTATAAATAAGATTTAAAATTCATAATAATCTATTGCTATATAAAATACAGAAATACATTATTCAAGTGATATGCACAACAATACTGGATAGCCTTGAAATATTATGATATTTTATTGATGATTGAATGATATTTTATTGTGACTTAACAATTACATGATCTGCAATAATCTGTATATTTAATTTAAAGATTAAATGAGAATATGTTAGTATAAAAAGATTCGTTTATCTGTAAAGTATGATACATCTGTATAATAACAGCATCCTCATCGAGTTATATTTTCCGATCGAAGGGTAGGGCGCGTATAACCGGGTATTGGGTAGGGGAAAAACGATCAGAGTTATCGAATATCGTGTACTGTCGAAGAAGGAACGAATTGAAAAAGCTTTGCTGAATATGCGCTGACGCGTCTTAAAAGTATCACGATATATCAACATCAAGGATGCCAAAAACTTTGAATACACCAGCTACTTTGAAGACGGTGGTACAGAAGTTTTCCTCACTTCCCGCCACCTATCCGCGGAAGAATTATTCTCGCCATTTTTCTTCGACGAGTCGCGACGATAACGAAATAAATAAGCTAATTTTATCGTAACAACGTGGCCATTACTTTGGAAATATTGCACCGAGGCCGTGTACAACCGGAGAAATGGAATTTAACGGGACATTTAATTTTAAATGTTTAAATCTTTCGTCGTTGATTAATGAAACTGATGGATAGGAATGTATATAGAAACTTGAAACTACAGGGCCTAGAAGTGTAAAGGCTTGTAGTATTTATCCCTATCCTTTGAATTTCCATGTTGACAATGAAACAGCTTTCCTTTTCTACGTATGCACATTACTGAAATTTATATTTTACTTTGAAAACAGAAATTTTCCATTTTTTATTGATTATATATCTTTTATTTCATTGAATTTCATAAATTATTAAACCCTCATTTTTTCATTATATGTATTTATTTAAATTTTTAGTACGTAAAGGAATATCGAATTTATTGAATACATACGAATACATTACGATATTGCTAAAAATAAATGACATCGTAATTAATATTTATCAAGAAACTACGTTTTTTCAATTAAGCTAATTACACGATGGCATTCTTAATCAGTGGATGCTAAAAGGTAACATTTGTTCAAGATCTTCAAAGAAATCATGCGATGCATCTCTCTGTTCCACGTTGCATTGTGTCGAAAGCTTATCCGAGCTTTTTTTCATAGCTGTATCACGTACCACGTGAAATGTTGGAACACGAGACGAGCGTAGATAAACTTTTCGCGTCTGAGTAGAAAAATTGTAAATATAAAAACAATGCCGTGGCAGAGAAAGAGTAGAGGAAGGAAGAGAGAAAAAATCTACTTCCTTTCTATTTGTGGATGAAACGTCGAAATATTTTATTGGTCGTTTCGACTGGTTGAATCGAAATTCTGTTTTCGAATAGCTTTCGCGATCAAAGCATCTCGAAGCGGCTCGGTCGTGTGTCTTTTAAAAAAAGATCAGAGTAAGTGTTTACTCGGCAGGGCGTACGATAATGTGGAGGATTCCTTGAGAAAAGAGGGTAAACCCTCTTAGACACGTTCAAAGGCTGACGAGACTCTGCTTCAAAGACTTTCTGTCGACGCTTTAAAGGAACAACTTCACACCTTCGTTCGAACGTTTTACAAATCGAAAGTTCGCCTTTAGTTGTATTCTTTGGCTCTTTCGAGACAATGCCCTCGTGATCTTGGACCTTTCCTCGTTTACATCGCGGCTGTTCTCCGAGTTTCGTCGTCAAAGCTATCCAAAGTCCGTCGCATTCGCTTGGCGCGCGTATTAATCGTGCCTCTGGCTTTTATGCTCATTAAGTTACACAGCCGTCGTCGAGTACGGGGCCGTTAAACCAACGACATCACCAGTACATCCACGAAACAGCGGTTTCTCTTTGTCTCTCCCTCTCTCTCTCTCTCTCTCTCTCTCTCTCTCTCTCTCTCTCTCCTTCTCTAGTGCCAACCGAGTAAGACGATCGAGAAACCAGATTCCGTAGCGAGTTCCTCTGCCTCAAGCCTACACGCCGTTGCGCAAAGTTTATGCAGACTATAAGGCTTTCAACGGCAACGCGGTCTCCGCTGAATTACATTTGCGGTCTGCCTCCACGAACAATTCAATGTTTGTGGAGTTGTTTAGTGCGTACAGGGAAAAACGAACAAACAACCACGTTTTCGATGTTCCTCCAGGAAATCGATTTCATTTGAGAATGATAAAGAATTTAACTGGCACTCGTGTGTTTGCTATGTAATTCGACTGATTATTGAGTAAATAGTAATTGCATTTTAGATTGATACAAAGAAGAGAAATAAAGTAGTATATAGTATATATTGCAAGTAATGTAAAATACTAATGTAGTAATGTAGTAAGCATCATAAATAGACAGTAAACACTGGGTGACAGTAGAAGAGATTTGTAGTATTTTGATAGTAATATCTTTTTATTAATATATTTACTCCTAAAAATTATTCAAGCGATCTCTGAATAATAATAGCACCTTTAAAGAGTGATGGTATTATAAATAAGTAAAATAAAATAATATATACATACATATGTCTATATATGTTTCAATATTAAAAATGAAAATTTGATATTTTTAAAAAGAACAATTATCGTTTGGAAGCATGAGCATTGACAGGTAATCACAATTTGTAATATTACGTATATCTGATAAAGATGTGCTATACAACGAATCATTTTAAATGCGAATACGTATCGTAAACTCTCGAAGTTGAAGTTATATGTAACATGTAAATCGTGAACCAAATGTCAACCCACCTTCAAGTTGACAGGGCGAAAGCGAGAAAATTCAACTTCAAAATTTACGGAACAACACTAGTCGATGTAATGCCTGGACAGCCAATAATCGATATACAATACGTAGTTGTTCTTCAAAGCTTATTTCTTTGAATTGCAGTGCCCTACTTCGTTTTAACGTTATACGATGTGTTTGGATACTCGCAGCTGTGAGAAGTTATTGGAAATCGAAACACATACACGAATTAATTTTTCCAATAATGTTTGTGTCCGATTTCTTTTTCTTAAATTGTTTAATTGTGTAGCGATCGAAGCCACAATGTATTGCTTAAATATTTGTAAATAAATAATCGTAAAAAAATATTCCATTTAATACTTATAATTTTCTATTAACAAATTTTATGTTAAGAGTATTACTTTCACTGCTCTTTTATTCTCATGTATATTAAATAGAAAATTCTACTTATCGTAAGATCGACCGCTGCTGAGTCAAGCGACGTATATTAATATCAATATCTACTTATTTTCCCTGAATCCTTATTCATTTGCTTACTCACGCTTCTCATCGTGTTCGTGCCCCTCTTTTTCGCGCCTTCGTTTCAATTTCATAAGTTCTTACCTTTTCTTCGTCAATTACGTGACATATACATCGATTCATCTCCCCTATACTGTTACAGGGAGCTTCAAATTAAAATTAAAAATTCATATATAAGGATTTAAATATCAGCTTTGTGGGTTATATGATTCTATTATTGGCAATTTGTTACGTATTTCAAAATGCATTCAACAATGTATACGAAATGATTGTTTGAGCAATGATTTATTGAAAACGCGTTAAAATATTCGTTTCAACGGCCTCTGACCGAGCACGAGACTCATGCTTTTGTTCCTCGACATTTCCGATATTCATAAATCGCTGAAAAATTTTTCGTACGTAGAAATGTAAAGACTTAACCGCGAGAACAAGTGAAAATGCGATAACATATAGTATAGAGAAATATTATGCTCAGTTTTTATCGATTAGGATGACTTTTATTAAATTGTACGTAAACTTTTGTCACACAACAAACAATTTACGCGATTATAACAAAAATATTTAAGGATGTCATGTTATCCCACATATTCCTTAACTTAAAAGTTATTACTATAAATAGTAATTGTATTATTATACATCAAGTTTCTGACGAATAATCTTATGTGTTTCTTTCAATTGTTCTCGAAATCAATTTATTAGGAATTAATGATTTTCTAAAACATTTGCAATTGAAAAATTTATCGGTATGGTCCATCAACTAGTTTAGAAGAAAGATTATAATCGTTTATATTGTTTAATGGAAGGAAGATTATAGATGTTCATGGAGTAGACTGTTTCTTTTTTATTCTATTTATATCAACGAAAAGAGAGTTTAATAACAATTTTCACGTTATGGTATTGCTACGCCGACGTCAGAGGAATATTAAGTGTCAATAAATCGCTTTGAACACAAAACATGCAAATAAACAGAACAAATGTTAAGCTATTGCCTTTACTTTTTAGTAGACTGTATAGCTGTACTAAATAAATATATTGATATTACAATCTCCATAAATAGCAATTTTGTGAAAATTTAAATATTCCATAAAATGTTTTTCATCAAATAAAATAACTTCCACAAAAGGTTTTAGATACCTTCTCCAATAGCTACACTTAAATACAATTAAGTACACTTAAATTATACACACCGTGTAACGATGACGACGCATACACCAAAAGAATCTATTTGACCACGCTTAAAAATAACATCTACGATCAAATATTTTCAATTCGAATGTCATTTCGTTACATCTACGATCTTGTTCTTCCTCGATTCCACTTTCAAATCATGGCAAATATGTAAAATATCCTTCAGATACGAATGACGCAGGTATGTTCCTTGTTTCAAATTAAATTTTGCAATTTGATACCAATTATAAGAAAAGGTAAATAATTAACAGTGAAGAAACATTCTTCTATCGTATCTTTGAAAATATAATAAAAATATTAGTAGGATTACACCCGGTGTCTAACTACTTATAGACGATACACCTACGTCTACATTATCACCTACAACACATTTACATTAATGAAATTACAGAGATGAAACCTCCTCACTTGAAAATAATCTATGTTTCACGTAATTAGAAAGAAATGATGAAAATCATTGAAAATGCAATGCAATCAAACTTTCCACTAGGATAGCGGCGATTGTTCTCCTAAGCCTGCCGAGTAGAGACTCTGTTTCTGTATTACTCTCTTGAAGTACTGTTCGCTAGTCACTCTCGCTCGAGCGTGAAACACGTCGCATCTGTAATTTCCGTGCAGGAACTCTGAACCTTCTCTTCACAATGTCCCTTTCTCGTGTTCGTTCCTTCCATCTGTTCGTCCTATTCTCTGATCCCTCTCTTCTGCACGCTTCCACGAATCGCTGAAACATACGTTTCCCAGGATCAATGGAAATAGCCAGAACATCGTTTCTTCCACTTGTATATCGGAAATACAATGTGTCTTGATCCTCGTACAGATTTCAAGACAGGTTTCGTGATAAACAATAATGTTGTTTGGTGTGGTTGTAAAATTTCTAAGGTGAATAATACTGGATTAGTTCGAGAAATTTTATGATGGATAAATTGGACTATCCAATTGGTGAAGAAATGGAGATTGAGTTTCAATTTTGCGGTCGACAGTTTAAAAAATTGCAATGTGAGATATGATACGAAATTTTCTATAGAGATAATTGTATTGCAAAAGATAATTACGATGAACCTGCAACAGATTTTACAATTCCTTTGGGCATAAATATATCTAGGGAATTGATAAAATAATAAATCAAACATGTAGTCAAGCATGAAATTATGAATTACTCTAGTTTATGAACTATTCAGAATTGAAGACAATATAATTTTATTAAATACTGCATATCTTTCAAAAGAAGATAAAGCTATTTAACAAAATAGTAGAAGACAGAAAGTTAGAAACGACAATTAGAAACATCGTATAAAGGCCTTTCTCTAAATTACTTGCAATCACGTCTACGCGTCTTTCTAAAAATACTAACAACTAGTCTTTTCAGGCTTGTTAGCAGCGTAGGTTTGCGTGTGTAGTTGCAAATTTATTACGTAATTTAAAAACGATTTGGGCTCTGCGTGGATAGTGACTCGTATCACAGCGACCGTGTACTCTTAAACGGACAATAAATTCAAAGTGGCAAAAAGAGGGGGCGAGGAGTAATGTTTTTGAACCTGTAGCCGTTTAAAATGTAATTTGAAAGGGATTCGAACACAGACAACGACCCGCCTGAAGGCTAATAATTCTCCGGATTTGTTGTTGCCGCGAATAGGTACAAAACTCTAGGATTTCAACGATACGCCAAGCATACAGTGCGAGTTCAAATATTTGTTCGTTGTTGGACTATTTGGAAGTTGCAGATTCGAGCCAGTATTTAACGATGGCGTGGTATCATTTTCTCATGACATATGAGAGTATTGCGGTAGTGTCAAAGTATGAACTGTTATGCGAATGTGATTTGTAGATTGCGGATGTTTATGCGTTTGCGGAAGAATTAAAGGTAATAAATTTAAATCGTACGCTAGGAATGAAATTAATAAATTTATTGGAAGAAGGTAGACAGCTAAATCCAATTTTGTTGAATTTAATCATAGAGATATTAGATGAATATTTCTTCCGATTGCTCGCAGTTAATGCATTGAATTATAAGATCAAGTGCATGCCATGGACACTACGCATCCGTGATTCTGATTGTACCTTTGGATTTCTCCAAGGTCTGAGGAAGACAGCAAATGAAACGATGTGGTTACACTGCAATTAGAATTCCTAGAATCGTATCGCTCTATCCCATGCCCCATTGACACAAAAGGGTTGGCGAAAGAATGTCCAAACACAAATCGCAAAAGGAAAAATAGAACTCGACTCTTTTCTTTAACGTAGATTAGATGAATTTATGCGTAAAATATGTTAATTTAGTTTCACTTATTTAATCTTATAGTATATATAAATATAGCATATGTAGCATATATATTATATAGATGAATAGATTGATATTATATGTACATGTAATAAATAAATAATATTACTTCAAGAAATATGCTAAACGCGTAAAATTTGTATGTTTGAGAGAAAAGTTATTTAACATTGATGACGATATATTATAACTGATACTGAGGATGTCACGTCTATTTTGTTGAGATAGATCGATCTCTTCTGACAGTTCGCATATGAAAGTACCTGCTAACGTAAAATACTTTGGCAATTTTTAATACCTACTATAGGAGATGTTTCAAATTCTTTAATAAAGCACATCGATCAATGTCTATAAAGAATATATTAATGGAATATTTGAACACTTTGGGTAAAATGTATGTTATATTTAAAAAAAACTCGGATTTTATTGTAAAATATTCTGTTCATCTTTATACTAAAGAGAGAAGCATATATACATTTAATGCAGGTAACATACAAATAGTAACACACAAAATCACAGAAACAAGCATACTTCTCGGTACATTACATACATGTTACATTAAACACATTGATTTTTCAATTTCAGAAATCCTAAAAACCGTTTCATTTGACAAAGCATTTATTGGAAAAATCTTCTTCAGTTTTTTCATTTTACTTTGTCGACGGGATGAAATGAAATCAATGCATAAGTAGAATAAAAAATAAATCAAAGAAAATGAAATAAATTAAAAGAACTTCAGATATATAAATGATATAAAATGACTTACTTTACTCTACAAAATAATATAGCTTTACGTATAAAACTTTGAAATTTTGAATAAAACCACGAAGAATTTTATTTCATTGGATTTCTTTTTTGATACGCTTATTAAAATATCTACTATATCAATTTGCCCCGATTTCCGTTACTTGTATTTGTAAAAAAAGAATCATTAAAAAGCCATGCTGCGAAAGATCCAGATCAAAGGATGGTTTAATTTATTCTTTTATCGCCTTTTTCCTGCCTTTGATCAAATGTGAGATGAAACTGACCTCGATCGCGTAATCCACTTCGTATATGCGTAGGCAAAGGATTTTCGAAGCTACATGCACACTCGTATGGACACGTAAAGCGCTGAACGACTGAAAGAAGTTCTTTTTTACGAACGAAAAATTCATCTTGATTCTTGGTTCTCTTTTGCTTGAATTGGTGTTGCTTCGAACTCGAAACCCCTGCTAAAGATCCGTGGAACAGTGGCTTAATCGATATCGGTAACGCCAAAGCCTTCGATATGTGATGTATCCGCTAACTTGCTCCTCGCAACTCCGCTTCCAACTACTGTAAAGTCCTAAAGCTTGGTTGGCGTATCGCTGTGGATACACTGTTCTCTCTCGCCTTGCTGTTACCTACACGAGCTGCCTTATCGTATTAAGCGTCTTATGATAAGCGTTCCTTGAAAAGCGATCAACGTCTCGCTTGAAAAATTCGATCGAGTTCAGAGGGTGAGAGAGGGAAATATCAAACTGTGCAATAAATTTGTTTGTGTTTCTTTAACGATAAAATTATCAGATTGTAATGTGTATTTAAATAGTCTATATATATAGATGATTACAATTAAAACGGTATGGTAAGAGTAAATAAGTATACAGGGTGGTTGGTAACTGGTGGTACAAGGGGGTGATTCTGCGCGAAAAAAGAAGTCGAAAATATAGAATAAAAATTTTTTTTTAATTTTTTTCTTTTTTTTTAACTTTTCCATCGAGACAACGATCTACAGTGAGATTATAATGTACCGCACGCGTACCGAGCGAAAATTCAAAGTCGATTTTCTCGAAAACAAAGCCTCAAACGAAAAATTTTTATTCTATATTTTCGACTTCCTTTTTCGCGTAGAATCACCCCCTTTCCGCTTGTACCACCAGTTACCAACCACCCTGTATATGCGATTATGTCTCTATCTGAATAAAAATCAACATATGTAGATTTTGTCAAGCACATTTGCATTATATCAATAATTCTAAAAAGGAAAATCTGAAATCTATGATTTTAATGAACGCGCTTTCTAGTATTAAAGGAATATTGAGATCATTATATATAAAATTCAATTAATCAACTATACATACATTGTATATTTTTTATTCATTATTTTGTTCTATTGTCTTTTGCAAATGATGACTACACGGGGAAAACGTGATGTGCCCATTTTTCCTGATTTTCTAATTCTTATGCTAGTTAGTGAACTTAAAAAGCAATAGTTTAATATAACACCGTTGTACAATATTATACAAAATTAATGGCAAAATTAACGTTTTAACTATCAAGTAAAGGCTTTTGTTCTGTTTAATACAAATATAAAATGGAATAAATATAGGAATATAAAGTATTAAATATTTTTTAAATCCTCTGTGAAATCCTGGTAATAGAGAAGTGAAAAACATCTGCTGTAATTGCAACGCAAACAGAGCTACAGACGAAAGTACTTGCTACATATTACGTAACCCTTTCCCGCCACTCTTCACGAACTGCCTATTTTTCATTTTACAAACACTAGTCGCATAGCACGTGAGCTAACTGAAGTACTCGTGTGCACGTAAAACCCATGCTTTATTCTTTCAAATTTTAATTTATATTTCTAACACGTTCAATCACATGTTACATCGCGCGATTTTCATTTATATTTCTAACACGTTCGATCGTATCAAATCGTGCGGTTTCGTTCTTCCCTTTTTTACAAAAATTTCTTAAATAACCAAAGATGTGTCGATTTGTATGTATAAACAACTATGAGATGCAATACGTTTGTTTATATTTCGATGTTACATTTCAATAAAATTTAATAAACATTGTTTCATTGTCGGATCTACGAGTTTATATAGTAAGAAGAGATTAGAATCTTAATTGTCCATAATCTTGTATAACCGTGTTTTATTGATCACTAATTAATTATACAAGTAAACAAATTTTAAAGGAATTATGAAGAAAAAGAAAGATAAATCAATAAGCATATATCAATGAAAATTATATTTCAGGCGGTGAAACAGTGTATGTTAAACTTACTTGTTGGCTGATCTGACGGAAGTTTAAGTACTTTGTAAGTTGACTAATTATTACCGACGTAATTACTTCACAGACTGATTAACAACTAATCGACGTAACCCGATGACTTCCGAAAGCAATTGATTTAAATTGACTAATTCTGTAAGTAGAAGTTACTTTAGAAATAGCACGTTGCTGCGCAATACACAACTAAATATTCAAATAAATTTCTTTAATAAAATCTACTATGCTATACTTCGTCAATATAAATAGAACGTACATATATGCAATTTCAATTGAAGTTCTAAATTTATAAACAAAGTAAAACACTAACAACTGAATCCGAAATAGTTTAAAATACAAACAAAATATTATTAATATTATTTTAATGAAACCCTGCATCATACAAGTAATATAATATTTACTTTGAGAGACGATAACTTTATGGTAATTGTATTATTTTTGGCATGAAGGAATATATCATGTTTCTCATTTAATATGTTTTACCAGTATAAACAATAGCTTCGCAGGTTGCAAAAAGTCGTAAACCTGGTATGTTTAACGCCTTACGATGGGTTAGTTTACACAAGACCTAATCCGTTGCAGTAGATGAAAGAAGCTGACGTTTAGACCCCTCGTGACGGGCAACATGAGGAAGAAACGTGGACCTGTCCAATAATTTGAAAGTGTACGTACATTTTACGGAAGGATTAATAGTTGCAAAACATCTAATTAGAGCAGCATGGGAAAATTAATAATCCAATTGTACAAAATAAAGGGAAATAAAAACATACAGGTCACATTCGTTTAACAAGATAAATAAAAATTTGTCCACAGAAAAAGGAACTTCACGCTTAATCCTCGAAAATCTGAAGAAAATGAAATAATAGAATCAATATACACAAGAAAATGGTACAAGCAAATTGGAAAATAAAAATTAAGAACCCTACGGTATTTTGCCTTTAAAACAATTAACTTTGAAGATGTTTGTAGTGTTCTTACGGTTGATAAATGAATCTCTATACAAGAAAAAATGTTCAAGGAGTTAGATTAGTACACTTCAGAGAAGTGAGACTTATATTCTCTAGCTTTTTTATTTTATTAATTGAAGAAGTGCTGAAAATACTTCAGTTAAGGACCCACGAACTTTGACCGTAGTTTGAGTGTTTGAACCCTTCAAACTCTTAAACAATTCTTTCCCTTCGCTTCAACGGGTCTTTATTATTTTCTCAAGTAAATGATGCTTCTCAATAGTATTCCTTATTCGTGCAAGTTTCATATTTGTCAGCTGAAAGGGTGATACTATTACGAAGAGTACACCTACAAGAAACTGACTTGAAACAAAAAGTTATTAATTGTTAGGTAGTTTATTACTGAAAAAATTCTATAATTTGTATTTGAAGATTTACGATAAGAATATCGTGTATTATTAAAACAGAAATTCGAATAGTTCTTAAATCGCGGTATATATTTTTCTTATTTTACGCTATTGACATTTTTTTTTTATCTATCACCCTCCAAGAAGATCAACGACAACCTAACACATTATTGTATGCGAATACAATGCACATTGCCCTCAAATTTAACTTCCGACAAATTGAAATCTTATTTCATTGATCCTAGAAATTTGTTTAATAAGAAACTGCATTAAAAAATCACGGGGTTATCAGGTGTATGGAAACTACCAGAAAATTATGAAACGATTTGATGCGTGTTATGGTCGATTAAAACTTTTCTCCGCGAAAATATCGGCTTTTGCGTCATCGTTAAAATGTTCACGCGTGCAACAAATTAAATATCACGTTGTCCAGCATGTCTCGCTTTATGAGAAGCTATTTAAAAAGTGGTTCTCGTCCTTAATGCAAGAAATCTCTGCTTCAATCTAATTTCTCGACGTTCGCATCGATAATTCTCTGTAATGAAACTATATTACGTAGATTGTATATTATATGATGTATTACCATGGCAAGTTGCCATCAGGATGCAGCGAGATGTAAAACAGTAATTTACGCCGATCAAATCAGAATGATCGATCGATGTTCCATCCTGTCACATTCGAGCGCATAATTAACAGGGAGAACATAAGAGCAAAGCGATTCCATCGAATTCCACTTGTTCAAACTCTCGACAACGCTATTCACATATCTTGATGGCAATGCCAAATTGCCATTATTATTGTCATGAAATCGTAATCGGTGTAACGTGTAATAACGAGCGTACATAAATTACACGCGAAATGTCTTCGACCAATGTATTAGACCTATTTCGTGCTTGTTCTATCAATATAATTCGGATGAAATGTCGCGTAAGATTTATCTATATTCGTACTGGTTCCATATAAAGCGTATATAATAAATCAGAATTCAAACCACAGAGTAAATATCTGGAAGAACAATCTTCAAGGGTAAAAAAATCGTAATGAATTTAAGAATCATGTTTGTTCTCGCAATTCCTTAATCATGAACTACGTTACGGCTGAGATGAATTAAATAGAAAATACAGAATACAGAATCGTATAATAATCATAGACCTTTGATAATTAGCTAATTGTAAGTCAAACATCAAGAACCAAGAAAGCTGAGGTACACGTTGTTCAAACAATAAATTATACCATTAGTATACCAAAGACCGCTAATAAAATATACTTAGTTGTCTTAATAAACTGTTAAATAGAAAACCACTCTTAAACAATGATTCGAATTAAAATTGCTTCATCCTAAAGCATTGAGCCACGTAGCAAGCGCGTGGCGTAAGAAGAAACGAGAGATGCACGAGAACCATCGAGCATTGAACATAGGGAAACGGTACCGATCCATCCATTTCAGCGAACACGGCATACACGAGTTTCCGTACCGTTGAACGGAGGTATTAAAAGTCAGGCGACCGCAAACAGGGTGCTGCATCTGTTTGGCTTACACTACGAACAGATAATCGACGCTGAATCTATGGCGGTCGATTGAAACATAGCCGTGTTTCTTTTTCACTTTCCCCGTTAGTCGCGTATTAAGCGAATTGCCATTTCGGGAATAGACAACGGGAAGGAGGTTTGCGTAAAGCGAGGCTTGAAAGGAAGAGACCTCGTCCAACTAAAAACACCGCAAGTCTGTGTATACTCGCATATATATATACCTCTGCGTGGAAGCCTAGCAATGTAAAGCAGAATGAGGAATGCCGAAGGTTGTTTCATTGAAGTGACCACAAGCCTGCATACGAACCGTCGTTTCAGCTGCGTAGCTCTTTCCCGCTGAACGATGCCTAGCTTGCAGCTTCATTGAGGCTTGTTTCATTCGTGTTTCGATTTTCACTGCGTCCTACTGATCGCTCAAGTTTGAAAAACTGTGTCTGCCGATCCTGTGCTTGCGGCCAGGCCGTGGCAATCGCCGTTTGTTTTTTTTTTTGTGTGTGTGTGTAATATAGATAAATCGCGAGTTTAGAACTGCAGATTAAGCTTAATTTACAAGAATTTTAGTACTTCCACAATCGTGAGACAATTAACATCTTCAGGATCAAAATTATGTTATGCAAGAAAGATTGCTTTTTATCAATTACGATCGTAAGGAACACGTTTCTTGGATGATTTCGTAAGCAAGACGCAATGCGCTAGAATTTGAGATTATTAAGAAATAATAATTGATAAAACACAATCAAATTAAAATGCAGCTGTCTAGAATGAAGTAACTTAAATGAGATCCTTATTGTCTTACACTTCAGCCATAAGAATTGAGTTGAAATTTACTTCGTTGTTAAAGCTTCTGGTGTGAACCATGTCATTTGACCTGACTTCATTGTGCTCGTGTACTGTAAAGTACAGGCTTGCTAGGTAGTTCTATTGACGGGATCATAAGCGAACTGAAAATGAAAAGGAATTATTCTTCGCCTTTTCTTTACTCTCTTTTCCCCTCTATCCTATCTTCCTTTGCAACTCCACAAGTGCGTCAAAGTTAGGCTGTTCAAGCGTTTCTCGCGAGTAAAATGAATTTTTTTCCACTAGTACATATCGTCTTTCATTTAAAATGAGATGGAAGTAAAGAAAGAAAGGAAAGACAATTAACATAGATAGAGGAAAATTCATATTATTATGCGTAATTAACGAAATTCCTATTGCAGTTTTAAATATACGAGTACTTTGTAATTTAAGATTCCAAACTCTTGGTCCGTTTTTTGAATTTTTGTTGTCCCTCGCAGCGATATATGTGGAGGAATTATAACGTTGTGAAAAGAGAAACCTGAACCGCAGTGTCATCGATTGACTGTATCAGAGTTCATTTACATGATGTGGCTTTATGATATTGCTCGTAAAACGGAGAATAATGACACGTTTCGTGTCGCGTATCTTTTGGGCGATTTTTCATGATTCTGTTCCCCTACAATATCGAGTGTCACTTATCGTACACTATGAAAGCACACTATATTTTACGTTATATTTTTAAAGTTCGTGTTAATTTTAATTCGAACTATAAATTATCAAAATTGTATAAAATACAATGTAGAGTTCTAATTGTTAAAATGTATAGCTACTTCTTAATGGTCAATTTATTTACTTATTATTATTTATTTATGTGACTAAGTGAATCCATTTAATTGCAAATGTACAATTTGTTCATTTGTTAAATATTTACGTTTATACATAAAATAGAATTTTCATGAGTAGATTATAAATAGGCTTAAGTGTTTTCTACGAGTTACTTCACGTCACGAAAAAAATGGCTGCTGTTTAGTGTTCATACAGAGATCGATGCTTTAGCAGTGCTTCTCACTTATCCTAAAGCATCAGGTTCTAATAAAAAAAGAGTATGTATATGGCCATAGATTCTTTCCCGAAGGAAATAAATGCTGACAAATTGTCCGGAGATAGCAACGATGCCATTGACGTCCTCGTTCATCACTTTTGCAGTTATTTATCTCGACCTGACTATCTTTCTAGCTTTAGGGAATGACATTTGACTGACAGATACATGTTCCCATATTTTGCATATTTTCACTGTTGCTGTTGGTTAACATTACATTTTTTGGAAAAGTCATAGCTTTTTAATAACTATTAAATATTAAATTCTATTGTATAAATATATTTTTCTTTCGTTATTTATAGCCATATCAAACCATTACATGGGTTATTGTCATTAGTTAAACAAAAATATGAAGTGTGTTAGCATCGATTTATCATAACGCCTAATCTGCAAAAGAGTACTGGATTCGGGGACCCAGGAGTAAAAAAGCTTTTATCTTTTAAGCAAACTATGTTCGATTAAAAAGTGTCGAATCTTAACTGAAACATTCAGCTCCTTCCGTAATATTCTCCGTACTATTTATTTTCTTTTTTCTTAGTATGATTTCTATTATTTTATTTTATAACCAGAATCTATTTATACAGTTTCATGTAAATGTAATATTTTCTAAGATAAAATGAATTTCCTAAAACCGACAAGGATGGAGTTCAAATTGGTCATGTTTCCATCGCAATTCTTTAAAACTTTTCATTTGGAAACAGCTCAAACAGCATTCACGTACAAGAGCTATTGTAGAATATTTCAACACATGTATAGAATAGTCTCATTGTTTCAGATATTCTGCGAGTTTCTAGGCATCCCTGCATCATTGTATCGCAACTCTTCAAAACTTACTTAGCATACGATTCTTTTTGAAAAACTTTTATCTCCTTTTTGAAATTCTATTTCACGCTGGTATCTGAATGCGAAAAGGAACCGTTTAAAAGATAGCATTCTTCTTTATATGTTTCCCATTTGGAAGTGTATAATCAGATACCAATAGAAAAAGCTCAAAATATCGACAAATATACAAAAAATAAATCGTGTATCAGAAATTATTATTTTTAATCCACGAGTTGTAAATGAACGAACGTCAGTTTAAAAAAACATGGTAATTTTTAACCTGTCGCAACGCTTTAAATTCCGACATTAAAATACGTTCACAAAATTCATTTGGAAATCGCGTGAATGTTAAACCGTGATATTTGGCGCGTGTGTAGAAAAATCGTGCATAGATAGGAAAAATGGAGTGAGAAATTCAATCATAACAAAAATAAAAAAAAAAAAAAGAAAAGCACAATACTCATAACGAAAACAATTTTCCGAAATAATCTTCCAATCAAAGGATGAAAGAACCGGCGCAAGAGTAAACCAGTTTTCCCAATTTTGATTAAAAAACTTGGGTGTCTGGTGACGCGTGCATGCATGAAATAAAACGTTGCCGACGTGAAAGGTGGGGAAATGGGAAAAACGTCGTGCTTGAACCTCGACTATAAAGCCTGGCGACACACGTTCTCGATCGGACCGCTTTGATATGGATAGATTAATTCGGTTGGAACGCTTCTTCTGTGACCAGATTGATTTTAAACCTTCCGCTAATATGAAATCGGGAATCCATAGAATCTAATTTAAAGAAGATCAATCGCTCGGGTTATTTCATGACGGAGATTTACCCGACATATGTATTTCTGTTGTATTCTGCACGGCTATCGAAGCAAAAGATTCGTATTTGGATCAATGATTGCTGGCAAAAGCAAATATGTCGAGCTGATCTCCTCGTACGTTATATATACTTACATATGTCGCGTGTCTTGAATGAGAAAGTGCGAGGCCACGCTTTTTGACCATAGCCATCCGGTTTCTTGGCAAGAATGCATCGAAAACGATGGATCGTTCCTGGATATTCTTGTGACTTATTCGGAATATCGCCAAGTGGATTGAGAATGATGTAGATTTATACCGGAAGATGAGGAGGGGCCATTGTTTCCGAGCTTTTACCGCGTTTTCCTTTCGATTTTGACGTTGATTATGGAATGGTAATGTTCTATTTTTAATTGGGTTGCAATATATTAATTTATATTACAAATATACGTATATCTGTAAAATAAAATTCTAGTATTATTTCAAAGGAAAATTGATAAATGACTTAAGAGTATGGTAGAAGATTTTTGTAAGGCACAAATAATTCAAAGTCTGAATAGTTATTAGAAGACTATAAAAACGTTTAAAAATTATTATCTTATGACAAATCTTACAATTAGTACAGTAAAGTTGAGCCAGCTGAGCCAATCAAAACATATATGTATATGTATAAATATGTCAGCTTACTGTTTTTGTAACATAGTTTTAATCTGCTAGGCAAACACAAATTCCACCACTGCATTCCCGCTCAATTACGATTCCTGCTTTCACGTTAAACTTTCATTTCTACCGCTACGATTCCATTACACACAACTTATCGCTTAAATTCCATCAACACAGATATTTCCAGCACACACAATTAAAATCGGCCGTAGTCCGCATTAAGACTAATTTCCAAATTTCCATTATATTGTTTTAATAACCGGAACGAAGATTCAAAACTGTCGACTTCATCGATTCTATTCAATACTGGAACATCGTGTTCCATAACAAAGCAAACAAACGAAATCACTTTTCAAGCGCAGAGAGAGAGGAATGCACGTCGAATAAATCAGCATGATTACGCGAACACGTTGCAATTCGACGAAAGTGATCATTGCGCAAAAGGCTTAACGGTGTACGCATAGTTTCATAGGCGATTCTCACGAAGATTTAGATGTAGCTGGGGAGAATTGCTAAACGCACGCGCGGATAATCGACAGTGCTTACAATTGTACACATCTGATACATTCTCTCGTACACGTTTGGCCGGTCGTGCTCTACAAGAGTTAATCAACTAATGTGAACTAATCGCCGGTAATCGTTAATCAAGCTTGATTACACGCGGAATAAAGTTCGACTCGTAAGGGGTTAATCCTATCGATCGGTACGTTCGCGCGGAAACACCGATGATGACCTGTTTATTCGCTTCGATGACTCTACACATCGATGCAACTGCATTCGTTTCCGCCATTGGAAAACTCATACATGCGAGATGGACGTTCCTTCCTTCTCCTTGCCAGCATGTCATCAACTCTACTTCCGTCACTATCACGCCTTTCTTCCCGATTTAAAAACGCACAAATCTCGTTCGATTGTCTTTTGCATAATTGCTCTAATGGTTCATTTAATGACATTTCACAAGTTACAGTATATTAGTATTGTCAAGGGATCGTAAGAAAAATAACCTTTGTCCATGTTCGCCTTTTTTCAAGAAAGCTGAGAAAGGAAAGAAGAATACTCTAGCATCTCTAATTTTTGTTCCATTTATTTCAATTATTTCTTCAAAATATTCGTCATATTACACAATTGTTGTATCTGTTGTTATATTATGGAAGAGCTGTGTTCAAGTAAATCGTAAAATTGTGGTACATTGATAAAGATTGTTTTTGTGGAACATATCTTCCCTTCATAAATATGATCGTAATTTTCATTACATCGTATTTTATAGTATGAAACAAAGTTTTCAATCATCTCGAATAGTAACTGTATGTAATTAGTTTCGCTATCACTCGATGTCTATAGCAATGCCGTGTAGTGGTCCCATGAACTTCACCTTAAAACTCTACGGAAGCGAGGAAATGTTGCGTGTATATAACGTTCAATCGATATGCTTTCCCATCTAGCCATTAATAGAGTCGCGAGGCGTGCCAAAGCTGGTCAACGAACTATTATCATCGTACGCGTACAAATTGAGTTGTCACGGGGTAGCGCTCCTTTGATTTCCGCGCATACACTTGAGACAGGGGGCCGCGTCTAGCTATACACAATCCAACATTCGCGGTATAACACGATAATGATTGCCGGAACTTCCATCCTATCGCAAAATTAGATCGCCTCGTATCAGATTCTAACTTCGTTGCCGTGGCTGTAAGCTTTCCTGCCGTCCCTGCGAGTTTACGCCCGAGGCTCGTTCATATCTTCACTCCCCTACTTTCTCTCACTCTTCCTCTGATCCCTTCTCGCTTGCGCCATCATCCTAGTCCTGCTTCCGGTATCGTGGAATTAGCTTAACAGTTTCTGGTCAATGAGCCATTACCAGAAGAAAATTCAATCGTTTCGCCATCGAGGTCGATCACGTACAGAGCACTGCACGCTTCGAGCTTCTGCACAGGAGACATGAAAAGACTTTTTATCAGGTAGAAGAAAATTACAAATTTAGTACTAGTAATGTTGTATGTATACATATTTGTATATAAGTAGGCATTTGGATAGTTATAGTGTTTCATATTAATATTCAGGCATTATTGTATCTTATTTTAAAAAAACTGTATATTCAATAAATAAGATATATATTTTTACCAATTACAATACTTGCTTTAGCGTATTAAAAATGATCGAGTATTTAACATTATTATAAACAAATATATACAACAAAGACTACTAAAATTTCCAAAAAACGATGAGAGTAATCAAAATCATCTAGCTTATAATTTAACGCTCGTGTTCTAATATATTAATATAATATATATCTAGCGTATATGTTCAGTTTCACATAAGCGAAAATTATGCCAATATCACGCAAAGTGATATTAACTATAAGTCGTTGCTTGCAGGATGATGCAATTGTTTGTAGTGCTCAAAGGCACAAAAGCATCTGTATGAGGAGGATTCGTGGTTTAAGCCAAACAGTTCAGAGCAACTAGTCCAGTGTATAATACAAATATATAAGCTTAGTGCTTCTACGAATTGCAGACATCGTGGTGATCATATAATGGTGAACAACGAAATCTTCGATTCAATGCAGAAACAGGCGATGGGTATTCTGATTATCATCATGTCCCTTGTGTAAATTACATTTTTATGAAGAAAAGCAACAATGAATTATTACTTTCGCTGAACTGAATATTAAATGCGTTATATAATTCTTATAAAATGTATATTAACTAACCAACTTCGCCTTTGATATTCAATTCTCAAGAAATAAATGACTTACTTCTATAAATGCAGTCGTCGCAAAAAAAAATAAAAATAACGATAAATTCTAAAATAAATTTAAAAAACAGTATCTGAAACATTTCTGTACTTTTCAATTTACGGAGTTGATGAATGTGGCTTCTGAATGGCTCATATATCACTCGATTTTTCAGAACTCATAAAATTTTTATGACTGGAAAAAAGTCCGAAAATTTAATTACAAAATAAGCAATAATAATTTGGTAAGGTATCTCCATCTACTTGGAGCTAGAAACTAAACCAAAATTAATATTTGTAAAAATCATCTTATTAATCCATCAGAAGTATGTCGTTCGATTTCTTGAAAAATTACACGTCAATTATGTACTTGGATAATGAAGTTGAGAAATTTACAAAATTTTGATAAGATAAATTTGATTTGGAGACGCTCGCACTATAATGACACAAAAAGAAACGTAATCATAGAACAATAAACGTAACATAGAAGGTAGTGGAAAGAAAATGGGAAGGTTGAAAAGTGTTTCGATTGTCTAGGGTGAAGCGAGTAGATCGATAGGCAAAAAAAAAACCGGGATAGTTTTCAGAAGCAATGGAAGCAACGAGGAAGTTTCGCGGTCGGCTCCGGGTCTCGGCTCGTTTCCATATCGAGCGACATTCGAGAGGATAGCGGCGCGGTATCGTAACTCAATTTTCTCTGCTTCGCCTCTGACGACGAAGGGAAGGAAAGTTCCTCTGACGTCAATGATAGAGACCAAATGTCGTTGGTGGAACCGATCGATCGTTCATTGAGGCCGATAACATTCTCTGCTCTTTCCTTTTCCCTTTTTTACTCAATCTTTTTCATTTTTTCTTCTGCTTCGAACGATATCCCAGTGTTCCCACACAGGAAGTCCATTAGTCTGGAGAATCGTCGTCGCTTGTAATTCAATTTTGCCAGACTTGATCGTGGCGAAACACACAAATAGTAACGATATAAGAGGAGGAGGAGGAAGACTGGAATATCAACGAGCGAGGTAAGTTTTCGGTTAGAAGAAAGAAAGAAGCAGCGAAATCACGCGAGAGGGCAACTCATCTTCTACGCCCCTTGTTGTGGGAATGCTCCTTGCCTTTCTATCTACTCAATTAATTCGGCTCTTAGTCAGCGGACGTGAAAGATGCCGGTCGTTAGAAAATGGAAAACTCAATTATTCCGGCCAGACCCTACGCCTTGTGTACTGGTACCAAGCCCCTATCGAAACTCTCCCAACGACTTTCTCGTTACAACGCAATCGACTATCCGGCCGCGAGTTTTCCTTCGTTAGTCAAACGTTAATAGCTGTAAAAACCATTACCGTGTACATCCGCTACCGCGACTCGCTCTTCACGGAGCCATTGAATGGGACCGTAATGTACAGTCGTATCTAACGAAAGTCTAGGGAATAGCACGGAATAAGCACGGAGAGGAAAAGAGAGAAAGTTTGAAGATGAAAAAGAAGGGAAGTAGGAGACGTTTGATGGCGCGAGTTGCCTGCTTCATTGATTCTAGCCTCTTGCCCAACCCTGTGCCCTTTCTCTAATGGTTAAACGGATAAATACACCGGGCGAAAATTGAAAATCGCCGAACTTTGAAGGAAGGAGATAGCATCGTTGCTCGAACCATCGTTGATTTACGTGAACTTCCAAAGAAAGAGAAATTACGTGACGATTCAAAAGAGGAAAGATTGGTGGATGAAGAGATAGAGGAAGAAGGAAAGTCGGCAGTGCAGAGGACAGACCTAATGTTCGAGTGGAACGAGGTATATTACAAGCTCAAGAAGCGAATCAGCCAGCGAGCGTGTGTGTACTACGTTGATGCTCGAGCTCACGTAGAGGCAATCGGTGTACCGTGCTGAAACAGCTATTTTCACGTGGCTACGCCTGATTGGATGAACCATAGTGACATCGAAACGTTTGGACGTCGTCCACTTGGCAACAATGAAGGATCATAACAATTTTACTTCGCGATTAAAAAGGGTATCCTTCTACCTCTTCCTTGACCGCCCATGCGAGGAAGAATCATGTCATCGATCTTTTGCTTTAGCGGTGCAGACTTCGATAGCTGAGCAAAGGTGAAGTACATTGCCGATCAAAAGTTTTCGTACATCGATGTCGTTACCCGATTTCTACAGACACGCGAAATGGAGCATGGAACATTTGTTCGCTCTAAATAGCACAGTGGTAAAAAGTCGAGAGGGTCGCATATGTTGTAGCGAGATTATTAAATGTAATTGAGTTTTAATGTATCGAATCTATGAATTAGAATAATAGGATTTTTACGTTAGATTATTCGAAAAATTAAATGGCAATGAATGTTAGAGTGGAGTATTATGACATTTACGAGAAACAACAGTTTTTCCATTAAGAAAAATGCTCATTTATTATATGAAAGAAATTTCGAAAAGACTCGCAGTATTTTATGTATAAACTGATTGTTAATTTTAAGTGCTTTACGCTATCTTAATCAATATGTACAAGTTTTAATTAATATATATAATCGCTCGTTAATTAAATTGATCGCCCGTTTTTCAATTAATCGATTAACAAGTTTATGTTTCGATTACCGAATTAGTATACACTATGCACATGAACGACTGATTACGTTTCAGATAGCTATATACTACACGTAATCAACAAACTACAGTCCAAGTACAAAATTGATTTATGGAAACGTATATGGATTCTTTCAGACATACCCATACATAAATACCTATATAGTTATATGATATAATATAAACTTATATTATTAAATATATTATATAAACTGATCGTTTCTAACGATATTTTGTGAATAAAATATCAACACTTATCACTATCACTCCCCCATACATTTTTCTACTCATGACTGAAATAGCCAACTGTTCCAGCAGGTAGCCAGTAAAAAAATCGCAAAGCGACCAGTTAATTCGACCGCGCAGCTGGCAACGAACGGGCCCACATAAATATCTCTTCGCGTGGGATTTCATTTAACCGCTGAGATATTGTTTTAAAGATGGACACGCTGGTATGCCGTGATTTGTCATTTCTTGGAAAAATGCCTGGCACACGACGTCGTATGCAGCTCGTATCTAAGACAATTTGCCAATTTGATGCGTCGTCGTGAATATTAGTCTTTAGATACTCTCGTGCCTCACTCGCAAATCTTCCCCTCTGGTTCCATCGTCCCATTCTCTCGTTTCTTCCTTGTCTCTTTCTGTCCCCTGCTGGCTGCCTGCACGGCTGCTGACCCGTGTGGTTTCTCGCCTTAAAGATTTATTTGCTTTATAAATGAAATCCGTTGTCCAACCCGCGCGCCGCACGGTCACGCTTGGTGATTCATGGCGTATCGCTTCGAGTGGCCCGTACACTTTCATGGTATACAGTTTTCGAGGCTGCGGATAATAGCCAGAGTGATACCGCTCTCCTCTTCCTACGGTTTGTAGCCATTTGAAAATCGAACTTGGACGGAAACGCGGAGAAATGCCGGAACTATCGGCGAACACGTTCGGTCGTCTACTGTACTAACGAATAGAGAAATTTAATGTTCTACGTAGAAAGGAAACACAGACTTGGTGATCTACGACCTATGCAGTCGTAGTGTCGATATATCGAACCAGCTACTGTATTAATAGGAACATGTTGTATGATATATGGTCTACTTCGAGTTTTACGAGTTTTACGAGTTTTACGATTTAAAGGTCTCTGGTTAAAGAGCCAGTGTATTCGTTTCCTATTAAGTATTTGAAACTTCAAGGTTTATTTCAGCTGCACAAATATCTGAAATATTTGTATTGGCCAAAAGCACGTAACTAGAGTAGAGTATCATATTTGTATGGATAACGAATACATGCATATTTTGAACAGTGTTTTAAATTTCGACAGTATTTTTCCGCCGGTGAAAAAATAAAACGACGCTATTGTTGAAGTAAAATATTTTTAATAGAGTTTGCAAAACTCTTTGCGAGAATAAATTCATGTAGGGAAATTTTAAATTGACTCTAAAACGATGCGTAATTTATCCTAATCTTCTTTGAGAGAACATAGTCAGCAGATTTACGGGCTTTATTAGATGCGCGTCTAACTTAATCTCTTCGTGTGTCGACATCTTTGTGATTCTTTGTGAAACATGTAAGCAATCCTGCAATTTGAGAAAGCGTCACTCATGAAACTTCCACTCATGAAAATTGCATTCTGCAATCTCTGTTATATTTCTCTGCAAAATGTTCTGTTGTTTATACCATGTAATTCTTCTTCTTGCATGTTCTTAAAATTCAATATTAAATTGGAGTTGATAAACATTGGGAGAATAAGAACTTTCTGTAAATGTATGAAAGTTACAAGAAATATTTGCACGTACCCTTATTTTTCAATAAGGTATTTTTTCTTATCTGACTCTACATTCCATTTTCATGGAAATCAAATTTTGTAGCCATATAAAAATACTACCGAATGATACAAGTTGTAATATATCTGGATCTAATTAATTAGTAATGATGTTCAAATATCTTTTCCACTGTATTTCCTCCCAATTCGGAGCGCATATTTTTACTACAAATTTACAGTGATAGATGTAGAGAGAAGACCAATATTTATAAGCAATTTCATTTTGACATAAATTGAAAGACACACAAGTGTCACATGACTATGGATATGCTAATCCCATGCTGCGAAATACATAAATTTATTAGCCAATACCTGTACCGGCAGTGTGTTGTCATAGTAATTCCGGGCATATTGCGTTGTTACAAAGTGTGACACCTTGTATAGTCACTGAGCTCATCAACGATGTGAACAACATGTTAGTAGGATAAGCGATGAACGTCAGTCATTGGTGTTGTATCTAGCATCGACCGGTTAACACCAACTGTCGATATCTGTCAATCGTTCATCTCTTACGGACACCTGACCATGTAAACCACTTCGACTGACATGTAATTTCTTCCGTCTGTCAGGTGACGGCTCTATTTTCCTTTGTACAGATAGTTACGATACACATGGACACTGATGTATGAATGGCAACCCTCAAGTCTACGACACTCATGGTCATGTACGATTTTAATGTGAACTGGTCCCTTGTTTAATGTTTTATTAACACGGTTGACTTGTACCTTTTGCACACAATTTATAATGCTTTAGGGATACTAACTATAAGAATTATTTTTTATTGTTTCCTTTCTTGTTAAATATAATTTAATTCTACTAATTTTGTGTTCTACGCTTGGAATTAATTTACTTACAACCAGTGAAACATTAGAACAATATTACATTTATCTTAGTAATACTGATAGTTATTCAATTGTATAAATTAATCATTTTGTGACTGAAGCCGAACGTCTAATATATAATTCGTATCTAAAACTATTTTCGTGCAATTTTGTTGCTTTGATAAATCTATTGCAATAATAATACATTGCACATTCTCTAAATATTTTTTTTCAGTTCTTATCTTAGTGCAATTTACCATGTAAATATAAAATTAGTTAAATGGATCGATTAAAGTCAAAGTATTTAGTGAAATATGAAAGACTGAGATTGAGTAAATGTTACCTAGAGTATATCTAGGCTATATAAATGACATGGTAAAATGCAGATTCGGCTTGGTGAAGTAATTTACATCGAGGTTAGATCTGGATCAAGAGTACCTCAGACTAAAGGGCTGCATCTCGGGCTAAGACTGGATTAGGTCCAACATTACGTTAAGTTTATTTTTAAAGCGGATATTTATCGTAAGATTCTGTTTTTCATTTTTCAAGTGTATAGTTTCGTTCTTCCTCTCTCTCACTTTCTTATTTTCCGAAGTCCTGCTACATATTATTTAGCTAAAAATTATAAAATATGGCCAATATGGTGTACCGAAATTTCTTCTCGAAAACTTATTTATCTTATTTTATTATTATCTGATCTATTTTCTAAATGAAATTTGTTTCACCAGTGCTAACCTTTACTCAACTATTGGATAGCAATTGAAGGAGCCGCTGCAAGAAAGAAGCAACTCCACTTTCTACTAATTTAAATAAACTAACGAAAACCAACTTAGAATTATTCCAAATGAAACCACATTTGTAAACGTGTTATTAATTCATTGTCAATTAATAGTCGCAGTAATAAACTTTTACACTTCTAAATCTAAAAACTATACTTCTTTTTTCTTCCAATAAATAAAATTGAAATATTAAAATTGCCTCGTAATTCAGCAAGTCCTTTAATATAAAAAGTTACCTTTATTCCGCCTCAGTCACAACCTGATCCATTTCAAGCTTTACAATAGCATGATTAACGTTGTTTAAACGTCGATAATCTATCTGGATATCTGACACACGGTCGAAATTTACTCCGGTTCTCTTTCAAGTTGGCGAAAAAAGTTTTATGACTAATATGCGATAATGTGCCATCCAATACATATATATTTTCCCGAAGTCTGATAGAATTGGAGACCCGTCAATACCAGCCGCCGCAGATGCCGAGTTGCCTTCATCCACCCTTGCAACCCCCTTCGCAAGCCAGCATTTCCTCCCTCCGTCGGTAGACCGACTAAACTTTCCTCCTTAGTTAAAGTATCAATATTTTTCGATGGCGCAGCTCTCCCTTATACCTGAGATGTTAGTTTACCGAACGCTATTGATTTTCTTCATTTGTGTTTCCCCTCACCACCGTCTCCTTTACAATATTCCGAATAAATCTACTCGAAGTGGATACGTATCGTGTTTGGAAAAATAAAAATGGCAAGGCGAAGAGGTAAACAGAAATATCGTAATGCATCGAGTGGGAAGCTGGCCTAACTTTCCATCGCGTGTTTGTATAATCGGTCCATTTTTCGTGGAAGGACAACCCCGCGACGCGACACTTTCAATCGCTTGAATCTTTTCTTGCTGGAGTATGGGAGTGCGTAAAAAGTACGTATCACGCGCTCCACGAGAGTTTGGAAGGAGATATTTTTGAATAGCACGGCTTGAGATTTATTTTTTTTTTGTCGCGGCAGAGTTTTCAGTCGAGTTTTTCTTGTTGGATGGTTGGTTCTCGAGATGGAATATTTCAAAGTTTAGGGCGATTATGATGGTCGTATAAAAGAAAGGAGATAGAATGAGAGTGATGCGCTTTGTGTGTAACATCGCCATAAAATGGTACAGAATAAAATTTCGTTTTCCATATAATAAATGTCTGATGGGGGGAGACGTTCGTAGACGAATGAGATATTAAAATATTTTTCGACATGTGAAAAATATTTCGATGACAAGGTAAATTAAAAAATTGAATATTAGCTAGGAACAATGCATTTTAAATTTATTTTAGTCAGCATTTCCTTTGATGATTGTAATTATTCCATTGATATCAAATAAATTTCTTAAATAAAGTTTAGCGATTCAGGAAATGTTAGGTACAGACAATAGTTTTATAGAATTTATTGTTATAGTACAGGCATAATTATTGAAAACGATTCTTTAAAAAATGACAAACTTACCAATGTATTTAAAATACCAATTAAGTAAAACATATTTACATTTATAGCTTGCTATAATGAACGATTGAATGAATGAATGAATTAAAGAAGGTTGAAAAATGATGCCAGTGTATCTTTTTAAAAAAAAACGAGGTGAGTACAGAAAATGATACGTCTCTATTTATTTAGAATTTATAAATACTTACAGTAATACGTTCTCCTTAATGTTTGGTAACATACTGATTTTTTTTAGATGACTGGTTTTTAAAATTTAGATATACTTATTGTTTCTTCAAATAGAAGATTTTCTAACTTGTACAATTTTTTTTCTGAATTCTCAATTGTTCGATACCACTTTCTATTTTTACTTCGCCATTCAAATATAGTGGGTGTTGAAATGTTTCTATTGTTAAGATTAAATTGAATCGCCGACTGTAATTTCTAAGATAAATTAACATTCTATTGTCAAGATATTTTGAAAAATTACAAACTCTACGAGTAAAGAAATTGGAAATTGCAGGAAATACTATTTCAAAATTGGATTATTCATGTCGGTTAGATTCGATAATGAAAAAATATTGACAAAGATCCATAAATCCTTCGAATTCTAATTAAAATGCCTAATATTCTTTTACAATAAAAAGGGAAGCAAAAAGTATGAAAGTAATGGTGAACAGAAGTTCGTAATCTAAAAAATAGGATATGTAACGCCTCATAAACTTAATTGAAGCGTAGTGTTCTTAACGTTCTGCTCGATAAACTCAGAGTGGCATTGGGTCCATTTAAAAAAGTGTATGACTTCTAAAAAAAATCAATTTTACCAACCAGCAATTCGCCTATGAACAATTTCTTTTACAGAGTAAATGATAAGTACGCGTCTCTTAACGCTGTCTTCAGATTAATAACATTAATAACTTAACGCTTCTTTTTGCTCTATGCAAATCAGACATTCAAGGATAGTAATTGTCTAATTTAAAATTTCGATGTAAAATTCGGATTTACGTGTGATGTTTGCCATATTCGATATGTTTCAAGTAGAAACTTTTCTAGCGAAATTAAAGATACGAATGACTTCGTAATGTTATGAAAGTGGAGTCTATAATTTATAACCAGTAACATGTCAATCCACTAATATTAATAGATGATAAATTATTGTTTAAGGAGCTGAGAACGTTTCTTTTAAAAAATTGAACAATTTAGTACGACGTTTCAAAATTTCAAAAAGAAATTCGGAAACGACGGGGAAAGAGAACATGACAATTTCCAGTGAGTAAATCGCTGGCAAAACAGGCCGGAAGAGAAGTTCGTTGGTCGCGTGGTATTCGTTGGAAGTAAACCAATTAATTGGTGGCAACTTCCGTGGAAAATCAGAAACTTAAGTTGCGCTGTTTCTCCGATGCTTCTTCTGCCAAATTGTGGGACCCTTCGTCTCTGTTCTCTTCTTGAACTGTCAACGAAGAAACAAAAATACCTTTTCGAGCGCGGATGATGCTGGAAGAGAAGCGAAAATAAGGTCGGCAGAGAAAGAGAAACAAAAAAGAAAGAGATAGACTGGGAGAAGGAAAGAAAGGAAAGAAAGAAAGAAAGAGGAGAGTGGAATGGGGGGATCGAAGAGGAAGGGATGGGGAGGCAACACGATTGCCGTCGACATCCGGGCGTCGTCGTTGGGGAAGTCGACGCAGAAGACGCCGGGCGTCGTAGTCGACGACGACGTCGACGACGATTCGAGTGCTGCAAACGAATTACGTTGCGCGGCCGAACAAAAACAACAAATCCGGTAATCTTGTTTCAGAGTCACCGGTGAACTGTCGTAAGGAGAGCAAACGTTCCACTACTTCTAATTAATTTCTGTTTGCCTGGTGGGTAGCCGGGACTAGAGATAGAAAGGCGCGCGTCAGGAAGACAGGGGGTGCGCGGCCGTTAGACGCTGTCGCCATTTCCCTCCCCCTGCATACTTGGTGAAGAGAATTGACGTGACCTCCGGTACGTTTTTACGGACCCTCGTTAAAGCTCTGATGCGAATTATCCGGATAACCTCGTAAGATCCGTGGCACACTGCCGTCGCGCGTGCAGCCAATTCACCACGACGACTTCCACCCGTTTAGGAGACGGCATCATTCTAAATTTTCTGCTACCATAAGCTCTTTTTCTAGTCTTTCATGAAAGGTGCAGACGGTCCAAGTCGAGGGTGTTAGATGAAACCGAGAATTTTTGAAGAATTTTTATCTTATATGCAGATCTATGTTGGCATGTAGGATTATTCTTTGAAATGATATGGATTTATAAACCAAGAAATGATTTCTAACAGTATAACAATTTTTGGGAGATTTGCGAAAATCAAATGGTTTCTGGCTTTCGAAAATTTGTAGCGAAGAGGGCATTTAAAGGCAATGTATCTTCATAAATTGATATTAGTATTAGTATTGATATTATTATATGTAGTATTTTTATATACTACATATAGTATATTATATGTATGTATAGTATTGTACATTAATTGATTGATTTGGATCTTATACTGATTTATCTTTTAGAAGTTAAGTTAATTAAAAATTTTGTTTATGAAATATGAATCGGCGAAACTTTTAAACGAACGGAAAAAATATATTTTGAATTTTTCACGTAAGTGGAGATTTTAACATAAACATTTTTCGGACAATAAAGGCAAGTGGACCATTCCGTATAATCGATGAAAATTACAAAAGCGAACTATTGAATCAGTGAACAGCTTGTTCAAAGCATTGAAAACGTCATATCAATAAAGACTGTTTCACAGGAATACGCTTTCATGAATATGACATTTGATTTTTTCGCATTCGATCGCACACTGTCATCGATGCAAAATACGTCAAGACCCCAACCAATTGTTACTGATATTTTTATTTGCTGTTTAAATGCTGTTATACCATATTTATAAGCTCATATACACGCTAAATAGGAGGAAACAGCATTTCACTAAACTTTTACTGTTATTGTCGATTTTAATGTTAAATTCTTTCGATGCAGCCTCTATATTCTCTAAAGTATTAATAAACACAACAAACACTAACTTTTATATTTCTTTACCCTGTAGTAAGCATTGAATTTTTTTTCAATTTTTCAATATAAATATTGAATATAAATTAAGATAGAATTAATGCCTTGAAAAATAATAAAGTTATAATATAATAAGAACAGTAATAATAAAGTTATAGTATTATGCGGTTAAAGTTAACAGAGGATTATTTTCGAGTCACAATATTTAAATTGAAAGTAACAGGTTTCAGCCAAATAAATAACAGTAATTTATATCTCATAACTTTTCATATGAAACTCTATTTTTGTCTGATTATATACATTAGAGCTTTTACGGTGCTTCTATGCTATTGACCTGGATGTTGAATCATGTCATATTTGTATGTAAAAGCGGTGAATAATCGTCAAAAGAGACATGAATTCAAATGTGCGTTTTTTTTTTGCTATTCTACATTTATAGCATGTACTTCCACAAGCCTGGCAATTTTGGCCTGTTCTTTATGGAACAACTATCTGTCAATCCACAGAGCTCTTCATGTGTCATTCGCGTTCGATAAAACGATTCAAAATTGTTCGATTCAGGCGTTTTATGTTGCAAATTTGAAAAACTACATAGAAAAAGAGTGCAGTGAATAGTAACTATTTAAATATATGTAGATGCCTCTTGAAAAATACGGCAAGTAAAAAAAAGTAAAAAGATTAAGGACAATCAGTTTCAGGTATCTATTTATACAAATATTGGATTTAGTTAATTGCAGACAAATTGCGTTAAATAAAAGATGATTTATACAGCATTTTTTGTCAAAAATTTTACTTTAGGAAGAATTCTAATTAGTTACTTTTTATGTACTCCTGCATAATTCTGGTAGAAATTAACCACTGAGGATAGAATAAGTTTAATAATGTTTAATTCTAAGATGAAATATCCTTTTCACGTAACTTTGCGCAGATTATTTCTTGCATTTATCTGCTTGGACAAATAAATAATACATCAGTTAAAATTTTAATGGTTTAGTTTTCTTTACTAAAATTACCCAAAACAGTAAGCATAGTAAACTATTATAACCAACATCAATTCGAGCTATGCAAGCAGACGAGAACAAAAGAATCTTCCAACTGCAAATAGCAAAAGCGGCCAAAATCCACGACATGTATACAGTTCTTCTTTTCATTTTGGTCTTTGGACTATGTGAAATTCGTTACTTTCTGTAATGATTCAAGACGAGTATACCATGTCACTTTAATAACTTTTCGTCATGGTGTTTTAATTTTGTGTTTACATCCTGTATGTTGGAATATGGAACTCGAACATGGCGCTATCCTTTGAGGAAATATAAGCTTTATGGAATGAAAATACATTACAAGATTGTTTTAATACATAGCAATGATAATGAAAACTATTCACATATAAATATACATTAGTCATATGTAGTCACATATAGTATCGAAATTATAAGTCATATACATTTTTTCATGAAATTTTAATATTGTTTCTGTTCTATTAAGAGTACCAAGTAACATAATATATAGAAATTCTCCGAAATAATACGTTAAAATTTATTATTGAATTATGTTAAAAAATTCTAAAGTTAATCATAAAGGATCCTAGTCGAAATATTTCTTGGATTTCTATCACAACAGCATCTCCACAAGTGCTTTTGTAACCAGGCTACGGATATTTGCGCAAATGTATATTTTTGTAAACGGAGTTACTAAATATCATATTTTCAATGTTTTGCATGTATGCACGCATTTTTGAATTTTTGAATTTCTCACAAACGCATGAACATTTACACACAACTAATAAATAAAATTTATACTTGATTCATTCTTCTTTAAAACGTTTATATCAAAATATACCGGACTGCAATTTAACACGTTCGTCGGATTTCGAACGTGCCACATCAATTTCCCATGTTGCTTGCGATATGTTTGATCCCATCACTAGTAGTCGTAGTCAGAATTTATTGGACGTTCTGCGTAACATATGAATAGCAAACTGCGCGTTGTATCATAGGGTTTCTCTGATAGAACGTTGTCAACAAAATGGAGGATGCAATTCGCGGTTTGGTATCTTTAATTTGTCGAGCGCACGCAGCGCCAACAGCATGCATATGCTTGCAAACCCTATGTTATTCTACAAACGGAAACTCACGATTCACCATATTCCAGCTTGAATAACTACAGCAATGTAAAAATATTTTCGGCTTTTCAGCGAACTTCGTGTGCGTGGTTCGCTTCACGTGTATGTTGCATAGAGAAAACCATTCAATTCTCCAATTTTTACCCGTATTTCTATCATTAATACAATGGAACACATATTTTTCTTCATTATGAAAAGTTTGTTAGTTTTAGATATATTAGTAAAGACTTCCAAAAACAGATTATTCGATACTACTGTGGAAAATTTGATTTAAAAATGTTATACCATGTGAAGTTTTAAGAATGTCTATTAAGAAAATAATGAGGGCTTCCGTGTTGTTTAATTTTTCTTTACTTTATTCAGAAAGAGAAAATTGAATTTACAGTTTACATTTTGTCGTAACAAAAGGTTGAACAATTAATAATTCTCAATTATACTTTTAGCATGCGTACATAATTTATTCGTCTATCCTTCATTTAAAAGGTATGTTCAAAAATATAGAGAAAAAGCTTGCCTGTATTAAAACAATTAACTGAGAATAAATAGCGTAATGCAACTTTCCTATACAATAACGGAATATAGTTTGATAATACTACCGGGAAAGTTTCTACGTTACCACTATGTGGTAATATACTGCTTTATAGCAGCATATTGTGCAGCTACTTATTGCTGGAGTTCACGATTTTCTAGTAAGTGAATTAAATTATTTCAGAGTTGCACATGTGGCATACATTTTTACGTGTTGCCGCACGAATTGTTCTGTTCTTAATTAGTATTTCATTTGGGAAATTAAATTACTAAATTCTATTGTCGTTTGCTCTATTTTCTGTATAGAATGGTAGGTCAACCTCCTACACAGATATAAACGAAGTAATACGTGTTCGCAATTAAGCATAACTGTCGATCGTTTGATTTTTCGTTTGAAAGAAGCCAATACTCTCGGCTCCGTGCTCGCAGATTGTCGTCGTTGAATTTTCAAAGGCAATTTACACAGCCGCTGGAAATCTCCAGGATTCACGAGCAAATTTGTGGAAGGATATTACGCGCCGCCCGATAAGAAAGTTCAATAGGAACGATGAAACCTCCTGGAACATTGTTAACCTTCATTGTTTTTTCAGCACGTCGCCGAAGAATCGTTTGGGGACACTTTATGGAATTTTAAACGAACCAGATAGGAGTTTCAAGCAGAATGAAACACCAGCGCTAGTAGTGTATACTGGCATTAGTCAGGCATCGATGGCGTTGAATGAGCGGTTCATAACTCAAAATAGAATGGCGACAACAAATCTTCAGTTTTATTTCCTTTTGAATTTTAGTTTGTAATCTAACTTTATTTTGTTTGTAAAGAATGCTAAATCAAGATCACATTTTTATTATTATATTACTATCCTACAACTAGATTATCCTTTGTAAAAAATTCTTATCCTTCTGAAATGACAAAATCATCAAAAACTTATGTCAAGCATTTTACCACTCTCAACATATTTCTGTCAAAAGGTAATCGAATAAAAGTAATTGAAAATCGTGTTAAAGCGAAATATTTTGAAAGACAAGTAAGATTACGCAAATATGTACAGGCTATATATTATAAATATGGACGAGGTTATAAATTATTAAGGTCGCTTGCTGAGACGAGACCGACATTCGCATTATAATAAATGAAATTGTATCTGCTTTTACTCTCCGCATCTTTATGTAGTGCTCGAAGCGCGTTTACCTTCGCTCCGAATACCGCATTTGCAGACATAATGAGATAGTCGTGGCGAAGATACGCTAGTGTACATAACTGCTTTCCCACGGAGAAAGTTGGAGATCTCGTTTGTTCAAGGGCGGGTGACAGGGATTTCGATACGTAGTGATGAACATCGACGATGGCATCAAAAACTTGTATGATAAGAGAGGTATATAGTATACTGCAGTATCGAAAATGATATGTGAACTAGGGAAGGGTGTAATGTCCTATTTATAATCATTTACCAAAAACAAATTAGTATGCTGTGTTCGGGTAATCATGCCTTAGACAATTAATAATCGATATTCACAAAGTGACAAAGCGCCGGTTGCGTCAGCCGGCACAAGGTGTAGTGATGCGCTGACGAGAAATCATGTTGCACGACGGTGTAACAGACGTTTGATGAATAATTAGCCATGGATCTGATTAATAAAGTGGAGAAGCAATTAGTGGTTTTAGAATAAATTGTTGGTGGAACGTAATTTGAATATCATCTATAAAGGGAATGTGTGATATATAGGGGGTTAAACATTTTTGACTTACACTCTCCATTAAGAGGAATAAAAAATGCTTATTGGATATGGTAGATCAATTGTTGTATAAAAATAGCTTTTTTTGAGTAAAATATAGCTTTATATTCGGTAGTATATTAGATCACAGTTGGCATCTAATTAATTTCCGTATTAAAAATGCTTCTATTATTCACATAACTATTACAATTTCGCCCTTCCTTCTTCCAGTTGTGCATTCTGTTATCTAGATTCTTTCTTCACCCTCATCTGTCTGTTATTTCAATTTTCCATCAAGAAACAAATTAAGTTGGTAAAATGAGAGACTGATGAGAGATAAAACCAGAGTCTTGCTACTAGAATCATGTTCTACTTAAATATTACGCAAACATAGGACATTACATTATGAATCGTTGAAAATGTACGTAATATGAAAGTGAAATTTCACTTTTCTACAATTATTATTATTACAATTCATTTTAATCATTTTTTTTACCTTGAGGTTCTTTTTCTTATAACTGTGACACAAAAAATATTAACAGAGTAATATCCTTTGCGATACATGTAATAATAGCGTTAACGACTTCCAACTCCTTCCCGTTGTCACAGACACGTGACTTAGTTTTCTTCGTGTGTAGCACACCTCTCAAACGTATAAATACTTTTAACATATACCTTTCACAACGATTAAAGTCTTACATTGCTTCGAAATTTAAAATTAAAGGTACGAAGGAAGAAAGATAAAAGAACGCGTTTCTTTTTCGCTGTGTTTCCATTTTAATTGAAGAAGTGGAATCGTTTTCAAGAGCTGTCTCATGCAGTGAGACCGATGTCTTATGTATGCTTAATTAACATACATAAGAAAGTAATCTCAGAAGGAGCGTATTGAAAAGAATGTGATATTTTATGCAGACAGACTTGAAGGAACCAATTATGCAATACTTAAATTAAATAAAATTGCATAGAATTCTGTAGTCTTGTAATTCTTGTTGAAAAATCGTCTAAGAATATTTATGACAAAAATTCTACTATAATTCTAATGGCATATATTTGTATGTATATACTGATTAATATTATTCGCTGTATAAATATGATTTAAAAAGTATTTAAATGATATTTAAGCGTTTTATGATCACTAATTTACAATTTAAAATTACTATTTTCATTATTATTATAAAATTTGTTGTTCCTTGGATATATTTTTATACTTGTAATTATTTTTATTAGCCAATCTATAAAAACCAATTTATCGTGTATTATAGACCTTTGAAAAATATATTCTACTAATTTTTATAATCATAATTATTCTTTTATCTTGAAATTTTAATTAAACAATTAGTAATTTAACTGATATCCTATTTTATAGAAACCATCCTAATACATGCGTCATTGCATCATTTGCAATTATTATTCTCTTATCAGATTACAATTTCCAATATAGCGTTCATTATATAATATTCGAAACTCTATTAATCAGTTACATGAAAATATCGAACTACTACGCTGTAACAAACTATTCATTTTCCCCGTGTTTCCGTTAACATGCAACTCGGTGAATGAAGATTGTCAGTTCCATTTCTTGCAGCCGCCAGATACGTTCCTTCGTGGAAGCAAATATTTTTTACCGAATCGTAAAACCGATACACATGTGTAGATCGATAATGAAATTACAGCGTCAGAAGGGAAAGCAATGGAAGAGAAGTTACGCGGGTTATTGCCGTTTAATAGCCGGGCAATTAATTTACACTCGATGGTCGTTAGCCACGTCCTAGGAGGAATATTAACTTCAGACACTCTTGATACATGCACGTCCCGGCAGACATGATGAAAGACGTGCAATCTGCCGCCACATTAATGCTACTGTCAGATGGCCAGGTGCTGCTTGACCCGTGTAAATCGATCTCGGACTAAATTGCATCGTTAGCCACTCCATCGCGCAACTGCGTCCCGCAAAACGGATCATTTCGCTCGATTTATTCACATGATATTATAGTTTAGGCGTTGTCGTGTTGCTATGTGTACGCATAACGAGTAAATCATATGGCAGAATGAAACTCCACTGGAGTCAAATTTTTGTCCTCCTTTTTTTTACTTTCCGAATTTGTATGTAGCGATTAGCTTCCGTTTCGATAAGATCTAAGTGCATTGTATTGGCATTTTGCGATATACCTATATATTTTAATATTGATATTTTTCAGATAGTTTACTGTCTGTAAAAAAATTGTATAACTAAGAGGTGTTTTATTATTAACGAGATTATTATCGTTTGTATGTGGAAATGACTTTGCGTAGGTAATTATGAAATGGATTTGCATGGCCAGCATAATCGATGGGTTCGATAAATGCTCGTCTTTTATAGTCATTGGATAAATTAGCAATTGGTTACCGGCAAAAAAGTTGGCTATTGTGTAATAATAAATGAGTTTTGTTGTCGGTTTAATATTTCTTTAACTATTGAGAGTGTGCATAACCGAAATTTTCTTGATTAAAAGTTAATTACAAAGTAAATTACATTCCATGACGATATTGGATAATTTTTTACAAATTTTTCATATGAAAGTTAAAATTATCCGGTCAGGATTATATACATATAATTAAAAATAATATAAAAATACTAGCAAGTAAGAAATTCTATCAAAATAATTTAACTTAAAATAATTCGAATTATTATAAAAAAACCTACAAGTCTTGTTAAATAGCTTTCCTGTTGTCCTATACGATAAGTGTAAAAACATGCCATAGAAATATATTATTAAATGATATACATTTAAATATTTCTCAATTTCAAGATATAAAAAATTTTTTAACTTCTCAAGTTGAATCATCCCGGTTTTAATCTTTCCTGTTCAAAAATTTGTAAGTCTTTTGTCTCCCAAAGTTTCTCTAAAGTGGAATGAAAAGATTAAAAGATCGCAAACTGGGACTCAACATTCCATGACGTTTACCGCGAAACTTTTGCACGGTTAAAACGGCAGAAGGTAAAACGATACAAACTGTTTGTCCAATACTTTGGTCGAATGGTTTTGCATGTTTTGAACCGGAGATAGGGTTGGGTGTAAAAAAAAAAAAAAAAAAAAAGGAGAGAAAGAATCGACCAGCAGAAAATTAGTAGCCATTCAAGCTGAGTTGGCACGTCGTCCTCTCCGAGGCAATCGAAACGAATTATCGCGTGAACTTCCAATTGGAAATTCAAACCGGTACTCAAGCAGGTTTTAACTTCCGTATTCTGTTCTGTAGATTTCCTATCACGTAAGCTGGACGTAATTGAAAGGTTAAATGTACTGTCTGCAAAAGCAAGAGCGAAACCATTTGTGATACTTTTGACTTACCCTGCTTTACTCTTCGATTATAAAGTTGTATAAATGCTTTTAAGATCTTCCAAATTGATCGAGATCTAATTGTTTCTTATTTACCGCGTGTTATGTACTTCGAAAGTTTCATATCCTCGTTCGTTCCTTTTATCAGTCGTGTTCATATCTTCTTCCTATATTTCATTTCTTTTAATTTGGAATATTTTATTGAACAGATGCTTCAATTTGTTTAAATTGTAGTTTATGTAAAAGTTAATAAATATTAAATGGAAGTATCTTCTTCTTTCTTCGCATAGAAATTAATTAATAAAAAGTAGATGATAAATGCAATTTATATTTTTATTTGTGTTTAATTTTAAGATATTTACTATGTACGATACTCATTACCATATACTAGTACGATAATTTATTAAATATTATAAAATTTGGTATTGAAATATTTAATTAGATTGGTTCTTTTTCGATAATTCCTTTCTTATTTGTTCTTCTTAAACTTAAACTATTCTAGGATCAAAGCTTTTAAAAATAGAAGAAGAATATTTCTTTCTAATTCAAGAACATACTTGGAACCTTGACTCCTTCGAAGATTACACGATTTTATTTTACAGTTATTGTATAATGATACAAGAACTGGACGTATTCTTGTAGAAAAATGTAGAAAATTTGTTTAATTATAACAATTGTAAATATTCGAAGCAGAAAGGAAAGACTAGATCAACCGGAAGAACCAACTTATACGTTTTGAATTTGTCGAACATGCGAATGAAATTTTACGACGAAAGATAACAATGTATTCTTCTCAAGAAATTTATAGACGATCTTGTTCTTGACCCGTAGGTCGTTCAAAATTATTCATATACGGCGGAAAGAGTTCCGCTCGAAACTGTCATTGCTCTTACAATACACTCTGCGACGTACTTTGCCGTAAAATATTTTCGATATCGAGGGTGAGTCACCCTTCACGTTACTTGGTACTCGCACAAATGTTATTTCGAAACATCGACATTCAATGTGGATAAATTGAATCACGGACCTGCGACTTTATTCCTGCACTTTTACGTTACTCCGATCCGACGTTTTGCTCCTCGAATATCGAATAGCACCGAGCTTCTCTTGTATGCCACTGACGAGAGGTTCCGATTGCGGTATTCTCAATTAAATTGATAGTGCTCTACGTTCTATCGAAACTTGATATCCTTTTTTTTTATCATAGGTCGAAAATATGGTCCATCTTTCGAAACTTGGGATACATATAGAAAATTTAGAGCTGAGATTCCGCTATGACATTTTTTTATTTGTAAGCGTACGATAAATATATATAATATACCTAATAAATATTTAAAATATTGAATGTACCGATCTTCATATTACTTGTCTTTTCATATTACTTTATTTTCATTAGTTTCCTATCAATTTCTACTTTTAATATCACGTATGGTAAACATGTATGATATTGTAAGTACACACGCATTAGAGTCTCTTATGTCGTAATAGGCTCATAATCGAAAATATTTCATAATCCTGGAGGCATTGGTATTTGGATATTGATATTCATTTGATCATATCTACTAACACTTTTCTACTCTGTTTCGATGGGTATTACATGTTCCTAGATTTTGAAACATGTTGCGTAAAGAGAAAGTCAGCGAAAAAGAATGATTTGTTAAACGAAAAGCAATTCACTGTGCTGGTATTTCTACACAGTCCTCATGGTTATTCGATGTCCTAGCCTTCCCCTATTCCCTCTCCTCTTCATATATCATTCTCGGTTTCTCCTGGATGCTCTTTTTCCGTCACATTCTACTCTCATCTTTGCAATACCTGTCGGTTCGTTACACGTTAGTGCTGACAACACTTTGTCATCCTGCAATTATTTCGCAAATCTCTACCCTATCCCCAGCTCTACCCATCGCCATCACCCATTCATCCCCCACTCTCGTATTTTAAACCCCTTCTCGCTATTTTCAACTATCACACAGGCTTCTATAAAATATACGTTTGTAGGCGGACCTAGAACGGTTACGGTGGCCGGTTATTTATTTTTCCAGTAACTGTAATTTTTCAAACACGTACCGGCCGCCGGATAAATGTGCCAGACTGTTTTTGACGCGCATGAAAAATACGATGTCGGCCTGTACGGCATTTCTCGAGATCTCACCCAGGCTAAGAAGAAGTATCATGATAAACTTCTTCGCAAGGTTATGGTTACAGTCAATATTTTCTGATGAACTAACATTGTGACACGAGGTATGATTACGATGCGTGTTCTATCGAATGAAATGTATGCACTAATAAGAACCTGTACAGTGGCAGACAGAAGGAAGTCGAGTTAAAATCGTACGTTGTGGATTTTAGGGTGTTTTGTACTAACAATTCTATACCATGTTTATGACAGTCATCTATTGTATGGTATATTATATTTATTGATTGCTCTTATTAAATACAAGATCCATTTTGTAAAAGTACGGTGTTTATACTTTTTATTTCATAATCTTTCTTTTGTTGGTTACTGTATATGAGTTCACTGTTACATTATACATCGTTGCGTCTAACACTGATTGAGGCTTCCAGATGTAAGCCGTATTCAACAAGAAGAGATTCCTCGACGTTTCGCCAACATTACAGTTACCTTTATCAGCGATCGAGAGACGTATTGATACTTATTAGGTTTCAAACAGTGTCAGTGTGATAACTAAACTGTGGATTTTTTATACAAATTTATAATTTTGAGAATGTAATTAAAGACGTAGAACCTAAGAAATTGTTTTACTTATCAAGTATTATAAATAGCACTATACTTTGAATATTTTCTATATCTTCTCACATTACATGCGTTCTGTGCAATTTTGCAGTTTCAAATTTTAAATGCACAAAAATCCGCACGAAAACATCCAGATTTCTGCATATATGTGTTCATCAGAACGACGTATGTGTCTGCCATAACAGTACCCTGACATGACCAAATGATTTTTCCCCATTATCAGTAAGAAGTAGCTTTTTTTTACTATTTCAGAGTTTACAATCCGTTCTCGAATCTCGACGATGGGACCAAGTTCTGTGACTGCATTCAAGCCGCAAATATCGGCCAATTTGGTGCCATTCTCTCGTCAGAATCTTGTTAGCGAACTGCTCTTTGAGTACCGTTACCGAGCAAGGTATCTGAATCTGTAATGATTAGATACGAAGCACCGGTTACCGAGTGGCTTACGAGTTCAGTGAGCATTGAATCTCTAGAACCATCGTTCGAATTTTATTACAACGAAGCCAGGGATTGTACAGGTAAGTTGTAATTGGATGATGGATAACAATCTGTTAGTTGCTTATGAGTTGTCTGAATCAGAGGATCGATGTTAATGAAGAATTGACATTGATTTATATTATATGTTATGGAATTGATAGTTTTACGAATGTGTACAATGTATATATATTGCCGCTTATAAGCTTGTTTGTTTGGTTTTTATATTAATCATCTAACATTTTCAACGCCCTTATTGTAAGTCTGAACATGGTCGGAATATTTGCTAAATTTATATCGCTCTAAATCCTACTTTCAAACGCTATTTCTCTATCCATGCACTCGCGGGGATATATTTCGAACCACGTAATTATCGAAATTATGGCGAAAAATGACATAGTCCCTATGTCACATGCTCACACTGCTCTTCCGTTCTGGAATAGAAAGTAATAAACGGCAACAATGAAATCCTATCTTCGTCGAATGACAAAAAACGTCAGCGACAGGGGTCGGGGCTTACACCTTCCTGTTCCCACCTGCAAAGTTTTCAAAGGCATCACTGAAATCCCTGCGAATCCCATCTCTCCGTTTTCTACCTCAAAAATCTCTCTTTTGTCCTCTTCTTTCGTCTCCTGCTACAATCGAAGCGAAATCGACGCGATAACGCATTACGAGCCAACGTCGCGTTAACGCATTTCATCTTCGAGTTTCCGGAGTCTCAGATTCTCAAATTTTCAAGTTTTTAGATTTTCAGGCTCTCGGATCTTCGCATCATCAGGCTTTTAAATTTCAAAGCTTTTAGATTTTCAAGCTTTCGGATCCTCAAATCTTTAGAATTTCAAATTATCAAACTTCTGAATGTTCGTATTATGAAATTTTCTTTTGCGCGTTTACGTATTTCTTACGCATTATTCCACAGTTTGGTCCTTAATGAGTGAACGTCATTATAAAATATAAAAGACTTCGTTTCTGGAATTATTAAAGTGGAACCAGATGGACAGGGTACACGTATATCTCCACGGGGTGATCGTGAAAGATCGATAGATAAATCGGTGCGCTAGTTGCGGGGTACACGTAGCTGCGGGAAACTTCGAAATTGGCTAAAGTCGAATTTTACGATTTTATAGGAAACGCATATGTCCGGGTTTCGAGGGCAACGTTCCCCGATTTTCCTTACACTCCGTTTGAGATATGGATTCTTCGGGGAACAACGCAATTATCGGAATGGTTTAAAAAGCTTGCGATTTTACTCTCGCCCCAGTGCCAAATTACTGGCCCTATAAAGCATGGAAATTCAAAGATCGCATAAGTTTGCTTGAAGTTATGTCGCAATCGATTTAGAAGTATTTGGAAAGTAAAACGTTGGAAATGTAAATTTTCTTTCTGGGATAGATGCAAACTTATACCGTTCAAACGATTACGATTGTTTTTGATAGGCTGCAACTGTATTATAAAGTATTATAAAATATTGTAAAATAAAAAGATTATATATTGTTATTATTATTATAATATTCAGATGACCCGTGCTAAGGACCATATACTAAAAAATGGAAACTGATAATTAGAAAAATGTTCAACCCATTAGATCTGTTTGTTGGTTGTTCAAAGACTGACAAAAAATATCTTTCGATATTTTATATATTTTTGAACATTGTACGCATTCTATAAGTTTTTCATAAATATATAAACAGCCGCTCTCTGTTAATTCAATAGAAAAATCGAGAAAAATTAGTTGCGTGAAAATAGTCGACAAAATTCGAAGAAAGGTATCTAAAGCTGTAGGAAATAAGCTCGTGGAAAAGAATTCGGAATATGATACAATATTGCGCGAAATATAAACGATAGTATAAAACGTAGTGAGAAAATCCGTTTTGATAGAAAGTATCACTTGAAGGAATTATTAAAATGGACAGGAGAACGGATATAGGAAGACGTTCGACTTGTATACCTTAAGGAGAGGGTGAGCACTGATACGTGGCTGTACACGTGGCGATATATCTCGAGATTACGAGAATACATCGACGACAACATGGACGACAGGCAGATATATTGAAATATGTCGAAGCTGGTAAATCGAAACACAGCGTTGAAGATAAATTTTCAATAATGTCGCCTTAAGGAAGTATGCGTAGATAACGTTTGAAGTTCGATAAAAGCTAGGATCAGTTCGGTTGACAGAATGAGATTAAAAGAACTTCATTCCGAACTATGTATTATGAACAAAACGGGTGATATTTTCACACATCGTGTTTCAGTCCTTTATGACACAACCTAAGATATATCGTCAAATATAGTACTGTATGTTTCATATCTTTCTTTAAGACGATCATGGATGAAGTTTCATTTTATGTGAATCTTTTTAAATACTATTGTCCTGATATAATATCATCGCAAACTAATTGTTTCAGTCAATTTATAATAGAAATATTGCTAAAAAATATATTTTGGAAAAATATTATATTTTTGACTTACTTTTATTATGTTCAACGCGAAGAAGAAGAACGAAAAGAAATAAAATGAGAAATTTGGGAAACATTTGGGATTAAAACTTCGAGAAATTTTGCAATTAGTACAATTGGTAAACGTTAAACAGTAGATATTTGAACTTTCATAGTTCCAAATACATTTCAACTTTGAACAAATATCCTATTTAATTCCTGTAATAATCTTCAACTATCGAAATAATTAATCACATTAAAGTACGTTGAATTATTGCTATTAAACGAAACAGTTGTTAAACTTACTTTCCCATTACTAATTCCAAATTACATTTCGTAGATTAATAGCGTTATTATTTTCAAGTTAGACCTGCTCTGATAATGGCGCGTAAATTATATCAAAAACTTTAGAGGGATATATTCTTTTTCCCTATTTGAGAATGGAATTTATCAAATCTTGACACGCAATTCAGCCAGACAAATCGATCTATCAGCGAATGCGGTGGTGAAATAACGATGACTCTCGAATTTATGAAGCTCTAGCTGTTGATTTTGCTTACATGGAGTTCAGATTGGCGGATAGTCAGAAATAATGGAAATGCTTTTTAGTGGACGCGCCAATAAAAACGTCGTATACATATGGCGGCCAAGATTATTTTTCGTGGCGATCCGCCACGAATACGCGGAAGATAATATTTATCGTGGAAAACGATGTAAGCTGATGGACTTTGCAAAAAGAACCGAGGGTAGGAAAAAGAAAGTTACATTTACAAGGAAACAAAAACATGGTTACACGCCAACATGGAAACTACACTCGTTCGAATTATGACGTTCGTATGTTTAGGGTAATAACAGATAGCCTCTCCTTATATTTTTTCAACCTTTACATTTAAAGTTCTTCCGTAAAGTGAAATTTCCATAAAAAAGAGATCATGTCTCCGGGTTTTAAAGGCGGCCCGTGTTATTTTACACTTTACGCGGTACTGTTTTACTCATTTCAAAATTTGCATTTGCTGACTTTATTCTCGCCTCGGCTATGAACGATAAATATGAACGTTAATGTGGCAAGATGAAAGTGGATACGCTCTTTCATGGGCCAAGTTTCTCTTGTACCGTCCGTTGTTTGTTAAACGTTTTTACCTAAAATTCTGTTTTACAAAAAGAAATTACTTTTTTTTATTTTCAGAAAAGAAAAAAGAATATTAATCGAAAATTTTAATTTGCTAAGTAATTTATTGTTTAATTATTACGTACGTTATTGATATTTTGTTCATTATGACATATGGTGTATATTCCATCTGTTTTTGTCTACTTAAATTTTCCATCAATGCACAAAAACCCGCAGTTTAATTATTATACATACGATATTATTATTCAATAAGTTAAATAGATATTTTTACGTACGAAAATAACGTAATGTAACTTTATTAAATTTATATATGAAATGATATGATTGCATTTGATTCTGAATCTTCCCTTGACGAAAATATTATTTCTTTCGTCAAATTTAATCAAAAGTTGTAACTGTAGAAGAGGTATCTTATTAAGAGGCCAGGGTGAGAGAAACATAATCTCTCTCTCTCTCTTGAAGAAGAACTTGCAAAGACCGAATACGAAATATATAACTATGCTTAATAACGTTGAAGCGGACAGTAAAATGAGAGCACGTCTAATTAAACAATTTAAAAATCATGAAACCAAGATTGAATATTTCTGCTGAAATTTCTCGTTAGAAAAAAGAACAATTAAATTTATAAATTTTTATGAACAATATACATTACGTCAATCATGAATCAATAACAAAAAATAATTAAATAAAAAATTATGAAATATAATTAATCACTCGATTATAATATAATATAATTAATCAATCAAACCTAACCCCAATCAAACTATATTGTTTTATTGTATTGATATTACAAGTTTCATTCTTCTTAGAATTAAAAAATGCGACAATACTCGATATTTTCGAGTATTCTTGAGCACTAGGATACTCCTCGACGTTTTCTTTTCTATAATTATAAACTGAACTGATGTTTCATCATGATTGTATTGTATTGTCAATCATTGCTTATTCATGATAACGTACAGATTGTTGCAAACAGTAACCATTCAAGAATTATTTCCTTTAACCAAGCACGTCAGTAAAATAGACACGGATTCTACGTAATTAAATCTAAATTAATCCCACACTATCGCATGCGCACCGTTCAGAATAAACGTTCGACGATCATCGTTTGCAAATTCCATTTATCAGAACCGACAAAACAATTTAAAATACATTCTACAACGATTCCAGGTACCGGCCTCTGAAAGTAAACTGAAATAACAGAAATCATTCTTCGCGTCGCACGTTCAAGGAAATGAAACTTCAACATTTTCTCGCGTCTATTATCATTTAAAGCATATCCGATTCGTATTGGCTGGTTTACAGTGATCATCCGAAAGCGTTCCAGTTCGCAGGTATAATTGTCCGAAGTTTGCTGGGAAGCATCGGACAATCTGAATTTAAGCTTCCCTGATCCCTGTAATAAACTTACGCTCGCATTCGTCGCCGTACACGAGCCGTGCCGAAGGGTTAGAGTATTACCATAAGGGCTGCGCGGGGTATTTGTCTACGATGTGTAAACTCTGGATCGTGGTATGTGCTTGATGATCAACCACCCTTCTGAAAGTCTAATAGGTCGTCGTCGTTGCAGCTAGCTGGTTGCCACTGGCAACCGGATAGACAGGAGCAGAGCGCTGCACAGTTCCTTCATCCTCTGCCTACTCGAATTCAGTCTGCCTTTACTAGCTGCTGAGAATGTTAGCGTGTCTTTGGTTTACCCTAGAATTTCCTTCAAGACTGACAATACAACGTACCTCGTATTATTCACTAGTTACCATGGAATCGAGCATCTTGTTTCTTGTCTCTTCTTTTTCGTAGATCTTTTCACTTAGGCGAAATGTTTCCCTCACTTTCTAACTATACATTTAATGCTGGGTATATACGTGTACACCATAATGCCGTATACGTAATGTGTACACACATGTGCCCCATAAGATCTTCTTTCTGTTAGTCTGGATATGGTTTAAGTGGTTTTTTGTGACCAATGTTAGCTGCTTAAGAAATGAGATTTCGAATGTTTAATTGTTTCACACTACATTATACTGGTAAAAGGCGATTAAACCTCTCTCGTTATGATACTTTTGTAATGATTTTGCAGCATCGTAAATGTATTACAATGTTTATAAAGGTATCGCGATTGAATATTTGTACGATGAAGCTTTGGAGAAATTCTCAACTTATTTCTGTGAATATTCAAACTTGATTGATCATGTTATAACAATTTTCGGCGTAGATGAAGAAGGATTAAATTTAAATATTGAAAATAATTTGAAAAGTATTGTATCGTAACTAAAGATTGTCATTAACGAAGTAGAAATGGCACTAATTGATAATTTTATTTCGTCTTCTATAAGAGCGGTTTAATAAATCGAGATATGTATAGTTTAAAAAATTTCTGTTATGTAAATTTCCTATAAATTAAAAATATAACTCAACCATATTATTTATCAATATTCCTAATAAGTTAATCTAACAAATTAATAATGCCGTTTAGTGCAAAATTGGTGTAAGTCAAAAAAGGAGATTACTGGATAAAATTGGATTAAAGTAAAAATGTTGTGAGAGATACTAATGAATATAAATTTATACAATGTCTGCACAAAACGGAATGAAGGCTATGCTTTCGATATGCGGTGGTAAACCAAATAGGCAAATAATAGACTTACAAGAGTTGTACATTAAGCGGTTGAAATGTTATTTGTGAAGACATATAAAATTGTGTATTCTCCATCGAAAGAATTTATTATAGAATCTATTTTCAGAAAATATTTCTTACTTTACATAGTAGACACTAGTTGCCGTTAAAATCTTCGTTCTATCTTTCTTAACATTAATATATTACATTTTTAAAAAGGAATTAAGCCTGATTACGAATTACTAACATCGATGGTTCTGCTAACATAGAGATATAAAATTCAGTGCATTTTTATGACTCGTAATAAATGTTTACAGTTATGTTTATATATCGTTTAAACAACTGAAATTGCTAACATTTCCATTGTATATTTCCAAATATTATCGGAACGCATGGAGTATACATGCCATTATGTGTATGTGTTTCATTATTTCTTTTTCACGTGGCGCGTAATTAAGCTACTCAGTCGTTGTATTCTCTGATAAATGAAAGCCATTTCTGCTTGCAGAACTAGCATTATTCAAAGTGCACGTTGTCCCAGACATTCGCCAAACTTCGCAGTGTGTTCACGTTTTAAATATTGTTCGCTGTGTTTAAAATACATTCCACATATTTTCACCCCCTCGGAAACATACAATATCTTTCATAAATTAAACTTTATGATTATACATACATATTCATAAATATTTATATATGTTCATAAAGTTAATACGTATATATACATATGTACGTATTAACCATACTCCGATTTATAAAATCGCAATCGAATTGAAAGCAAAGTTACATAAAAATTTATAAGCACTTAATTATGATAATCAATTCAATCTAATATATTGTTATGTATTGTAATGTATACACATACAAATTTTCTATGATAAGTATTCAAATATTTTCACGCGTATGTTTGTACGTGTCTGCCTTCTAACAATTTACAATATTTTAACTTCAGTGAAATAAACCATTTCCTTTTTCTTTCAAATATTCCCATCTATTCGGAGCGGCTCAACGTTATCATAACTTACACAGGTTACCTTAAACATCATAGTAAAAAAAACAAGCCAGATAAGAAACCTTGAGATGAACTTTGCAGCCCGTGTTAATAGCTGAAAAGCCACGATACAAGATCGGCAATAAAGCAAACTGTCTGAGAGTACACAAGAAGTAATCCTTTAGAATCCAAACACATTAATCCAAAGCGAAAGAACTACTGTGGGACGAGAATCACACGATCTGTATACCGCAATCTTTCTGCGATATGCCTGAAGGACCTATGATAGAATATTGACATTAAGGTTCCACGGCGAGAGAATATCGGTAATGAAACGAAGAGTTCGTTTGTGTCTTGCTAGTGAAAGGATCATTCATTCGGCGAACATCGGTCAAAGAAAGCAACGCGGTTGGAAATGTACAACGCTAATGAGAAGTTGCACAGTTTTCCGGTAACACGAGCATTCGGGATCGGTTAACCCTAGAAGCATGCCACGGATTGGTGTTGGTCTTCTTTAGCATTGAAACTAAAATAAAGTGCAAACACGACGATATTCAACCGCTCCACTAGGGCACTGTCTTTATGAAAGATTTACTGCGAATTTGTACTGCACTCGTGGCCGCATTAAGTGCGCAAAACATAAAGGCGAATGGTGGCTGAATAGAGAACAAAATGCTACGACGGTTGAATGCGGCTGGATCGTCGAATGCCTAGCTCCTTGACTGATCATGCGACCAAAGAAATAAGGACTTTTGGTTAAAAATTTCAATGGCAATTATATTCTTGTAATTATTAAACCGAACAAAAGGGGAACGGGGGTGTAATCAACCGGTCGCGCAGTTGATGAAACGAGGCAGCAAGAGGAATCGCTCAGAGACTGGCAACGAGATGAGCCAGTTGCCGGATATAATGCTAACAACCGATGAAACGGACCATTATCAGATCGACTTTTTCCACGAAAGAAAAGCGCATCCGTTTCTGTCGCAGATATCTACATGCCGCGACAACTTTGATCACTGCTTCCAGAAAGCGTTCCGTCGATTCTCACAGAATGAGAGACACCTCGTGAAAAACTAGGACGTGAGGTGCAAACAATAACGCTCGTGCAGACTCTGTTCGTGAAATTTAAATTACACGTTCGTGTTTCCACGCGCTGTTCAACGATATTTAGAGTGGCGACGGGGTTAAAGGTGACAATTGTTTGCATCTTGCGTTCGGGTGCTGTCCTTTGACGTTTGTGGATCTTCGATTTTATCTTGTGCATGCTGTTTTCGATTAATGGAACGATATTTCCTCGTGTGTATAAATTGTTACATATAAGAACGTTAATTTCGATATACAGAAGAATATTGAATTTATTCAAGAATAAAATTCAATTTACAAACTTCCTTTTCTTTCGCGTAACTAGAAAAAATTAATTGACTTGGCAATTTTTCCGACGCTTAAATTCCAGTTACAAAATGAAGTCGCTATTTCACTTGATATGTGAAAACGTTTTCATATCCACTCGTTCAATTAGCGGTTTCGTATTTCGCATTTCCGGCTGAAACCCGGCTGCAGAGTATACTGGTAACAGTTTTCCACAGGTAACCATCTGAATGAAATTTTTATTTCAAGTGTTCTTCACCAGTGTTTATTACAAACGCTCATCGAATAGATACGTTTAGCCTTGTTGCAGATCCTCTCTAGTATGAAGAGAGAGATGGAAAAAGGAAAAAAGAATCGTGACTCCGTCCAATACGCTCGAGTAATATACCTATCTGTATAACGTTCCCATTCCTTATTTCTCTCATTTTTTTTTTTTTTCGCTCTCTTTTTACGACTGCTTTTAACGTCGTCCGCTGCTGATTGTACCAGAAATGACGAGAACGTTTAGACTGCAATTATACCGCTTTGTTTCTCAAGCTGAATCGTGCACTCGCGTGTTCTTCCATTCCCGAGAGTTATTTCTGAACTCGATTTACCCGCGGATCTTTACGGAAATATATCTTGGTGAAATTGTTTTTCAAAATGTTTGCTTTAATGCCTCTGCTTTCATGATGCATAAGGTCTTTATGTTTTTTATTGGTTAATACTTCGCCGCTATCGTCGTGTATAGGTAAAAATTTTTTCTCTAAAGAATTATGTTTTATATAATTTTGTTTCGCAATTATCAATTCTATTAAAAAGTAAGAAATTTGCTTTAACTTATACACGTTCAGTGTTGATAAGATCTATGATAAAAATATCATTCCTGATTCCATGATTTCTACCTTATGATTAATAATCAACGACCACGAGAGTCAATAAATAATAATAAGAAAGAACTATAGAATTAAAAGAACAATACAAAATACAAGGTGTTATTGGTTATATCGTGTTAAATATTCTTATAATATTAAGTGATGGAATACTACAGTGTAATATTAAACATTGACGCAAATATTTTTCTCTACTACTACAATTCGCAGGTTGAAATAAACAATTTTTTGTAACTGAACTTTGCAAATATTTACTATACGATCAGTTTTGCCAAGGCTCTTCAAAGCTTTCTCCGTTCAAAAAATAGGGATCACTTTTAGAGCGGCTGGATGTGAAATAACATGGACATCGATCACTGTCAAAATAAAAGAAGGAGTCTTCTAGCTGGCCAGAACAACGGAACAACGTTTAATATAACTTCAGCTTTCTTATCAAATTCGCTTCTCGAATCTATACTTACAGGAATAGTGTAAATTTATTTTGAATAGTTTTATCGTTGTACAGTACTGTTTCGTAATAAATTAGACCACAGTAGAGAAATTGACTTTCAAATGATGTTCTTTCTTCTGGAACGCATTAATTCGATCAAAACATGAATTTTGATTGATGTGAGTTCATTACCTCCCACCCTTTCTTCCGAGTGCTTTACATACGCACACGAAGTACTATGGGCCTGTTCTTGGGAAAGATGGGAGATCTTTACAACACTCAAATGTATGTTTCATTGTCAAATACAGATTGTTAAAATACAGATTAAAATACTTACAGAGAAAAGTTTCAAAAAAGTTTCCAATATAAGCAGATTTGAATAATACTACCATTACGCATAAAATCAAGCTTTTGAACATTTCTTAAACAATTATAGAATGAAACAATTAGAATACTTTAATCTTTCTTTTAAAAGAGCCTCCTATAAAAGTAGTCGAAAGTGAATTAAAACATCAAATAAAATATAAATATAAATATAAATTAAATAAAAATGTTTTACTAAAATATCAATTGTTTCGATACCAATTCCTTTAAGAATGAAAATCCACCTTTCAATACCTCCTGGACACAATGATTCTAAGAAATTGGAATAACCTCTTACCGATTTCTTACCTTTATCTTAATTTTCCAATTTTCCTTTCATACTATACTTATTGAAAATTATTTTCTACCCGCAAGTTCTAAAGCTCAATAATTTTATAGTGTCGTATAATAACATTATAGTTGTTACGGCATTAAACTCCAGTTTAGGAAGATCACATTTTGTAACTAAGCAATATCTGATTGCGACATAAAACCATAAAACGACGACAAAAATGGTAACGCAGGTTCGTTAGTCCCGCGATGGATGAAGATTACAGCGAATGATGAAACGAAAAGTTCGTTTGGATCCGCTTGGCGAAGCCCATGGGATGTTCGCCTATTTCTTCGACACATCGTCAACTGATATGTTCGTGCAATATTTCTCCGATAGTCGATGATTCCGTTTCAGACTAAAATTAATGCAATGTATCGCGGTGAATCCGGGTGGAACGTTAAAAAAGAAAAAAGTAAAAAAGGGCAGAGGGAGAGAGAGAGAGGGGGGAGGGGGACATGGAAAGAGAAATCACTGAGCCATGCGCCACTGAAACAGAAAAGCTCATCGAATAAGTTCCGCGGGATATCGGGAGAAAAATATCATAGTAGCGCGTACGCAGTTAACGTATAACGGAGTTCAGAAAGAAGATACGATAAAAACATACGATAAAACACATTAAAATAAGTAATAAATATCCTCATATTAACGTACATATTAAAGTATTGTGTTTTATTTGCCAATAAAATTAATCGAAAGCTCAATTAAACGTTAATATCATCGTATATAATCATGTTTTTAATCGTTTCTTTATCCAAGTGAGGGACGTTTGCAATTTATGTTAATAGCGTTTTAATAAAGGAGAATTCAAAGTATTATAATATCAAAGCTATCATAAGTACTTAGTATGGGATGTATAGAATACGATTGTTACGATTTTTCCCGATCGATCAAAACGTGACCGAGGAACAGAAAGAACACGAGAGTCGCGTCGTGACAAGTTGACGATCAATTGTGTTCCACGGTCCCGCCTCTTTTATCTCATCTATCGTTCTGTTCTTATCCAACGATTTCTGGGCCAGTAATAAAACTTCTCTCGAACTTTTAATAAACCTATTCTATCGGCCATTCAGTGTAAATACAAACAACGATTAGTGATTTTCCCATTGAGGGCGATCAATAAACTCGGAAGGATATCCAATTTAATAACTCGGACGGTGCCCGGTGCCGCCTTTTATACTCAGGGATCGTTTTATAAAGTAATCACTCGGCAGTTTGCTGCGAGAAAGGTATTGTTCCAATTACGCGTATCGATTATACTCAACAAGACAATTTCCACGAAGGGATATGTACCAGCTTTGTCCACGATAATTACGAGCGAGTTCATTCGCGATGAAATATGTTTAACTGGAACCGGAGAGGCGAGTTACAGGCGAAATAATTCCTCTCTCTGATCCTGGACAGCTCCGCGAACGCTGGCCTGGTCTGGTGTGGCGGCCACCGTCATCGTCGCCATCGCCATCCTCTCTGATCCATAGTATATTATAGTAGGTGAAAGCGATATAGTGAGGTCGTAAAATCGGTCAGCGGTTAAGGTTTCCAATATACGACAAAGCGTTAAGTATATATACCAACTGTTGTAGCCATAGGTAGATATTATTAACGCTAACCGTATGCAAACGCACGATGATACTTTTACAACTTTCTCAAATCTATCTCTATCAAATCGACGATGAATTATAAAATCAGAATATATACAGGCTCGCGAAAGGAGCAACGCCTGTAGATACACTCCAGAAATACATTATGCTAAATGATATATTTTACAAAAGTATTTAAATAGTCGATTATTCATTAATAATAGTCTGAATAATCAGTGAAATCATACTTAACACTTGTTATATGCTTCAGATGGCTGTTCATCTTGTATATTAATGTTTTTATAAAATATGTAATTACAATAACTATCCTGCAACTTAATATAATCACGAAATTTATATATAAATAATGAAATTTAAAAATGTTCTATTTATATAACACCTATTATATAGGTAAAAGATTTTTTATGCGTTCAAATATTTTCCTGAATCACTGCACATCGCTTCCGCTCACTATACGCCCCTTCATTGTGAAGATATGCTTTCGCGAGGAACTGACCCATATTCGTCCAGAGACACGTACCTACGAGGACCTATACTTATAACGGCCGCGATAGATACGTGGCAAATCGTCGTCGTGATTGCCGGCGTCGATAGGATATCCTTGAGCACGGGAATGAAATTAATGGCGCGCGAATGATACGAACACGCGAAGCACCAGCGAAATTTCATGATAGTGTTATGCGACGAGAACCCTTCGGAGCACGTCTCTACGCTTCCGGTATATTCCTGGCATCACATACCGACCGTTTCGTCGCACCTCGATGTCGGCTACGCAGCGGATACATCCCTCTGCCTGGTTAGGTTGTATCACGTGTATAGCATCATGCAGAATTATTCGACCGATATGGAGAATACAATGGAATCGTTATGCTGTTAAATTCCGCATTTCCTCAACCATTATATTTACCTATTTTTGTCCTATATGTTGAAATTTAAGTAGGTGGTTAGGTAATTCGGATTTCTGTTTTTCAAAGCAAATTTTTTTATGCATATATACTGTGTTCTGTAGTTAAAATGATCTGTTTGATATCTTATTATTTTTTCAGATACCATTCATTTGTTACCTTTCCAGTGAATTTATGTTATATTATTATTAATAATATTATAGATATTACGCAGTAACAAGACAGGAGTAAATGGCAAAACAACAGCCTTTCTCAGTTTCGAAATGGTAGATACAGTGTCTGCTTGTTTCAATTTTTGTCCTGAATTTGACTTTCTATTATACACTGAGTATCCTCACTTTTTCAAGAAGCTATTCTTATCAGTACTAAATTAGCAAAACATTTCTAAACTGTTTATTCCTATTGTTATGTGTAATATAAAAAAGCCAAACAGTATGTCTTGCGACTTATACCTGACCTATCAAACTTATTACCTCATTGTAACCTACAACTACTAATTTGTAAAATTTCACTAAGAACAGATTCGTATAATAATCGATAAATGTCTCACATAACGAACAAAATTTTCCACCAGACGCGTACAATTTATTTTCCATTAATAGAATTATCTGAGAAAGGAAATACATATAGTATTTCGATTTCGAAATATAAAGTTGTCATTTGATGAAAAAGAGAATTGTTTCTAAACATTCAGGTTAAAAAGTTGGGTTTTGACCACGAAATGCCACTTTTCGGATCATTGTGCAGCCGTGATACAGGCTTCCTAGTTCCGAGGAAAGAAGTTATGTTTGATGGAATTGCTCGTGTGTCCCGTTCAATAAACGCACGAACAATGATCGCGTATATTTCTTAAACGGCCCTGTGGCGTTTCTCCGGCTCTTTTGTTACTTTACCGGTTTGGAGGGTGAGGCCGACACCGGAGGGGTCCATATTCATGAAGGAAGCACGCCCAAATAAGCATTCTAGAGGGTCGGGAAGCTCGGCCAATTTGTGCGGAAACGAATGGTGCGGTGTCGGAATTCTCGCCATTTTGCTGTCTGTTCCCTGCTAATGCTAGTTAACGACAAAACACTCGAAACTATTGGATAACGGGGTTAATTATTCCTCGAGATCATGCGAAGATATTACCGAAAAATCGTTTCCTCTGAATTGTATTGTTTCGCCTGCGGTTCTTAATAATTCACCAATCATCTGAACAATATCAATGATTAAATTGCATATTTAATGTGTATTTCGATAATCTGACTATTATATTGATTGATAATATCAAGGAAATTTGATGTAAGTCTTAATGATATTTGCTATCTTTATTGGCGACTTATTGTTATGTTTTTAAGTTTTTTTTTTGAGCGAATCTTATGTATTTTTAGCGAGTCGAAAGTTTTTTCAGAAAATATGTTTCCAATTTAATGAAATGATGATACTCTTTTGCTCTTCCCGCCTATCAAAACCTACTTATCTCCGCTCAGATTTTAAGATAGAAAATATTATTTTATGTAACATACATATTTGAATATTTGAAACATGCACATTTCATTATATATGGCTTATGATATTAATCACGTGATTCTCTTATGTGTAAAACGTAATTCTTTTCAGTGACTACTATGCGTGGATTAATGTTCTTTTGACCAAAGCATTGGATAACGTTTAATTGAAATGTCAAAATCCTCTTTCCTCAAAAGATGAATCTCCGTAACGAGTGACCTTTTTGTTTCCAAGCAACTAATCGAGCTATCAGGCTTGTTCTGCGTTTGATAGATATAATTACGGAATTCCGGAGAGTCGCGAACCTTATTTTCATCTTACTTCTGACATTTATCGCGTGGCTATCGATGACTTTGTCGAAGATTAAAATTATCCAATGTAATTCGTACTCAATAGGATTTTCTGAATTCTTATCGGCTTTCAGTTGTTATGCTAAATTCTTCATTTTAAATCAATCTTTAAAAAAGCCAAATATGGCATCAGAATTTAAGATATTGGAAACATCTAGACGCAAATAAAAATCTTTACTGATTGCGTGATAATTATTAAATAATTCGTGAGTACTTCTAAAATCATGTTGTGTTATATGATATTCTATTATCAATATTGTAGATGCTGTACTATAATATCACAAAGCATTAACCTAAATGGAATTAATATTAATTAAAGCTAAATTCATTTTACCTACAGTACAAAAGTTCGTCAGCCAGCTTTAGATGTCTATCTTCACAACATATGAAAGCGTAAGTAGAATATGCATACTTGCATCTGACGTGTATATATTGCCATCATAAACACTAGGGAAAATTCAGTCATATTCGTAAGATATACTAATGCAACAACAGTCATCAGGGATCCTCACACGACTTTCCTTTACATCTCGTCAGCAAACAGTGAACACTATACGATGAATGTGTTTGTACAATACAAGAGCTATCATTGAGACTAAGGAAATGTATACAAAATATTGAAAACATATCTTGTATTATTATTTTATCAAAATTACTAAACTTGAAAATTAATATTAAAAAACATAAATCGTATTGAAGTAGATACTACTTTAGATAAGATCAGTTTAAAAAATCTGAATATACAAATGCTTTAGATAAGATCAGTTCAAAAAATCCGAATATACAAATACTAATAATAAATATAAAAAGTCACAATAACAGAAAAATATAGAATATGTTATACATCGTACAAAATTTAATTCCATATAAATAAAATTCGTTTACCTGCGTTATTATCCATTATTTATTTTAACATAAGATTCAAGTTCCATGAACGAAAAGTCAGCCAAAATATGATCATCGGTGAATTAATATTTAATATTTCTCACATATACGAAAAATTCTAAAATCCAATACATACTCACATCTATCGAAGCACCATAATCCCATCAATTGCGGAGTATAATTTTTCGTCGTCACTTTCGCACGATGTAATCGTCGTACGAAAGACGAAGATGGTGAAGATGAAAGGAATCGGTTCCGATAACCGAGAGAAAAAGCATCAAGCGGAGGAAGAAACTGAGAGTCGCTACAGCTTCTTACCTGATTGCATTCGCGTCGCTATGAGTTCTTGTCGCTGGTAGAACACAATCGAGGAGCGAAATACGTACACGTACAATCCCATGTACACGTCAGTGTCTCTTGTACAAGCACCATTTCCAGGCTAGGAACACGATATTCTGTATCAACGACGAGACTATCACCAAGATTGGCAAGTACCTTGTCGCATCGGCCGACAGGAAAAGAAACCGGAATGGCTGAGTATGAGTATACCGGGTGAACAACATCGGAGCCAACCTTGAGGGGGGGGGGGGTTATTGCACAAAAATGGTCCCCCGTCTTCGAACGACGCGTATACATTTAGTATTTTATGAGAAAATCGTGAGCACCTTTTATATCGGTTTACTTACAGGCTGCTGTTTTTGTTATCACTTGTCAACATTCCTTTTTCCTCGCTTCGCGACACGTGTAGGATTGCTTTTTACGATATGAACGCCATCGTTTTGATAATTCGCGTTAAGATACCTTCTACACATACGACCACTCGGTTTCAGTTTAAAGTCTTTAAATGTTTCCTTCTGTGAAATTATGGCCACTGGAAATTCTATCGAGGTCCTGGAATATTTGCTGCGTAGTCTTTTATTTTAGAAGTTTAAAAGTAAAACTACCAAACTCATTAAGTGGTGAATGGAATCTTATTTTTGGAGAAAGGAGTCCTCATATTATATCTACCTTATAGTCTTACCTATTACTTACTGGTTTAATAACCAGTGCATCACCTGCTGATCGAACTACATTATCATATTATTGCAAACAAATCATCATCTTCATTCACGTCATAAACCACTCAACGTGACAGGGAATACCTATATCTCTTGGAAGTCGTGACATCACTTTAGACATCCTGCTTCAGCTGTCACACACAGTCACACACATACACGCTCAATACGGTAGCCAGGATGCCGCAATCTTGATCGAACAAATGCCGCGATGTCTATAGAGCAAATTAAGATGCAGCAGGGACACGTGTAATAATTACGCTCCATCGTAAACAGCTAGTAAAACATAATGACATGGGCGGGCAAGGAGTGCAATCGTGTGAATCTTCCAATGGCGGAGAAGCGTCGGGCTGTTCGCGGAGTAATGGAGTTGGTAATAAAATGTCGACGGGCGTAAGGAAACGGGTGAAGACACGGGCTATCCAGCCGAATACATCCTCGAGATAGAAAGGTGAATGAAGAGTATGAAAATGAAGAAGATCAATGATAGAGCATACGATAAATTGAGCCATTGAGAAGTCAAATTAATGAAACAAATACTTTTAAGCAATATTTATTAGATCCATGTAAAGTTTGTAACGAGCATGCAATATAAAAATTCAAATCACATGATCTAATATTGTGTAACTTTCATATACATTTTCAGTTTGACCATAAAGACCAATATAATCATGATAGTCGAATTCTGTTGCAGTGCGAATGAAATTTCATAATATTTTATACGATGCGTCCAATACATACATACATAGAAGTTTTCTATGGTAAGTGTTCAAATGGTTTCGTGCGGCAACACATGTAAAAGAGCTGATTAGTAAATAAAAGCTTAGGAATGTATCAACGGATGAGAGCATAGTAGTTCCGGTATCGTTAGTAATTGGAGATGGTTGAATTGGATGAATCAGTGGCGTATAGGGTGCGTCTTAAAGCCTTGCCGAGTTCTGAAACTCCTGTGAAACATCGCTTTCAGTTGAATGCGTCTTTCATTTGGCCAGTTGCATCGTGCGCAGCGGCCATTACGCTCGTGATATTTTATCAGTGGTCGCAAATAGCCATGGTCGAATCGTAATACCAATGCCATCAACGGTTCAAAGAGCTTGCCCCTGGCGTAGGTTAGTCGAAATTTACACCTTGCTGGTTAGAAGAGCTTTATGCCGCTCGATTTCGACGAGGATTTACCCTTATGGTTCCGTATTCGCATGGAACCATCGACTTTCGAATCTCAAACGTCATACTCGCCTTTATGGCGTTATTAACGTATTCTCGTATGATTATAAAATGGACTATGCGATTAATAAAAGTTATGTAATATCGTGGACGAAAGGCCTAAGAAATATCGGGCGAACTATGAACAATGTCGCGAGAGCCGAGGCGCCGTCGGGCCCATCAATGTGTCATCGGTCTTTTCAAGTGCATAGTTTCGTGGAAAAGACCTACGTGACCCTGGCTACGAGCGTCTGCAGAACACGTGTGCGGTGGGCCTAGGAAAAAGGCAATAGAATGCGACAACGGCCAGAGAGGGTCAGTCGAGAAACAGAGTGTGAGTCGAGGAGCAGAGTGCGAGTCGAGAAGCAGAGTGCGAGTTGAGCGGAGACGGAGGTTGCGAGTGGCGTTGCCGAGAGAGTGTGGATTGCGCTGTTTTCTGTACGTTTGGTATGAATAGTTCAAGTTAATCAACAATCGTCTTTTTCTGTCTGATTAACATCTCTATTGTCCACTCTTTGTAAACATATTTCAATCACGATATTACAGTTATGTGATTTGAGCCGTGAGTATAACACGAAATTTTGCAATGATGGTTGAATGTTTATTATTAAATAATGATTGAACAAACATCATCGTTAAAGGGATTCTATCGAACTGTGAAGAATCTCGAACTTGCATCCTCGTTGCTTTACCACGTGAGTAAGATTCACGGAAATTCTGTTCCTGATAGTTGGTGAAATGCTGACCAATGAAGACTTGACTAATTTCTGAATTATTAATAATATCGAGGAATAATTACTGCTTGCAGCGATTTCTTCGCGAGTTTATGATGCACCAACTGCTATTGAAGTATAGAAAGAAACTTCTAAGTCTCCACAAAGTCCAGAAAATTAGAAATTCTCCTGGTTATACACGAAATTAAAACGAAATATAGTAAAATCGCCACTAGAATATCTGAACAAAATGGGGAAACCACGTCCGCGTCATAAACCCAGTTTTAAAACTAACTATTGTTGACGCCTTAACAGGTTTTCTATTGCGGCTTTGAATACGACCCTTTTTCACTTTCGTTTAAATAACACGGAATAACTATTCGGCTGCGGGCGAACAGTTTAGAAAAATACAACGCTCAATCGTAAACCGAGATTTATTGTATCATAAGTATTGGATCCGCGGTCGATTCGTAACTATAAATTAATCCGGATGCCGCAATTTTACATCAAACGGTATCTGTGTCAGGTGGTTCTACAATGTTTGGCCGAATTTTATCGACGATTTCTGCTGGTATTGATAAACAAGTGTCTCGTGAATTTGTGTCGATCAATTGTTGGATTTGGTTTGTTCATTGTGTCAATACTTGTTTGAGGTTCTTTTTTTTTTAAAGAACGAAGTGAAACATCATATTTTTTATTCATTATATTTAAAAGACTCATATTGTACTGATTTTATAAATTATAATATCATAACTGTTATAATTTTAATTCCGAAGATATAATCCATTTTTTTTTCTTTGAAAGATGTAATCGTTTGTTACCAAAAAAATAGATAACATATATAACATACAATTTAGTATGAATGAAATATTCAGATAAACGCTGGCTATTTTTAAATTTCCATATTTTATTTTATCCTTTATCAATGTATCATATTTTATCGTTTATCAATGTTTATTGTTCTACGCATCAATTTAACGATACGAAGGTTTACAATAAATGTATAAATAATCTGAAATTTAAGCGCATATTTACGTTTAATAATTATACTGTGGCGGATGAAAAGAGAGTTGGCGTTTCGTCCCGGGATTACTGGTGGACTCGTCAGTAAGGCTATGCCCGGTAGTCCCTGCCTTAGACGTAGAGGGAGTCTCGCTAGGTGCGATATTTGTATCAATCGCTCGTATATTCGACCGCTAGCGAGTTAGACAGACTCGTTGTCGTCGTAGACCTCTAATGTTGGCAGTTGGTACCAGCGGATCGCCCGGGAGGTGTTGCGCCGCGTTGATGCCTCGACCCGTCGGCGTCCTATTGATACCGATCCGCCACAATACTATTAATTACAATTATATTATTATTAAATTAATATGACTAACTGTAGAATGACTTAGTTTCATTTATAAAATGCTATCTCCATCACTGTATGTGATAAATTGTTTTCAATAATCAGTTTTAAAATATCATTTTCTGCTCTTCCTCTTGCTTAATCATTCTATAAAACTTCATCGTTTTCGGATTCTACACATCAACGTTAAACTATGCTAACATTTACGTAAGCTACTCCAAATACTAAATTCATACCTTTACCACCTTCAACCATTCATTCATTATATTAAATAATGAAGTTTTACCAATTTTGTCATACACTTCAGGATAATATTATTGTTATTAATTCAAAATATGTGTATCATGGAAAATTTCTTCTTTTTTAACGTTATTTGTACGAATCGAACATCGCACAAAATTTACGATATAGTCGGTTACTAATAACAAATTCTTCTCTCTAACAATTTCATAACATTATCATTACTAATAATTATTAACATAAAATAATATGATATAGTATTAATATCAATATTAGTTCATCACGCGTGGACCATAGTGACCTCTTTCATTTTATTTCTTTAGAATTCGTAAAAAATTGGACATTATTCACAAATAATTTTAAGAATTGAATATGGTACAAAAGATAAAGCGTGCAATAATGTCAAACTTCAGAAAAATGAAATTTCATACGCAGGAACGTACCTAGTAATTTCATGTCTCGAGGAAGAAACAAGGAAAGAAAAAATTCATTTGCATATTGGTACTACCTGACCATAGAGGGAATAATTTAATAGTAATTCTAGGCTGTGTAGTTTAGTGACCTCGGTTGTATGTGAACTGTCGGAGTCGACGGTGAAATAGCCGGCGATATGCTGGGAACCTAGGAATAATTCGACGATTTGGGTGATCGCGCAAAAACCATCGGAACCGGAGAATACGAATAATGCAAGGGCGTCGACATTACGGCCGATATGAGATTGTTGAGTGTGAGCCAAGAATGGTAATTCTGCAGGGGTGGCTAAGGAAAAGATTATTTTGCCGCCATAACCCGCAAACGATTAGGATAATGTGTTGTGACGAGGTTCCCATGATTCATTGCGTGTAATTTTCTTGAATTGATCTGGACAAACAAAGTCTTTCGCCTAATATTGTTTTTGTGTTTCGAACCAAATGTATCGCACAAACTTACCTTTTTTGTAATATCGGAAAATCTATTGTTGTACTTTTTGTTTTAATCCTGTCACGTTAAAGTAACGTGATTTTCGATCCAATCGTATTTTTTTTTCTTCTACCCAAAAATTTCTTAAGGTAGTGAGAAATATATTTTAAAAATATATTTCAGCATAAAGTTTTTCTTGAGATAATTTTTCCTGAATTTATAAAAATAATAGAAGCTATTATTCAAATATTTAATGGAATTCCATGAGAATGTGTCTTATCAATTTTTATTAATTCTATAAATTCTTAACAAAATCACTCTATCAGAAAAACATTTGTATTTATTAAAATGTAAAAAATGGATATGATCACAATATGTATCTATCGCTTAAACTCAATGATATATTTAAATCCAAAGTATGTAATTTTTAACAACAGCTTTATTAATGTTTTTAATTTAATAATACCTTTTAATAATAATATCTAGGAAAATATATGATTAATTACTTATATTTCATTTCCAATTGAAATTTTGGTGGAGAAATAGTTCTTTACAATAGGCAATCGTACAGTTAGAAATACTAGGTACGTTCGGACGTGTTAAATTGAACGTGACTTCTTGCACATCGTAGCTGGCAATCTTACCGCTCGTTGCTCTGTCCATCCTTCATCCGAAATCCTGGAGAGGTGAGAGCACGTTTTCACACGCTAGATCTTGACAGGCTCTGTTTTTTAAGTCCTGCAAGTCCTTCGGCTATTCCTGCGGAGGCAGTTCTGCATAAAGCATCGAGAAACAGTTGCAAGGGGAAGAAGGAACTCGACAGGAGGTTTTAAAGCCTCCTACTATATACGGTTGGTCTTTTCAAATGACATAGCTCAAGCTACTTCTTTTCCCTGACAAAGGAAATATTGCGATTATGTCTTTTTCTTTTGCTATTTCTATGGTGTCTCAAAACCGAATGACGTTTATCAAATATATCTGAACAGACAAAAATCAGATAGAATTATGGAATATTTGTAAAGGTAAATTATTTAGAAAAATATAAGATGAAGTAGAATAATATTTAAAATGTATTCGTATTTGTTATTTTTTCTTTGCAGTGAAATTAAAAAGTTTCTTAATCAATTAAAAAATAAAGAAAATTATACAAAGCAAGTCGAGAGTTTTAAAAAATGATACATATATAAAATTTCATATTCTTTTCAGGTCCCCCAACCATAAACAAATTAAAAGAAAGTATCGTTAATTTTTTCTTTAGAAAAAAAATTCGCTGTACTGCACTAATTAAAAAAAGAAAGAGAAAGAAGAAAAAATTTAACGGAAATTATATGATGCGAATTAAGTAAAATTCCAATATTATTTAAAAATCTAAACAATCAGTAAGAACTAAGACCTCTTCCTTCAAACAAAAACTAAAGTTTTCGTCCGATTGACCAATTAAGAAACGAAATAAAAATGAAAAAGGAACGAGAATTAAGAAAGAACGCAGTTTAGAGATAAAATTCCAATCTTTCTCGCAAATGAAACGTTATTAAATAATATCTTGAGGACAACTGACTTCAAACGTTTCCAAGTTTAATTCGGTTTTGTTTCTATATAGATCTCTCTGTTTGACGTCCTATGTCCGCGACAGAAAACCGTGAAAAAAGGTAAAGATCGGTTAGAGGATGGCGAGAAAAGAATGCAGCGAGCATGAAATGCCTGGAAGAATTCGTTGAAAGGCACAAATGGAAACCTCAACCTGATACGGTGAAAGGTAACGACATTCTGGCGAGATGTACCTCGACAATGTGCCCTCGATACAATCTATAACGTGTATACGTTCGATAACAGCGATAAAAGTCGAGCACCGGCTCAAGAAAACGGTATATGGCAAGTATTCTAACCTCGAATCGTTGGGTGTACCGAAACGTATCAAGACGATAAAAAAAACATGATTATCATTTTCATATAGGGTTACATAAAAACAATATATGTAATTACTGAATTATTTTACAGAAGATAAAAGATACAGATTTCTGCTTTATTCTTGAGTACTTCGAGGCATGACGTTATAGAAACTTTAGATATCTCTCGTAGTAATTAAATAAATAACAACTCCTTAATAAATAACAAATCCTTTTATATTATTTTCCGCCATTTCTATTTTTATGGAAATGTAAATGTAACAACTATGAAACGATAACGTAAAGGGGTAAATTTCACTTCTCCTATTGTAATGTTTTGTAGTTTTATTATTAGCCTTCAGAATTGATATGTATGATATAGAATATATGTCTACATAAGTTTCATAGATATTAATATTGAAGTTGTTACGATTTGCATGAATTATTGGCACTAGACATTTGTTTGTTTTATACAATTATATTTATACACCTACTTAACATGAATAAATGGTAGTATTAATGTTAGTAATAAGCTAAAAGGTCTGTAGACATATTCAATAAAAATTCTTTACTTTTCTTAAATTTACGATACAAATATTTCAATCTATTCAACATGTATATTATAGTCTTCGTTATTTCTAAAAGTTGCTTTTTAGTCTATAATGGGATAGCTTACTCGAGCGCGAAACTTTGGATGTTTTGTCCTAAAAGAACGAAATTATATCGATCGTTGAAGATGACGAGGTATCTAGAAAATCGAGGAAATTAACGGGGAAGTACCAATTAGTCCCTTTAAGTATTGGTCTCCATTAATATCAGCATGTAAGGTTAACCCGCAAAACCACGATCAGTGAGCTGCGATTATATCTGTCGTGGAGGGTGCTCAAACAGATCTGGACAGAAGTTTCCGCATTACAGAGTTTCGAGTACGCTTCACAATGTATAATTACAACGTAATTATTCTTTTTGTTGCGTTAAAAGAAACGAACGAGATATAGAGGGATTTCAAACAAAAGGAACACTTCATTATTCTCGTTAGTCGTCGAACATACCGGTGCCTCCGATAATCGTTAAAAATAATATGTTGAAATGATTCGCTTAATTCTAAAGACAGCCATGAAGCAAACATACGTTGGCTCAATGGAGTATTCAGACACAAACATAGTCGAATCTCATGATACACATGATAATATCCATAAAAGATATCCACAAATTTTCGAATACCTTCGTCAGTTTGTGCATATTTCTTTCTTTCTTCCTTTTTTTATTGTTGTTGTTGTTATAAGTATTTGTGAAATTTATTTCGCGAATAGGATCTCGTAATTTTGCATGACTTTTTCGCCGCTGCTCGATTCCGATAACTGGTTACCAGTATATCTTGCTGGAGCGTAGAAAGTAGTACACGGTCGTAAAATCTGAAAACTGTCCTGCTAAAATGTTTGCGCAAGCATTATACATCGTATCCCCAACGTCCTCTTCCATTTTATTGCGTTCAAGCATTTGTAACCTATGTAGGTGTATCCAGGTATTTAGGATTTTATCGTCAGATGAAATTTCGAAAGTGCAACGAAAGTAAATGATAAAGTTCGATCTGCCTGCACGAATTATTTCACCTTTCAACTTCCTCCGCTGGAAAATTGTTAATCTCGATATCTATCGATATGTTGAACCAATTTTCCGGGATAATACAGTACTATCACACTCGTGGAACGTTTGTATCAAGCAACTTAATCCTTTTCCAACGATAAAAGCGTTCAACGTTTCGAATGAAATCAAAAGTATTTGTTCCTTCTTTTTCACATCTTGTTTATAGACGTGTCAATTTCAATCAGTCAATAGAGGTAGAAATCGTTTGAAATTTCGGAATTTGACGCGCCAACAATTCTTTTAACATGTGGTTGCTATACTCTATCGGAAACAAGAAAGTATTCGCGTTGAAGACAAAGCAATCATTAACAATTTCAGCAGTGCGTTTCAAAAGTACCCACTTTTAAATATTATTTTTCCACGGCGAAATTCTCGTTTTCGAAATGCTTTCCTTGCAGAGTTTTTAGTCGAAAAAGTTCCACTTCGCATTTTATGTTTGTTTTTTTAATATCGCTGTTGAAATTTCACATCGAACATGCAATAGAGGTATAGATTCAAATTTTAGCCCTTTCTCTTTTAAAGTCCGGTGTGCTTCGTGATGTTGGTAAACGCAATAATTAAAGTTAGAAAAGCGACAGATTATTTAATTTGGAGATTTTTAAAATTTTAAATGAAAATGTTAATATTTCAGTAGTGTATTTGTAATCGAAAAGTTGAGATAACATACGTGTCACAAGTGAAATATAAAAACATACATCCCTTAGTTAACTTTAGCATTTCATCGCTTATCATTTAAAGATATTACAGACATTTAGCGATTATCTCTTCCAGAAATCTAAGTTTAGAAGTCAAATAAATACAAAAAGATATCGTTGATCGTTGAAACATCTGATTAGAAATATTTAGATTTTACTCCCTTCTCAAGATTTACTCTATTCTCAGTCGCGTTTCATTCGTGTCCCATAATAGGTACATAATTTCTTTGAATCCGCGCTTTTAGCTCCCAAAAGAGGGAAATAAATCAGTTAACAGAAACGAACGCGGCGAAAGGAGTATAATAGTAAAAATTAGTTCCCTTCTTTAACATTAAAATCAGTTCACTTCTTTTTATTCAGCGTCGGGCCCGCTTCTCAAAGAGCGGAGAGTTGTAAGGCACGAAATCGATTCCTCGACTCGGCTCTCGGTTGGAAACCGCGTTGAATATACATGTTCACCGGTACCGGCAGCATAGCCAGCCGATCGACCTCATCCGCATTCTAATCAGCTCTTACTTCACACGGCCAGAAACAGCTTGCTGAACTTTAACTCGTTATCCTGGTCGACCGCGCAAATCCGTGGCTGGTTTGGCAGCGTCGACCATTTCATCCGAACTCGATAGAGAATGCTTTTGATGCTGCTTGCTAGTTACGAGAGAAAAAAGAAATATCCGCCGACCTACCTCTTGGTCCTGGAACATTTGCATAAACAGAACCTTAGGGGAGAATCGAGAATTTCGCGGGTGAAAACGAATAGGGACAATTTTCTCTCCGGTTTCTTCGTTAAGGATGAAGTATCGCTGGTTTTGAATGGATAGATCGCGATATTTATATAGAGGAATCGATATTATGCTGGTATTTTGTTCTTCGCGGAGAAGAGAGGGAGAAGAAGGAAGAACGTCACAAAGGAACTGTTTGGTGCAATTTACTTTTCCGCTTTTAAACTGACAGTTGTTGCATCCGCTTCATTTTCCACCGGTTTTATTGATATTGCCCGAATCGCTGCAGTTTTAGTTGAAATAGCTTGCCAGTTTAGAGAATTGCTTTCGCAAAGACAACGTAATTCCGGGTTTAGATTCTAACTACTGAAATTTAATGGAATTGAAATATAGTAATGATACAGCTGGAAAGTTTGGACTTTGGAGAGAAAGAATGTTGACGAAAATCACAGCGTGATTATCCGTGAGTTATCCTTAGTGCTAATGGTAAATGGTAATTTATTCATATGGCAATAGTAATTTATTACTTATTCATATTTTTATAAACCCACTGAAAAAAATAGAATTTAATATTGTATCTTTGCATATTACGTGCATTCTGTACATTTTGGAACATTTAAATTTCACGTAAATGCATGAACATCTATAATTTAGTAAAAATTAAAAAAGAAAATCGATACAATGATATTACGATATTTTGTAATAGATGTGCTAATGCTGCCTTGCCCCTTAAAATATGCAGTATTTTAAGCATTGCAACATTTATCAGTGCTATGTTAGAGTAATCTTAGTTGCAATATTTCGGGGGCTTTGCTTAATTTATATCGTGTGACAAAGCAACAACACAAGCAGTTAGTGATTGGTAATAATATATGTTCTGAGCACGTGCAACAGATTCAACGCTAATCTACTGGATTGTTTGAAAAGTTAGAAAATAGAAAATAGAAAATAGAAAAAAGAATTCGCTGTATTTTTACAGAATCAACATTTCTAAATATTCTTTTCTTATAATTTCACTCTCTTCTATGTAATATTTGATAGGTAAAGAGATCTAAAAAACACATTCAAGGTATAGACATTAAGGCAAATTTTTTAAACATAATACAGTGTTATTGAGCGTCCGTTTGACTGAGTTGCCGAGATTAAGAGATGCAGTTTTTAAAATTTCTGCAAGTTAGTTCGGATACCATTCAATTAAAGTATCTAGGTCATCAATTCTTCCCCGTCAAACTTCGTAGCCAAGCTGTCACCTGCAGATGATCTCAATTATGCAAAGTCTTAAAAATTTAAGGGAATGTTATTTTCTCGCCACATCTATTTATATTTGATTCTTTGTTTGTATAAATTGATCTTATTAAATCATAAACAAGGATTACAATTTGGTCAGTGTTTTAATAAAAGTTATTATTAAAAATTCTAGAAATTGTTTTATCATTTTCTTTTATATCTGTGACGATTTTGTATCGATAATTCAATCCCATACCTGCGATATTTAAACTAGTTATCTATTTTTAGTAGCACTATCTTATTAGTAATCGATTATTTTTCAGCGAAAATAAAATCAGCCAAATTTTGTAATATTCATTAAATAATTCAATTTTTTGAGAATTTATATTTAATGTCAATACGTGCAATTAGTATTTAATTTCTTAAAAACCAAAAAATTTAGTCGATGAAGTTGATCAGTTTGATTTCTGTGTGATCAGTATCTACGATACAATATCCCAATAAAATAGATAGTAATAATAAAAGAATTCAACCAGACTTATTCCTACGTTAGTTACATTCATTAAGTGAATTAACCAATCTATACAAGACGTTATAATTGTTGTTTTTTTTTCGAAAATCTGATAATCACTGAACAGGATTGCCACTTGAATATTTGTGCATCGTGATCATCGATAATATCGTCAAACTTTGTCAGTTCGACTGACGTTTGGAGTAACTACGTTACGGCACGTAATAGGCTCCGGTCGCTAATTCGACAGACTTTGATGAGTCTCTATGAAATTAGGAGCAGCTTTGAAAGCTAAGAGTAATTCCGACCGGTTGGTTCTCCACTGATGGAGACCGACCGGCTCTCTTGAATTCTGAAATTATCCAAAATCAACTGCAGCTCTGCAATTGCAGCGAAATACAGTTTCGACGTCCCCCAAGTGCTGAAACGACAACGACGCGCGAACAGTGTTGTTAACCCGACGATGCTTTAGTTGGATGTGTTGAAAACGCACAACTATCCAAACACCGGAAATAGTGCACCAAGTAATGGTAAAGCGGCTACGTGTTGTCACATTATGTTCAACGTTGTGACGTGTTATTATAATTGTCATACGACAGATATGATGATAGTCGGTGTCCTGCTTTAATTAAAATTGCATTAAATTTTTTAATTTATTGTAATGTTTATGTTATCATACAAATTAGTATTTGTTTGAAATAGAGTCAGATGGAATGTATGATGCTCTTAGGACTTTGTTTCCTGCATTTTGGAATTCAGGTATATACTGCCTAAATTTTCTTTTTAACTCTTAATTAGTATTTAATTAGAATAGTTGGGTCATAGAGAACCAGAATTATTCGCAACAGGTTTGGTAAGCTAATTTTAATGCATTGAATTGTAATTTGTGTAAAAGCGTAGAATTGATGGAAATATCGAAAATGTAGATCTTGAAGATAAACAGGAAAAGAAGGAATGAAGCATTTGTAAAATATAAAACTTGTCTATAATAACTCCCGCCTTGAAATAATTCTTATAACGTGAAAATAATTGTACTAAGGCGAAAATAAAATAAACCGGTTCACTTTTTGGCGCTCAGATACGGAACTCGTTGGTATTGCCTTGTCTATCAATATTTTTAGTATAAGCTTTTTTATTTGACAATATATAACAGGACATGTTTTTCTTGGAAGTTTTGACACTCTGTTGCTATTAAAAATATTTATCTCTATTGGAAAAGCTGTGAAACTGTGATAGAGTTATGAAACGTTATATTTGATTTGTATTGGGAAAGACCTTCGACATGTAGATTAAGATACTTGATTTTTATACAAAACAATTAACTAAAAACATTCAATATTGAAAGTATTCCCTTTTCATAATATTCTTCCGACAAAATTAATTTCTTTATGATATTTATGCAGAATGCTTTTATTTTCATGTATTTTACAATTTCAATAATCCACTACAGAATAAAAAATACTACACTTTACTAGCGACAAATGATAGAATTTTGTGGTCGACTATATAGTTTTTAATCGTTGATCATACATACTCTGCTATCAGACTCTAGAGAATATGTTACAAAGTAATCTTCCCCAGACAAACAAATGTATGTTAAAAATAAACACAGAGTGGTTCTAGTGAAGTGATAAAAAGCGGGACATGTATACATCTATGCTTTCGTTTTCCGACATTTGATACAAGATAAGTATAAATAAATAAAGAATGCTAGTACATCACTGTTTGTAACTAATTTAGTATATCAATCTTGTAGTTTTTCTTTTTCGCCCTTGTTTATTTTCAAGTCAAAAGCTTTTCATTACTATCTCTTAGCCTGTGGTTGTTTTTAATACACAAAATGCTTTTTAAACTTTTACTGAAGCATAACAAAGATGAAGCGATACCTAATGTTATTATCGCTTAATATTCCATTCTCTGTACCGTTATTGTCGACAGCATGTTTCAGTTTTTCTTTTGCTTTGTTCTTTACAACTATTAATTAGTTAGACAACTTTAAGATATCCTATTAAGAAACACTTGGCCACAAATATGAAAAGAGGTCAGCGTTTTATTGATGGGCTACAATCGCTGTGAACAATAATCTTGATTATAATTTTATCAGAAGATTTGACACTTTGCAATCAAATTTTACACAGTGAACAAAAATTCTATACTCATTCTATAAATAATATTCTTTTGTCAAATTATTCAATGAAACCTTATGTTTATATTAAAGAAACTTTAGTTAACGTTTAATGAAATTACAGTATTTATTAATTTTATGTTTGTATGAATTCAACTAAAAAACTATGACCCAGGCTAACATATCTTTCGTTTACTGACTCCTATAACAAATACTAAATTTTAGATATTTATATATTTTTGTATATTACTTGTTATTACATTAAATTCTCCACACGTACATAAAAATCTATTCACATTGCATATTTATCATCAAGTTCTCATTTTATCTTCCAGATTTCTGTTTGCGTTATCCGTAACGACGATTACAAATCGAACGATCTTTACACCACGAAAATAGAAACTGGTTGCATAGGAGGAGGTCCCGTGCAACATCGTTGTTCCTTTGTATGGATGATTATCGTAGCAAGTAACTCGTCTGGAGTTGCCTTACATCGCGACAATTATGCGTCTCATAAGAGTCCGGATTTCTGTTACCTGGATAGCACGGCAAGAGCGAAGAAAGTCACGCGCGCAATTGAGCTGAAAATGGAGCAAAGGAGATGTCACTGATTGCAAGACAGAAATGGAGCACGGAGGAGAATAACGAGAATAAGAAAAGATCTCGTGGCCTGCTTTAAAGCGGATACAAATTTGCATTTTACCTGATGCACAAGCTAGTACACCGTATTTATATCAGTACTTGTTTAAACATATACTCAATACACGTTTCTATAAATATTGAAATGTTTGATAGAAGAAAGATTCATATACATGATATATCTACAAAAATTCAATAAATAGTTAATAAGTTATCGTAGAAAGTAGAAACTGTGAGAATTATTCGTTTTACATCGTGTTTGTTGACAATTTTATCTTTGTCATATAATGTATGTAAATGTATGTAAATGTGATGTAATATATTTAATGTAAAGAATTTTATACTTTGTGACCTTTTAACTCTTTGTTACGTAACTATTGTATACAGAAGTAAAATATGGCGCAATAAATTTGCTTCCATTTACAATTAATAAAATACTTAAAATTTACACGTTAACAAATAAATATATAATAATATCGTAACAAGAAAAAAGTAAGTTATGAACATTTTATAATATGACAAAGAGAACTTAAGTGTTTCATGCTGTATGCCAGAGAATGTAATGAAAATCCAGTGTTTATGATTTAAGGATAAATGGTTTCTCTGTGGTCAGACATATGTGTGTAGACGGTATATTGTATCTCCTTTAACTTTCGACGGTCGCGCTCTTCACCATAATTGCATGGACGACGATTATTGAAAACATAAAACATGTACAAATTAATTATTGTGGAAATTATATTGGATAGTGCTTAATGTACCTTAATCAGCATTAGATAATCTTCTTCATTTAAAAAAATTAAGCGTGGCAGCAAAATTTAACAAGCTATTGCTAAGAAATGTCCATGTTGTAATAAATTGTACTAAATTCATTACTTATATTATTCAAAGTTTTTATAGATTCTTACCAATTTAAGATATTTTCATCCATTCTCCAATTCTAACCATTCACGAGAATGGTAATTTTGTACGAACAAAATACGATACCATAAATAAATTCCATAATACCGGTTATATTCCAAAAAGTCTTTCGTTATCGAAGTTCGTACAAACCCATACCACAGAATCGGAACAGAATGCACGGTCCACAAATCCACGTTTATCGGTGTTTTCGGTCGACTCGAAAAAATCCACTTAAAGGTAGAGGGGTCGCATACATCGTAGCCATAACATATCCCGGGCTTTCCCATAAACACGCTCTTAATGAAACTTTAATCAAAAGAATCGAGCTACGCTGCTACTGCATAAAAGTATCCGGACACGTGAGAAAATATATTTTAATTACAAAATTACGTATAAATCGAAACGCAATAATTTTATTCATTACAATCAACGTAATACATATAACGATATTGTGAGGCGATTAAATTGGTTTTCTAAAATCAATATGCAATAAAATTGCCGTTTCTCTTACGGAACCATTTTGTTATTTGACAAACACTTTATTTTTAGATTTTTTTAACTTTTTAATTAAGAGATGGATTAAGTCTTCTTCTAATATTAATACAAATAATGATATTTAAACAGTAGATGTATGTAGTGCAAGGTGCACCGTAATATGAGAAATCCACTTCAGAGATTGGCTGTATATCCGAAAACAATGAAAAGTAGTTCAAATAATTATATATTTTATTTCTCCTTGTTTATAAAATATAACGAGTTTCGTGTTTTTTCGTCCATTACCTGATTACCTCCACAGAAGACGCTTAAAATGATCACCTTACAATGTAAGGCAAGCGTGTAGACGCGTTTTCATTGACCTGATTATTTTCTCAATGATTCCTGGCGTGTCTGTTTCTAATTTTGCTGATATGGTCACCAATATAGTAATGCCCCGTTACGGTGCCAAGAACATTTCAAAATGCTTCGCATAAGACTCATAATAGGTTCATAAAAGGTTTCTATAAATGTCTGAATACTTTCATGGACCACTGTATAAATGGTAATGTTCATAAATAACAAAACACGTTGTCCCAAAAGAGTCCTCGGTAGCATTCAACCACAGTGCATTTCTCGGCTTCGAAAAGTAGCTTCGCGATATCGTAAATCACTAAACCCCGTGTAAGTACGCGCACGACCAAGCATTCGCGTGCTTATTCGTTCGGTGGCCGAGTAGTAATATATTCAGAGAGATGTAACGTATCGATGTCGAATCTTCCTCTTCATCCCCATCCACGGACTTCCGTCTTTCTTCCTCCCATGGCGAAAAATAACTATGTCATTGGTGGCGATGCCAGGCAGAGAGAAAGAGAGGAGCCATTTGGGAAAAGCTGGGAAGGGGGAATGAAACTACGTGGCAGGGAATTCGTACTTTTGGGAAGCCGCAAGCAAAAGGACTAGTGGGAATAGTGGAGGAAGGAATAGAAATGGGAATTTAGTTCAATCGAAAGGATTCTTATTAATAGCGGCTTCCAAAGAGCAAGATCGCCACAGAAATCGAAAATTGCGGGAAAGTGGAACGCTGAGCACGCGTTTAATTCTAGGTTAAAATCGTGTAAAAAGAAATTTGTAAATTTTAATCCTTCCATTACTGTCGGGACACATGGAGCTGGCTAGAAGTCTTGAAATCTCTATTCAACCTACGACGGCTACGAAAGGTATTTGCACGTATCTTTCATTTCTAGCGATGCATTTCTCCATCAGGTTCTATAGACATTTCATTTTCAAATTTCTGTAGTGATGTGTAAATATTGGATGTGTAGTCACTGTAAATATCTTGTTATTACGAATAAATGTAAGAGCTCTTTGTTTCAGTTCATTCCCCAATTCCCTGGATATATCGTGTATATTTTTGTAAACATGAGAAATTTCCCAAAACTTTCACAAATTCTACTGTTAACTATTTGAAAGTACATGAAAACTAGTTTCAATTCTTTTATACGGTTATTTTTTTTCTCATTGAACGGGCAAATTCCTCATTATAAAACTGGAAAATTTACAGCTACAATTATATGTTTGGTTAAATTTTCCTGTTCTAAGACAATAGATCATTATATCAGAATATCTAGGATTAATTACTTGGAACAGGAAAATATATTTCGAAATCAAAAACATCGATCTCCGAGAAGGTTAATACACCCTCGGCGATATAGAAAAAATACAAAATCAATATGATATATGATACAAACGATCAAATCATTTGTCGGTTTGGCATGCTGCGTAAAATATTCCACTTGAAAAATTATTTCAGTTCGTTCAAATATATCCGCAAAATATCGCACGCGTTTTAATGAAAAGCATACTAACTGATAAGTTAGTCAATAATTATTTACCGTATGGACGTGAATTGAAGGGACCGAGCAAAATGAATCTTCATATCTATCATACTGTATAAACAACACGTGTATAATGAATATCGCGTCTGTGACACATTTGTACGTAACATAATCGCGCTATTACGTTTTAGTAATTAATTATTAGTTAGTAGCTCGTTAAATTTAATTGTTCGTTATTATTCGTCATTTCAACATTCTTAAACATTTAATCGGACGAACGTTCCTGCTATATGTGTTCGTACAAATTTTATTTATTAACTTCAATCAATTCCTATTATAGTCTATTTTAGTTTTAACAGCATCTATAAAAATACTTGAGCGTATCGAGGATTTGCCGAGAAACTCCGCGACTGTCGTTATTCGAAACTCCATCAAAATTTTCCGTTCAATTTCCTGGATCGTTGAAAAATCTGGAAAATATGATAACAGTATTCAAAAATAGTGCAGCCAGCGGGCACCTGGTCGACATATACAGGAAAGGAAAAAAAGAAGTCCGTCGGGAATGCGAAGTAAATGCGGGGCCAGTTTGTTTTTTCTCATGGAGCGTGCCAATATGAAAAAAGAGATGGGCTAGACAAGAGGAGAAGAGAAGGGGAGGGACGGTTGAGTCGGGCCAGCGGCAGGAATACTTAACTGCATCCGTTGAATATTCCCAGACACGGGAGCCGGCAACCTGTACGTGGCCATGGCTGTGGTGCGCATAGCCGGTGGTATGGCACGATATAGAATGCACGTAATATATGTGCGAATGCACATATATCCACGGAAGCTCTTCGGAAAAGGGACAGCGCGCGGCTGTTTAAATTACTAAACTTTAAACTTTCACTCACGTATGCAAACTAATGCAAACTGGAGGCTTGTGGAAGGAACTGCAAACAGCTCACTCGGGAGTCCCTACTACCATCCACACTCCCAGAACGGGTCTCTCGACACTCTCTAGCCTCTAGAAGCCGCCTCACCCTCGTCTCTTCCCTCTCTGCCTATTCGCCACCCACTAACCACCCAGCCGTCTCCCTACTGCCTCCAAAGCCTCTCTCTAGTCATCGTACACCATCGTTCATAAGTATTAGAACATCTCCCAGTTTGATGTAAGATGTTACAATTGATTTAAATTATCCAGAAAACTATTCATCCTTTCAGTGGAAAATATTTTTGACATGTCCAGCGTGAATAGTCAGAATATGTATGTAAACGTTTTATATAACGCATTGAATATATATAAAAGTTTTTTATGGTAAGTGTTGGAATACTATCGTGAGGCACTTAAGAGCTCTCTATTCTTTGATGAGTAGTTTCATTTCTGTTAAGAATCAATTATATCTATATTCGTTACACCTAACTAAAATTGTTTCGTTATCTATTACCTTTAATTCCATGATCGTAGATCTAAATATCTTGTAACCCCTGCATATTTATATCTCATATATTCTACACGTTTTCTGATTGTTTTCAAACTTTACCGATATACTTATGACAATCGTGTTTCATTACAGGGTTGATTGAAATTTCCAAACGTTTTATACAACACATTCATATATATACATAAAAATCTTCTACATTATCTAAAATAAGTAAGCGTTGAAATACTTTCGTGAGCCACTGTAATTCACTGTAAACGTCCAGTAAGTCACCTAACAGTTATGAACGGGGATGTATATCGGTTTAGCGAACCAACGGAACGTCCGCTATCTATATATCGGGTGTCCTAATTTTCCTGTCGGCTAGCCGTTGCCTTCCTGCCAGCCTTTCCTTTCCCTTGGCTATACGAACGAGTCGCGAGCGTCGCGAGTGTTTTTCGCTTAACCAAATGAAGACCGAGTAAATCACGTCATTAAGAACGCGAAGTGGTATTCATTTCTGCGCTTGGGCGAAGCTTTAAGGCAGCAGGTGAGACGTCGACGTATACGTATACCATCAGTTCGTTTCGAAGTCTTTGTCGTACGTAAACAATCTGCTTGACTTCCAGCTGACGGTCGTTACGAACGTCATTAGACGACGAGAAAGGTCAACGATTCTGGAGTCGTCGATTCACGTTACGTTGCCACCGCGAGCGTCCGTGATATTCCTCCTGGTACAACCAGATAGGAGCCGTTCCGCGAACGCACCACTATATTCCGAGAGCTGCTGAATTTCGAGCACGCTGCAAGCAGAATACAGTGCGTTAACGAAGGTCGTTCGTAGCGCAGTTTTATTAAAGGCTTCTGGTATTTTCCCTTTTTTTCTCTTTTATTGAACTATGTTGAGAATTCAGATCTGTATATTCTCTGCTGGCTAATTTCAACAAACTTATTTTCTATAGTCGCTTTGTATACACCCTCGTTTCGTGTCGTGAAGCATTAAAAGCAAAAATAGACCGAAACACAGTATATTTCTGCTGATTTTTTGTTATTCTCATGTTAACTTGTAACTAAAAGGAAGTAAGTACTTTAACGTAATATGGATATAATATAAAAAATGGGAAGGACCTGTTGGGTTAAATTCAAAGATGCTTTTTAAAAACAGGTAACAGGTTGACAAAATTTGATGGAAATTGGAAGTATATTTATTTAAGCCGTTTTTACTTCTTTACATTCAAGAGGTTCACATACATTGGAAGAAGAAACAATATACATTTTAAGACGGTTCTAGGACTTTATTTTCTCAAATATAGGTTTGCATTTCTGAAATATAGTAATATTTTACATAGACCCAAAATAACATTGTAGTTGAAGCGATAATAATACAGAACCGTGTTCCATATAAGTAACATATTATTGCTTACATTCATAAAAACGTAATAAAGTCTTTTCGTATAGATACTGATATCGACGTAGATACCCATTACTGTGTAGAAATAAGAAAAGACAGACATTTCTGCTCGTAATAATAACATTAAACTTAATCATAACTAAATAAATCTAAATTTGAATATAACGAAACATAATCTTTATATTTTAATGTTCCACTGTCCAATTCTGAACTTCGCATTAAAAATTGCAATCTCTTAAATCAAACACTCGTTAACATATCCCCGGTTGGTCGATCCAACATTCAGAGATTCGAGGCAGTACGCAGAATTACTCCAGGAAAATTCTCGAAATGATAGAACTTGAACGAAACACTTCGCCACTGTTCGTTGCTTAAACACAATCAACCGCGTGCCCGCAAAATTCCAGCCTAACGAACGCGTCGACATTCAACGAAATCGTGCGACGTTACCTCTCAAGCAACTTTGTTCGCCATTAAGAAACCTCGGCTTTCTGTTCGCCAGCAAAAGGCAATTTGTTCTGTCCCATTGTTTCCACTTCCACTAGACTTCTAATCATCTATCCAACGTGAATCGTGTCGCGTTTACTTTTCTAAATGCGGTTGGATCACCAATCAGAAAGTTACGTGTACGTCTTTTACTTCCACAGATATACCGTGTAGCTGGATTTAACCGTTAGTGAAGATTTATCGAGTTCAATTAAGATAAAACAATCTGTCTAGAGTTATAACCATCCAGTACTATCTTCTTACTTACAGTACGATCCACAAATTGAATTCTAATCCAACGTCAAGGATTCGTAGAAGCGATGTAAGTGAATATTATCTGGTAATTCGTCGTTAATTGATAAACCGTGGAGAAACTGCTAAATCACCTTTCCAACGTGAATCGAGATTACTTTTCTAAATGTTGTCCGATCACCAATCATGAGATTATGTATTTGTGTTTTACTCCCGCACGCCTGCTGTACAGCTGGATTTAACCATTAGTGAAGATTTATCGAGTTTGATTGCGATAAAATAATCTGACTAGGACCATAACCAACCGGTTGCTATCTTCTTGCTTACAGTATAATCCACAAATTGAACTCTAATCCAACATTGAGGGAGTGTAGACGCGACATAAGTGTACATTATCCCGTAACTCGTTGCTAATCGACAAACCGTGGAGAGACATCGTATGCAAAATAGGCGCACGCGTGTACGCGTCGAGCGAGTCCGCGGGAGTAACGATAAGTCAGCGAAATTATCGAGATTGTCTTTCGAAGTTCCTGCGTTGGTGCTTTGCGGATAATTTACTGTGGGCCGTAAGTAATAATCGATGCCAAGCGAGTTATGCGGTCCGTACTAGACGCTAATAAGGACATACATACATATATGCGTACACATCTATGCATAATACACACCCTGGCATGCTCCGTAATAAATGCCAGTTGTAATTCATTCTCGAAAGCATAAACGTCCTTATCTGCTATTACTGGCGAGATTTATCCGGAGCTGCTTGAAAATTAAACGAAACCACGAGGTTCGTTTATCCACGAGCTTTACCATTCTCTCTCAATATCTACGTGATATCGAAGAGGAAAATGTGCTGCTGTTTTCTTAGTTGAAGGAACCAGTTCTATGGCTCTTTTCCTCTTTTTTTTAAAGACATTCTCCAAGTGAAATGGCTTCTTTGGAAAATTTTTTCGTTTATACAGTTTATAGGAATCTTCAGCCGTGGAGAGGAAAATTGGAATAATCTATGAGCAAATTTTTCTCTACGCGACTCGCTTAAGGAAAAGAAATCAATATTTCGTTTGAATATTATATTTCTGCATTTCCCTCTAGATAGGATTGATAATGAATTCTCATTTATTTATATTCAGTTCTTTGTCAATCTTTATTAAATTTTTGTCAAAGATAATGATTGTATCAAATTTGTATTAAAAATGACATAGAATATGAACAATTAAAAACAATGTGATTTAGACCTGAATCCTGATAATCAAATAATTGCCTATATAATATTTAATTATGGTAATTAATAAATTTGAGAGCATCTCACGTTTAATTACACGTATAGCTATCTTGCAACGTATCTGCATCTTGCAACGTCATAAAAGAGATCGAGTAACTCGAATACGATGTTAAATGAAAATTTTTTTCGGCAGATAGCACATAGTTTGTCAGATAAAAAGTACGAATACGGAAACCTGTATACCAAAAGCACGCGCACAACTTTTTTAAATTGAAAACAACAGCCGTTTCGTAACAGGACCCAATATCGACGTCATAGGCACGCGCCATACAGACAGGAAGAGACCGCGTATTTTTCTGAAACTATCCGTTGCTACCATAAAGTGACTTCTATTGCTGGTCTCGAAAAACGCAAGAAAAAGTTCTGTGAACTACTCGTATTAATAATTCTACATGTTACTTTGTATGAAACTGTTCTATTAATGCGATAGATTTTTGCACAAATTTCACAGTTATCTGATATATTTAAATAACAAAATTTGTATATATATAGGAACACGTTTCGAGGTCATTTATAAACGAATAGATACTTAAATATTGGATTATTCGGAAAGATCATAGCGTTTCTGTTGTGTATTCACTAAAAATACAAGATTACTTGATAATAATTTCTGTCAAGTAATAAAATGTTGAATTGGAAAGAATATTGTTCTTATAAGTTAAATTCACGAAATAAAAGGAAAAATTCATTATTTTAAAAACGTATCATTAAATATGATAATTGTAATTCTGCAAACAACGTGTCTCGTGTTTCATTCATCAAACATATTTCATCTATTAATGATAAGAAATGGCATAAAGGCATGCAAAATCTATTTGAAAAGAAATCTTTCCTAAAAATGTAATTATCAAACTACATAAAAAATTGTTGAGAAGTTACAGAAAGAAGTGACGAACGTCACATAATAAAACGCCAGCTGTACAAAAATGTGCTAACTTTGAATTTTTTTCAGAGGTTCCTGAAAGGAACGATGCTTACACTATATTAAAATTGTAATTTTACGACAATCCACTAGTTTCAATTTTTCCTTTTTTTGTCACGAATTTCGAATTAAATTAATATAACAAAACGTAATATACGTGAAATTACGTTCAAACAGAACTCGATTAACAAGATTCGAATTTGATACCGGCATTTCAGAATTAATCATTTACTTTAGACGTCAACTGTCATTCAAGAGCAACGAAAATAGCGTAGAAATTAATTTCAGGCCAAGGTATGCGGTGTGATTCTCGTTTCGAATAGAAGCCGCGTACCTTGCGATTCCCGTGGCACGCCACGTGGATAGATTAATGGCATCAACATTAATAATAAGGCCGTAAACTATTCATATGCATTGCCGCCTCCGTTTCATTCCGTTTCGCCACCGTTTTAATTATGTTAATGAATCTTGCCGCCTTCGAAGCGCGCTGATGATAAGCGTGCAACGCTGTAGCGCGCTGCCAGTGATACAGCACTTTTTAATTTTACATTAGGCAACCTGCAGAGAGAATATGCACCACTGTTCCAAAGATGCTGAGAAGAAGCATCTATGTTTAAAATTTGAAGGCGAAACATTCATGTAAGACGTTATGGAGAAGTGTTAAAAATTTTATCCGGTCACTATTATTCTATATAGAGCATTAAAAAGGAAAATTTAAGACAAGTAAGGATTTATGGTAAATGCTAAGATGGTTGAAAAGCATTTAGGTAACATTGATTGGAAAATCAGTACTTTTGACGCTAAAAATTTCTTGCAATTGCTAAGAACGTGTAGGTGCTTTCAATAAAATTAACGTTTATTTTCATTGGAGTCAAAACGTTATATGTATATAATTATACTATCTTCATCGTATAATTTTAATTAAAATTATTCGTACATACAGTTTGGGTACACTTTAACAATTGGTGGTGACTAATTGAAAGAGTCTGTCAAGGATTTATCGGAAGAAAGTTTCAATTATATAATTCCATATAAATGTTCTTTTACCAAGACCTACCAATTAGTTGATTCATATAACACGTCAACGAGTTGTTTGTGCATTGACGTGGAAATGAATAATCTCGAGATTATCAAGGTTATTATAGTTGGTACTTTCCATGAGCAAGGAATCATGACTAGTTTCCGAGATTGACTAATTTCTAATAAATTCCTGGGAAATGTTTATTCATAGATACATAATTTCGGAGAAGTGTTGATTAATAATCAGAACATAATGCTGTGTGCACACAATATGAATAATACATAAATTACCGATCGTAATTGATCCTTTGATAGTGTGATAAACTAACCAAAAAATTGGAATGAACGATGTAAAAAGTAATTATACCTTTATTCTCAAGATTTTTTGTATTTTTGCATGTCTAGCAAATTTTACTAATGTCGTTATGTTATAAACATTACTAGTACACTACTACACACAGCATTGATCACATTTGATGATGTGAAATATATAACACTATATTTTACAGTATGTCCGAGTAGTTCTACGTTGTTAAACAATTTTAATTAATCAAAATTGCAAATATTATTTGCGATGAAACACATTATAAGATCAGTAAAGATAAAACGTGACTCGATGAAATTTCAACAATCGTGTTTCACGTAATTTCACGATTCGAAATTTTCACAACCTTCCCACTGCGACTGAGCATAATTTTACTTTTCACTTTTACTAGCACGATGGAACAACCATTCAGAATTTTAAAGTATACACTATGCATCTTCGGTCAGATGCTCGCTAAATCTCGGTTTTTGCTAAGGATAAGGTAAGTGAAAAATACCAGGCTAAACGGGCCAGCCTGTTTTCAAAGGGTGAAGGGACGAGCACACTGTGCAGCTTTAAAGTACCGTCCAAAATCTCGCTGGATAACACCTTCATAAATCACTAACCTAAGGTAAATCAAGTGATCCTGATAGATCAGCATCTTACGCGCGAACTGGGTTAATCGATGCGAACGGATTGCGGGATGTACGCGTCACGTTTTTCTCAGTGAATCAACTAGCTGTGAGTCATTTCTTGCAATTATCACACTAATCACTCTAAACTTGTGGAACTGACGTCTCTTAATTTGGCATTAATTGAAGGTATAAATTTAGTAGCTAAGAACAGTTTTGTAAAAACAAATTTTCTAACTGGGAAACATATTTATGTATTAATTATAAAAGCTATCGATATTACTTAAACATGTAGTAATTTATTGTTTGCTCTAATTAATCTCTTGCATCTTATCAAGTGAGAGAAAACAGAGATAACGTGTAAGCAATCATTATTGCAAGTTGTATAATTTATGATTCAAGTGTTCAAAGTGTTAGTTGAAGAAAACGATACTAGGTTAAATGGATGTGATATGATTACTGTAATTGCACCAGACTTTTTTTTTAGATCGAGATTTAATAGATTTGTGTTTTGAAGTACATATGTAAAGAAATTCTAGGAATGACTTGAAGGTTTCTTATGTAGGAATGTTTATTATAAATTAACAGAAAAGACAGTATGATAAACACAATATTGTAACACTCTCACAAAATTGAATATAATATCGCACTTCACGAATTCGCTTAACACTATTTCTACGTTACAGCAACACGATGAACTTCTCTCGATCACGATTAATTCAACTCTGACTATTACCATTACTGTAACAAACCTTGGTAACGCTCACAACACTCCTTGACAACATTAACATATCTTAACAACGTTTATAAACAATCAGCCACGCTAACGTCACACCATCCCACACCTATATGAATATTTACTATAATATATGTATATTTCCTCTGTTACGTCCATAGTATTTATGTTATAATATGCATATTTTCTTATATAAGCAAAAACATATTCCTCAGAATCTTTATGTCTACTCACGTACCAGATTTCAGGGTGAAGAAAATCGACACTAGAAAATTGGACAATATTTCTTACTTTTACTACTTTCGTAAGAATCTACTTTCTCATAACTTCAGCAATCTTGATAAATCGGAGTTTACAAATCTGCTTATAAATCACTATTTTAATTACTTTCTCTCTCATTCCCTTTTATACCCTTACAATGTTGGAATAAATTCATTAAAACTTCATCTCCTTTTTTCTCATTTAAAACCGCCCAAAACATGTACAATCAATAATTATATGAATATCATTATGAGATCTCATTATTTTCAAGAAACGCTCGACCGTCTTCTCATTTAACTAGAAACATCAAAAGATTTAATAAATCTCAACTGTATCTATAATATTTATCTTATACCATTGGATTGTGTATAATCGAAATAAATCGTATTAATTGCATTTTCCTATTTACACGAACAGAAAACCATATTTATTATAATGTCATAAATATTAGAAAACTCGTTAAATTTATTGCAGAACTTCAGTACTTCACTTAATATTTTACATTATATTGCACATTGTTACATATATTGCACGTGGTTGAAATAACTACGCTACGTGTGTGTATGCATTTATGAGGAATTTAAAAATGTAAGAATGTACAAAAAAAAAATATAACGCGCAAAAACGTCCAAAGTAAAATGAAGATTATAATATTTAACGGACAAAACAAACCACTATGTAGAATTCATTTCCTTATTTGTTATATGTTCATAATATGAATTTGCACAAAAGTTTACAGTCCAGAGATAACGCAATAATTTACTAATTAATAATATCAGTAAATTTACAGATTGTAGATTATAGACTTCTTCATAATCAAATGACTGATGATATATAAAATTTAATTTTTTTTATTACCAAAATTTGTTACTGCGATAGAAGAGATTTCCTTAATATTAATAACTTGTACCTCGTCATTGATAAAATTACATTAATAATATTAGTTCAACTGCATAAGTGGACCCAGAAAATAAACGTATTATATTTATTAATTAAATGATTAAATATCAGAGAAGATATTAAATATCAGAAGCTACCCTAAATACTTATGGATGTTTAATACGTGTTTTATTTGTCTGTATTACTTTACCGTCCGTTCAACACTTTCCACATATTTCTCGCGACATTTCCAGCGACTCTTCCTTTTTCCTGGCGTGAACGAGTTGCCGATTATTTCCTCGTGAGAGGGTGAAGTCACGTAATGTAACCGGTGAACCGAACTATTATCAATTTGAACTTAAACGGAACGAAGTGCAACGACGGAGAATGCTCACGCCTGCCAATGAAAGTGGTTGAATTAAATGGCAGTGGGTGGATGGCACGAATTAAGATCGGTTACGGTGGAATATTTTCGGGGAGAGTCTCCTTTTCCTACCGAATGAATTATTCATGACCTCAATGGCTGATTAATTGCGCCCTTAAGCTCAAGGATTATTAAGATAAATGATGTCCATAAAAAACACTTCTGGTATTAACGAATTCGGTAAAATATCTTCTTACTGGGGAGTGACGGTTTCATTTTATTCCAAGGGGCCGGGTATTATTTACACGATAGTCATATCGTTCACGGTAAATGGAAACTTCAAATATCTAAATCATAATGGGAAATAATATACGATATGTATCCATCGAGCGATTCGACTCTTAACGAGATCAAATTTAATTAAATTGATTCAAATATCTCTGATAAGAATTCGGCGAGAGGGGTCAGTGTAGGATCAAATTGATAATCACGTTTGATTGTCTTTATTAAAGTAATTTCTATCTATGGTGAAATGATCGCAACAAAATATCGAGTTTGCTGAGTATTTAGAATATGTTGAAGTCAACATTAAAATCTAATAAAAATTTTATGAATATCTTCGAGTGACATTGCATATCGTTGTTATTTTCCATTGAAGTATACTTAGCTTGTTGTCACATAATGCATAAAACTATAAATATCTTGTGTCAACAACATCCTACGATATGTAAGTATATAAATTGTATATTAGATGTTTAATGAATGATGACGTTGATGAACTACAGTATCTGTAGCTAACTTTAGATTATGAAAACAATAAAAAATAATGTGTATTTTTCAATTTAAGAAAGATAGAGTTATAAGTCAATAATTCGGAGAATAAATTTCATCAACTGTAGTTTGTTCGATTTTTATCACTTCTAATTCAAACATTTAATACCAACACTGCACTGTTTCCTCTTAGGACACAATCATATTCATTTTAGTATATGACTAATTAAACATTAAATAGTTCTACTCTTGTTAGATTCGTCACATTTCCGAGAGATATTATCTATCGATACAACTTTTAATAAACTGTGCTCCGTGGCATTCAGTTAGCAATTTTTTCAGGTAGTGTAATCAAATCGCAATTAAAAACGCGCTTACAGCGAGAACTGCAACGCCAGAATTCGCGACGATTAAATGCTTACGAGCAGTATCTCACGGTGATTAACTTTTGATCCGCATCGAGTGTTGATTACAGCGCAGCAAGCATTGCTACAAAACGTTCATAAACGGGATACAGCTCAATTATCGACAGCTTACTGCGGATTTCTACATAGGATCGATATTTGTTTTTATGCTCTACTTACATCGTACGTTCATAGTAAATATTGATTTTTAAATGCAATCTTATTGAATCCAAAATAAGAAAAATGTGAAAACCCGTCATGGTGTGAATTGAGTAATCTTTCACTCGTGGAATATCGTATGTGCAGAAAGACTTTAGCAAATATGCTTGCTTAAGTAAATATGTATGTACGTATATTTCAACGAGATTTTCCTTTTAGTGCCTGTTTGGAAACTTATTTTTTTAAATTCAATGCATGCAAGAATAAGTAATAATGTTCCATCACCTTTTCTTAAAAGGGTACGTCAAATGTTGACTTGTAACAAAATATTAACATATATAGCGACCATTAACACCATAGAATATATAAACACATAAGTATCATGGAATATACTGATTTCTATAATATAATCTTTTCTTAGATTTAATTATCTGCATCTTTTTCATCAACTCCTATCTTTGTCAGCTTTGTCGATTTTTATTCTAGATTTAATATAATAAACCAAAAACTTTACAACACTACGTGTTCATAGAAATTTAAAGAGAATATTTTTTGGTCCAATATGTATCAAAGTAAAGGAAATTGTTTTTCATATCTGTAGTATTAATTTCTAATTAATGACAGAATTACAGAATGTTTCAAGCTTTGAGAATATTTAAATGGTCGAAAGCTACATATAGGTACTGTTATTTTGGAATAATCCGATTGCTTTTCCCCTTAACTACAGGTAGCACGGAACAGGCCGGTTAAAATGAAATGATTTGATGCATGTCAAACACGATAAAAAAGGCATTATTTCAGATCCGTTTAATTTTCTGAACTGCAATTCAACCTGGTCTTCAACGTAACCAGTTTCTATTTAACTTTTGTAGCCACTTGACCACGAAAACCTATAAACGACAGAGTAATTTTCCATTTGCTACGGACAGCCAATTGATGAATTCCAGATTTTTCTTTGTGGTTCACTCTTTTACCTTGTATGCTATTCAGAAACCCAATGCATTGAATCGTCTGTAAAAAAAAGTACAGCGAGACCGAGGCATATTTAAAGAGCTGAATCATTCTTTTCTCTCGGACAGTATTTCCTCGCGCGAATATTTTTCCTTATTGTAATCCATACATTCGTAAGAATGATAAATATGATTCGATGAATTTATTTATGTGAATTTAAAATTATTCATAGAATGCAAATTATTTGCAAATTATTTGATTGTGTCGTAATTGTTAAATATAGGATCAATCCTTGCTACTAAAGTATAGCTTTCCTTTTTCACTCCTTTTCCGTTAGAGATATGCTTACAATTAGCTTAACTAATAATGTTTCTTTCAACTTCTAAATCTTCTTGGTAAAATATATAAAGAAGATAATGTAGTAGTTGTGTCAATATATTTTGGAATATGTGTATTCTATGCATACATTTCGACAGATTTAAATTTTTTTACAAATTCATAAAAAACTGTGTTTTAGGCACATCGAATCGAAACTGATTAAATTAACATAGATATCTATAACCGGAGAAGTTTTATATATATATATTTTTTAAATGTCAACAAGTAGTATTAATGGAAGTAAGAAAATTCCGTTTGTAATCTATGTAAGTTATTTACGTTTGTGACCGCGGAAATACTATTACATAATTCAAGCGAACGAATACATTAAACTTGTTTGAATAAATCTATGAATCATCTTTCCAAGGTGTGTGTTTCTTCTGTGAATTTTTGCGACAATCGAGTACATAGTTTCTCGATTTATGTCACAGTATAACATTACGTACCATTTGAACATTGCAGGACAACGAACTACAATTCTCATCTTACTCGTAAAATTTACATAATACATAGGAAGATTTTCTTCTTTATTCAAAGATTAACATTACAACAAATATAAATTTAAATTTCTTCTGAAACATGACATAGAACCTAACAATGTTTGTCATTTATTCGCCACAACATTCATTGTTTAATAAAAGAAACAGTCAATTAATTATTAAATTAAAAATGTACATTAAACATGTATTTAATTACTGGTATTAATAATATCTTTTAAAATATCAATTTATTACAATATATTGCAATCTTCGATTTTTCTAATTCTATATTTAGTGTAATAAAAAATATTAAATGCACGTTTAACTATCAAACATTATATGATTGCAACTGTACTTAGAATTGTATTGCAAACTTTTATTTCTTTCAACTATATCCAATGCTTTAATATATTGTTCACGTTACCTAGTGATTTCCCTAAATTGCACGTTGCGTTTTATTTCAGTGAATCAATTATAATATTACGGTGTTATTATGGTTATGACCGTGATACCAGTAGCAATTTTGCAGAAAAAATAAGAAATATACTTGCATAGCGAGATGTAATTCTTGGAAATCCCCAACACGACTGCTATGCAACTATTCTTGACGTCAGTACCTCATATTTAATACGTCACCCGAGAAGTCATTCAAGAGGAATGATACAATCATTCAAATTGGTATAGTACTAATCGTATATTATATATGGAATTTATATTGAATAACTAGCAAATTGTTGTTTTACTGGAAACTTTAAACGTGAAATTTTGACATTAATAATAGTAAATTTTTTGCATTTTAATAAGCGTGTAAATATACATCACGCAGAGTAAATAACATACGGACCAAACCAGTTCTCGAATGATTCATAGTTGTAAAAATAAAAGAGAACCGGATGTAGATACAAAAAACGTTTGGGATTTCCTCAAATATTTTACTTTAGATATCATAATCAAGGACCACGGAAGAAAATCATTATTCACACTTTTAATGTCATCATTTTTCTGTACTTTTTAATTTACAGATTTGATCAACTCATCTTTTGAACAACTGATTTCATATTGGAATGCGCCCCTTCATAAAATAACATCAAAATCAGAAAAGCAATGAAGACAAAGTTATCGTGTCTCCTCCTCCTGTATTCTTCAATTACCACATACTTCCTAAACGATCGTTTAAACATGTAATCAACCGTTCGATCGACTCCGTCCTTCGAATTCCTGCAACCCACCTATCACCCCTCCATCTTTGTACATCATTTAACTTCAATTTCGTCGCCAAACGCTAAATGAAACGAAAGTTGTTAATCGATTTCTCGCTGCTGCTAACGCCTTTAAATCGTAGCCAACTAAACCCCGCTTGTCTATAAAGGTATAGACAGAGGACTACGATCAGTTTGGTACCGGTGCTCACCTCGTTTATCTAACCTAAACACCGGGATTAATCGCATAAATTCTCGTGGTTGTCAGAAATTCTATTTATCGAGCGGTGGGCGTTATCCTGGTCCCGACATAAATACGTTCTTTTATTTCCCCGGAGAGATCCGGAGAGGATGCTGGGACGCTATTCGAAAACTGTAGTCCTCTCACGATCAAACCAGTTCTCCGAGTTGAGGTGATCACCGGCTGCCTCAGATTAATCCCTTCCCCCTTGTCATTCCCAGCCCCTCATCCACCATTCTGGGAACTGATGACATGCCTACGGCCAGACGATGCCACTCCACCTTTTTCCTCATGTGCTTGCCACCTCCTTTGCCTGCCAGATCCTTACGTACATTCGCGTAGATTAACTTTTGATACGAGACCTCCTCAGTCTACGTTGGAACCTCGATTCGTACGCGCGAGCTGGGACACGTTGTACGCTTTCGGGTATCAAATTTCTATTAGTGACAGCGAATTACTTTAGTCTGCAGCGTAAGTTTTGGAGCGAGACAGGGTACTCGCGCAGCTGTAAAGTCGACGAACAAGTAGCCAGCCAGAGAACAAAAGATCGGCCCAGCACTGGTGCGCTAACAGGGGGGAAAATAAACGAGCAAACGTGAGTGCAAAGTAATCGTTAATCTTGTTGCCACGGCAAGAGACCGTGCTAGGTGTAAGTTTCATCTAAATTATGTAAAACGTCCCGCGTTCCAATAGAGGACGCTTTAACGTAGTAGCCCCTTCGTCGGCAAACGCGGCTTTATATCAAATTTGGCCTTTGATTATTTTATCCGGCTGTCGAATTTTGGCAGTGGTTAGAAGTTCTATTAAAACGTGCGTGAGAATCAGTTCGATATGTGGAAAACTAACGATTTTCCTTTCGATATGTGTTTAAGAAGCTTGTGATTGTTGATAGTTTTATGTGAATTCTTTCTTGAAGTTTCTCGGATTTTGCTAGTTTCGTAGGAATACAGAATGGTTACAAAATTAGTGTTCCTTCTATGTGACATCGGTCGATTTGGTTGTGGTTATTTTCGGTGCTATGTGTATTCTTTTGATTTTTAGACATTCTCTAGGATTTTCAAAGTGGTTGATCAACTTTTGTAAAGACATATGGTAGTTAAAGATTAGTGGTGTTTTAGAAATAATTTAAACGTGATGAAAACCTTTAATATCTTTTTATTCGGAATAAAAAGTTGTGCAATTAATGCATACTATATATAAAACTAAATGTACGATAAAGAATCACGCTATTATATTTCTTACATGTATTAACGTATAATTTATCAATAATTCGATCAAATGCATCAATTAATTCTGCTTTACGTTATACCTTCTTATTTACAAGAATTTCTAGAATATCTACTTATCTGCTGAGAAAATTATCATTTACATAATTCAGCAACTTCTGCAAAAAGTAATTTTATTGCTAAAGAAGCGGCTTGCAGTGTATTAAGTTAATTGATGACATTAATTGCAACGCATGAATGGCAACGCATTTATATGACGCGAAAGAGTGCTTCGTGATGCTTTGAAACTCGTCGTGATCGATGCAATGCCGACTCGCGTTACACTCGATGGAAAATACGGACTGATACACTAACAAGCATGATGCATTATTCGTGGCTTATGTGAATTTAGATCGGGTTACTTTCTATTTTACCGCGAGCAACGATGGTTGATTGTTAGCCGTTGCTATCGTACTGTCAACCCTGCACAAAGTTAGTTTTAATTTCTCGATTCCCGCGTAATTTATGGACATCCTGATACATTGGAAATTTATGCAATCGTGCATTGCGATACAATGAGATTCGCCAAGTGACACGTGAGAGAAGATAATGAATGTGCGTGTTTTTCATTATTTCACGACATAATCACTATCTCGTTTTCAGTTGAAAATGAGAAATGGGGTTAAAATCGAATTTTAATAAACAATTCGGAGTTAAGAAAGTTAATTGAAATTTGAATGTTCCGCATTATATACGGAATGTTTTAAAATGTGGTTGAACTTAGTCCTATAGTTTAGACGAAAATGGACCTTGAAGTTTGGCAAGTTTCCCATAAAGATAGAACTTGTACGTTTGTTCTCTTAACGCGTGTGGTCAACGCTTTGAACATCTAATTTAAAGGATTTCAAGAGATTGTCAAGAGATTGACAGTTTGTACGACGAATTAGCACATCTTCCTCAGTTACCAAGTTTAAGAAAAATCAAAATACAAAGACGAATAGTTCTTTTTCTTATATATACGTAGCAGTTGTAAATTCTTCCTCGTAATAAAATTCAGGTACCATTATTAACGAAATGCAAACGCATATTACAAAGGTTTTATTGCTTCGCATAACCACGCTGTGAAGTTGTATTTAAAAATTACGATAGGCATAGATTCCAACAGCGAATATTCGCCAGTCAGCGTGACAAATAGAATGAATTGTTTCGAAAGCCGTTACGCGTTTGTAACGAATACCCTTTGCAACGATTTTCAGGGCGAGGAATCCCCCGAAAAAGGACCAGAAGAATCGTCCTCGAGCGAATTCCCGTCTTCGTGCAAGAGTTACAATTAATTGCTATCTACACGCAATAAATCGCGAGTTAGCGAGCGTACCAGCACAATGATAATGTAAAAGCCCAGGAGTACTCTATCTTCTTGGAAGCGTCTGTCATTGTATCGTCCAGGAAAGTTGAAAACTTACTCCTAAAATTATTGCCACTCCTACACCTGGGCGAGCCATTTACACGCTGCTTCCACTCTGTGTTTCATACGACGAATTTCAGATTTTTCCTAGAGATATCGTACTCTGTCCCTGTTAAAAGTTTTGTTCAACTTGAAGCCTATATTTATGGTAAAAACACATATTCTTGCCATGTATAAAACGACTATGCTACAACTCTGTAGAAAGTAAGCTATAAATATAAAGAAGACAGATTACTGCGAGAACGTATGAAATTAATAACTCAACTAGTTTTATCTAAATTCTGAATCTTTCAGTACTTATCAATCATTTAACTCGTCCAAAATATTTCATCTGTCCAAACGTTTAACACGTTCAATCTACTTAAACCATTTCAACTGAACCTAACTTATCTAGTTAAGTTTAACCCAAGCTCTTCTAACTAACCCACGTCTAATCCCAGACCTAACCTACTGAATCTGCCTACCTAGCTCTAGCAACACCAAGCTCAATCCCTAACGTATTCCACATATTCGATCTAAACTTAGTTCAATGTTTAATGTTTGTAACTTTATAATTTGTTTTCACTTTGTCAGAATTTATCATTATTCTCGCCAGTAGCACGATGTAACTTCTCCATTGAAAGTATAACTGAGGTAGTTGAGCTGTCCTTAATAGTATGCTATTCTATTATAGTAACTTATGGTACCTACCTACCTAGTTTCTCGTTGAATATACATAATGTCCGATATGCTGCATTGATGTACTCATGATATAAGTATCTGAATATAGATATTTATCTGACGAACAACATCCTTATCTACTTTCGTTCGATCAAGCGTGTTGATGGTGTTGAAGAAGATGAACCTATCGCATTACATCTTCTTTCACCAAAAAAAAAATTGTTTTTTATATTTTACTTAAACTTCTCCATTATTTTCAACATTTAGTACTAGATTATAGTCTACATAAAGCATCGTATCAGTTATTTACATTTTATATAACCGATGTGTAAATGCTCCTTGATCTTTCGTACAAACATAGAAACTTCTTGATCGCGATAAAGTTGCGATGAAGAGAATGAAAAGGGGAAGCGAGATTACGCGGAGTTTTGGGAAAGTACCGCGCTGATAGGAAGAGCGTGTTTGCTTCTGTTATCGTCGCGATTCGTGAAATTTTCTTGGTGGTAAGGGATTATTTGTCCGGTGGGAAGTTTGGATTTAATTTTCCATCCAGAACAATGCCGTGCGCGGCGCAATGGTGTTCGAGATTCGTGGTTGATTCGTCGATTCGAAGCTTCGTATTCTCTTCTGCCTCGCATTCATGATAAAAATGATATGCTTTGTTCTCGTGCTTTCGTCAGTGACCGGGGTTTAAAAAAAAGACCGCTGCGAAATCTGAGTTTAACAGGAAACTGCACCCTCGACCGTGCAGCATAAATTTTTATGACGAACTGTAAAAGTATAGAAGCTCCACGCTCGAAGTAAACTCTGCTATAGTAACAGAGATTAAATCTTCCGCTATTCTATGGCTATTCGTGTCGCGAAAATTAAGATACGTTTACACTCTGTAGTAAAACACTCTGTTATGGAGTAATTTATATTGGAATCTCATACGCTTTAGGCGTTTGTACGTTTGTATGTATGTTTGATGTATGGATATTTTGTATCTTTTAAAATTTGTTATCAGGATTCGATACAATTAAACCAATTATCAATGGAATTTTACAAGCCAACGAAAATTGCAAATTATATAAATGTATACTCTTGCGTAGCAATAGGAAGTTTAGTAATAAAATATACGAAATTTTAGAAATAGATTTTATAAATTATAAATCATCTTACTATCTTATTTCACGTACAATTATAAATCTACAATTTGTAGTTTGTTAAATCACTATTATTGTCACTAATATTCTATTACGTAATAATTTACTAACTAACGATATTACTAAATTACAACTTACATATTAGACGTTGTATTACATACAGATTTTCTACCAAGTAAATAACTGTAATTAATAAAACAGATAAATATAATTCTATAAAAATGAATAACGTAGACTTGCGGAGACCTCGCAAAATTCAGATTAAAGATATTCTTCGACAATGATGTTAGACACTTTGCATCTACATGTGCAGTTTGTCTGTTCCAAGTTACCAAAAATCTCATTAATAAATTTACTGCGATGAAAAATAGAAATACCTATACATTTATCTCAATAGACGAGAAATTCTTTTCATATGTTGATGGTTGGTGAATATTTTATAGGTTTGCAATATTTTCCAACACTATTTCATCGTTATCAACACTCGACAGATAAGATATACGTAATTAAACATCTAAGAAAATGTGATAGAATATTTTTCTTTCTATTTGCTTTTTAAGTTTTATAACAGTGCTGTATAATGTATTGCGTATAATGATATAATAGAACTTTACAAAATTGGAAACACCTTTGAATTATAATACGTTCATTTAATAATGAGTGTTCGTTGTAAGTTGAAGAGCGATCATAATGTTGTGATTCCGGTAGAACTGCATCAAAACGGCACAAAGTCTAGATTTACGCGTCGCAGATCGAGAGAGGTGCGGCGAGCGAACTGTGAAATTATAAATACCCTTAGGAATTACAATGTTGCCCGTTGCCATCATTATGGCACACGCGATCTCCGCTTGTTTTTAGTAAAACGTTCATTAGTATCGCTTGAAGCTATTCGAACGAACAAAGTTGTTCCCGTTTCCGTATGAAAATTCCCGGTCGACGTCCTAACAAGAATTTGTGTTTCAATGATGGGAAAACGAGAACTAATTTGAGAAATAAATTTGTGTAAGGATCGTCAAAGCGTATAGAATCCCGTATTTATTGGCACGTCGCTATTCTGATGTGAACTTTTGATCATTTTTACCAGATGATATCTTTATTGTTTTCATTGTTAAGGCTTTGGGTTTAATTTATAGAGATTGTTCATAAATGTATTTATTATATTATTACGATATTGTTGATTATTAGTCACTTGATTGGAATTACAAGTTCGTCTCATAATTAGTATGAAGTATATAATTACTATTCAGACTCATTTTCAACTTAGTGCTATTATATTGTAGAACAAAATATCTGTAGAATTTTAATGCATATTGGAAAAATATATAGTTTCAAGCAAGAAATTATCCGATGTGTATAAATAAAAAATAATATTATTTAAATTATCAAAAGTAGTTACATCTATTGTTTATATTTTCGATAAAAGGTACATTTTCATAACTGCACTATAGCTGGTACTATTTTTAAAAACATTATTAAATGTCAATCTATGAGATTAAATGTTCTACAATTATTTTAAATAATCTCTTAGCCGGAGAATAGTTTCCTACCCATGTTGAAATAGCTACATATGAAATGGTAACTAATACCATACGACATTATATCGTTATATTATATTAGATTAGACTTATTACATATTATATTAGATTATATTATATTATATTATATTAGACGAACTATATCGTTATATCCGATACACTTGTTTACCAGACATGACGAAATATTTCGTCTTACACGTCTTAAGAGGTTAATATCATACGTTTATTTAATTAGTATCTGACAGAAGAGTATTTTTCACACTGATATATCGAAAAATTAATCTGCATGACACAGTTCCCAAAGAACAGTATTCGAGTGAAAATACAAAATCTTTATATATAATATATTATATATAATATATTATAAATTAATTTCTTGAATGAACATAAAATAATTATTTGCCCAAAAGTCATTTCAACCGAATGGTTCTTTAATTCAGGATTTTTTCTTTTATTCTAAACTTTCATAAAGGCGAATCATTTTGTATCACTTCGACTGCCGTGTTTCTGCTGAAGCATATTAGACAAATAGAAAAGAAGTTGCAACTGTAATCTATCGATGCAATTCTACGATAAGTAGATTGTAGATATTTATGCATTTAAAGTAGGTCCAAGTGTGCAGAAATAAAATATAAGATGCATGAAACATGAAGGTATAATTTTTATTATTTCGCCTTTACTTCCGGAATAAAATCATTATAAGTATTTTTTAGATAGAATAATACATTTATTGTAAATAAGTTCTGAAAAGCGTAGTCTTGAAGGAAAATATGTATGTGACGATTCATGAATTGTGAAATGGGTAAAAACATTGTTCACGGAAATTAATTCTCGCAATTTAATGATTAGCATCAATTTTATTTTCGTATTATTCAAAGATATGAATATTCCATAAAATTTATTCCACGTAACATCAACGGGAGAAACAATATAAATACGTAACGTTTATTCGGTGACATTGCAAAGCCTGATAAAATACTTACTTTAAAATTGAATAATAAAATTTATCAGTCGAAACTGGAAGTCGATTGAAAATTTAATTTCGACTCAAATGAAAACCATGATCACAAATTGTAACAACAATACCGCGTACACTATTATTTACAGCGAAGCCGGAAACACGACCGCGATACACAACGATGCATAATTAAAGTAGCTTCATAGCGTATTGCACACATCAGTTTTTAATTATTTCTTAAACGACTTCATACTTACATTTTACAAATTGCTACGAGCAATCGTAATTTCCAGAAGATTAAATTTTTAACTGCATTTTAGGTTTCAATAGTAGTCATTAAAAGTGGCGATATCAGGCTGCATCTATGGATTATAAAAACAGCTATTATTTGAAAATGAATCGCTTTGAGAATGGTTATTTCGATATACTAAAATTTTTGCGATTATTCTTTTATAATTTTCCTAAATGCAGTCGTCAAATATTTCTTTGATGATTTATTCAAATTTATATCTGTGAAATTTTTACGTGTAACCGAGATTAGCCGAAAATGATATCTTCCATCACATTTAGATATGTTTAATAGTTTCGTTAGTAGATACTTCGATGTTGATGAAATGAAGTTGGTCTTGTGGATTGTAAAAATAGCTGTTGCCTGAAAATGAGTTATTATACATTACATTCAATGCATAAAAATGTATAACTTCTGCAACCAATTGCACCTACTATAATTTTGCAATAATGCAACTGTAATATGTTAATATATGCAAAATTTCAAGTTTCACGCTGTTCTTCTGTCGATAAATTAATACCTGATTTTACATTTAAATTAACGATTTATTTTAGTATTTAAGAAAAATCGTGATTAGTTATTTTATATTTTACATTTAATATATTGTGTTATTTAACTATTAAATTAAATTAAATTAAAAGCATTAGTATTTAATCAAAATTTCTGAACCGGCATTGGAAACGTATAAATTATTGTCACATGAATACAAAATCTTGTGATGTAAAACCAAAAACAGGTTTAAGCAGAGACGAGTATGATGTCAGATGTGTTATAAAATTTTTTGTCGAAAGAATATTAATCTCGAACCAACCGAAAGAAATTACGTCACTCAAAATTATAATGTGATATTCTCGACTAATTTATAAGAAGTGAAGTATTGAATTAATTGGTTCTAAACTTAATGTCAAGAGGAGAAGGTTAAACAACAAATTATTCAGAGCGCTATAAATGAAAAGTACCTTGATTGCCTAAAAGAGGATCGTAACCTTTACGTTAAAAATAAATATGTTCGTTTGAGGTGGGAATTCTAGTTAGTAGCTCTTGACAGAACGAAATTATAACATTTAAATACATAAACTTAATCTTCTGTTCATCTATTACTTTATTTCAATAATATCAATCCAAAAATGATTAATTTCCATAATACGAGTACATACACAGTCACAAGCGTTATTATGCATCTTTTGTTACATCCGTATCATTTATGTTTTATAATGCAGAATATAAAATAAAGTAAAATTTGTTGAATAAATTCTTAGGGCTAAATATCTTGATATTCAATCAGAATCAGAAAAATATCTTAGTCACTTCTTATTTTTTCAGGATCCAGAGAACAGCACAACTGTATAGCTTGTTGATTATTAATTAAGGATGCGTTTGCTGCTAGCGATCGTAGCTCTAAGTTTCTGGATTTCGTGCATTCGTGCCTATCCTGCGAACGGTATGATCAAGAATAATCTGAATCGGGACACCATCTACTTTCCCGACCAAGCAGAATACCTACGGCATTCCATGAAATGTTCTAAGAACGAGATTTTGTGGCCATTTTATGGATATATTCGTCGGTGTTACAGAGAAGGCGAACAAGGTCCCTGCAATATCGGCAGAATTTTGGTTTTTGATAAGAGATCCATGAAACCTGTTTGCAAAGAGATGACATTGAAATAAACAACCGAGGGTTGCAGATACTGCTCTTACCGATTCGACGGAATTCTGGCAAAGATGTCAGCAGGAATACAGTAGTTGCACTCGATATACTTTGAATATTAGTTCGAGTTTATAATTCTGTTTTTTTTAATATAGAGTAACAATAACTAATTTTATATATTTATATTTTGTATTTGTATTCATATTATATATTGTATATTTATAATATATATTATATATATACAATATAATAAACATAATAGTTTAACTTCATTCAATTTTAACTCTTATTTCATTTATACAGAGAAAGTAACTTTGTGATATTTCTGACTGCATAGTATACTGGATTAATTTAATATGATGCGTCAATATGGAATGTTTGGCAATATGTAAAATTCAACATATTTGTAGAATTACAAATTATTTAAGAAATTCCAACATCGACTGATTTATCATATAACTCCAGTAATTTACGTAGTTGGATATACGTGTAACATACTCTTTTATTTGTTCATATGTATACTTAATACTTTCTATAGTTCTAGTATAGTAGCATCTCTTTTATACTGTGTCAATAATAAATCGTTGAGAAATAGAATTTGTTGTGAATTAAATTCGCTACCAATTTTGGTTTCAAATTAATAGCGATTAATAGCGAAATAAAAAATATGTCAAACAATTAAAATAATTTAATTAGTACTGTAACAAAGGAACTCTTATGTTATTCCCCTATTGTAGCGAAATATTTGTGTTTTTTGTTTTTGTTATAAAACTATACTCATGGTAAAGGAATTAGAAAAAAGTACAAAAAGCAAGAAATACAAAAATACAACGAAATTAAACAGTTGGATAAAATATTAGTCGGTTATTTCGTTTTAAGATATATTTTAAGATATATTTACAAAGGACAACAGCATATTTTGTATCTTTTTCTAATCAATTTTCATTCAATCCATCAAAGTACATCGAATACACGTTCGATCTGGATACACGCATGAAGAACCCAAAAAACCTTTAATGAGAAATACTTGGATTCGATACCTACCTAGCCTTTCTTTGGTTAGCCTTTTGCAAAATTATATTCACATTATCAGATGTTTGTATCTTATCAATCTTATTTGAAAACGATAGGTGCAAATTTCATACAAAAAGTCAAAATTTATTTGTTTGCACAAAAAAGATTCGGCTTCATATTTTTATAAAACTAATAATTAACAAACGTAGTAATGTGTAGTGTTTTGGAAGATGCTCTATTACAGTGTGATATAAATTGTACATTTTCATATAATTGGAGTTATAATTTTATGGTTATGTTTGGAAAAATATTTACAAGTTTTAGTAATTTTTAATGTATATTCGAACAAATCTATATATTTACCGATGTTTTCACTATTTCAATCATTTTTGCTACACTGGAAATTTGGCCATTTGCCATTAACGTATCCGTGTGCAGAAAATTATTACAGAATATTCCTCATTAGTATCCATCTTTTTCAATAAATGCATATTAAAAAATTCTATATTGTTACATTCTCGTCATTTATTATGAGATAATCAACCGTGGATAATCATAATACGTCCTGAAATATGCTTGAGTTAATCTAAATACATCAAAATGTTGCAAATTAACTTATAAATGTAATTTTCTTTTTTGAAATGTATTGTTTTAGCATAACATTAAAAATAATGGAATATAGAATATAAATTATTTGAACCAATTAAATGATTGCCCTTTCAGAATATGTCAAATGAATCATATAGATCATATATATTAGACCAGATATTTTGTGCAAGAGTTAATTGGCTATATTTAATACTACACAAACTATCACTATCAGCGTGCACTTAAATTATTGCCCGATACAAACTTACATCTTATTTCAAATACACGTTGTTCACAATTACTATGTTGATTAACTACTTCATAACTATCTTTTCTTTACTGGAAAAACTAATTTTTTAATATTTCCAAAACCTCTGTATACGTATGCAAATAAATATGTTTTTTCAGTTGGCACTCATTCTTTAAAATTTCTTTTGTTCATTTCCTTGTTTTCGCGATGCATACGTGCTTCGAATCGCAAGTTGTCTACGATTCACCCTATTTTAAGAATGATTGCAACCGGATAATAGGTACGATAATCTCATCGGGCTTTCGATCTTGAGTGTGGTACGCGTACAAACAAGATACAATCGAGTTTACTCTGCAGAATCCCCTAGCGCACTTCTCTATTGAGAGACACCAATACCCACGGTGTAATATAGCCTGATCGAAATGTACTTTCTTCCCTGGCATTGGTAATTGCTTGCTTACGGCAACTACATATTTCTAACTGCGTTTCTCTAATTATTAAGTAATTCGGAAAAGTAAATCAGCGATTCTATGCACGCAAAACCATATGATGTCTCGTATAAATTATATACTGAAATTTTATTTCATTGAATGACAATAAAGAACCGGAAGATGAAACAGTATCAATAGGAAGTAACTTTAAGAAAATGAATTCTTTTGAATCAATTCTTCACGTTATTTTGTATAAGAATGTCATAAATATCGTAACAAGATTGGAATGGGAATATACTGTTTTTTTGATAAATGCGATCAAATTATTAAATTTCATTACTTAATACTGTAGGATATATATGTATAATAATTTATAATTAATAAGCAAGCAGAGAAACCAACTTATTGCTACTATTTATAAAACGCTCCAAAATTAGTACCTTGCGTGCACAATGTAATTAGTGTTTCTTAAAATGTTTTTCTTAAAATAAATTATCTGGTTCATTTTAGAGTGAAACATGCAACGATGAGGAGTAAATAATCATTTTTTATTTGAAGAAATTAATAAAATTAAATTCAGAGTTATTATACTGTAATTTACATATTTGTACATTTATAGCTATATCTAAACACAAAGAATATCATGTAAATTTTAACGTGGAAAGTTTCTTCTCCTTTCAGTTATTTTGTCATCCTTATTCTGTATGGAACGAGAATACGTCAACGATATAAGTGAACTATCACGGTTCTTAAACTACTGTAATAAGGAACTTATGAAAGAGTACATATTAAGATAAATTCATGTATTTTAGAACAGACATAATTAAAGCGTTATAGTGTAAATTAAACTGTTCTAACCATATGTATTTAAATTTTCATTTGCAAATAAAAGTAAAAGCTATCAAAATTACATGTACGCATTTTAACATTTCATATTTCCGTGAGTATTGGAAACACGGTCGCTTGTATGAATGATATAACTATTAATTCTAGAGCTACTACGAAATTAAAGCCAAAATATTCTGTTACTTGAGCAACTACGGGTTCTTCTCTCTTTTGTAGAAATTTACGTATTTACCGTTATTAAACTAAATTAAATACCAAACATTTATCTGGTAAATTTCAGAATTACAATATTTTAATCTCTTTTTCAGTAGCAAGCAATACATAAATAATTGCCTTTATCCAAAAATTTTCTTTTAACCCTGCTGTTCTCTACACCTGTTTTATATGACTCAAATAAAAATTACATTTTAATAAATATTGCGTTTTAGTAGATATTACTAAAGTACGAACAGCGTATAAATATGTTGTTTGTGTTATTCGATATATATTTTGTATTTGTATAAAAGTTTGTATATTTAAAATAATTTATATATTTGTAAATTTCACTACTTTATGTGTATGTTACACTTTTCGTTTCGAAACTTGAAAAAGGATATTGTCTAAGGATACAAGAGTGAAAAATAAGTGAAAGAAGACAATAGGGTTGAATTTTTAATGAATTAACAAATTCCTCCAACGCTAAATGGCCGTATTATTAATGATTTCCTACTTGTTGCATCACCGTACGTTACAACAATATATATTTAATAGAATTTAATTTCCTCCAAAAATACATCAAAGTACATACACGATACTTCATTTTCATTTTCTCGGCCAGCAGCGTACACGAAAGGTTTCTCACCTCTGAGGTAGCTTCTACGTATGCGGACAATAAGAACGGGTGAGATTTCCTCTCGAGACTCGCATAATTCTCGTTACGTACCATGTATTTAAATCACGCACTGCTGTACATCATTCAGCCTGGTGAATCTCCGAGATCCAACGAGAAGCTTACAATGGACCTTGGTTCAAAATGCAACGTCCCGGCGCTTTTTCGGCTAGTGAGATTTAAATCTTTGGATTAAAAGGAGCAAGAAAAAACTCTGCTGGAGATATTCTCCCTTCGCTTGGCAGGGAGCTGCGATTTCTATAGTCGTTTATTCATTCGACTTGCTGCACCGGCGGTCTGTGATGGAATTTGTTTTCCGGAGGGAACTAAATCGTGTACAGATTCGCCGGCCGTGTTACGCCTGAAACAAATGTAAGCCATTGGATTACGAAAAGCGGCGGTTAAGGCAAACCACCGGCCAGTGGCCATGCTGGACTGCTTGGCTCTTCCTTGACCCTTTTGCTAGGATACTTATATATGTACATTAACGTGAGTATACGGATTCTCCTGTCAATTTATGATAATTAGGCTGGAAAAAATATATAAAATATCCAAAGTATAGTGCTTTCTATGATACTTGGTAAGTAAAATCATTTTCTATCTAGGTTCTATTTTCTTAATTATGAATTCTCAAAAGTATGAATTTCAATAAAAATCCGTAATTTCGTGATGTAATAAAGATATGGAACTTCGTTTCTATGAGTTCCAATTATGTGAATGAAATTTTAACAATGCTTGGCTACTTGAGCTCTTATTATCTGAACGTCGCTCTACTTGTGTGAACGTCTAACAATAAACAGTAGGATCAGGCGTGATGTGACACTCGCTCTCACGCTTCGCAATTGATACAAATCTGCAACATTATTATGCATTTAAGAGCAAATGTTTCTTGGAATCCCCTTATATGAACACGAACTCCAATTAACTGAACGAAAAATCATAGGTAATGGGCACAGACATAGGTGGACTCCTATTATATAAACGACCTGGGTATATGAACCACCAACTTGTACCATGACAGGTTCATATAAACAGAGTTCTACTGTTAAAACATTGCTGAAATGTGCACATTAATTACGAATTAACGAGGATGAATAATATTTTCCTTTCATTGAATCAGTACAGAAACATTTCATCGTATAGCAAACAAATAATTAGAAGCAGTATTTAGTAGCCTTTTATGGAATTAGTAGACTATAAATTGAAATTACATATAAATTATATTATTAAAACAAGGTAATAGACAATTAGCAACAATTACATATATAACCTGATATTCGAATCTGTTATTAAGGCGTTGAAGTCGAGATGAATCTCCGCCTCGTACAAGGATTTATGCGGTGGAGGAAAGAAGTCGGGCGTTCACAATGCGATCGTTTGTCACGGAGTGCTGTCGTCGAGCCGCTTTTTATATCCGCACGTCGGCGATGACAACACGCGGCTCAACTCGTGGGGACCGAAGTTAACGATGGAAACCTAGCCACCGATTCTTTGCACGGAACATCTGCATTCTATAAGATACCCTCCGCTTCACTGATATGATACAGAGATTCAAAGATTTATAGGATGTTTGACAACGGATCATCCGATCGACAAAAGACCAACCATCTGTGGAAAATGGATTTAAAATACACAATAGAAGTATCTTTCTACTTTTGACAAACTAACTCAATAAGCATATGATATTGTGGTGTAATTGAAATAACTTTTCGAGAATTTACTGTTGATTACTATTTTTGAAGATTATAGCAAAATATAGCATATGATCTTGGCATTGTAAACATAGTGTAATGAATTATGCTAGTACTAAATAATAATCATACACACGCTATTTTCATAATTAAAATGGGTAACACTTCTACTGCTTTGAAGATATACACGCTGCTATTTTTTTAATGAGTAAAAATGAGGAAAACTTTTTTATATATATTGTATACGTTAGTGTAAAATTATTTTATAGAATCATAAGTAAATTACTATTGCGTTAAATGAAACCGTATTCTTAAGCAAATTATACCTATATCTCTAAACATATTTCTCACTGATCTCATATATAAATTCAACAGGGTCCTATAAAATAATACGATTCAAACAATATTCTATTATTTCACATAACATTTTATATTTTCCCATATTTCACTAACAATTTTTATGCCAAGCAATAATCATAGCCCCCAAAGATTTTTAAAAAAGATTTTACACGGTGCTTACGTATTTCTCGACTGTTTCAAATCGATTTCCATACGCCCATAAGCTTTCATGACGATATTTTATTGCAGGCTTTTCTATTCGATTTTTTATATAAAATCACTATTGGGTTATTAATTTCAGTCGTCACGAGATACTATATATATACATACGCGTAAAGATACAGTATGGTTCCGCTCGTATTTTTTACTTCTCCCGATCGTATCTCTATTTTCCCGATAATCTATGATCTACACGTTCGGATGCGACATATTATTTCGCATTTATCGTGGATATTGAGATACCGTTTACCGGAAACGTACGATGATTTCCATTTCTTGACTACTTCGAAAGCTGCAAAGTAGGTTTGAAAAATGATTATTTAAATGATCAAAAGTGTTGTTTTCACTAGCGTATGTCATTTACTACAACTTTTTGATTTTGAAGGAACACTTGTGTTTTTATATTTTATTTATAATAAACAGATTTCTCTTTACTGATTGTCTTCTCTACGTAAAAGTAGTACTAAAATAGATATTTGTTTATTTGTTTGTGCAACAGACATTTAATCAATAGTGCATGTGTTAAAAAAACATCGTTAAAATCTTCACAGGATCTTTATTCCTATTTGTCCCATGAACAGACAATATCCCATATTCTACAAACGCATAGGACTCGCGGCTGATTTGAAATTCACGCACGGGGCGGCCGGTACACGTTGGAGACTCGTGTCGAAATCGAAAGACGGCAGTCGCTTACATTTTCATCTTCTTTCAATCTGTACCGCCAGCCGTCATACGTTTCTCAACATTATAAGCACCGGTGGCAGACAGTTCGGCACACGGCAAGTTAACCGGGGCTGGCTAGGCGAGGACCGCCTACAAAACGGTTGTCCGTGTCAAGTACTTATGCGCTTCTTTTTTGCTAAATACATTTCAATATCCGACGAGGGAGCAGTCCTTTCGAACGCGACACTTTGCACCACGAGAAGGAGCGACAGAAAGAGAGAGAGAGAGAGAGGGAGAGGAAAAGATACGAGCCGCGGATACGAGACGCGGCTGGATGAAGGAAAAGTGGGCGGAAAGGGGTAAAAAGGGCGACAGGAGCTGCAATATTCTTGGCTCGCATTGTACGTGTCCCATAAGTTGGCAGGCGAACTCCCTCTTAGCGACAGCTTGACAGAACATACGCTCCTTCCCGCTCGAATCGTTTCGTCCTCCTTCCTTCCATCTAACCCCCACTTTCACCTCTTCCTTCTCCTCCTCCATCTTTTCCTCTTCCTCTATGTCTGTCTCTTACTCTCCTCTATCTCGCGCTTCCCTTCGTAGAGCTGTGCTCGAAAATAAAAGTTTATAAGGTGTTGCCTGTGTGGGTGAGAACGAGTCCAGGGATATAGGTGCGCGAAAAGCGGGGAGAAACGTCGACGACACTGGGATACAGGGAGGCGAAAACTCGCTGGTTGTTGGGGTGACAAGGAACGATCGCGCGAAGAGAAACCGGTATACGGTTCAGGAGCTGGGTTGTGCAGTGTAAGAAGGGGAGGGAGGAACGAGAAAAGTGGAGACCACGTAGAGAAATAACGTTCGTGTTTTTGATTTGAAGCACGTAACCGAACCACATTGAAATCAGATAGGGGCGCGAGAGAGGACGCTAAACTGGCTCCGAGGCTACGGCAAGCTTACTACGGGAATACCTAAACCGGTCTAAGGTTTGAGTGGAGGAGGGTTAGGAACGCGTTAGGCGCCCAAGGAAGCCAGATACCGAACTCTACTTGTGAAGGAACACGAGGGCGGAGGGAAAAGAAGGTGCGAGAACACGGAAGACAGGCATGCTGGGACGCGAGGAAGGGTTTGGGATAGATGCGCTTCACAACGGGTGAAACGTGCCACTTTCCACGGATTTTCGAATAAATCGGCGGCGTGTGGAGTGTACGTTCGTTCCACTATAGCGGATTCTCTCTCTCTCTCTCTCTTCACAGCTTTGACTTCGATTTTCCTCAAACCACCCCATCAGATTCGTGTTCCGTAATCCGGATGGGCCTCGGTTCTCGGATAGAGAAAAACGCCGAGGAATAGAGTTTGCCGTCCTTCGTTGAAGAATCACAAGAATGCGCACCCCAAGCGTGAATCAAACAGTTCCGTCAGCCGGTCTTGCGTCGATTACTTCGTATTCTTTCATCGAGTTTTTTGGTACATTCCAGCCGACAGTATCTCGATGCTATCGTTTTACTGCCTCTTACCCGGATCATACGGAAAGATTCTTTCCACTCTGACGGCGGAGAACTACCCTCTCGAAGAAATTGCTTCCCCGACTTGCGCGTGTTAACGGGATTTTTAATTGGTGATACAAATTTTTTCTGCATTTTGCGAAGTTTTTCTAAGAACTGTTGCTATACGTGCTCAACGTTCTATTGGATATATGTGGTATAGAACATGTGATTTTTCACTTTTGACTAGAGTTTGTTTAGGAATTTGGACAGTTTGACACTTGATATTGTTTCGTTCGGCGTTTGATGAAATCGAACAATTATTTTTTATGAATTATGTTAGGAATTTCTGTTGAATAATAAAATGCTAAGTTCGAGGAAATACTAGTTTTACCTGAGTGATAAACATAATTAAGGAGAATTAAAGAGGAACATTTAGAATTGGCTCACTGAAAGGCTTTCGTTGTTCAATCTTCAGTATTCGTGTATCTTCTTAATTAAAATATTCAATGGTATTTGCTGCATTTTTTGGATACGCCATAGTCATATTAATGGAGAAAATTAAATATGTGAAGACGTAAAACTATTTTAGTGGATTCATCATTGACAAATTGAAAAGTTTTTTTTAGATCTATGGGTTCCAGTATTTGATTATAATTGTTGAATTATTACTATCACTATCAACATGTTTTATATTATTTACAGAACGATAAGTGATAATCGAACGGCAAATCTAAAAATAGTTAAGTAACGTTTATCTTTAGAACAAAATCAGAAACAAATACATTTATCGCTCAAGCATTTGTAGATTTCAGTTTGGATAAGGTGAAACATCGCTTAGATACGACTACTTGCAAAGTTCCTTTCTCCTTATCTTCGAAATACATTAGTTCTTAGCAAACTTCAGCTACATTAAACATTATACGTAAGAAGCTCAGAAAATATCATGAAATTATATTCAGCAGTTAACAAATAACATATTACATATTTCCAGAAAGAAGCAATACTATGTATTTTTTTCATACAATCTTAAAATCTTAAAATAATAAAATCTTGAATATTTATTATTGATCCATAAAGACATCCGTAAATATCGATATTTTCGCGTAAACAAAATATTTTTCATTGCTATTTTTGCACTTAGATTTTACAATTTTATCAAATTTTAAGAAATTGATGTATCTATAACGTTGTTCTGTATACACACACGCACACACACACACACACACAGAGCTCGATGGATGGAATAATATTTACGTAGCACAATCTAACAAGCTTAGCAAAATCTTCTCTTTCAATGAAATTAAATATAACAAGAACATGGGAAAACAGAGTAAAGAAAAGTATAAAGAACGGTAAGAGAAAAACCCAAAAAGAGATTATATTTTTTGTAGCGATATCCCTCTATTCGTACAGCAAAAAGCATTGGCAGAACGGAAAGCCTAACTTTTTGTCGGTTCCCTTTCTTTCTACGTCCGTTTTGCCGGCTTTGGCCTCAACAGCTCTCCTCCGTGTTCAATTCTGCCTCTTTTCTTCACCGAGCACCTCTTCTCGCACCTTCGAATGCGCGTTGCGCCATATTTCAAACGTCATATTAGCAAGGACCATGCGTCTTCCACGGGTAAAATGTCTATGCTAGCGGCAGGCCTGCCGCCACTACATCACACAGCTGGCCTCCCTCTTGGCGTGAGCCCTGGTATCGTGTCACCTTGCTAGCTCGCCACCAATTACACATTAATGCGACATCGCGTTATCCGGAGACGATGTGCGAAATGGAAGAGGGAGAACCCTGAGAAGGATCGAGACATCTCCAGAGAGCACATCCCTTCTACGATCTATATTAGTCAATTAACCTACTTTCCCGCGTCGGTACGATTCGATCAACGAGGATCGCTCGAAAGATAATACAACATTTCCTATGATTCTCTTGCTCGCGTGGAATCGCGTGGAATCCTACCACGACTTTCATTAGAAACGTTATCTCGGCCCCTGGCAATCTAAGCAGGTTCTGCCGCTGAATCATCGGCTTCATAAATGGTTTAGGACGTATTTTGTAGTTCGCAGGGATAAAGGATATTAAATTGCGTGGAAATGTGAATGATAGATAATTAACAATTTACTGTGGATACTAACTGTTTCTGATCAGCGTATTGTTCTATTTTAGTTTATATTGTACATTGATGAAACTTTCTGCCTTGCAAATATTTTGACGATTTTGTATTTTCTACGATACAGGACAGGATAGGTTCTTTCAATAATTTTCCATTAAAATTACGATATTACAATGGAATCTTGATTACATAATAATAGTATGTAGTAACCGGTCAATTTTTTACAAACTTATCAGCTTCGAGACGGAAACCTGATTTTCGTAAAGTTATTTGTCGTAAGAAGGTAGCATAATTAATTCTAAATTACAAGAAACAGTTTTGAAAAGAATAACCGTAATTATTATCCCTCTGTGTGTTCAAATTCACGGAGTTGACCGGCATGGCGTCAGAGCTTCCTTATTTATTTCTCATTTTTCTTGAGAACGAAGACTCGTGTGCGATCACTTTGTATTTTTTCGTAAGAAATCACCTTTTTCCAATTTTATTACCTTTACTGCAAATTGTACAACTACGAAGTCGTACCTGTTCACCGAAACAATTGTCGTGACGCGAGAAAAGCTTCCGTCCATACATCAACGTTGTCGAGTGACGCAGTCTATTTAGCGTTCATGATCGAGGAGGTAATTAACGTCAGTCTACTACACCTTCTGCAGGGTAATTGAAGTCCTTGGACGCGAAGGGGGACGCTGCTCGGTTTCCACGCCGCCACGAAGCCACTTTATCCCCGTTCAGCCTTTGATCGTGAAAAGAATCGGTTTCTCGACTTCCCTCCGTCTGCTTGCCGGCCTGTCATTAGGGAGCATTAATATTATCGCACGTGTAAACGTATGTACGTGCGTGTATTTGTCAGATACGTGTGTACACACGTCATAAGCATCCAGGTGGAAACATAGAGGTTTATCGAGGGATGGGTACGGAAGTATGGATGTATAGGAGAAAACTCTTCCCGCAGTAAATATTGTAACATCTGGCGCGACTCATACGAGTTCGAGTCACGCCTCCAGCCCTCTACATTTCATTTCACTTCTTAGATACTTCACTGAAATACTGTCGAGGATCCACTGGCTGGTTCTACTCGGCGTAGTAGAGCATGGTCGATGCTTCGGGTAAGGAAAAAGGGAACGCGGAAAAAGGGGTCCGTGTTTGTTCCAGTAGCTTCTTGGATTTGCACGAACAGCCTTTCTCTATCCCTACTCCACGTTCTACTAATCCCTACGTGTGCATCTATGAACTGTGTATGTACGTGTATAAAGGATGTTCCAGGAACAAAACTATCCTCTAATTTTTTTAAGGAGCGTACGACAAAAAAAGAAACTGAAATTTCTGACTTACATTCGAATCATCCAGTCATTCGTATACTCTTTATATAATCTTTGGTCTAATGATTAAAATAAAATTGCAATTCGCATAGTATTACACGTATGGTAAGCCTATTCTTGTCTTATAACAGTTCATTTCATGCTTTTATTATAAAATTTTAATGAAGCTTCAAATAACTTATATTTATGTAATACTTTCTGCTTTATTATGTAACCACGAGGTACATTAATAAAATTTACTTGTTAAACCTTAGGACATTCTGTACAGGTGTGTACATAGATATGCGTTCACCAAGTTGCAGTCAGGTCGTCAGGTTTTCTTGGGAAAGACAGATCGTTATGTTACTTTTGGATTACACCATAAGGTGGAACATGGCTTTTTCGTTCTCTCGTCACGCAAACAGAAACGGTGAACATCGGGTCGGGACGTTTTCACTGGCGTGATCTGTCTCCGGTGTAATTTTTAATGTCCTCGATCAATTTAACAGGACATCAGACAGTATACGATTTTTTATTATTTTCTTGTTTTTTGTCCTCTATTTTTTCTTCTTTCTTTCTCTCTCTCACTCTCTCTCCTCCTCCTCCTCCTCTCTCTCTCTCTCTCTGGTTTTTGCTAGAGGGAGAAACAATTTATTCCACGAACGCACCGAGCTGAGTTATCGATTCGATGTGAAGCGGTCGAATGCACGTGAACGCCTATTTTTATCGACGGCAATTATTGAGTTAGCCAAAAAATCTTAACGGTTTCCACTGGTGTAACCTCAATTGTTAGATATTTTTTTTTAAATTCATCACTATATAACGGGCACTTTATGGGAACTCTGATGGTTTACGGAAACTGCTATCGATTGATACAGATACGTCAGAAATATTTGTAAAAATAGTTTGTTAAAATATAATAAAAAAAAGTAGTAATCATTGTAACATATAATTTTACAAGGAATAATTAAAGGTTGCTAAAAAATGAAATATCAAGAATAAGACTATTTCATACTTATAATTGAAAACTTCTACCGCTATGATCCTTATTTATATGAATGCTAACATTATTTTATAACGATGGAGGGAATCATCTTCAAATTTTGATTTTTGATATAATATATTAAAATAATATATAATAATACTATTGCACTTTGGATTATTTAGTTAAAGTTGCCTTTGCAGTGAATCAAAAAAATTATCTTCCAATGGAAAATTAACTATTGGTAATATGTTTTGATAATACATTGATGAATATTCTAAAATGAAAAGTTTCTGAATGATTAAAAAAGTAATTTCTTTCGATAAAAGATATGATACTTGTATATGTGATAAACAAAATAAAAATAAGGGATTTTGCTATAAAAAGGTAGATGTTATATTAACCGATAGTAACTCACGCTTTATACCGAAACACGCAGGCAAGAATGTCTAAATTTCGAACGAGAAGGTATACCTCAATACATAAAAGTGGAATATTTTTCTATCTTCTATTTGACACCTGGCACTGTGGATTGACCGATAGCATGACCAAAGGCAAAGTGTAATTTACGTTTGCGTATTTCGGCATCGACGCTTCGAACGAATGAAATCTGGCCTCTCTTCTCTCGCTGTCACGTCCACCCATACAGAATGTTTAAGTTTAATCTATCAATGAATGTATCTTTAAAACCAAGTTAAATAGAGACTATTGGATACATAAAATGGCGTATTTAGTTAAAACTAGTTGAGCAAATTGACAAGTATACCTGGTTATAACAGAATAACGTCGATTACATAACGAAATTTCACATGATGAAGTCTAATAGTAATTTGCATGATATACTGTTGAATATGTAAAGCATGATCAAATTCATCTTCAACTGCTCGTAGAAGCAATCATATTTTATCAGATTTTACATAAGTTCAAAAGAAATAGCAAGTTTTTAGAGAAAATATGTTAATAAATGGATATGTTATTGCGAATAAATATTATCAAGGTAATGGATAATTAACATTTCCAATGAAAATATTGCTTAATTACGTAAAATATGAATATATTTGTCCCTTAATCGATCTTTTTTGTAAATTTTTAAAAATTGCATTTAAATATAAAATAGCTACCAAATTACACTGCATAAATTTATTATAAAATTCATAAACTTTTAAGTTTACTCATTACGTATGTATAGTATGTAAACTTCTGATGGCACAATACATGCATCTCAATATAAAAGCAGAAGAATCAAATATATAAAGTGTGTTGTACATACGTGAGTATGTAAGTCTCTACATATTCATCTCAACAGCTGGATCAAAAGTTACATATGCCAAACAGCCGTTACCAGTGCAGAAACTCGAACTTTCTGTCGAAAGGATCGACGAGTACGCTTTTCACTTGTAGGCTACGCGTTGAAAAAAATTACAGAGCTTTAGCGAGAAAAAATTCGTCGACGAGTTGGATGGTTAAATTGATCGAAGCAGTCGTCCACCGAGTGATTTTTCATGCTGATGGCCCGGTTCTTTCATCTCTGCGAAATATAGACGATTAAAAAAGTGGGACATTCTGTATACCGCCGCTACTATCTCTATTTACGAATTGTGATTCGCGCTTTCCTCTTGGTCCGCAAACTAGAACGGACCAATGTACGTTATTATATATATGTATATATATTATATTATATATATGTATATATACATATATAATAACGTATGTATAATGACGTAATATACACATCTATATGCAGTCTATATTATATACTGTGTGTACGATTCAGGTTTTTTCTCATATGAAACCAACAACAATAAATAAAGTTACTTTCTCTTTCTGCAAACATTGTTTCAATATCCAAATCATATTTAAGTGATATCAAATATTGACCTTGATCCCTAATCCATCTACAATTATTACTCTAAAAGCAGTCAAAAATTGATTAATATAACTAAAATACTTTACTATGTGTTAGAAAGAACTGTAAACTTTAAACTTTATAATACAACATAATCATGATAAAACATACATAATACATTTATAAGAGGTATTCAAAAGTGTTCGAACACGAGCTTGTGTACGTATTTACTGTTTCGTGACCAAATTGTATTGATTATTGTAATATATATATATATAATATACTATATTCTTCGACTTTCGTATTCAAAATTAAAGTGTAAAATGTAGTAAATATTTGAAATATTAATCTGCATCTAAAACAAAGTGACAATGTATACATATACGTATTGAAAATCTAGCAAAAATATCTTGAATTCGCCGAAGAAACTGTTCTCAATATGCGGTGCAGCCGCCACCGACTGCAAGCTTCATAAAAAGTAAATCTAAAGTCGAATTAAAGTGGCATCTTATCAAAAGCTAGCTGGAAAATAAATCTGTTAATAAAACTTTAAACTAAAGCTACAGCGACGCCATTCCCACGGTATTAATTTATCACGAAGCGCACGTTGAAACGGAGAATATAGTATTCCGCGCGGAAGTATAATCACGCTCGCGAAATTCGTATCTAACAAGCATTGGATTTCAAATAACAAACGGGGCAAAGGCAACGCGTGTCTATCGCGCGTTTGGCCACGTTGTTCGCGCTCCATCGGCGCGGCTTTGTTTGCACGTGAAAACAAACGAACCCGGTAGATTTATAATCATCTTCTCGTTCCTCGAGCAGGTAGCTTTCGCATCTGCAGATTTCAATTGCGTGTACGCAAACAATGCGTGTGTCCTTTCGCTCGAAACACGGTTTCGGTCAACACCGGGTAAATATAAATTCCATAGGACACACGGAGCTTTGTCAACGGAACGTGAGCGCGGAAAAAAAGCGTTGTCACGCGTGCTCGCCAACTTTCACGCCCTCCTATCCTCGATCTACCTCCTCATTGTAAACAGCTGGGGCCCGGAAGTGACGTTATCCATCGATCCGGACGAGAGATGCGACGTAGTTTGCTATTTTGTAGCACTGTTGCGATTTGTCAGCTTTACATTACTAATAGAGGGATCATTATACTTGGTAATCCACATTAGAGGAGCCACCGAAACTACGTGAAATATTCGCAAAGACAGCGGCAACGGAATATTGTGAGAGTGAGAATTCATGTTGACGACGAATGATAGAGAATTAATAGAAGTGGTACGAGTCAACGATAATATCGGCGAATTATTAGGTCGATGCATATGAAGTGAAGACCACAGGGAAAAATCATGATAAATCACATGTTTTGTTTTCATCTTTCAAATTCTCGAATATCTTGAGAAGATATTGATTTCAAAGTATCAGTAATTATCCCTTTGATATCAGGTATGTTATTTTCATCGGAAAATAGCTGCAAATCGCGTATATTCGAGTTACTAGGGAAACTATTCAAGTTGGAGATGACCACTGATTCGTTGATATTGTCATTACTTGTTTCTTAAAATTGCTTCTAAACTGATACAGCGAAGAGATTTGAAGCAGGTACCAATTACGCTTGTGTCAGATTCGTAACAAACTGGAACGAGATTCGAACAAGATATCAGCACGAATCCCAATAACTTCGGAAATACTGTCTACAAAACTCACAAAAACTTAAGTTAACGTGTGAGAGAAGTGTAGATCATCGAAAATTATCAGAAATACATTCGACAATTCTGAAACTGTTTTATTTGAATTCGTACGAGTAGCCATTAACTACAATTTCTTTCTATTTAAACAAACCAAGCTGAAAATGATTATGTATTTAGATTACAGATGGTGTTATGGATCTGTAATTAGCTTTGTAATATAACGAAGTTATTTTACAATTTTCGTCTTCTTTTTTGATTCTCAAAAAGGCCAATAAATGTACAACGCTTCTTGGATTACTATTACTACATTTATTAGAGTAGATTTCGATCGTCATAGAATTCTTATATTTATAACATGTGTTTTAAAAGAAACACGAAATAAATACATTGTAACAAAGAATTATAAAAATTCTTTAATTGTTAACGATCATTATTATTCGAACAGATGTACAAACAAATTAAGTTTCAGTAATAAAATCGATATATTACGTTACTGTACATATCGCACGAAATGAATAAAGATTACTGAATTATACTCCTACAAAACGATCTTCATCAAATACGACAAAGTTTCGATTTAATTAAGAATTGTTAGAATCTATTAAACCGTGTTCTTGCAAACAACGATCGAGAAGAGATAACGAAACAAGTGGCTAATTAATTAAGGAAATTATCGTCTCTATCAGTCGCTTAGTTTTCTTCGAAGTGAAATTCCGCAAATGCTAGCAGGATCGCATAACTCCATGGAACGATTGAAATTGAAGAGAGAAATCCCAACTGGCATATTCTTCAGAGGAATGGGAACGTCTTCGTTGATTTATGCGTGTCCATTAAGAATTCTCGCTAGATAGACCGTACTTAAAATTAGTATTAGCGGAGAGATTCTAAATTCTCATCCGATAGAAATATTTCATCGAGTCGCGAAACGTAGTCCGCTAATTAGAAAGAAGGATTACAATCCCTTGGATCGCAACGCTTTGCAAGTTGATCGAGTATACACGATTAAACAATCGTTTAATTTTATTTGAACGAAACGAATAATTATAATTCCTACATAACCGGCTACGAGAATTTAATATCAAGAGCTACGAATAATCGATGAAATCGTGCGATGGAAACGTACAAGGCAAAATTTAACATTTGAAAACTGTTACATATGTATTACAAGTGGCCTGTTACGTGTAGCGTTTGTAATACGGACGTTATATCTCTGTGGCATTAAATAAAGTGTTTCATTAGGTTTTGCGATTCCAATCGCTACACGATAATTGATAAAAAGGTATTGATAAAAATTACGTGTATATATAATGTTGCCAAGATATTGGAAGGCCATAGATGAAAAACGTTCCTTCTTCAGACGAGTAATTTTGAAATTCGATATGGTGTTAAAAAGTTACACATCACCATCACATTAATTTTGGAATAAAACATGTACATTTATCGCCATTTCCATTATTTAAAAGATATTAATGACATATTGATGGTATGTTAATAACACGTTATACAAGCTAATGTTATTTAAGCTAAACTAACATAATAATTAAACAAGTATTATTTGTTTCTTCGCGGGCTAGCTACTTACTTTCAAAGGGTTTACATCTTTCAGTTTATCACATAACTTTCTTCTTCAATCATAGTTAAATCAATTAGATAACATATTAGAATACTTCTTAAAAGTCACCACAAATGGTACGAAAGTTAAAAAATGCAGCAATGTTTAAACAAAATTTTAACTAATACAAGACTTATTACCTGCATTTATTAAATCAGTAAAAATCAAATATTTTTCATGCTGTGAAAAATAAATTTCACTATCTGTAACCGCATGAAAATGAGTTAGCCGTATGATATTTACTCGCGTAAGTATCGTTTCGTTCTATCAATACGATATCTAGGTATTGAACCGATTGATACTCTGCTCTGACTAAATATTGCCGTAGCAAACACACAACGTGCCTTTCTGTTAATTATACAGAGTCGTCTATAGAAGTCCATAGAAGCGATCCTCTAACCATTCGGAATGGGTTCACTTCGCGGCTAAATGCCTTGATGCTCCCAAAGAAGGAGAGGTACTACATGACCACAAGTGCACTACACTTCAAGCTGGTGGATGTAAGCGAAGGTAGGGACGGATGGAAACATCACTCGTGCTAAATTGAAGAAAGATGGGAAGCTCCTAACGAACAGGCTCGAAGCAAGGCATGAAGTGTGGCACACTTGTACGCGCAATCAAGGGAGGACTTTGTGGCAGGATACGGTGAACTGCATCCGGAGTATGTGCGTACAAATGAAGGCCAGAAATTCAAGGGATAATTTCGTCCCTATGTCCCTTCGACAACCGTCGGCTGTGTGCAACAGGATCATAGAACCAACTGACGCTGTTTTAGTAGACGTTTATCATTTGCGAATTCTCGCTCTATAAACTGGTGGCTAACTTTTGGAATAAACACTGGGGAAAATGAAATGTGCAAATTATAGAATAAAGCGAATCTTTTAGTTTGTGTAATGAAAGTGTACATATGAAAGCGTGAGTTTAAACGGAAGAAGGATTATATAGTTACGAAAACTCTCATTCTTAGAATTTGCCAACGGATGTGATCAAATATTTTACGTAGATTGGTATATACGAAAAATCATTTGCAGAAATACAATTTTTAACACATTGTTGTTTCTTTAAAACATTGTATATTTCACCAGAATAATTTACGTATTATTTTTAATGCATTTCTTTACAATAATTGATTAACTGCATTGATCCAAATCTAGTTATAGAATATAATTTATTCATTGAGGAATTATCTACATCATAAAAAAATGAAAGAACTATCGATTGTTGGATAAGTAATAAATTATATTCAATAACAAATACAATATATTTTGTAGAATGTATTATACCATAGAGAATAATAATGACACTCTTTTATAAACATTTATCATTATAAAGTGGTTGTACACGTAGCCTTTAAGAATTGTACGTCTGTGTGGCATAAGTAATGAGTATAAGTGGAGCAACGGAAGTAGAAAGCAGCAATTTAATCAAAAGGGATTTAGGAAAGAAGGGAAATGTTAATACTACTCGCAAGGGCTCTGATAATTGCTGCAGTAGATTATTATTATTATCATCTAATTTATAGTCGTTACAATTTTATATTGGACATAGAATTATTTGTTTCCCATTGAAACGCGGTAGCGTAAAAATTATTACATTAACTGAAAATCGCAACAAATGAATGACAGTGATAATTGGAAAGGTGTGAAATTATTCTTCTCAATTATATTTGATAAATGGTATAATATATAGTACTGTGATATTATAGAGTACTTCTAGAGGAAGTATCTTCGGAAATAACTTTATTAATTTTTGAAAACAGACAATTACAACACTGATTAAACAAAAATATAAACGTAGTTGTTGCAAATGTTATAAATAAGCGATACAAATGTTATGAAGGATTTACATCTATAAAAACAAAAATCCTAAAGAATTAAGTTTCAAATCGTTCATATTCATAACATAGAAATCATTATTCCTGAAAGGCAAAATATAGTGAATTCGATATATCCTATATGTTATGAGTATGAGTGAAAGCTTACTGTGTTCGTTATGCCCACGTGCTGGTTGTTCATTAAAGAATTATAAGGATCATTTTCTAGTGTTCCATGGCCGCAATCCAAGCAGGCACGCCCCATATGGGATTTATTAGAATTAGAAATCTGATGCTCTACGTGTGGCTGCACGTTGTATATTAACATTAACGACCTAGAAGCTACGAGAGCCATTTGTACGCGAGCCAGTGAATTACGTAGAACGTGAGAGGCTTCCGGACGCGAATTATTAGTCTCATTATTACCCAGTTTCACCAGTGTAGGACAACATCTACACCGATCAAACGATTCTTTAAAAAAGAAAAATACATTATAATTACGTAAACCATAGTCTTTGTTATATGAGTATTGAACAACAATTTGACAATACTATCGATAATTTTTCCATAAACATGTTTAAAGTATCTTTTTCTTCTTCTTTTTTTTTTTTTATTAAGAGCATTTGAAACTACAATATTTGTATCGACAAAAAGCACATAACTAAATTCGAATACGATATCTGTGTAAACAAAGAGTACATACATTTTTTCAACAATGTTTCAGATTTCTAGATTGCAAGTTTCTAAAGAGTTACAATAATGAATATAATATATAAATAAACCAATAGATTTGACTAGATAACTAAAATTATTATATTTAGAGGCAAGTAAAGTTCATTTCTTTGGAATTGCTTAATCAACTTGAAATGGATATATGTTAAATAAAATAGTAATAAATGAGATTGAGAACATTCAAACTTGCATTATTTATTGTTCCATTGGTTTTGTAAAAATTGATTGAAAATTTTCATCGTTCAGCTATTGGATGTAATTTATTGGGAAGAAATTGAGATCACATTAAACGATTAGTAAATTATGATGTAATGTTCGATAATGGACTGAAATTTGAATCCTTTCATCAGTACGGTTTATTCTTCTCTTTTTTGTGAAAAGGAAAGGGATATTTATTTGGAATGACAGGAGTTGTTTTCCAAAATGTTCAACCGTAAATACCATACGTGTACTCAATAATTAAGACCGATGGTGGCTGTATAGAACGTAAATAATGCTCGTAGAGTGTCTGTAAATATAATCTAAATCTGAAAATATATATTTTTAGTTTTATCGAAACTCCATACTTGTATATTATCTGCACATTATCGTATTTGTAGATTTACGTTGCATTATGCAAATCACTTTCCATTGAATTGAATGAAATAACCGGATATCCGATGAAAAGCGCTTTTACCATCATAATGCAAGATGACTATGCCCAAAGCAACGAATGAATAATGTTTTAACGAATTTTTCCCATATTTTAGCTTTCTCGTGTTTAAATAAACTGACTATGGATGTTAAAAAATAGACTTGAAATATAAGACTTTATATCGTTGGACCATTTCGTTATTCGTTTAATATCTATCTTTTAATATGCACTTGACTATAGTGTTTCAGCATATGAATATGTATATTACACTGATAGTTATAATTTTATAAACGTGAATACTTCATGAACGTGGCAATATCTATAAAAAATGTAAAATCTAAATTTAACATAGATTATCCAATCCTTCTAATCGATTCATTCTAAAAAAAAGAGGAATCTTGTATTAAAAGAATCCACTTTAACTACTATTTATAGAAATGGAGTGTCACAAACAAAAAAAAGGAGGTACCTTGCCGCGAACTATAATTTACCATAGCTAAAGCAAAAGTTTATCAATTCCTTTAATCGAAAAAAAATCTTACACAAGAAGAATATATTTCACAATTTGTTGCTTATTTAAATAATCCTCTTTGAATAATCTTCCGTATAAATCTAAATCATACTAACTATCTTCCTACAATAACTAACCAAGTACAAAATTTCAGAAACCAGACATGTACCCTACCGCAAACAGTAACAAACGTAGAACTTTATCGAGTCCCGCCTCAGTTTTCTTAAATACCAGGATACGTATATGAAGGAAACATCGTCGCAAACGTAGTTAAGAAATTGGAATACCAATTCGCGGATTGATAATTGAAATAATCAGCGAGACGACGAGAACGTTTTCGATTAATTTGATAGATAATACGCGCACGACTACGTTCGTCGTCTTCGATGTCAGCTAAGGAAAGTTGTCGCGGACAACAAAGCTTCTACGTCGAACAATTCTGTCATTCTCTTCCAGATGGTACCTAGGAATGTCCCTACGAGCGTCGTTGAGCCATTTCGTATCAGAAAGAGAGAACAGACACGATTCACCAGGGAATTATCGGTACTTGATTGCGCTTAATCCGCAAAGTTTTCTCGTTTGACTTTGCTTCCATCTAAGACCCATGTCACCAGGATTTTCAACGTGCACGATTTCCTGTCAAAATCCACTAAACGAAAAATGTCCGGCCAGCAAAGGGGAAAAATTCATATCAAACGCGAAAAAGCCGGCGAGGTGATTCTCTCGCTAACGACGTTCGTTTGGTGGAATGTGTTTGCACACTTGTTACACCCCGTCTTCTCCTTTTGCTTCTCTTCTACCTTCTTCGCGCCTTCCTCTTTATTCTTCTACCTTCGTGGGTTTCTCCGCTTCCTTTTCTGATTTCTCGCTTAATTTTCTTGACTTTCCTTGCTCTTTCTTACGCATCGTTCCGTATAAACTACATGTTCCAACGCGTACAGCGCACCATGTTGATGGATTCAATATTTGAAGGGAATAAATTATGGATATATTACGCTCGAAGCAATTATATACTTCTTAGTTCTTGGTTTTGTCAAGATTTGAAGATTTCTGCTCTTTCAAATTCACAGGGAGTTTTGAGATCACGATTGATCTGAATACAAAATTGCCGAAGTTATAGACGTAACGTTTATTTGCTAAACGTGTGAAGGAGTGTGTCGAAAAGTAAGATCATAATTTTATTTCTTCAGTTTCGTAATGAAGCCAGTTTCTAAAAACAATACCAATAAAACTTCAACCTTTAACAGAAGCACGTAAAATCATAATGTTCTTGAGATACGTAATATTCTAGATATTTTTTCACAAAATAGCTTTTTGAATATTTACAGTTTGTTCAATACTAGTTAAAAATATTTAGATTGCATCTAATCTGTTATAACTATCATTTGTAATTAGTGAATCGGATCGAAATCAAATTAGTTAACCAAAAATCAATCGAGAATTATTTGAAATTTGATAAACAATATTAGATGCATTTATCCTATATAATTGGGTAGTATTTTCATTATGTTTGTTATAATTCATTTGTTATTCTCCCTTTCTTATAATACAAAGATAGAGTACTACTTTCACCTTTTACAAAATATTTATATTTCATTTTTAGTATTAGCATCATTTTGAAAATGTAAATTCGAAACACTAGGATTCTGTCTCGAAATCGTCTTAACAGCTCTACTAAATTAATTCCATTATGTTTCACAATTTTGGGTGCATTCTATGACATCTAGTTCTGCGTAGCGAAACTTGCTTTCCTCTCTTTTACCGCTTCCTTCCACACACACATACACACACATTCGCCTCTGTTTCTCACCCTCTCGATTCATAACGCATGTATATGACTGAAACTAATTTTAAGCACAGACGCAATGCTTCTTGCGATGTAATTTCTACAGTTTAAGTCCTTCAAGTGCGATATTTATAGATAGTATGCACCGCGTGCAAAATTTAAAGCAATCTGCATTATTATCATAGCTTCAGAAACTTGAATTTCCTTCGTTAAAAACATTCCACGATGTTTCTCGTCATTCTTAGAATAAATGTGAACTGTAACTTACTTACATTCTAAATATTTCATTACTTTACTCGTTTTACAATTTTAATATCAGAAAATTAATATATTCTGTAATATCTTCGGATAAAAACATGTATATGGTAACCTTTAATATTTTTTTAATAACATGCTAATGTTTTTATTAATGTTTTAATTAATGTTTAATGTTTTTTAAATTTTTCCAATAAGTAATTATTATTTATTTCGTCTATATTATGCTATTAATTCATGAAAAGCAAAAATCTCTTTATATAACCTTTTAACACGTTTCTGACCAGCGATGAATTGCATGTATCTCAATTTATACAAATAATAAAATATAAAAACCTGTAAATTATCATCCTTTATTGTGTTAAACAGCGATTGCCAAATTACGTCTCAGTAAAGTTAACAAAATATTGAATCAATATTTTTATTCGATTATACAATCAATAGCACGGTATAATTTTTCCATGAAAAAGCTGTTCATTAACGTGTTAAATTTTGACATACACAAACAGCTTAAGAAATATTCATCTAATAATAATTAGTGCTGAATTTAAATTCATATTGTTGAACTCCTTTGTTATATTCTCTTTAATCCATTATCAAAATATCTTTCTGTAACTTTTCATCATAACTCCTGATGTTTTAAATCGTCTATTAATATCAAAATCGTACATCAATTAAGAACATTTCGCACTCTGAAAATTTGTATGATCTCATCCACCAGTAGTTTCAGTACTCTTTCACAACGAAGCATTCGAAAATTAAGAACTTTATTTTCTTTTTAAAAAAGAAAAACATTATGAATATCTGAAAATTTATTTACCTAATAATCTTCTTGTCTTTCACGATTATCAAAAACACTGAAAGAAACAATTTCTATATTATTAAATTTATTTATACAACAACCTTTTTCTTTGTTTCTTGTTTCAGTTTTCACGTTATTAGGATGTCGTAGTAGCTTTCTTTTCTTTCTCAATTGTTATTGGTAAAAACACTACAAGAAACCGTTCCTTCATTACCAATATATAATTATACCAATGATAGTGAAGCACAAAAAGGTTAATATCCTGGAGAGTGGGCTGCATAAAATTTCCGGTAACGCGCTTAAGGGCGATCGTACTTTTTACAATCCGTTCGACAAATATCTGAAATCTTCTTTACACGATGGGAAGAACGAGGCGTCTGTAACATCGGCAAGTGTCTCCCGTAAGTAGTAAAGACACGAAAGAGACAGGCACGTGGAAGCCAGGACGCATGCGTGTCGTGTTGCTCCTGCAGGACTTTGCACGACAAGTCAGTCTGCATCTGGACTCCGGCTCGCGTACATTTTCCGGCTGTGCATGTGAGTGACTTGAAACGAACAGAATCCTGGAGGACACCAACTATGAGGGTAACTACGCGTTATCTGGTCTTATGGAGCTCGTTGATCATTGTTGCAGCGACTCATCGATCAGAAGGTGAGTGTTCGATCGTCTGACTAAAATTCTCCAATTCTACTTTGAGATCTTGCAAGTAAATTCATTGTTAAAAATTTTGATTTGAAATCTTCTTTTCTAAACATCGACGGTGAAATAAAACTAACGAATCTGGTAATTTGGATATTTTCGGTATTTTGAAACAGTGGTAGGTTGAACGTTACATAATTCCGCGATGACGCGTGGTATATATACGAGAATCTCTTGTTTGGAGTATTAATGAGAAAACGGGTAAACAATGCAAGAACTTGGAGAAACGGATTAAGGAATAAAGGATACTTGCTGTATGCGTGTTGCTTGCACGCTATTCATTACGATTATGTAAATCCCGCGTCGCACAGTGTGCTGCTTTGGTAACCCCTTTTCGTAGAAAAGGATGTTGCAATTAATTTTCTTCGCTGAAAGTGTCGTAAATGGTCGCTCGGAATTATTTGATTCGTCTTGTTAGTGGCTGTAATCGCGTGAATGATGAACGTGGTTCCCGTAATCGACTATTTATTTTGCCCTTTTAAATCATGAATTAAATCCCGTCGTAGAAATATTATTCGGGTAATCAGAGCGTTTCAACGTGCAAATTATAATATTTCTTCCGTTGTAAATATATACTTTGAGATTGAAAAATATTTGAACATAAAAATATTGACAGAAAGTTATGGAATTTGTCAAATTACTCTTGGAAAAGTTTTATGTTACGTTCTTTAATTTAAGTTCTACGAAAACACCGAAGGAAACTATATATTTTATAATAATACAATGTTCATGTTTTATAGTGTACCGTTTCATTTTATTAGTGACGAAAATTGTCCGTCCTTTTATGAAAATATCGCATTGAAATTATGATTTAAGTGAGGAATTATTTAATGCATATTGAGGGGCGGAAAAGTTCCCTCTGAATCTTTCACGTGGCCATTTGAAACTTCAAGTCAAAGCAAACTTTGACGTGAACTTTTTGCGAAGAACTTTCCACGAGGGGTCGTTCTAAATAACAACAAATATACCAGGAACTATGAGCAGCTCGTATACGATGAATAATCATCTTGGATGTTTTGAACAAATATTTAATTACATTAAAATGCTAAGAAGTGACAATTCTAATAACATTATAATATAAAGTATAAAATGTAACATCTGGTACAAGCTGAAGATTATTCCGTGGCCTTATTTCACTATAAATCACATATGCCTTATGATGTAAAATAAAAAATAAATTAAAATTTGTTAAAGCTTTTCAATGAATGTGTAACGCATAAATAAATAGATGTTTTAATACATACGATTAGTAACGTACACGTGAAAAATTTTTAATAAATAGGAACTTACTAAATTTAGATGAAAAATGACAATGAGGGCATTACTCCATATGACGAATCGATCCAAATATTTTTCGAAAAACAACGATCGTATATTTTCACTCACGTACATTTTTTCGACTAAAGAATTTTATACGAATGTAGATTAATTTCATGAACAGAATTCTGTCTAAACATAAAATATTGTTTTATTCTCGTATTCAAAAAGATTGAAAACCATTTTCTTTGTCGTTTTAAAATACATCGCTCAATTTAACCATAAAAATTTACACTTTTATGTGACACAGGTTTCACGTTTTGTTACGGATGAAAAAATAATGAACAGTAGGTTGCGAATAATTTTATTTTTATTCGACTATAATATAATGGATAATTATTCACGTTTAACGTAGACAAGCGAATGTAACAACTTTGCGTTCCATTTTGTTTGCTTGTTCGTTTAAAGGTAAACTATAAATTAAGTCAGTAATACATGTATAACACAGCACATTATACAAAAAAAAACCTTCTCTGTATACCTATATCGAGGTAGTACTTCTTACTTAAGGCGATGTAAACCTTTCTTGGTTCACAGCCAGAACGATATTTTTTGGTAGACGAATAGCTTCGATTAAAGTTACAAATAACCTCTGTATATTCCACTCTTTTCTACTGTAACGTTTTATATGCATAGAAATACTGCAATATCATTAAACAGCATAATTAGTATAGTAGTTTCATCCACGGATTGCTCGTATACCTGATATTCTGGGTCATGTTCTGGGTTCGTCAGTGCAATCATTACATGTATGACCATTTTATACAAAACTGTATTATAATAGCTCTACATACATAAATCTACGCATATAACATACTGAAGCTTGTATTATTGTACGAACAATAACACTGATTTGAGCGCAACTAATTATAATAGCTGACTTAGCTAGAACTAGACACATTAGCTATATTATCATTTGATAGCATTACGGATATATTTTCGTAAAAAATTTCGCCTGATCCTAAATCTTGGTAATTCAAACTTGCCACTATTCTTCTGCGTGTATTACAATGAATGTTTTTCTTTTCTTTTCGTTTCGTTCAGGCAATTTTAATCTCCACGAGGAGATTATTTTTCGGTACAATATACATTCTTTGTTAGAAAATACAGCATGAATTACAGACACACTGTTTGCTTCTATTGTTAGGTTACAGTTTTCTAAAAATGAATAAACGAAATCACAAATTGCTACTATAGCTTTTCAACTGAACGTTAATGTAAGAAGGAAAGAAAATATAAGAATTTGTAAAATATAATATAATATTTTTAAATGTACGTAATATAATTTAATTTAGTATAACGAATCACTACTGATACTATACGAAAGAAATATTGGCGTAAAGAAAAGAAAGCTAGCATGATTTACACAAATCACGAACTACACGAGAAATTGCAAAATGATTGTTGTTTAAATATATAATATAATCTAACATAAATAATAAATATAATACATATAATTTTAAATATAATAATGAAAATAACACTCGAAGTGTTACACAGTTTTCTTTTGTGATGATAGAAAGTCCTTAAAGATAATTTATTCAAACAATTGCAATGGTCCCTTTAGTATAATAATAACTTGATACACGGTGTATTTCATTTTAGGGATGGGTGGGATCTTGAAGGGGAATAAAGGGAGAAAATTTTCTAACGAGATAGGAATGTAGAATACAGGGAGGGAAAACATTCACGAGAAGTCAGTCTATAACTTTGTCCCACAATGGAAGTAGGACTTTCTGCGCCGTTGAACGGAAAGGATCTCCTAAAATTGCTATGAATGACGAATAGAATAACGCCATGGGGATTACATGCCCCTAGACATCCGTATTATTAATATTAAAAATTTCGTTTCTTATTTCGCTGAGGTTTCAAATAATAATTATCAATTAATGATCACGCATCTCCGTTATTAAAAAAATATTTAATCAATATATAGGAACTACTCTTGAGTCTTTCAAAACTATAATTTTCTAAATATGCGGATACTTAAAATTAAACA